>NW_027325378.1:15320012-15931679 GCF_036924035.1 Leuresthes tenuis
ATGTTATGAATAAGTACCGCTTGGTGAGTTTAGAGTACGGCTGGGGCCCAAGTGTAAAACCAAGTTGAAAAATGTATTTACACCAGTCAGTCCATTACGGGAGCAGCTGAAGAAAACTGATGCCAGTACAGGAAGATCACGCAATCTCCAGACCGAGAGGCCTCAGTTGGCTGGCAGGTTCAAACCTGCAATTTTCTGGCTGTCAGACAACAATTTGAACAACTCCACCACTGCCACCATTTATGAAAAAAACACTCTCTTTAATAATGTAACATTGATTTTCAAACATTTAAACAATTCAAAACAACTGACTCCAGCCACTACTGCTTCAAATATTAATAACATACTGTACCTTGACTTTACTCATGATAATCTATACACTAGCAGCCTTTGCTGGCTTTATGGAGTGAGAGACTCCTGACAAACTGACAAGTCATGAAACATTTTTGATCACAGGCAATAGAGAAAAAAGGGGCCAGTTGCTCTGCAAAGGCAGAGATGAAAGGATTTTTAACAGTCGTGAAATAGTTGAAGAACTCTTTGTGAGCACTGACTTGATCACTGTCTGTCCAATCAACTAGCTTCAGCTGGTGCCTTACTGGCCCAGGGCAATCACAATCGTCAAAACCCTGGTGCACCAAACAAGAAAAGGAGAGCCAAGCACATGGGTTGAATTATTTACTAGGACAGAGTAAAAATAGTAAGGTGAGGCACAGTGCAAGAAAGACAAAGATATGTGAGAAAAGAACAGGAAAAAGAGAGTAAGAAAGAAGACGGAAAGAAGAAATAGAGAGAATAGAAGGACAGGGGGAGAAAGTAACATTTACAGAATATGGTAAAAATGAATGAAACAAAATGCAAAATCAAGATCTGAGAGACCATCACAGAGCAAAGAAGCTTTAGACAGAATTCAAAATTTCTAAAATGCTAGTGAACATCACTTCTCCTTCTTGCTTTACCCTTAATTATCCATTCCGCCCTTTGTAAAGCAGCGTCTCAGCTCTGACAACCGTTTCCCACTGAGATTCACCCTGCTCCCAGTCAGAACATTAGGGAATATCAGGGAGTATTACACCCAGGAATTAACGCTCCAAATCACCTTGCTAGGTTTAGGTCCCACACACCCCCCCTCCCTCTCTTAGACAAGATAATCCAGGCTCTAGCACCGGATATATGCCACTAATCATGAAAAAGGTAAGGGAAGTTGCGGGGAGGGAAGAAAAGGTAAGGAAGACCTTGGAGGGAACGGAAGGAGAGGGTGGAAAGGAGAGCATGTTTATTAGTATTCATGTTTATACTTGGTAGTACAGTAAAGCTGGCTCAAATATTTGACCCAAAATGGGTTGGGTCAGCAGCTACAGTACAAAAATCAATGAACTCACTGGCTTAGATATCAACATTTAAAAAATGAAGCGGTATTATTGGTAACACTTTCTCTAAGAATATGCAGCAGTTCAGTAAATTGGCATCTCACTATGCAGGGAAGAAACAACATGGTACGCTAAGCTCTTACCCTAAAATAAACAATTTAAAATATTTACCTGCTCCTGTGCATCCTGTTTGTCTCTTTCAGCCTGCTGAAGGTTCTCCTTGAGCTCGGTCACCTCCTTTTCTTGCCGTACAGCCACCGACCTGCATAAACATAGAAAATAACAATGCTTATTGTCGTTCTCAAACACAGCTTACCTATCAGAAAATAAATACCTTGTTTTGGTTTTTTTTTTTTTTTACGAGCAAGCATTCAAATTTCTTTCTTGAAATGATCTCTTTTTTTTTACCTTACATGCATTTTCCATTCGTTATTTTTTGTAATTCTCCTAATAGCGAGCACAACTGTGTCACTTAGATATTAAGTGTTAAAGTGGGCCCATGAACGTGTGAGTATATTTGTGTGTGAGAGTGTGCGTGTGTGGCAGCCGAGCTAAGGGAATGTGATGGGGATCAATATGGAGGGGTCTATTTCTGCCACGCAACCGTGTGCCTGTGTGTATGTGAGTCGGTTAGTGTTTGTGGGAGTGTGCACACACGTGTGAGTGAGTTTGTGTGTGCCGGCTACCCTGGCTACAGCGGAATCAATACGACAAATGATTACCATTTCCACAAACCTCCCTTCACAACCTCGCTTCGGCCGCTCTTGAGCCTTCACACCCCCAGCAGCCTTCTGCATGCACATACACACAAAAACCAAAACAAACCACCCCCATCCCCGACGCACACTTTACTTCATAAACCAATAAAAAATGATGAATTACAAGTCTCGGAGTAATAAAAATGTGTGGGTATTTTACGGGGCAAAAGTTTGGGGCGCATCATCTGAAGTTAACATATTATAGATTTTTAAAAGAGAATGACAATTCAGCAAGTCTATTCAAATTTATTGGTGTTAAACTGACCTATTCAAAAATACCCAAACCTTAAAACAGAATTCATATATTTACTCATCTGAATTGGGACAAAATTGGATGCAATTTTCTTTTACACCGTACACTTCGATCAGTATCATTAATGCAAACAACAAAAAGAGGAGACGCAAGGACATACTTTCACTACACACAGCTTCTAACTTTGTCCGTGTTTTCTACAGATTTCTTTTGAATGGATTCTTTTCTTGATAAATTATAAATATCCACAGCTCCTTCTTTGAACCTAAAGTGCTCTGTTCAAATTGCACGGTTTAGTAAGATTCGATTAATTGTAGCTTTAAAAAATTGCTTAAATGACTAACTTTATGTGAAAGTGAACAACAGAGAGCTGCCAGAAATTAGAGTTGTTGAGGTCGATCGCACATTTTTCAGCCTAAGAAAGAATACGGATGAAAAAAGTATTCATCTCAAAAAAACATTGCGGTATTTAGGGTAGCATTACTAGCAAGAATCTTAATTTTCTTCTCTGATTATCAAAAGCATGACAAATCTAATATACAACTACTAAAATATACGCCGAAAACTTGTGACACAGTACACAGATTGATTGCCTTACTTTGGCGGCAACTTTAAAACCTATTATAATAGAGTTACTTGGTGGTAGGTAGTAAAAGCTAAAGCAGAACCAGACAGCCAAAACAATAAGGAAAGAGTAACCCTGATAGATTGGTCCACGGAGAGAACATATGATAGGATGAACAGAGTGGGAGAGAGAAAGGATAGAAAGAGAGGAGGCATCCTGTGGAGAGAGGAGGGGATTTCCCACAGCACAGATGGAAGCCATTAGTATGGTGTTGTTGCTTAAAAACCTTTCATGTCTTTGCAGTTATTAGATAATACTGGGTTAACAGTAAACAGCATGATTCTGCAAATGGATCTAATATGCAGACACAGCGATTGTTTTACCACGCAGTACCTAAATATGGTTTGAATGTAATAAAATGTAATAATTCAGAATGTAGACTATAAAGTCTCCATACTGAGTTTTAAATTGTCGGTTGACGATGAAAATGTTCCATGGCTCAACTTAACCAAGAAACTCCCTGAGACGGAGACTGTTGCAGTGAGGTCATGTCGAAGCCAAAGCCACAACCACAGCTATGTGTGCACAAACAGACGCACACAAACACACACTCTACTGGGTGATACATGCTTGCTGATGTCATCACCGCAGCTCTGGTAACACACAGGGGTCAACCGGGGGTCTCAACTTTGAACTCCTTGACCCAACATCTGTTTTCTCACCATATTCTAATATTACTGTTAGATCAGTGAAGGAGCGGAGAAAAACAAAGCAGAAACTAAATTAGTTTTCATGTGGATTGTTCTATAAAAAAGTAATTTGCAACTGACCGGCGAGGCAGGCTTTCTCCTTTGTACCATTGTGCCTGCACTGTGGGCTTAAGGCTGTTCTGTTCAACATATGTTCAGTTAAAAAGCCTACTGTATGCTGCCTGTAAAAAATCTAAATGTTTTTGATTACGGAGCTTACACAGGGGAGCATGGGAAACGGGATGGGAGAGGACGCTTCTTTCCCTCTTTCCTTCTCTCCCTTCTTACCTTATTTTCTCCTCTGCTAGCTTCCCCTCATTCAGGCACCCCTCCATTTGCCTCGCCTCCTCTGCACGAGCTGCCAACTCCTCCACTGAGCAGGAGACAGAGAGAGAAACGTGTGGGATAAAGTGCAACAGTTCACTCCAGACGCTAGAGCTTAAAATTAATTAAGTGGTAGACCTAATTTGAATGGCCATATGACAGAAAAAATGAGACATTCCTATTAATATATCAACAAAATCGCTTCAGAAGGCTCCCGAGGTCAGTTTGGTTGTGTGTTTTAATTCACCTAAAGAAACAAAAATGCAACATGAATGCAGACACACAGAATGTTAAATCTCTTCAGACCAAGGTTGAGAGAAGGACTCACAAATTCTGCATATATACTGAGGTGATTATTGTTTCTTGTCAAGTTCAGCATTAGTGGAGAAAACATGAACTGTGAGTCACCTTCAGAGCAAACGAAGAACTCTGCCACAGAAGAGGCACTGAATGCCTTTCAGAGGCGGAGAAAGAAAGAATTAACGCATTACATTACTTACACTTGAACATGGAAGCAGCAGTTCTGTTGGGGGACAAACGGAGTGCTCCCTGGTTTGGTCAATAGATGGCACTCTTTACCTTGAGCAGGCCACTTGAGCTCATACCCCTGATAGCAACCCTTCAATCACATTCTGTTTTCAGCCGTCTCCTCCGTCTACATGCAATAAAACCTCATTGTCCAACACTTAGTAGTTTAACACATTGAGTGGATACATAATAAACCACTATTCGGGTTTCTTGTTTAGGTTTGTTTTGAAGACCCTTAGCAGTTTGAATCTAAATTTTAGGACTTGCTACCTTCCTCCTTTTTTGTTTCCTGTGCTGTTTTGTGAGTCAATGTTTCTTCATAGCTCCTAAAACCTTTTCACTAAATTCAGTATTCATTGAATATAACATTAACTGTCAGCCATCGGTGGCCAAGGCTAGTGAATATTGAGAGGGTGTGCACACTGAATATGAAGAGATGTGTTTGGGGATATGCGTGTGTGTGTGTGTGTGTGTGTGTATGTGGAATATTTACAGGATGGACCTTGACTTTGAGTGTGTGCATGTCTATTTGACTGAGACAAATGGAAATAGAGAAAATGTTAAGTGAATTTCTGTAATGCTTTTAAAGCTGTGACAGTAGCGGTGGGACAGAATGAAAAAGAGGAAGCTAAAACCAATACAATAAAGAACACAATACAAAAAAAGAAAATCTACATTTCTCAGAACTAATAATAATTTATGGTTTCGTAGCACCTAAACTGTTTAAACTACAGCCCTTGGAAAATTGAAGCTGCAACTGGTATCGCTAAATATTTCATGATACACTAACACTTCTTGTGTGTCTGCGTGTGTGTTTCAGCCCGACCAGGCTATTTTACTGAACCTCAAGGTGAATGTTTGCTATGAATCTCAATAATCAATAAAGCAGGAATGCGAAAACTTGAGATGGGGATCAAATTCATATTCAAGGCATTAGTCTTTAGGTGACCTCAGTGACACCTCCCACCAGGGGAGGCCACAGAGAGAGCAATTAGCTGCAAAAAATGATCGTTTACACAAACTCTCCTATTTGCAGCCAAACATGCATAAGCAAAGGTACACTCACAGGAAAAAAATGTGACAACTTGCTCTATAACTTGAATTTCACAGAAATGTATTGGGAAAAAAAAACAGACAGATGGAATACTGGAGTGCACACACCGAATGCTAACTTTAGATAAATAGATCATTAAAAAAAGGGTATGTTTAGCTTAGAGGGGATTGATGACCAAATACTGACAACTTTTTCCACATAAAACCAGGATCTGCAGAGGACTGTAGATTTCTTGATACTTCTTAGTATCTTAAAAAAGCACATCAGTCCACACGCTGATGTCTGAGGTGTTTTCCAACCTGTTTTTAGTGGCTTTGTGAGTTAAGTTATGACAGTAGTCCACAATCTAAGATCTTCAGTCCCCCAATCTAAGACTTTCTTGACCCTTTTATTCTGGCTTCACAACTTACGGTATGTTAGTCCACAATCTAACTCTCTCTCAATCTCTCCCTCACAACTCCTTTCGTAGATGCTTCAAAGCCCATCATACAGCATCAGCCGTATAATCGCAGATCTGCGGTCAGATTACCCTGCTCTCGCAGCTAACCTTTAACATGAGAAGGATGAAAACCTTGCTAACCCTGAATCAGTGGTTGGGGCTGGGCTGGGTCCTGCCTGGCCCTCATAAAAGCTTCATAAGGCTTCATGGGAGCTTCCTTTGGCTTTGTTGGGGGATTCGTAGCTGGCTAAGGTGCTCCCGAGAGACATCCCAAAGCCTCCCAAGACTCTTTCTCTCTCTTTCTGAAGTTTCATAGACTTGCAACACTGCTTTTGGGTAGAAGCCAAAAGGTGCGGGCACACTGCCGCACACTGTCATGCACACAAACACACCACAAAAAAAAAAATCACTAATATGCAAACAATAGTGACTCACAAAGACTAACATACAGACAGACTCACGCACTTACACCCCAACACACTCCCCTCTTGCTCTCTCCTCTCCGCTTTATTTACAATCCTCTGGCAGCGGTACAAGGGCCCGGGGCTATAACACACGGCACCTAATGCTCAAACTGCCAGGTAATCTCATGTCTGACATCCCCCTTTGATAGAAACTGATCAATAGACTCTTGTAAAGGAGTCATTTTCTCTGATGTTTCTACCAACCACTTCTCTCTATCTCTAACTCTCTCCCCTTTCTCTCCATCTTTGCCCCCCTCTCTTTTATTAGCCATACATTTATAATTCATATTTTGTGGCTGGGCCGAGTTAGCTCTAAGACAAGGTGGGGGAGCGGGGGGCTGCTTCTTTGTGTAATAAAGAACAATAGTGTTGAAATGATAGGGAGAAATGCCAGTGTTTGCTGCTGGTTCCGGTGAACAACAGTTTTGGGGATCGATAGAGTGTGAAATGGGATTATAGCTAGTAATAGAGGTGAATTGGAGGAGAGAGGCCTGTGCACGTGTGTGTCCAGGGATCCAGATTGGATATGATCTCACACACAAACACATACATATGCACACACAATATGCACACATAATGATTTCATCATCTTTAGGAATAGGCGCATCAGCAGCACACAGGGGTGGTAATATCACATTTCTGTTTTTGTGGAAGTGTGGAAATAAGGATATTAAGTTTTACTTATGCTGTTATTTCATCAGCCAACCTTACAAAGATCTTCTTTAACATATAATGGACACAATCAGTTTATTGGAATATTTTAAACATCCCTCCACATTTGAATTTCACAGATAATGAACCTTCACTTTGCTCTTAGACAGGTTTGCATGCATTTCTTTAATTGCCTTGGTGTACTACATGTTATACATGATGCATAGTAATATGTGGCATGTACCAAACACCCAAGCATACCCAAGAGCCAAGCATGACTGACAGCCAATTTGACACATAAAGCCTTACACTATATTTAAGTATTTTCTTTAAATCTATCTTTTATAATCGCTCTCGGCTTTCATGTTTCTCTACCCCTGACATAATATGATTGAGTCCACCTGCCTTCAGACACTTCAGTCTCATTCATGTGACAGCCTCCCTTCTTTCAAACTTTTTGCTCTTCTCTTTGTGTCTTTCTGACCATTGAAACCTTTTGATGTAATATACATCACATTCAACTATGTCCATGTAAGCCCACTCTGAACTCTAGAATTCACACCACTAAACAAGTAAAATTACTTGTATTATATTAGTGGATTTAAAATCTCATCTTACTGGATATTTGATTGCGTTTTAACTATGTGGCAAAAGAACCATAAAAACACGACATACAACAAATAAGTAGGTCAATAAAGTGCATGTCAAATATTGTAAGATGGGTACTTTTGATAGCAGATGTTTGCTGATGAAAGCCTCTTCCAAACTGCTTTCTTTTCATGATTTTACACAACTCTGAGCCCACATTTCTATGACAATTTCCATTCTAATCTGTTTGTTTTCTACAGTCCACTCCGTCCTAAAACCCGATCTTCTGTTCTCAATCAACATAGTCATCACCACTCAATGCAATGTTTTCATAATAGGAAAAGAAGCACAACAAGCTCAAGTTAATAAAAAGGCTCTTTGTTCATGGCAGTAATTTCACAAGCTGACTCCTCACCCAGTCCATTCAGACCACTGCTATATCCAGGTAAACAATGCCCCTTTTGTTATAATAATGCATCTTTATTCTTCTTAAGTCACAACAATAGGCTCTACATTGGTGGACTTTATTTGCTGAGGTAAAAGCTGAATAATATGTGGTTTTGTGTGGAGAGTAGAGTTGAGGGAATGCGTTTTTGATCACAGACAAAGGCCAAGCTACACAGCGTTGTCCTTCTGTCTCTATCTTGTTAATGAGCACTGTTCACTGAGCAAGCCAGCCACTGTCTGCCACAGAGTGAGACCTCAGATTCATCTCTCTGCGGACAATAGGTGATTGTATGCGTGTGTGTGTGTATGTGTTTGTACCTTAGAGAAGCAATGTGTATGTGCTAATTAAAGCAGTGGGAGTCGGAAGAAATGACTGTGAGTGTGCGTATGTGAGGTGTTTGCCTGGCGTGACCATAGATATGTACGTTAATTCTTAATGAGACATTTCTGTGCCCAGAGAGACCCAACCATCAAAATTCCTGCGCTGACACACTACTACAAAGGCCACCATCGGACACATGTGCGCACTCACACATAAACTAGATCATTACCATACAGCTAAAGCACTGCACCATTAAATCAAATCTCTGTGTCCAGTGTGTGTGGATGTGTGGCGTGAGCATTACACGCAGACTGCCAGCAACTGATTCACCACATCGGTGGCTTATTTGAGCTAAATGGAAAAGCTAACAGCACTGTGGCTGGTTTTGCCAGTCCATTTTTTTTTTAGCAATCAATAAGAAAAAAAAAACCCAACAAGAGTAATGAGTGGATCAAACTGTGTACTGAAATTAAATCTCAAATCATTATAAAATAAAAGCAAGTTAATAAATAGATGCTACTTAGAAACCAAGGTGAGTACCAATGTAACTGTAATTGTTTATTAAAATAACTATATGTTATATTGATAAATATATTGTCAACTGTGATGTCCAACTGGACAGAGGGATATGTAAAATGAGTAAGTAAGGACTAAACTGGCTAATAGCTACCTGTCTCTTGGTGCTTGCTGTGTAGCTCATCCAGTTCTTGCTTCAGTTGCCTGCTGTATGTTCTCAGGCTTTGCTGCTCTTCAGTGGCTCTCCCCATCTTCACCCTCTCCTTCTGTAACTCCTCCTGAAGTCTCTGCACCTCTCCTCTCTGCACATCCACTTTCTTATTCCTCCTTACAGACTCTTGTTTGGCCTCCTTCAGCTGCCCTTCTGCCTGCCTGAGGAGCGTCACATGTACCTGCAGCATGTGCAAGAGCAAAGAGGATCAGTGAATGAGTGATGCGTGCATGCATGATGTCTGTGGCCAAGTCCAGATGAAGTATTTAACAAAACTGTTGAAAAATGCACTTCAAAACAACTCTAAGATATGTCTTCATACACCAACCACTTATGTATTTGATTTTCACAGAATGCTTGGATTTGCTTTTATCTATTGGAAACCTTGAACAAAACTCCCAATTCAATGTATTGTTAGACTAAAAAGAAAAAAAGAAAAGGGATTTTAAATGGTTTCAATTGTGTTCATTTGCAAAGCTAACTGAAAGCAAGTCAAGCCCTTAATATACAGGACAAATCTATTCACATATACAGTAACGTACTGTACAATATGTAGAGCTGTGCTGCTGACCCTTTGTGAATGCTGCTTGGGTGTTAGGCACTCACATGTGTATTAAGAGCTGTCTGTTGCTGCCTTCCATAGCTTATCCAAAATTCAATACTTAAGTCCAAAACATTTATTTTTTGTCATTTCAATGCATCATCCTTCAATTTCCCATAGAAGTCTTATTGTTAATTGACTTGAACTCAGACAGAAAATGCATGACTAAGCATTCATGTAAATCATTAACTCTTGTATAATTATGTGTATTTGCATAATGATAATGATTAATAATGTGTATATACATAATGTATGTGATGAATGTAGATGTAGCCCTCAACTTCTATGTCTCTACGTGACACAGACTGATTATGTGTTATTCCGCAGGGAGGACAGCTACATTAATGGACAAGACCTGACAGCAAGAGAAAATACTGTAGTTGGGTTTGTGTGTTTGTGAGCTTGAATTTATGTGCGCATGCAAATGATCTTGGTAAGAATAACACGCCATGCACAAATTAATGTGCAAAGGGAAACGCATCCACTTATGCATAAAAGGCTACGGACACACACGATATGTGCAGGACTGCCAGTAATGTTGGCACTCTGCCAGGCTTGAGTCACCACTTTGAGTAATTTGAATATTTAGTGTCCCATTGAGCTCTTAATTGGAGTCAATTTTACCAGCCTTGGCACCGTTTGGCGCTTTAATTAATGGCAAGGCAATTTGTTTCTGCCAGGCAATCACAGGACAATCACATGAGTGGTCGGTGTGGTGCCCGCTGCAGTGGTTGGAGGACCACTTTTTGGCAGCTTGAACTGCATCTTCAAATAATGTTTCTCAGCATGTATGTGTGACATTTACAACTAGATCCATCTGCAAACTGCAAGATTTCAGCTTCCACCCACAACAGGTCACGCCTAATTCAGGTTACGCCTGCTCACAATGTTTTAGTAAAGAAAGAAAGAGAGAAGCGATTATACGATCTTCCATTTCGAAGAAATGCATTTTAACAGTCATCGTAATGTAGAAGTAATTACACCAGCGGACTGTCTTAATTACAAGAAGTTATTTTGAATGCACTATGCTACTTTTCTCAGACATTCTGCAGTTTGACTTTATGCAAGTGGAAAGTTAAGAGAATGAGATTGGGTTAGGGGTGGAGGCGGATGAGAAGAGCATGAGAGGAGAGACAAGGACAGACACCAGGATCATCACAGGAGAATTAGGAGAGTTTTATAGACTCCATTATTACTGTCTCGCCAGCTCTGACTTCAGCCTTTTCACACTCCGAAAGGCGATCAACTTGGCCAGTGCAGCGCTGAAACAACAAACAGATACAGCTGCAAAGAAACGAGTCTTTGGTTTCTTTGTTAAAGGTTTTTCTGAAAGACTGAACATGAACGTTTGATAAACTAGAGCGTATATTCCAGTAGTAAACTCTAATTAGAACTAGAAGCACTGCAACTGTAGCAACAACATGTTAAACTTAATGTTCTCCAGTGATGGTAGAATGCAGAATGTGTACTCCTACTAATCCAGGACACCTTCTGTAACTGTTGCCTGAGTCTTGACAGACTGAGATACTCCTCATCAGGATGAGAATGACTCTGCTGATAGAGGCGAAGGTCGCACTCAACCATCAGTTTCTATGAGTAAAGACAACTAAAACGGATAGCAAAAACGATTAAAAAAAAACCTCAGACATAACTTGAGATCAAGCTTTTCTTTTTTTAAAGTGTGATTTCAATCAACGAGATAATAAGATAAAACCACCAAAATGCAAACAACAAATGGTCTAAAACAGAACAGGCACAAAATATATGTCTATGCAGTTCAATATTTAGGTTAAAAACAAATAAAGCGAAGGTGACATCGGTTTTCTATTAAGAAAACACAATGTGTCACAATCATTTCTGTATTGATTTGAAGAAACACACGTGCCGACAAAACAAGCTTAACAGCTCAACATTAACAAGTAATCTAGTTTTGAACAAACGCATATAAAAGACATTCTCTGAATTACTAAGAGAGAGAAAAACGAAAAATAGCATAAAATGAAATTTTAAAAAGTACCTCATTGTTTCCTACAGCTGAAAGTGTTTCTAAATTCATTATTTAAAGAAAGAATTGCTTAAAATATCACTTCTGGCGATCTTAGTCCATTAACTACTGTGCTTTATGTGGGTAAATTATGTAACTAATTCAAAAGTAGTCATCTTTGTAAGAAGGGAGAGAAATTTTACTTGTCCTCTGGTGTTCATCTTTATGTTGCGGTGAAAGAAAAGAGACAGAATTAAGATACCGTGCTCATACTGTGTACGTTTTTTAACCTTTCACACAAAAATGTAAGGTCCTGTAAAATCATACAGTAGTTTTATAGTCTTGTTTTAGAAGATGAAAAGAATTTTTTGAAAATTAAGATCTTGTAAACTGATTTTAGGGTTAGCTGAGCCCAACAGTGACATGAGGTAACGAATTAGCGGGACGTGAAGCTCCATAAGAACTCCTAACCTCTTGATAGGCGCCTCACAATCAAAGTCATTAGCCAGTGTAATAAAGGGCCTGAGATACAGCCATTCTTCAACAGCCTAACTCTTTTATAACCAACAGATTAAAGTTGATTGGATTAAAATGACATTCTGCCCGTCTGACCTTGGCGGCAGCAGTTAAGTTCATCCAAATTAAATTTCTCCGTAATAAAGATGATTCATTTGTTGCCTGACGTAGTAAATATAAAACAGAAAGAAAGAGGAGAAAAGATTAAGTGACACACACCAGTGCCCACATGCACATTTGTGTACACGCAGGCATACAAAGAGGTACACTCACATGCACAGGAATATACCCAGGCGTGCACTCACACAGGGAGATGGAAAAGCACCTTTGTGTGCGTGTAATGACATAAAAACATTAAACTGTGTGAACATAAATATATTCAAACATTCAATCTACACGCTATCTTTGAGAACTCGGGTAACATCTCAGCGTGACAACAAAAACATACTAAGATGTGTCATCTGTCTGCCCAATTATCATCTTCCACACAGCTTTATTGATTGTGACATGTAGAAATTATGAGGAATTGGGACAGTACAGTGAAACACAGCGTAAAAAGGATATTTCAAAATGATCACACTGACCGAAAGTTAAAAACTACTCTTTCACTGTTGCAAATAAATCAGAATCAACACAAATATGCAAAGGAAATACTGCAATCCTGGGTGTGTTTGTGTCTGGATTCAGACCATTGTGTCTATAGGTGGTGTAGTAACTAGTGCATGTGTGTACTAACCTGCTGTTTGAATGTGTCCACCTGCTCCTGCAGGGATCCCATGAGGCTCGTAAAATGGTCCACTTTTTGTTGACTCTGTCTCAGTTTGTTCTGATTGGTCTGGAGCTCATCCGTCAACTGGTCGAGAGCCTCCTGCGAGCTCTCCCACTGGCTAATCTTTTCCTGGTATCGCTGTTCCAGCTCAGCTAACTCTTCCTTCACTGAATGAGTTGCTAACTGCGACTCTTTTAGCTGCCATTTGGATGCAGTGAGTAAGCAGAATATTAGACCACCGACCAGCTTTAGATTAAGACATAAAACATGTAGGATGAATCTAAATCTAATGGAATACTGAGCAGGGAACAATGCACTTTTCTGGAAACTAAACTAAGTACATATCGACCAACTATCATTCACCTTTTTCTGTGAATATCGTAGTTCCTCTTCCAGTAGTTCCACTTGCCCTTGCACCTTATGCACTTTTTCTATTGCTGCAGTATACTTTTGTTTAAAAATGGCTATGGTTTCTGTCTGCTCCTGTGTTTTCAAAACAGCCAATTTTAGCTCATCTTTAGCTCCTTTCAGCTGCTGACGGAGAAGGTCCATTTCCATCTCTTGTCTCTTCAACTTCTCTGTAAATGCCTCAACCTAAAACCAAACACAGTCACAAGAAACACAAACGCTGACAAAGCAGTCACTTTCAAGTCAAAAGCTCATAGTTTGCTACTTACAGGTTCGTAATCTTATTTTGAGGGTCTTCTGAAACAGGTTTAGAGGCTTTGGTGTGGAACAGCCATAAATTTCTCTACTTTTGTTCACTACTTTTAGATGGCCAGCTGGACATAGCAAGTCGCCTATTGAATAACCTTACAGATTTGGACTGGAATCAGGCCTATTTTCACATCACAGACTCTCGCTGGAGGTCTATGGCCCATATCGACAAGCATCAATTACTGCGTTTGCACGCTACAAAAATGTAATTTGTGAGACGAGCAAAGATGTCCCTATTTCTGACTGAGTTCTTAGCTTGCTAGGTAGAGGCTGTTGGCGGGGCAGGAGTTGGCAATTGAAGAGCTAAAAGAGATAGGGTCACCCAAAAAAAGAGAAATTAACTAAAAAAAGATCAGTCAGAAAACCTGGTGTTGACCTTTAGGATGCCATAATGTTCCAAAACAATTAGAAAGGGAAACAGAACACAGTACGTGTCCGTAATACTTCATCTGTCATACAACGTGCTGCTCTGCAGTAACCTCTCTCATAATGACTGGGGAACCAAGGAAGTGAAACCAGCCTTAATCCCAGCGTTACACTTGGAATCCTACCGTAGCTCACCTCGCAAGGGGAGAGGTTGAGAAAGTTAAACCCGCTCTAACACTCAGCTTGAGTTCATCCACGTTAATCCTGTTGTAATCTGGATCAGAACATGAGGGTTTACAACTAATGACAGCCAACTAGTTAGATTTCAGTGGTTCACTGCAGCTTGGTTTAACCAGGGATTAACTGGGCCTTTCTAGGACTAACACTGCACAGAAGGTAGCATGACTGAGTGGAAAACTTGCTCATGCAAACGGAAAAAAAAGAGACCCGAAAAACCAGAGGGGAGGAGAGGAGTCATAAACTGCGATGATCTACTTTAGGAAAAAACGATCAACCACTGCAGGTGTACCACTGCAGGTGTACGGCCATGTGAACTGGGTAAAACCAAGTACTCAGCCAATATACACCTCATTTTATCCGAATGTGATGGTGGTGAGTGTCAACAGTTTCAAATGCACACCATGGAAGATGCACACACACACCAAACATAAGGTCACATATAAAAAAAAAATAGCTGTAGCTATTATTCTGCAGCTGTGGCTGTAGACTGCTTTTTGTTTTGCTCTGTGTCACAGTATTTCTTTCCCCACTCTCTCGCAGTGCAACCACTACCGGTTGACTTAACATCTCATATCTGTTACTGGATGAAAGACTTCATAACAAGGCTTAATGTGGACACTATGGCTTTCTTGTGACCATAATTAGGAGCGTGCGCTTTGGTGAAATAAACAACTCTCATTAAACATGATGGAAAATGCATTCAGCTCTCATGACCTAACGAACCTCATTGGGCCTGTCATTTGAGTGTTCATGGCTGTCACATGACTACCCAAGATGACCCTCAGTTGATAATAACTTTATTCTTATCTTAATCCTCTTTTTTTCCTAATCTCTTGGTCTGTGTTCATGTTTGAATCCAATTAGATGTGAGAGGTTGACAAACAGAGCGGTCATCCTGTCTTATTTAGTAATTCAAATGATGTGGATGGAGATATATGCAAGCTGACAACAAACTAAAGCTCGTGATTTAGATCTAAGTTGCATAAGTGCATCGGGTTTTGCCTTTTAAGTTGTTCACTGGATTAACACAGTAAATGTTTTTTTTTTGTTTGTTTTTTTTGTGAGATCATGGCTCATTTGATTGAGCACTGAAAGCTACAATATTTTTCTGTGGCATAAAGCTCAAGGAGGGTCTAACTTAAACCCTCCTTGAACTTTACGACCACCAAACTCTCAAATTTCATCCCGTCATGGAACTGATTGAGCTTGTTCAGACTTGTGCTGTTTCTGTGAGACAGGGGTGCTGGTTCCAATCCAATATACCACTTCAGTTTTGTGAGCCTGTTTCACAGCCACCAGGCCAGAGTTCAACTGAATCATGGATTATACAAGATATATCAGCTGCTGGAGGGAGAGGTAAAATTATCAAAAGTTTTTCTCTACCTTACCTGTTCCTGACTAATATGGGGCTGATCATGTAACAGCTGTTGTTCTTCATCCTTTCGGTTCTTATTATATTTGATGTCTATGACCTTTTGGCTTAACTCACAGGCCTCTTCCTCATGTGCTCTGACCTTGTAGTTCAAGTGTCTGACCTCTTCCTGCGGTGCTGTCACCTATGAATAAAAAAGGGGGGAAAAGGAAAACTGCATGTATGCATATGGTGTTGAAAGGCACACAAACAAACAGAAAAGACAGAATGGCAATGGCACTAGCCAAGAAGTGAGTCAGGCTTGAGAGTCCCAGTTTAGTCTCAGGGCCTGGTGGGAAAACCTAAGCACTGCAAACATCAATGAGGGAAGCTGCTTAATATCAAACAGCAGAGGACAGTTGCTGGTCTGGGCTTTTCCCTTGAGTGGATATGTCCAAGTCTGTGGGTGTAAAGCAGGACATTGTTGAAAAGAAAAGAAAAAAAGGGGATGATCACGAAACTTGCATGTGAATGGAAAAGAAAATAGCAAGGCTAAGACCATTTTTAAACCTGGAAACAAACTATTTTCAGAGGAACACAGCTGGACAAAGTTCTACTGAGATAGTTTATAAGCTGTACATTTTCAGGATAAAATCTCTCAAAATCGTAGTAATATAAACTAAAAAGTCCCACTAGACATAATTCGATTTAAAAAGAAAAACATCTCATCTGCTTCCGTGTTTCTTGATGCTTTTGTTCAGCTATCTTCATTTCAGCTCTCAGTTGAATAATCAACTGATCTGTGCTGAGGACCTAAACCAGCAGAAAAGACACTAGAAAGTAAATTCCAGTCAACTGCATAGGTTGGTATTTTGTTTCTACAGTGAAATTTCTGGTGAACAACATTTCTTTCTGACCACTGCAAGTTCATTCACACAGACACAGATTGAGATGGACCTCCAGGTGAGACGTGTGCAGTTTCTCTCGGCTCAGGGCCAGGTCAGCCTCCAGTTGCTCTTTGGTTCGGTCGAGGTGGACACACTCTCTGTTCTGGTCCTCCACTTTGGCTCTCAGGTCATCCTTCTCCCTGTTTAGTTTTTCCAAAGTTGTCTCCCTTCCAAGTAACTGTTAAATCAAAGTAAGTGAGCAAGTCAGTCATTCCTATTCAGCTCCCATATCATAGTGTTTTAGCACCCACAATTTAGAATAACACTTTAAGAAGGAAATTAACAAAATTAGGTTAATTCCAGGACTTAAAAGAAAAAGGATGGTTCTGATTTTTCACTCACTGCATTTTTAGAATAGCACCATGTTCTAGAAATTCATTAAACATTTAATGTGACTCATTTCAGTGAATAACAAAGTCGATGTTTTCACCTCTCTCTGACAATCAGAATGCTGCTTCTTGCTTTCCGTGAGCTTCTTCAGCAGCACACGTATCTTTATCTCCATTCGCTGTATCTGTATGACAAAAGCATTTTTCTCACTACTGAAGGATGTTGAAACTAATTGTGGTAATGCAGATATTTTTTCATTCATTGGCAACAATAATTGTTTTTCAGTAAGCAGGGGAACTCCACTGAGTTTGCAGAACTTAAGATGCATTATTCCAGTCTAAGGGAACAGTGGTGGTGGGCGGATGACAGTTCTCACAGAGCAACTACAGTTTATTGCACTCTTGGGTCTACAGTATCTCTGACAATTGCTTGTGTTTTCCCGTTTCCTTGGTGACCTTCCTTAATTACCCACTTCGGCTGCATGTAAGTGCACGTATATTTCGGTGTGCATGTCTGCACATGCTTTTATGTGGGTGTAATTCCTCACAAGTTTGCCCGGGGAAATGTTTTGGGTTTTTTCCTTTTTTTTTTCCTTTTTTTTATCTCGTCTGTCTGTGTTTGCCCAGTCTGCATCTCGTCAGGGTCTCTCTCCGTTTGAGGTCAGTGAAAGGGGCAAGGTTTGGTTTTGAACCAACAAGTTCTCCAACATATTTAGGATATTTTCATCTGGGCTTACCTTTTCCTAACATTTCAAAGACGTTCAGGCGCTTTTTTTTTTGCTATTTCCCTCTTCAACCTCTCAGTGGTTGAACTATGAATCAGATTATCTCCCCAAAGGAAGACCGTGTCTGGGAATCGGGAGATCAAGGCCAGTGGATTGTTGTCATGTACAGTACCAGCCAAAAGTATTGACGCATTTAACAATTCTGAGCGATACTGGATATAAATTATATAAATGAACTGGTTTTAGTCAGAAATTAAAAGATAAGAATACTTATAACGAACTTGCTTTTGAAGTACTGGATGCAAAGAAGTTTACATTTAATTTGCAACAGAACTTCATGCCAAAGTGAGTCAAATGCTCAGTCTCACCTTGTCCACCCCTCCCTAACTCCTGTCTGTCCTGCATGATCCAGGGTGTGTTTTGACCAGAGTTGAGGGCTCGTTTGTAACTGTCCAGAGGGATTGATGGAGTTAACTTGACTTTTTGACCTTTCACCTCTGGCTGTCGGCGGCCAGGCTCGCTTAACACACCGAACCTGAGCAGCGGCAAGGGGAGTAATAAAGAAAACGGTACCCAAAGTGCCATGCCTGAAGCTAAAGAACACATAAGCGTTCATGTAAACACTTGGACCCACATAAATAGGCAGTGCCGTGGACATATATAATACTTGTGGTGTTTTGTTTTCCATGAACATAAATAATAAAATAATACAAACACAGTCCATCACACACACATGCAAAGGAAAAAAAAAAAGAAAAATGACCGAAGCTTTTACTCATGTTAAAATTGCATTTCTGTTAATCGAACCCAGACCAGATACAGCACTAACTTCCAGCCAATTTTCAAATCTTTGCTTGATTTATCTTTGAGCGTGTGTGTGCTTGAATTCCCAATGTGAGCGTGTGATAGGCAGAATGGATGTTGATAAACACCAGAGGATGTCGTGTCAAAACAGACAACTTGTCAAAACGACACGCTAACTAGGTCAATCACAAAGTTTAAGAAGAAACTTTGGAGTGGAGCTTTGGTTTATGCATATCTCAGAGTGGATGTCTGTGCGTTGTAAGCTCCTCAACGAATCTGCAGGAGGGGACCTCCAATATCGAAGGTATTTTTAAATCAATGAGCTCTTAAGTGTATCTCAGTCTCAATGTGTTCACACATAACGCAAGCACACGACACTCAGCGTAGATAGAATCCCTACTGACAGGCAATGACAAGATAAAGAGAGGGAGAAAAAAGGGGGGACAGGACGACAGGAGGGGGGAAAATAATATTTGAACAGGTGGGGGTGGGGTGGAGAGAAGGGGATAGGGTGGGGTGGATGAAAGCAAGAAATGGAAAGAAAAGACAAGAAATGAGCAATAAGAAAGATCAAGAGAGAAAGCAAGCAGAGAGAAAATTCAGTAAGCTATTCTGATGGTTGTTGAGAATTGTGTTCAGGACCAACATCTCTCCATGTTCAACAATGAAGGCTTGAGCAACTCTGCTTACCTTCCACTGTGCCACTCTTCCTGTCTCCTTTCATTTCTGTTTATTTCCATTTCACTTCAACCTTCTTGTCCTTTTAAAAACATTCCATTTTAACTCTGTCATCCAATGTGCTTCATACAAAAACCATTAGTGCACCCTTTTGTAAACTACAGAGTGGCTGAAAACCCTCTAGGATGGAGCGTTACCAGGACACCGCAAATAAAACCAACATCCACAGATTTCTTTTTGGTCAAAGTTTCATTTGTTTCAAAACAGCCGACTCTAACTGGTCGAATCAATATTGAACAGTTGAAAATCTAAAGTAATGGGTCACCGAGACTGCTCCAGTACGAACAGCCTTAACCCCGACTCGATGTCTCTGAAAAAAAGAAAATCGCTTCGGCCACATTTTGTGTTTCTCAGCATCCGTAGCCCAAGCAAGCTGCTGCAAACTCACCCCCCCTCCCTCCTCGTGTCCTTTATGACACAAACTTTTAAATAGCAGCCCCTACTGAGCAAAAAGCATGCCAGGGAATTCTTTCAAAGACAAAGGCTCATGTGATGTGTTTAATGATTTTACTACTTCCTAGTTTTGGGAAAGTTTTGAACACTTTAACCTCATGTTGAAATTACAGCAACGCGTGGTTATTCACATGATGATGATGATGATGATGATGTGAGATAACAAGACGGGGGAACCATAAATAAGAATAGAGTATAAATATAGAGGAATTTAGACAAAATAGGAGTAGAGAATTAAATGGATTAAGGACCTAATGATCATAATTACTGCATATAAAAAAAAGCAAACTTCTGCATTTATTGAATTCATTTCCTGTGCCATTTTTGTAACTGGACTGTCAAAATCAGAGTTGATTCACTTTTCTTATCAAAAATAAAACATATTTGCCTTTAGTGGTTTCTAAGATATGGGCCTCGTGTAGAGAATTATCCAATCCCCACAGAAAAGGCAAACTACTTCTCTGATCTCCCGAGCAAAAGTAAGAGGGAGTGAGAGTACAATGAGGACTGATCAGCAGAGTACATTTAAAATGAAGGAGAGTGTGTTGACAGTATTTGTTCAGCTGGGCTAATGTTAGGACATATAGGGCTGCAGAGGAAAATACTTAATACAGAGTTCTCAGTTCCATTTACAGTAGAGTGGGTGCAGGCTCGCTCACTCTGCCGAACACACCTACCACTACCACCGTCCACATAATGATGGAATGAAGCGTGCATGCATAGCTGTGAGTGTGTGTGGGTTCATGTGTGGGTGTGAGAGAGGCCTTGTAATAGATCAGAGCAAAAGCATTTTTTTGTGCATAAAGCAGCGATCAGAGCCAGATGTGGAGCAGAAACCAGAACCCTGGACGGAGTGTAATGATCCATCCGTTGACTTAACAAATTAAAACCTGAGACAAAACCTCACACACACACACACTCACACAAACTTGTTTTTCTGTCTTTGTGTTGATTTACTTTTGGCATTATGCATTCCCTGGCCACGTACCCTAACACCTAACCGTAACTCTTACCATAAATCTGACCATAACCTTACTCTTACCTTACCCATAAAAACAAATGTTGACCCTCAACAATCCCTTTAAACGTGTAGGACCCACCATCAGGTCCCACCAAACACGTTGGACCCCACAAGTACTGTGGGCTCCTTGTTTTTTTAGGCCTTATGAAGATAGAAAAACAAGCACATACTGAAGAAATGCACAGCAAAGGCACACATAAAAAGTATGACTAAAAATCAATTTATGCACTCTACCTCAAAGTGGATTATAACGATTTAATGAAAATGTCATTTTAACTATAGCCCATTTAATGTGATATAAAATTAACTGTAGAGAATGTTATTAATTTAAATGTTCTTTCTATAAACTGGGTGACTGTTGCAAAACAGCCTCAAAAGCAGCCAGCACAACGCTGACCTTAACCCTCACACTAGAATTACAGTGAAAGAGTATTGTTAGTGAAGAGGCTTGTCAGTAGAAAGGACTGAACGTCATGTGCTGCTTCCCTTTTTCACAAATACAAGCCCTTGAAATTCACCAATGGCTTAGGGAAAAGTGTCTTTCCAACCTGGTTAATTGAAGGTTAAATACAAACCACTAAGCACTGACATATGCTTTTGGTGTATTGCAAAAAGGGCAGAGCATGAAAAGGTCTGAGAAGCTATGCAGGATATGAGCATGTGGTTTCTGAAATTTTACTGTAGTCCAAGCTGCTAAAATGCCACTTTGGAAGAAAAAAATTATTTTTTCCCATGCTTATCTACATCATGAGTGTGTCTTTTTAATAAGGGTCTAAATATCTGAGCTTCCCCAATACCTATTATTTTGACATCTTATCATGAGTGCCATTGTAGAAACAGACAATCCCTGTCACAGTGAATGTTACATTTGACAATTTCCTATTTAAATGAATCCCTAACCTGTGCAATCCTTCTTATCAGTCCCATTGTAGGAAAAGACAAAGCATTACAAAAAAAATTAATATTTGATCTCACATCCAGTTGATACGGTCTATCTTTATATTAACCTTTATTTTCCTGATATAGTTCTCTTAGTTTAGAAAATGTCTGTTGATATGACTAAGATGCAAAAATCTTCCCCTTAATGTTATCAATGTCAACAATTCCTGGTCAGAACAGAAGGGTTAAATTAGCTTTTAGATGTGACAACGCAAGAAAGATTTATGGGCATTCATGATTCATTATTCAAAGGAATGAGATAGCAGTTACCTTCTTTTCAGTGGTGTGACGCACACCAGTTAGTTCCTGCTGCAGACACGCCACCTCTTTGCTGGTATGGAGCAGCTGGTCCTGAAGCTTCTCTCTCTGCTGTCTGTCTGTGTTCAGGCTGGTTCTGGTCTGATCCAGGGCCTCCCTTGTTTGTAACTGTGGGGAGTGCGGAGACAGAAAACTGTAAAAAATGGAGAATAAGCGCAGTATGTCTAGTTGTTTAAGGTCTGATGCTGGCACACAAGCAGATGGCAGCTGAAGAGAGAACTGTGGAGAAGAGGTGCACATGGAGAAGGATGGGTAAACCATTACAGTGAGATAAAGCAAGACAAGGAGGAGATGAAAGTAAACTTAGAGATGTTTTCCTCTGCTTTGTCTCCATAGCAGTGAAAGGGAACATCATAAAGGCTTTGTGGAAGACCAGGGAACCCCACTGTTATAGCTTTGCCTCTGGACCAATAAAGCTGCTTGGATGACATAAAGTTGTAAGACACCAACTTTAGAGGACTGCTTGTTGAGAGTGGAGGAAGGGCTGCCAGAACCGGGGTCATTTTTCTATCTGCTCCCCATCAGAGAACAAAAGCATGCTTTTCTAAGGGGTATAATAAATCCCAATTGTCAGTTGTTGTTTTTAAACTCAACAGTCAAACTTGACCCCTGACTAGTGCGCTAAACATATGAGGGAGAGGCAGAAAAGCTGAGTTCTGAAGAGTAAAGTGAGTGTAGAAATGCAAGTAAGAACAAAGCAGGGAATTAGAGCAATTAAGTATTGCATTCTTTATGTTCTAAAGCACAAACTTACACCTACACCTCTGCACACTCCTAAAGAAAGGCACCATATTGTTTCATTTTGGGTCAAATCTTTGCTTTATTCGTGTACCTCAGCCCTGCCTAATCGAGCAGACACCGAGCCGCAGCTCTTCGACGGAGACTGAGAAAATAGTGGAGCAGAAAAAAAAGAAAAGAAAAAGCAGTGTAACCAGTTCAACACATTCTACATGTCCTGCCACCCTGCATGCTGGCTCACAGCTACACACACTCTGCCAAAGGGTTGCAGAGCGGGATCTCACCAGATAAAAACAACTTTGCATTCTTTTAGTGGATCATAATTGATGATTGAGAGGGATTTTTTTTTTCTTCTTCAATACAACTTCTGCTCAAACATGTTTATGGGGAGAGAAAACACTTCAAATCATTACTGAAACATGTGACACCTTAAAGCTTCAAAGTGGACCCCAAAACATTGGCAACACAAGCAAATGCAAATACTGGGTTAAAATGAACGCGTTTAACTGTGATGAGCAATAAGTTAACCAGAAGGGTAAGTCAGTGTTTGAAAAGGAAGAGCTTTAAGATGACATCAAAGAGTGTGCTGCTTCAATGTTAAGTTAGATGTATCTAATTTAATTGGCTGACAGGCATCCACACTGCTATAATACTAGCAGCAGACAAATGATTTTGTTTGGTCAAGGACACAGTAAAAGGGTTAATTTAAGCCTAAAACACATCACTGCCACACGCCACTCTGATATACCTAGAGGGGTGAGAGGAGGAGGAAAAGGCGAGAGAAGAAAAAACTGGAGGGAATGAGGCAGAGAGAGGCAGAGAATGATAAGAAAGAGAGAGAAAGGACAATGAGAAAAAAGCTAAAGGCCATTCCATTCATCATGCGTATGACTCTTTAATGTTCACATTCATTATCAGTGGTTCTTATTGGGGCAAGAGTGAAGCTGGATGGAGGAAATGTGAGAGGAAAAATAAAAGAAAGACAACAAAAGAATTATTTGAAGAAAAAAAAATCTAAACTATATTTAACCCATCCCTAAGTTTTGTTCGCTGCAATAGCTAAGTGATAACCGCACAAATATTGGTTCTTTATTGTAAGACTAGCCAACCCTCAGTGGAGCTAAGATGGTGGCAATGAGTTATTAAATATGGAGAGAGGGCAAGGGAGGGAAGTCGGAGGAGGAGGGGAAGAAGGATAGATGATTAACTGTGAAGGAAGTAAAAAATGAGGAGAATTCCCAGATGTACCACACTGGATTTGATTTAGAGAACGCTACCCAATTCTGTTCCTTATTTAAAAAGAACTCCCTTCCTCTGCGTGAGTGTGTGTGTATGTGTGTGTGTGTGTGTGTGTGTGTGTCTATCTACTCTGCTCTGCAGTGTGGTCAACCTTTCTGTTAGCTTTGTGTTGCACTGGGCCAGCTGTAGAGTATGTTTCACCTTCGAAGTCAGTGTTCTTTTCTAAGAGTCCTTTGTGGCTTGCAAACCAACCACATGCTGATCCAGGTGATCTTCTTTCACTTTCATCTGACACAAAAATACAGTTAAACAGTCTGCGCCATATGTACTCGCATAAAACTCCTGCAATAAAACAACGAACACCGAACATATATTTTACTTAAGTGTTTGATGCCACTACAGCTTGTAGATTTGACATACAGCCTGTGTACCAACTCCAAATGGAGAAATAAAAAGACTATGTTGGGAGGCATTCTTTCCATCTAAGTATTTTTTCCCCTTTGGATGCACTGAGAGGAGATGGGACTAACTAAGTCAAGATTTACCTATTAAAGATGATAAATTCATCTTAAGCTATAGCTTGTTATTTTACATTATGCTGACATAGTCTTGCACATAAAATAGGCAGCTTGGTCTCACCAGAAAACATGTAGTCGGTAAGTTTGCCCACATGTGCAAAGGTTGTAGAGTAACAATCCCTGGTTTTAAATTGTGAGATGTCAACACACTTTTCTTTTCTGTTGGGCAGTGAGTGGTTAAATGCTGCAGCAATGTAGATTTTTGTCACTCTCTGACCGTATCTTTTCAAACATGTAGATTTAAGCGTGCACATTATTCCTAAGCCTAACCATTTCCTTTTAACTCCTGAGGGAAGAGAGTAAGAAAAATATAGTTACATTTTTGAGTCCGTGAACCAAAATAACTCTTTGCACATTCTCTCATGAGATCGAGTTGAAATAAGGCAAATTCTTATCACTTCCAAGTTAGATGGCTGCATTTTCACATTTCATCATTCACCGAGATTGCCTCCTATACAGCTCCTCAAATCATCTTTTTGTTGTAGGAATCAGAAATTCTTGAAATGTGTCTATTTTCAAAGAGCCACCGAGTTCTGTCAGATTGTGTCTAACCATCTCCATGAGTCTCAGAAATGAGTTTTTCAGTGTTTTTTTCTAATCAAACATTTAAAATGTATGATAAAACTAAATGTATTTACACTTAAAAAAAAAAAAAAAACTCAGGGGAAACAACATTGATCCTTTCCAAGGAAGCAGACAATGGCTGAACCCCATGGATGAACAAGTGTGTGTAGGCCCGTGAATCGGATCCACGATCAAATCAAATTTTCATTAGCACTGTATGAAATTAGCTCTGTGTTAGATTAGTAAGGAGGTTCTACACACCATCAATAAACACATACAAACACAAACTCACAAACGCATTTACCATAAGTGCACGATTCCTGCTTTAAAGCACACACACGCACACAGAAGCTAGATGGTTTAAGATTTGTGGGACAGAGAGAAATTCAGATATAACTATGCACTTAAATTATGTACAGCATTGCTAATGGATGGTAACACTTACAAGCAATGGACTAGTGCACTCTGCAATATTGAATTACAATTGCTCTTTTACCTGGATATTCCACAAATGTTAGTGTGACTTCTGGGAAATAAAATACGTTTTTTTTTTTTACAAAACAATAGTGGGTGAATTTCAGTACCTCAGCACTGCTCAAGCTCTATGCATTTCACAGGGAGGCAAACGTTAATTGTTATGTCAAACCCTCTATATTGCATGAGGGATTTCAGATAAAATATGAACATGGAGCAATAGAGCACATCGTTCCACACTTTTTAAATATCATTACTGTTAATGTAAAAGCAAAAAGATGTTGCTACTAAAATAGTGCTCTGAACTTACGACTACGATCCATGATTAAAAACTCTCGAATACATTCTTTTTCAATCACATCATAAGACATAAGACATCACATCCAGAAATATATCTCTGATATAGTTCTACAATATATAATATGTTTCTATAAAGTCCAATCTGCATTGAGTAACACTAGCAGATACACACACATTTGTAGGGTTGGGCCTAAATTTGACTTCAGTTTTTTCACAGGAATAGTAAATAAATATATCTAGTCTTTCACCATAGTTGTCCCTACCATTTTCCAGGCGCAACAAATTAGCATTTTTTTCATCAGCATCTGAGCGAAAGTAATGGAAAAGCCTTTGTTGAATGTTCTGAACTGTTCACTTATGGTAAAGCTGCAGTCTCTCCTCTTTGTCTGGCACACAAAGAGGATGCAGGGAGACAGCACACAGCTTGAGTCAGTGTTTTTCTAGACATAACAGCAACTTTGCTTGCTAGTTTAAAGACAATAAAACCTGCATGACTACGAAGCCACCAGCAGATGTTCATCACAACAGATCAACAAGCTTGAACGTGTAGCGAAGTGATAAGATCAACCACAAAGATATCCACAGCCAAATTTAGTTTGTCAAGTTAATATGAATCATCATAGCAAAAAGAGGCATTGTGGTAAGAAAACTTTCACCTGCTTTACACCTAACTTGAAATACTAACTAATCACACATGAATGATGATGGTATGTGGGAATAAAGCATTGAGAACATTGACTGTTAAAGCGATGGACTGGATGTCTGAATCATGATGTTGTTAACGTTATGTAACCCAGGTCTGAAAAGAGCTTATGTGTTTGCTCTGTTCTAAACCTCTAAAATATAAATAGCAGTGGCTTTGGGCTTTAAAGTTTCCAAGAATTCTGACTGCCTTCGTCTTATGCAAAATATCGATCGCCTGTAATTTAGCAACTTTTTGCAAGTGTGATCGAAAGGATATAACCTTAGACTTAAAAAAGACACAATAGGCTGCAAACAAGTTTTATGAAGATTTGATATTTTCCATATTATTTTGTTGTTTCTATTTTTTTGTGCATCTGTGTAATCTGCACAACAACATGTTGACATTTCTGTAATCCCACCCCACTGTATCTATTCAGCCCAGCCACTGTCATTAAAGATTTCACCGTCTGTCAAAATCCCTCCTTTAGCCTAAGGTCTTTAAAGCAATGACTTTGAGAACTCTATAATATTGTTACATAATTAATACATCACAGTGATTTTTCTCATGTCCAAATCTGCCACCATCAGAGATGATTAAAAGTTCCCATGTGGTCTGTGTGACGTCTTAATTCTACAGTGGGGGAGTACAGGACCTTGGCTGGAGGTCCAGAAGAAAGATTATTAGATTTGTGATTTTATTTCAAATAAGTGCTTAAGTTTTGGACTTTCATATTAGTGGAGCTCCTACTGAGAGAGAAACCTCAATCTGATCAAGTCTCATTACTTTAGCAATCAAAGTTTCGCCCCCGGGGTTCTCTCCTCAGCTTCTGCCACCCACCTCCTCCCGTGTCCTTCCTTTTTTTTCTCCCCTCCACTTCTAAGCATCATATGTTTTTGCCACCAAGACAGAGAAAGGGAGAAAGGGAGAGTGGCTTGTGCAAATCCTTGATTGGCTAAAGTCTATCTTCCTCGTAGGATTAGGAATTGAAATGGAACATTTGAGGACAAAAGAAAGAAGAATGAAATGGGAAGAGACAGAGAGAAAAGGGAGAGATAGTGTGTTAAAGAGAGATGTGAGGTGCCGAGTTATGGGCACAGAGAGAGACAGAGAAAGAGGGTGGCTAATATAATTGAATTAAAAAGATGGAGCGGGGCCATTTCTAAGCAGGTGGGAGTGTGGAGTGAGAAAGAGCGGGCAAGATATTAACTTCTAATAAAAGAGAGATTAGAAAGTGGCTAGGAGGACTGTTCTGTCTTTACCTGTGGGAGTGACGGCCCCCACATAACCTTTCAATGCAATATGCACACTGATATTGGTGCTCAGATCATACCACACACAGGCAGACATACACATATATGTGTACCTGTGCACATGCTTGTGTAGGAGTTTGCACCCAAAAGAACCATGTGAACAGTATATATAAGCAGAAACACAGGACGTTGATGTGACACATGAGCACATTAACATAAAGTGTTATCAGCTTATATTCAATGATCCAACAAGCAGCAGTCATCAGATAATGAGGATACGGCTCTCTGGGAAGCCACCGCCATGCAGACAATTAATTAACTAATTGGTCTAATGAGCTTGTTAATGCCATGCTTTTTTGGCAGCCTGTGTGAATACATTAACAAGGCTAATTAAATTAAACAGGTGCAGCTTTCACAGCTGCCTCTCATGGATACACACATACAAAAACACACACGCAAATCCTACAGGTGTTGTTGTGTAGACGTTCGCTCCAATTGACTCTGATGTCTTTCTCCACAAAACCTTGGCATTCGATCAACAGCATAATGACATGCAGATCAAGTAGTGTGTACTCATGCATTTGTGTGTGTATGTCGGTGCTTGTGCCTCAATGGGCCGGTGTGCCTTTGAATGAAAAGTACAGCTCAATAAGCTCCACCAGCAATGGTAATCTGTATAATTGAAAGGGTGTAAAATAAGTGGGTGGAAAACTGATTGAAGCACTTTGATAACGGGTAAAGTAGCAAACAGAATCCTTGGAGGTCAACCGCTAATGTTAGCCAAGGATTCCCAATGCAATACAATTCATTTGCGAAAGATAAATGATAAAATGAAATAATCTAATGCCTTTAAATTTCATTCAAACATCAAAAGCCTTTTGAAGCTTATGTTGGTATACATTTTACAAGCATTTACCCTTTGTCTCACTCCATTAAGATGTTTGGTTAGTTGGTCAATCCTCATCTCTTTCTCCCACCATTTGTCTTTCAAACAAGGTGCTGAGTTCGTCCTTTGGACACACAATTTCATCAGCCTGGATACTATCAAGCCCCCTTTCTTGTTATCTCTGCCTTGCTTTAACTTAAGATGATGTTGTGTCTTAAGTTCAATTCCCTTAACTGAAGAAATAAATGAGCTAATAATGTTCAACCAGCACTTTGTTTTCTATCTTATATACTGATAAGGATATCTCATTTCCAGTTGGTGCTCTTTAATTTTTTTTTTTTTTTTACCAGTCGGACGTTATTTGGAGCAATTTGTCATTAAATGCACCATCAATAAAGTATGAAGTGAATCACTGAAATGTCGGCCTGATAGGCAATAGTTGTTAGTGTTAGCCGCTAAAAACTTAAACAGAACAACAAAGAAAGGACAGTCCAGAGTATTTGGTTCCAATATGTGACAGAGGATATATGATGCGAGTTCTAAATAGTTTTATTCACCAACTCGGGCCTGTGTTTTACAAAACTGTGTCTTACAAAGGAAGCCTACCAGCTGTGCTTGGTTGAACTATAGATGCAACTATTTGAGAATAAAACTGACAGTTGAGCATTTTTCAGGTTGGCATCTGGTCCGAGCTCTAAAGCTATTGACTGTATGCTCTGTACTAATGTGTTCCAGGGGTTATTGAGTACTACAGATCTTAAAACAGACAGACTCTGTGGAAGAGAGGGGCAGGGAGGAGTTAAATGTGTCCCTCCATCTTGCAAAATTACCCGTTACTGATGTGTCTCTGTGTTATTCTGTCCAAATGATGTGAAAGATATTTCATTAAAACCTGAAAAATTGTGAGCTTGTGAAAAGAAGAGCATAAAATCTGTCCTGTAACAATTGCATCGTCAGAACAGTTCTTTCTCGTTCTATGACATTTACTGGAAATTCCTGGGTTTCCCACCAAAGTGGTTCCAGTGTGGGTTTAGCTCCAGAACCTAACTTAGAACCTGTTCTATCTGTTTTAACCACCAAAGCTCTGGCTCCAGCCCTGAAATAAATGCTGATAGACGAGTAACAACCTCAAAAAAAAGCTTACATCGGCGGCTGGAAATGGGGTTATGGTGTCCAACCAGACCATTTACAATGCTGTAACCTCCACATTTAAAAATCCATTTTTAACAGAGTCTTAAGTCTGCCTAATTTAAGGGAAAACAATAAAAGGATGTTTGTCTCATGTTTTTTCCTGTTGCATATTCTAATATGACGTCTGTGAACGCTGCACCGCTTAGAGTCACATCAATCATCACATGTTGCCATTCATAAACATTGATTACCGTTTGGAAGTCCTGCTTAGCTTTGCACAAAGAGAAACTATACTGGTAATATCAAGACATGCTTTGCAGGGAAAACTAAACAAACACCGAGATCTGTTGTTTGTGTCTCCCTGCATTGTGGTCCTTGACAGAAATTCAAAATACCCTAAAAGGAAGGTCAAATATATGTTGGTGGAGTTTGCGTTTGAGTAAAGGTGTGACTCCGTGTTGGATCTCTGGCTGCAGAAAACCAAACCAGTTCTTGGACAAAATAAACTTAAACCGACTTTAACACCAGCTCTGATGCAGTACTGGAGCCGCTTCGGTCGAAAAGGGTACGGTGTTTGTGTGAATCATGCATCACTGGCTCACACAAGGTTTCATTTCTGAAAATTCTCATGCAACTTGGAGGATGTCTTGAGGAATTAATAGTATGAAGACGTCCTTTTCAGGTGCTTAAATGTAATTGGACGAATTTACACCTCTTGAAGTGTGAATCCCATGGACATCACCTAAGAGTGTGTCACCACCTGTGACTCTTCCAGCTGCTTCTGTCTTCATTCATATAGGCTTCGCATTAATAGTTGAATCTTTTGATGGGTTTGGTTTGGTTTGGCAGTAACATCAGTAAAATCTCCCTAACAGACAGTGTTGCGAACTGGTGGTTTGCTAAGCTCCCCCGGAGATGATACCACTGATTAATTTCCTACCTCCTCATCATCTCCACGCCTTCCCCCATCTATAGGTCCGCTTTCTCTACCATCCCCCAGCCCCTTTAGCCACTGCTGAATATTAAATCAGTCCCCCCTTTTTTTAATTTCCAGATAACCACCGTTCATTTTTCTCCAAGTGTCATATAGCCAAGACATGGTGTAGCAGCCTATATATTAGGGATGGCTGATATGAGTTATTGTTATCTTTTTTTTCCCCATTTACTGCTTGTGTGTAATTCTGCACATAATACATAACTAAATCAGTACCTGTACATGTGGTACGAGTATCGGATAACACCATTAGCAATTTCAACTAAATAAAGTGGAATTTCCTTCTATGACATGTTCGTGTTTCTGTGTTTAAGAGTAAAAAAGAACCTCGGTAGCATAAATATTGCCAGTGGTGTTTTGTGTGGTGTTTGTTTCCTCTATGCTAACAATGCAGTCTGTGTTTGAGTATATATATATATATATGTTTTTGTGTACATACCAGCAAAAGAAGAGGGGGAGGAGAGGTGCATGTATACTGCTGTTGTGTGTCTTCCACGGATTTAAATTTTGGCCACTGTGGTGGACACTGATATGAAAAAGGACACTTAGAGACCTACACAAGCACCCCAATGAGTAAACCTGTAATTTTGCATATGCAGTACATATGATATTTTTGTGCATATGAACTTGGTGTGCCAATACACACTCAACCAAAAAATGTGCACACAATTTTGAACAAACACACACAGACAAGCCATGGATGCCATCACTCACTGTCCTAGCTGCAAATGAAATCTCATTCTCTCTAACAATCTCTGCAGTCCACTCTAAAATATCTCCCTTCTGCCTCTCTAACCCCTTCTTATTCCGACTCTTCACTAAATCACACCCTATGTTTCCCTTACAAGTCTGCAACAATTAAATCTAGTTATCAAAAACAGATGTCAAAGCAAAGAGTATCACTTGTACAACACGTGTGCTTGTTTTTTATTACATTTTTACTTTACATTCTTACTCTTGCATTTTCAACCAAGAGAACCCTTTCCCATCCCATCACAAGGCCTTGATTCCATGTTACAATACTGGCTGCTATCCCGTTTTAGCATTTTCTCTTTTCAGTTGTTGTGTGCCTTCCTATCATCATATTACTTCACATCACCTTGCTTGCATAGCCTGGAACCTCGCCCAGGAAACTGGGGGAAGTGGGAAGTGATTTGGAAAAATGAGGGCAATAAAAAAAAAAACACAGGGATGAATGGAGAGATGTGATATAAGGTAATACGCTAACCCAATCAGCAGCCTGCTGTTTGCCGACAGTATAATCAACATATCGGCCTAATGTCATTACAGCTATATGAGAAATAATATTGCGTGAAATGATACTGCGGTGTGTGTGTTTTTGCATGTGTGGCTGAGTGGTGCACACATGAACAAACTCTTGTATCCAGACGTATGTATCAACAACAGTCCTGGCTCAGACAAACTCGCAAATGCACTGAGACTCAAAGATGCGAAATCCTATACGTATGCGCACACAATGAAAAGATTTACCCCACATATTAATTCACGAAGGCTTTCGGCTTTGCTTTCGTTGGAATGTTGAGAAAGAGAGTTTAAGACGATTAACTGATTGGTTGTTGTTAATGATTAGACATATAATATGGTTAGTTACTTTTTCAACTTTGAAAATTTTGTTCCGATACAAGATTCTAAAAATTAACAAATTGCATGAGGAGAGACTGCCCACTGGCTCTGACACAGGATGATATTAGTTAGTGTGTGGCTTCCATGTCCTGAATGCATGACGCCGATGATGGCCTCTATTGATGGACACTGGCGTGAAGCCATCACTCAAGTTATGGAGCTTTAATTGGACACAGCATAAAACGATAAACCAAGAAACATGCATGGCTGAACAGCCCAATGTAAACCATTAATCATAGCATAGGCAAAGACAAGTGGCCGCCACATACACAGAAGCACACACAGATACATCTCTATGTGCACACGCGCACACACAACTGCAGACGCATAATCGTACTGGTCTTTGCGCCACACACCTTGCATGCGTGCATGACACACACAAAAACACGCACACACACGAATACACGGAGCATGGCAGAGACAAGAGTCCCAGTCACATATTCTCATGATAGATGACCCATTTAACTTTGATTTCTGAGAGAAATGAGCTTGCCAGCGATACAGGGTTACCGCAGCAATGCACACGCACACACACTCACACACACACACATCTACTCACTCATTCATAATATGCAAAGATACTATACATGGGTTATATCTATGAACTCATTTGTCCCTTTACATTGTCTATAAATGTTTGTTTCATTTGGAAGACCTGCGGTAAAGCCAGTTTTTTCTTTCACTTACTCCTGTTCACACACACACACACACACACACACAGTGCCACTTATTTACAGGAGGGGACTTATAATATGCAGATGATTTGTGATGTAAGTAGCACAAAATTCCACTGGTTATAAATGCAAATCTACAAACACACACATGCAAAAGAATATTCACACAGTTTTACCTGCTCAGAAAAACTGCACTGTGCGAAACAGAAGAACAAATCAGACGCACCAAACAGTTCGTTTACATACTTATATTTTCCATATATGCATTAAAAGTAGAACTGTCTTTACAGCAGCAGAGCAGTGTTGTCAATATGATTTGGTCCAGTGGTGTTATGCACCCAGTTGCTTAAGTTCATCGGTTAACTAATTACCTCTACTGTGTATCTCAAATCTCTCTTTCAAACTGAATCTGATTTGATTTGACTGTTTCATTACTTCACCACTGCAGCTCATGTGTAGTCACAAAAAGTAGTTCCGTAGTGCCATCTCATCTAGTACTAAAGTGAGATTAAAAAGAATATGAACCATTCAATATCCCATATGACCCGCTATGATGGTGAGACAAGGTTAAACGACTTGAACGTTATGTTAGTAATGAAATGTACATAAAAGCAAAAGGCACAGTAAACATAAGCAGGGAAAAACCTCTTTTTATGATATGGTATAGATAGTAGAGACTACCGAAAGGGAATTAAGAAGAACATTAATATTTACATTAAAAAGCAAGATGAGAAGTGAGTACTGCTCTGACTGGAGTAAGAGGGTTTTTCATTGATTGAGAGGATAGAAGAGTGATTGAGAAAACTCAAGGTCTCTGTGTCAGTGTCAAAAAGATGGACACAGTAACAGAACAAGAGAGAAATAAACTTTTTTTTTTTGGTGTTATTTCCCAATATTTCTGCTAACAAGTACGGCTGCCAAATGCTCAATCATTTCTGTTCCAAATTTGCTCCCATGAGCAACTGCTTTTTGCTAAGTAATGATGTTAATCCAGACCTTTTCCTGTTTGCTTCATGATTGCAAATATCAACACCCTACAACCAAATGCTCTCCACCATAGCCACTGTCCAGTGACTTATGAAACAGCGTTGATATTTAGACAGATGGATGGTCTATTAGAAGGATAAAAAAAAAAAAACTTCAAAATGCACACAAACACATCCAACACACACACACACACACACACACACACACACACACACACACCCACACGTCCCATGCAGCGGTTGAAGCCCCTCAGCGCTCCTCTGTCCTCACATGCTTGGTTTCCCCATCTAATTGCTGCCATTCGTCAGTGGGTTTGTGTGTGTGTGTGTGTGTGTGTGTATGTGTCTGTATCTCATGCACTTTGTGTTTTTGTCCTTCTCTCGTGGCTCTGTCACTGTGCATTTACAAACAGCTGTGGTGAAAAGAGGGAAAGCACTAAATAATCACACAAACAGGTAAGAGCGGGACGAGAAAGACAGAAATATAGAGAGACAGATGCATACATACACACAGAGTTGACAGAGCCATGGGGCATACAAAACCTGTCAGCATTTAAACCTGATGGCGTGTACAATGGCTTACCAAGTGGAAGTAGTCTCGCATATTATGCCATCGTTTTTTTTTATCAGAAACAATAGATAGGTATTTTATTTTTACTCTATAACATTTTTAAAAAGATCAAAATCTCTCTTCAGGAGATGCAACAGAAATATGTATATTTACTCTGAGAAGCACATTAGTCTATCTTCCTACAGTGAAGACATTAGCAATGTGATTTTGTGTATAAAATGCAGGCATATTAAGGAAATAAGAGGTGTATGTGCCCCCCACCAAAAAAAAGACAACAGACACAAAGAAAAGATTTATACAGCTGATTGCAACTTGCTGTCACTTTTGTGCTGCACTGACATTTTATCATTACGATTAAATTAGACTGTTTGCACTCATCAGCAGTCTTTGCTGATTAGTAAATTATGCTGTATATGGACAATGTGTGTCTGTGAGATGTATGACAACATATCTGTGTTTACTTAATAAGAAAATCAAAATTATTACCCTTTTTTCCCCCCTTTGCCTTCATCCATACTTGTGTATGTGCACGTGTGTTCAACATGATAATTTGTCAGCTGTTGTGAGGGGGGTAAACAGATAAGCAATTCACAGCCCAATCCTTCATCCTGCTCTGATTATAAATCAGCTGGAGCTCTCAGAAGCAATCAGCAAGCGCAATCTGCAGCCGCCACAGACACCTTATCAATCAGAGGGGACCATCACACTGTCACACAGACACATAAAGAAATACACACAAATGTGTACAGCTCGGCTACCACCGCCGCATACACACACACACCCTTGGACATAGTAGCAGATATGACGCAGTTCTACGTCCGCACACTGCAGTCTCCATTGTCCTTTCAAAATGTTCTTTTCTTTCGTCTCTTTTTTCCTTGTCTTGTGAAACGGGTTCGCTTCAAGTGAGCCGCGACGACACTCTTATCCAGCGAGCTGCCTGGCGGCCATGGAACAGTGCAGAGCAAGACACATCACTCCTAATTACAGTCTGATATTAATAACAAAGAAAAATATTAATCTTGGAGGTAAACACTAAGCCGCTTAAAGGAAAATTGCAAATAAATCAGATTATCTTATAGGAATATCCTCCAAATAGGCCAGGGGGGTAATGAGAAACCTGGGCCCAACCTCTCTTTCTGTTCTTCTTCCCCTCTGTCATTTCCCACTCCCCATTTTTCTGCCGGATTGAAAAAGGTGTGACTGTGTGTACGTGTCTGGCTGTGTGTTTGCGAGTGTGTCTGTATATATATAAAGCTGCACTGTGACCCCCCACCACTAGCATCGCCTCCCTTCTTCTCTCCCTCTCTACTGTTGCATTCATTTTTCACCTCCAATTTTATTTTTTCATCAGTCGGGGGGGGGGGGGGGGGGCACCGCCGAGCAGATTCAATTAGGTTCTGTGATTGGGCCGCTGGCATTCAACGGGGTCACGGAAAGGTTAAAGAATTCAGTGGCACAAACATGATTATGGCTCTGTAGCATTTGATCAGAAGTAAGGTTTGTCACAGCAACGTGGAGCTCCTCTGTTTCTTGAACCGGGACCACCAGTTTGGTCTCTGTGAGAGCCTTTCTGAAGTGTTAGTGTAATTGATTCTTCCACTTAATGATAATTACATGCTGAAGAGGCCGACTATATTCCAGGCTTGGAGCCATATGTAGAGATATATGGTGAGAAGATAAAGTAAAATCATTCTAATTTATGTATGAATTTATCTTAAGAAATTTGGTCAAATCTTATAAAGATGAGCTAATCAATAATTGATTGATTTGTATAAAACTTGAGAAAGGTTACAATTTAATCACAATGAGTTAATGCCGTTTGTGATGTGTATCTGTGTTTAATTGATATGCAAGTTGTTAAAAAAGTAGAATTTTCTGTTAAAAAGGTGAAGTTTTATCACTTTTACATGCATCAGGTCAAACTGGGTGGAATTATTAGAACTGTTGAGTTGTATATATGGAATATCCCAAGAAATAAAAGCACAATGAAATGTTTCCAAAGCTTTAGAGGTTGTCAAGAAGTTTTAAAGTTGTCATAAAACTGTTTAGACACATCAAGGGAATGGTGCTAAGAGGAAACTCAATGAGAGAAGTTAAACTGTGCAAAAAACACAACGAAAGACATCTGAAGAGCTTCAGGCTGACCTTGAGAAGTAGTTACAGTCTGTGTCATACATTGTATACTGAACCGAGGAGACTCCAATGGGCAAAGGCCATGAAGGACACCATTATAACAAAAAAGGCACATAAAGGCAATACTAATGTTTGGAATAACGTTCAAGGACAAGCAGTCGTGTTTTCTGAATAATGTTTGACAGACAGGGAATGTGTAGGCAGAGCTATTTGGAAGTCCAGTTTGTTTGTAGGCACTGAAATGAAACCTAAAAAGAAAAAAGACCCACAATAAAACATGGTGAAGCTTCCGGGAACATGTTTTGCTGCCACAGGTCTTGGAGGTCTGAATGTATCAAGTGAGATGAAATCAGAGGATCAGCGTGGCATTTTAAAGAAAAACATGTTCAAGTCTTAAAGACAAAGTTTTGGGGAAAATTAACTGATGGATAAATAAAGATAGAGTAAAAATGTTTGGGATGAACTTGCAGCATTGTGTGTGGCATTAAAACAGTAACTCTGAGCAGATGGATCAGCACTTAATAAAGTAATTAAATTAAATTAATTTAAAAAAAAACTAAAAAACATGTATACATTCGGACTGTTTTATCTGTTTTATCTAATGATTGATTACTTGCTGGTATCACTGGAAAGAAAAAAAAACTGCACAACTGCTGGCTGCATGGAAAGTGACCTGAAGCACATTAAATCTAATGTGTTACAGCTATAAAGAACTCAGAAAGAGTAATCTCTTGATTTGTTGGTCAACTGACCTTTTTTGCTGGTTTTGAAGCTTTGCCTCCTGGCCTCCCAGCAATTGCACACATCCTTGGCTGTTCATGTAAAGATTATTGACATTTGCTATCATGAGATTCAGTGGGTTCCCCTACTGTAAGGTCTTTAATCTTAATGGGTTATTCCACGCATGCAAACAAGATTCTTACCACACTGTAAGTTTTGACTTCCTTTTTCTCAGGAATCATCACTGTGGTCGATGTGATCCCTCTGTGGCTATATTCTGTAAGCAATGAGGAGAAAGTGCAGTTTGACTGTGTGCAGGTCATCAATCAGCCAGTAGCAGGGATGCACCGAGATGCAGCGTAGAAGATTTTGAATAAATTCACAAATGTCAAAAATCGATCTTCTACACATTAACTGAAGAGATTATGTTGACAGAACGCAAAAGGAGATATATTTCAGAAAAACACAACTGGTTGTAGTTGCTGCCAACCAGAGGACCGTCGAACAAGCAATGTCAAAACTTCAAACCACTCAGAAAGAGTGAAGTGAGTTACAAACTCTATTGCAACTTTTATTGCCAAGGATTTGTGTCAGTATTCGCTCTGAGAACCAGAGCTTTTGCTTCAAGTTGCACACTTTGGAGCCAAGATACAAATTAAACATATTGACGATATTTCATTGATACAGTGATCCCAGCACTCTACAACAAGACAGAAAACAAAGTCCCTGAATAATTTAAGAAAGCAGGTAGGATAGCTCTGAGATGTAGAAGCACACCACATTGCTACAGAACTATAACTGCGCACTTTATCACAGTCAGATAGCTTCTCATGTGCTCCAAACAAAAGCAGCGATTCAGTGACTATATGCTTATTGCACATATTAAGAGGATGTTGATTAGAATTCTGACAAACAAAACAGAAAAAAGTCTTCATAACAAGTCAGAGTCATTGAATGAAAGTTTTACTTGAGTAAAAGTTTGTTTAATAAAGGAGCTGTAAATTAAGTGTTCAAACTACGAACTGCAGAACACGGGCGCATGTAACACTTATCATTTTAACAATATCAAGCATGTAATAATACAGCATAAACGCCAATATCATACAGCCTAAATGATCAAAGTGATTTAAATAAAAAGAAATGAATCCTTTTTAAAGGGTAAAAAATAATATGATTAACTTCTGAAGTGTAAAAAACATGTGTGCATATGAAAAAAATGTTTTCTCTGAGGAAGCACATCATAGAATCCTCACTTTTATATGTTCAGTTCTGTGTTAGTTACTCTGTTTCAGCCACCAGCTGGCACTGGTGCATATTAACCATACGATGTAATTAAAAGATGGATAAGGTCACAGTGACCTCACCCACTGGTTTGGGAAATGTGTCTGCCTTGAGTTTGTCATCCAGTCGCGATCATAGTCGTCCTTTTGGAATTAGAAATGGCCATATTTAAATAGGAAACTGGAAGAGATGCGTACAAGCTAAATTGATTAACAAAATATGCACTATACTGAATTATAGAGGTACTTATCCAATGAAACTGTAATTATTTGTGAGAATTGTGTATTGACCTAGCATTTCATGGGACGTTTACGTAAATATACACCAGAGTAACTTCAATCAAAGAAATGCACATTGTGGAGTGAGCTACTTGGACACCAGGAATGACCTTAAAAGAAAAATACACACTAGACAAGAACATAGCTGGGTTTAAGCACTTGTGTAAAGAATGAGTGACCAAAGATTCTTCCTGAAATACTTTTATGGAGTACAAATAAGTCCAACTAATCAAAATAAAAGATTCACTTACCTGGTAATGTGTTTGTGTTATCAGTTGAGGCACATGCTGTCTGTGTTATGTTAAAAATGTTAAAACTAAATCTTTCTGCGTTTGGTTGTTGTTGCCACTATGTACAAGTACGTGTGAGCACAGATGTACTTCAATGCTCGGCCTCCATAAAAGAAAACATATAGATCTATACACGGGAACATTCAGTCTCTTCCCATCTCGCTCTCTCTTCCCCACAAACACACACACATTCGGAGAGTAGCAGAGTAATAAAGCCCACCCTTGCAGTGAAATTAAAGCTAGTCAATGACACCGTGTGCTGAGTACACACTAAATCATTTTTATACCCAGATGAAACAGCCAACATAATACTAGTTCGGCACATGTATCCAATCCAATATCACCTGGAGACCAGGAAAACAAACAAAAAAAGCAACTAATCAAATCATATTGGATGTGTCAGACACATGTCAGTACAGGAGATTAATACAAAATATAGGAAACATGGTACAATAAGAGCATGAGTTCTTTTTTATATTCAAAGTGACCAAGCGGAGTGCACATTATGAGATATTGGATTGATAACAAGCTGTGATGCTGCTGTTCACTGAGTATAATAGAACAATGACGCTACTCCTGGGTAAGCAAAGATTGCAATGTGATTCTAATGTGTTTTATAGACACAAGCCCTTCACTGAGAGGAAATTGTGTCAATAAATAAGCAGACTCGCATTTAAAAACAAAGGGAATCATAGTCAATGAAAAAGAAAAAATGTGCAGATATGTACTGTTATGGAGTTTTGTTACTATCAGAATGATATACAGCAGCTTCACACACACACACACACACACACAAACAAACACACATTCAGTGCTGTTGTATGCACAGTTGAGTCAACCTACTCGTAAAAGCTCAACTTGGTCAATTAATTGTCCCAGTATACATGTACAGCAGGGGATTCGGGTTATTGATGGAAGTATGTCCAACACTGATGTGATGAACTGTGTGAAAAAATGTTTGAGACATTCTGCAGCTTCTAATATTCTCTGTGGGAGATCATTGTGCATGTGAGTGTAGCCGAATTCGCGGCACAGATGTTATCTTTAAATGACCTGAATGGCGATTTTGTCAGATGACACTAGGGTTGAAAAGAAAATCAAGATTTTATTAGAGAAGAGCTACATCCTTAAAATGCTTTATGTGACCGTGAGCTGACACAGTTAATGGGCTGTTTTTCCATCACGATTTCTGACGCACTTAGCTGTCTGACAAAAGAGACAGAATTAAATGTGAATGAGAGGAGCTTTATGGGGAATCTGGCTGTTATTAATATTCACTTACACTTTACTGTATTTACAAAAAGATGCAAAAGATGACACTTTGGAGGAGCATGTTTAGTGCTGCTGGGCCCATTTTTAATCCACTTGGGCATACACATGCAGGAATAATTTGATCCCCAACCGCATTATGAAGGAGTGATAGTCCGAAGTTTTCAGTTGGGCTAACATGTTTATGTGGATTTTAAATGTCTGGTCAGACTAACACAATTCGTGTTTTTTTTAGTGTTATCCAGATGTGCTTATTGTGAGATCAGACCCCTGAGATCATGTCTGTTCCATGGAGATATACATACTTTATACATTACCAATGTGATATACCTTTGTTCTTTTTTTTAAACAATGTTGCATGCATGCTTTTTTTCCTTATAAATCTAACTTAATGTTAAATATTAAGAATATAATAGAACAAAACTTGATATTTGTAAGACTTTCAGCAACTGACATGTAAAATCATCACGGTCTCTGACCTACAATGCCAAAAAAGTTACAATAGTACCTACATGCCTGCATTCTTCTTTTCCCCCACTTGTGCCTGATATAGCTCATAAGTAGATTTATTTTACACGTTTAGACATCTAATTTTGGGAGCGTCTGTCAATCATCTTCTCTGAAATCAGTGGACATCCTCCTCAGTTGAGGAACGCTAGCCAGACACAACCAGTCAATACATCTGTTTGGTACTACAGTCCCTTGCTGCAACCTAATTGCCAACGAAACCCTCAAGTATGTCCCACACTTCTCACTTCTTGTGAACCCCACCCCCACCGAGCAATCCCCATTCCATTCTCAAGATGGGTATTTACATGCCCCACACCGTGGAAAGCAAACAAGCTCATTTAAAAGTTCACATGCTAATGTGTGACATTTAATCCAAACTTTACACGGGAAAAGGACACGCTACAATAGATTTTGATTCCTTTCTTGTCTGTGAATCTCATCATCTTTTTACTTCCATATTTATGAGTTGAAAAGGCGGGACACCTTAGAGGAGCATAGGGGGAGGGCAAAGGGAGTTCACTGTCAGAAAATTGGGCTGGCTAGTGTAGATGCATCTAAGAGTCTTGTTCTCTGTTGATATTGCTGATATGCACAATTCATTGATTGTTCTTTCTATTTGAAGCCTTGCAGCAGAAAGAGGCAGATAGCTCTTAAGTAGCTTACTTCAAGTGTTTGGAATATTCATTATCCACAGTATTTCCAATTGATTATCAAATCTTCATGTCGGCAAGCTTCTAGTACTGTTTTTGGCAACTTCTCAGTATCATTAGCTGAAGGACAACTGTCTGCATTATCTGCTGTAGCTAATTAACAAAGTTAATTCCTTGTGTTGGCCAAGCCACAAAATGAAAGTCTTAGCAGTTGTCTGGTAAATGTACTCTGCACAGTCAGCCAAAGACAATTTTGCAGAGATACAACACTGTTGTTTTTCTATTTCAGAGGAGTGGAAAGAATGGAAAGTGGAAAAACCAAAAAGTCAGCCAAAGGGGCTGTGGCTGGGAGGGCCAGCTGGGTCTGTGTGTGTGTGTGTGTTTGTGTGAGTGTGGTCGAATGGCTGACACAAAACCGCATGCACTGCATATTAGATTCCCATGTAGATTTATGTCCAAATTAGATTTTATTTGTAGATACTGTGTACCGGGTGCTTGTATGTGCGTATTTGAGTGCATTTGTAGAAAAAAACAAAAAGTACATTTGAATAAAAGCGAATGAAACAATTGTTTTTGCACCTCACAGAAAAGTGTCTCCACTCTCTGGTGAAACTCTGGACACTCCCTACTGTGTCATACCACCTGCATTCTGCTGATGTCCAATTACAGAGAGACTGAGATGGTATGAAAGCCAATTAAACAATAATAAAAAAAGAAACTTTCAATATAGCCTAATCGGGATCTTAATTGGATGTAAACTAGTTTACCAAGATTTGATTTTGACTCAATTTTGGCACCTTGTGACTGAATGTGGTCTTGTAGACAGCTGCTGTATCATCAACAGCAAAAGTTTGTGCCTGAGAAGAAAATGAAGGCCTACTTTTAAGGTGAAAGTAGTTGGGACAATACATTTATTGTATTTTAACTGGTGTTTGCACAGTGATTAGGATTGTTGCTTATCCAGCAAGAAATCTCTGGGGTTGAACTTCAACAGCAGGGGTCCCTAACCCCCTGATCACAGCCCAGCACTGGGCAGAGAAGCTTAAAGTACTTTAAAACTTAAAATAAGCCTATAACAACCAATGTTAATAGTGCAAGAATGACAATAAAAGCAGCATGGGTGCAGAGTTGCACCTTTCCTTACTGTAAGCCTCTCTGGCTAAAAGTGTAAATGAAGCAATGTTTGCATGAAGTCGGTTCTTTATTAGTTCAGTTTTTAGATGGACTGTGCCCCTGTGAGTGGGTTGAAGAGTAGCTGACGAGAAAAATCTGCAGCTAAATGTTCACTGGTTGGTAAACTATTGATGCACATTTCCACTCGTTATTACATTACAGGTGACAGAATGCCTTCATTTTCCTTTCTTACTGAACGATATGTCCTTGTCAACTGTTGTTGAGCTCCTTGTTCATTCTGCCACCCACTGAACAGATTGCGGTGAAGTAGTTGCTGCAACAGTATGACAGTATTATGAACTCTACAGTAATATACCGATATGAGGCCTCCTGTGTTCGAAAGTCAAGAGGGACTGTCTAACACAGAAAGCAATCAAGGTTTGTCAAAAATGTTGGAAAAAAAATGCTAGAAGGGTCTGAAAAATCAAAAAAGTCAATCAATATAGTCGCCAACAAGGTGACCCATCAACAATGCCAGGCAGCAGCAGCCCGACTGTGAGGTGCATTTGTGAACTCATTTTCTCTGTTATTCTACATGTAAGTGGATCCAAAATCAAAGCACAGATGTCTGAAGTCGAATGACATCGTGTTTGTTAAATCAGCGGCTGCTAGTTAATCTGTGCGGCTCTTCAATGACCAGTCCTACTGTGTTGTGTTGTCTGATTCAGTAGAAATAAAACGCAGTTTATGAGAGCACAGAGTAATTGCTAACACTAGTTGACAGTATGTGGAATGGTTGTAGGTAGTATTCTTTAGTATGATTATCAATAATATGATCAATATTTGTTTATCGTCATTTTTTCTCAAAATACCAAGATTTACTTTTTGACCATATTGCCAAGCCCCATCATAAACAAAGGACAGGTGAAGGACAGATGTTCGCTACTCCCCAAATAAAAGGAAGAGTAACTGGTGCATAGTACTGATAATGTTTTTACCTTATCAGTCTGTCATCAGTATCTGTCACAGCAAAAGGGAGTCTTGGGGATGCCTGCTTGAGTGTGAACTACCATAAAGGTGGTTTGTCTGCTGGCCTGAGCAAAATAAAACCCAAATTTGAAAATGGGTGTGGTCAGAGAACTCTCTGGTGTCACAGCTGGTTTAATGCCATCTCAAAACGGTCTCTTGTTGCGAGTGCTAAAGAAAAAGGTTCTTGATGTACAATGAGTGAGGTTCTTTCACTCTCACTCTCTCCACCTCTCTCTCATACACACACACACACACACACAGATGCACACAAATCGACCAGGACAGGCCAGGGATGAGCACACCCCATCTGATCTGTGGCCCGTTCATTCATTAGACCCATGCTCCCCCCTATTGATTTCAGCTTAAGTAATGAGAAAGCTTATCCAAAAATCTTTAGCATTTGGGCTCCAACTTAAGGGAATCAATGGGGCCATTTCCCATTTTGAAAAGCACATATGCGGGGGTTTTATGTATGTTGAACGGGACAAATCCAGATGCTGATAAATCAATAGTCCTTTTTGTCAATGGACAGGCATGCTTGCACATACACATACATGCATACATGAACACACTTGGCTGATAAATGGTATTTTTGAGGCAATTAAAGTGAGCTGTAAACATATGAAGGCCAATCAATTGGTCAGTGAGGTCTATTATCAAGGCTTTAACACTGATTTAGAAGGGGCTTTAGTGTGACACAGTCACTTATGCAGATCAGCAGAAGCTGGGGGTCGACACAGAGAAGTGCTGCACTGTGCTTAGCTGCTCATACAAGATGCCACCAGCACAGAACCCAAACTGCAGTAGTTCAGAGAAAAGGAGAGGAATTATTTCATCGTTATGATAAAGATTTTCACTAATGTGAACTAAAAAAATTCAATGGCAATAATATAAACTGTCACTTAGTCACAGGCACTGCTAAAACATATACTCTTAAAAAAAAAGGTGAGTGGCTGGAACGAGCTGTGTGCTGGACAATTCTATTTCAGGGGAAATAGACAAGCTTGTCAGGAGAAAAATGAATGCATCAGTGTCCCCTCCTCTTCTCTCCACCCTCTTATAGTCTGGTAGATTTGGTGCATGTTTTGCTGAGGCATGACATTTCAATTGTGCATCCAATCAAATTGGCATAGAGGAAGGTTGGGGAGTGATGAAGGGAGTGGGGTAGTACTGAGGGTTTCAGACCAACCGTTACCATGGTGAATCATCTCTGTCAAAGCCACCAAGGTCACAACTACTGACCTGCAGTGTTATGGGATTTCTGATTAGCAAACTGTAGAATGACATGAAAATTCTCATTCTCTTTCTTTGCTTCTTTGGTCTATTTTTCAGTCCTCGTGTCTTTTTTTCTTATCTTTATTTCCCCTGTCTAAGTAATTTTACTTTTCTCCTATCTGGCTGTTATCTGTGTTCATCTTTCTATTTAGTTGCCCTACTTTTGTAAAAATGTATCCTTCATTTAGCCTCTTTCCTTTATATTTTAGATTGACTAAATGTGCCATTATGAGACCTGTAGTGTTTCTGAATACATTATGTATGGCCTGTGCTGTCAGTGGGCCCGAACACAGCCAGCTTCGAGTCATTACAATTCAGTTGGCTAACACACAGCCATTGTGCTAGTGTGGGGTTAGGGGAGATGCTATAATAAAATATTGAGGGCGAGCAAGGCAGCTGCAGATGCTAGCTGTCATGTGTGAGCGAATGAATGTTATGACAAGCATGTTTAAACATTCATGTGGGGAGGATAGTTTAGGAGGGCTTTTCATTAACACCAATATGTCTTCGTCTCCCTGGTGCAGATACTGCTGGTGGAAGCATGGCAACAACAGGGAGGAGAGGAATTAACATCTCGAGAGGAAACTGTCAGACACACACATAGAGAGAGGTAGAAACACTCAGCACACACAAGCATACACGTTTTACACTGGCTGACTAACTCAAACAGACACCAAAACAACTTTCACTTATTTACCAGGACAACTGTGTCAAATTGTAACATCGTGTTCTGAGCTGATCAAACAGCTTACAGCGGGAGGGTGCAACACGTTCAAATGAGAAGAAACAGGAGTGCAATGGGCTCTCACATCAACTACAACAATGATATGAAAGAAATCATTTTTCAGATGGAGAAGAAGGATGTAGGTTTCAATGGCAAATGTGCGCCTCCTCGATGTTGTTAGGTTGTCAGAAGATTTGACCTGTTAGCAAAAGAAGTGAACTAATCTGTCTGCATAACCCTGACAGGACTGGATGAAAAGAAGCTTTCAAGTAACAAGCAAGGTTTAGAAATGTGATAAGGAGGCCAACACTGTCAATGTAAACAAAATTAATATTTTTAATCTCTCACCATTAACATATTTGAAGTGTGTCTGCAGCCTGTGATAAAAAGGACATGGCAGTAGTGCAGCACAACTCCACTTCATCCTTTAGGTACTGTGGCACAGGTACACACACAGTAACTCACCAAAACTCCATCTAACAAAGTGCAAAATCAATACCTATTCTAATGATCTCATGAAGCCAAATCAAAGTGAGGGACAAAAAGAAGCATCACGTATTCTCAACATAAGTGGCTTTGACTTGCAAAGTGTGTTTGCATAACATGAGCTATAGTTAATGTCATAAATGGCTTTAAATGCTGCAAGGTGCATTAAAAATATGCCTGGTCATCTGTTTTTACCCACACCTTGATGCAAATATTTGCAATGTTAATCTAGTTTTCACTGGTCAAGCAATCCCATTTTGATATTCAAATGTGGTGTGCATGTGCGCCAGTGTATGCTCTTGCAAGACTGATCTAATCAGTCTTAAATCAGTTAATAAACCAAGGACACAGAGGAGATGACTCAGCTGATGTGAGCATGAGCTAATATTAGCATCTCGCCCCCATTCAAGACCTGTGCTGCACAATTTGGTCCTCCAACTGCAGAAGTGCAGACTTTGGACATTAAGGCTGCAGTTAAGCTCACAGTAAATTCCATTAGTACATTAGTAAAAGAGACATGACCTAGAGCTAAGGTTGGATGCAGTATTTAATACCTTATTTGTTTTCTAAAAACACCTTAGGTTCTTTTGAAGGATAGCCTCGAAACTGCTCTTAAAAATTAAACCAGGATTAATTCAAATTAGTGAGAAAGAAATAGATATGTAAGAAATCCAGTAATAGCAGCCCGATCTGATCTGGTGATACAGATACAGGGCTTCTTTTCCCATCAGCGAACAATCATTCTGAATACATGATCGCTATTGCTTGCTTAGCTATTGAAATCTACCTGCTGCCTGTTGTGCAAGTTGTTTCAGGTGACTACAAAGTATTTTATTCATTCACTCAGAAATCTACCCAGATATGAAGTGTCCGTGAAGCATAAAAATAACACAAAGTGATGAGAAAATGCAGCTCTCCTCTAGTGTTAAAAATGATTTACTTTTCTGAGCGTTCTCCATCATTTAGCATGAACATCGACTGATAATAGTCAGTGGGTGATTGATAAAAGCACACTGGAAATGCGCAAAGAAAGCCACACGATTGTTTGTAGTTGGCAGGTGGTTGTCCCTTGGGATAAGATAATATCTCTCTTGTCACTCTTTAAGGACTCTTTTCTGAGCTTCAATGCATAATGTAACTTGTATCCTCATTTAAAATGATTCTGATGCCCCTCTAATTAAAAGTCTAGCAATGTCAAACATACAGACCAAACTGGGAGCACTACGCCTACCACCATTACTTTCAATGTCAAAATGATCTCATTTAAATATTAATGATCAGTTGCATATCTATTCATTAAACTCACCAGCACACGCCACAGAGGCAATCAAATACACAAATATGATCCCTCACTTCATACAACCATACGCGAGCGCACACCAGGAAACCATAAACTTGGCATTAATTGTCAGTCAGAGGATGAGTCTGACTCAGAGTAAGCAGTTTGCGACACCACAAATCTGGGGGACTTCCTGTAAGACATAAATCTGTTGCGTTCTCACTGTCTGTCTGGCATAGGCACAACAAAGACTCTCTTGTCTGGGTGTCTCCCTCTCTGCTTTCTTCTCAGCATTCATTAGAAACAAAAGCAGCTGTATTCAGGTTCAAAGACTTTCCTCTCTTTCAGTCACGCAGTAATTCCCTGTTGTTTTTTTTTTTTTTGCTTTTTGCTTTCCTCTTATTTTTTAATCATTTTCTCTCTCATTGTCCTCTCTGAGTCCCTCTCCCTCTCTTACTCTCTTCTGTAAACATTGTCTCCTCCACATGGCCCGGATAATGAGTGGTGGAGCTAAACGAGAGGAAACACAGCTCACCATTAGGAGGGGGAACGCTGACTGAAGGTTTTAAATAAACGAAGAGAACTTGAGGCCAAATTGTATTTCCAAGGACATAAACTAATGGAGGAGGCAGACATTCTTTGAACAAATACACACTCTGTTTAAACTACCATAATAGTTGTAAAAATATACATGTTCGTGTGGATCTAACTGACAGACTCAAGAGGGCAGACAGAAATGTGTGTATGCAGCAACCCACACAAATGCAGGCGCTAAAACATAAACACTGTTCGCATACATCTTGTGTATTAAGTGTGAAAAAGCCTGTTACCTCATCTTCAAAAGCAGAACAATAAGAACAAAAAAAAAGCTTGTCTATCTCATTGGAAACTAATTAGGCAAACATGTTTTCTTAAGTGTCTCTCATATGCTCTCAGGCATGGAAATCCCCACCCACTTATAAACACACAGAGGAGACCTCTCTGACGCTCTCTATGGGGTTAATTGGGTTATCTAGGCTGATTAGCATAACTAATTAGAATCCTTGTTAGCGGATAAGTAATATTTATTCAATTAGCTCTTTGTGTGTATTATGAAGCTGTGCATAGATTTCCGTCACCACTGGCAAAAGTTCAAATGAAAATGAATGCAAAGCTAAGTAGGCATGAAGTGAGATCTGTGGGTGTCTCTGTGTGCGTTAAATTCATCATTTATCTATCCTACGCACACAGATGCTCACCATCAGGTAACAGACACCACTGACACACACACACACAAACACACACTCACAGACGCAAGCTGTAGCTCTTAAAGGCCTCATAATGATCATTAGGCGTCTGATTAGCATAATTAGCACTGTTAACCACATGAGCTGAGTGGACCCAGACTGCGCCACTCACTCCACCTGACACACGTCAACCTTCAGCTCTTTTCAAGGCTGTGAAGGATACTTGTTCCCATCAGGTGAGTTTATGGCACATTTGCATTGACAATGCCGCAGCTGATGTTTGTGGTGGTTAATATGAGCAAAAATGTCCAAAGGGATGATTTCTTTTGTGAAGTCAAGCAGCTTGTAAAGTGACAGTGCTCTCGGAGTTCTATCAGTTAATAGAACAACACTGAGCTCTTCACACCAATGCATTTATTCATGTTTGCAAATGCAGATGCTGCCTTTTGTTTGTGAAGCTTAACATGAGCTCAAAGCCAACAGTAACCCACGAAGAAGCAAATCAAGAACACTCCAGCTCACATGTAAAAACTCACAAACACACTCCAACGCTCACAAATAACCAGAGAAGGAAAATGAAAGAGAGAGAAAGAGAGAAGGAGCGCTACATTTACTGAAATTAAACATTTTCTCATCAGCCTGAGGGTGCAGCAGGCCCACTAATGTATTATTCATCCCCACTTCACAAAGGAACATTAATCAATTATGAAGATATGAGGATCTTAAAGTATAGAGGAGAGACGAAGAGCGGCTCGTTCGTATTAATATGCGGCCGCAATCGTGTGCCCCCACCCCCCCTCCACCCCCTTGGTCCTCAAATCAATATTTTGCAGATTAATTTGGAGCTGTTGCGGCGAGATGGCAGTACGGAAGGAAGTAAGGGTGTGGGGGTGGAGGAGAGGAGAGTGTCTGAGGTCTGAATTAAGGTGAAGTGTTCTGTTGTTTTATTTTTTTTTCAAAGATTGTGTAAGTGTGTGTATGCACATCTGTGATCAAATTTGATCTTTGCGAAACTGCTATAGGTAAACAATACAAGTCTTCTCAATTAAGAAGCCCTGATCATGACAAAAATGGAGACAAAAAAAACAATAAACACAAACCTTCGGTGATAGGTCCACAGCGGCATTGAACACAACATTTTGTGTCATAATGACATTCAATGCAGCATCATTTTGAACTGGTGTTGATGGTTTCACTGGAATATACTACAGTGTGTTTTTTTTCTCCTTATCCCTTTAAGCAACCATGATTCAGTTATTTTCGGTGACTTGCACTTGCTTTATTCATGCGAGGAAGATAAGTGCTGTGGGTATACTATCAATAACGTATAAATATAGCCACAGCAGCTGACAAATAGCTCAATTAATGCCGTTTGTATCCATATGCTGATTAGCAATGTGCAAATTACTTTACACTTAACATCTGAGTGTTTAAAAAAAATGCACCTGACTATCAGACATAGGCTTCAAGTTTGTCCAATGCCCACTTTTGGAAACATTTATTGAACTGCTAGTTTAGTTTGCTATTTTTTTTCTTTAAACTTTCAGTTCAAACTTCTGTCTGATGTGTGTTGTTTCTTATATTTGGTGCTGCATGACAACTACTGGAACTTAAGTTTTCCTAGAGAGAGAGAGAGAGTGATCTGACCTGGGCTTGAAGTCTCAATAGGTTGAATAAACAATAGTTACTTAATTCAACACCGGTTCTGAGTCACCCAGTTGCCCTCTAACTGGCTTTGCGTGAAATGGTGCAGCTTTACTCTCCATTTAAAGAAAAAAAAAAACGCTGTGAACGCTGATCAAATTATTTAGGACAAATACCGGCCAGTAATGACTGATGTCCAATCGATCAGATCTCACTTCGTGACCCTGTTTGGTCGCTTACGATGTTATAAGACTGCGTCAAGAAGATCAGGCGGAGGAATACAAAACACAAAAATCTTCAACAGAAACTATCAAAATGATGATAATCTTGATTGTGTAAAATAAATCAATACATAGTGATTCAATAGAACTACTGTAAGTGGAAATATACATTATTTTAATTTGGCCTTGTGTGTGTCAGACTGTACAAAGCTACTTAATTCATACCGAAACTGTCTGAATGATGACAAACAACATATTCTGAAGATCAAATTTTGTGGCGATCACCGGCATCTGTGACTGTGTGCGGGACTGGGTCAGCAGATCAATGTGTGCGCCTGCACTGCAGACACACCAGTGAAACAGAAACACAAGCAGCGGGGAAAAAAAGATATAAAAACATTGGTTGAAATTATGATTAACACAACAAGCTCCACTTACTTTACTCACTGCTCTGAGACTCTGTAATAACACAAACCACTAATTAGCAGCAGTGCAAATGAGTCAGCTCACAGGAAGCATAAACAAAAAGTAACCAGACAACACACATATAAACAACTAACAAGCCAGGGTTTACCACAAACACAAATGCATGTGTGTTCATTTCTGCAAGCCTGTGAGTGAGTTTGTGTGTGTGTTTTAACCATAAGCCACAGAAGACAGTAAAACAGCAGTGGGTATAATTTAGTGACACCCTGTAAGGAGGTGTGGGAAGGCCGTAAAAAACTCTCTCTTTTTAATCCCAGCCGGCGATGCCATGTTTGTTACCCAGGGCTGTGAGATATGCTAGTAATTCATCACACACGCCACGGCTTCCTGTTAAACCTGGCTGCACATGGAGCGCTTGTGGCACAGCTGCCAAACCAATATCGTAAAAAAGAAGACTTTGCCACTCCTCAAGCAAGCTTCTAAACAAGAAGCATGCTGCAGAGAAATCTACTTTAACTAGTCATTTAATAGTTTAGTCAGTTTCAGAGCTGCAGTGAAAATGTCTGTTTCGATAAGAGAAATCAGTTCTTTTCAATGCAGAAACAACCTTGACATAAAGAAATTTAAACAGCCGGATGAATAACTATTATAATACATTTGAGGAGATGAGGAAAGATTTCTATACAAGGAACGATCTAACCCAAGATTTAGAAAATTTCACAAAAACTTTAAGGCTGAACAGAACGTACTGTTAGATTCTGCGGTGATTGTTGGAAGATTCTTCTCTCTAATGTACTCAAATAAGGAAATGTCAAGTCCATTACCTTTTGCTTTTGTTGTAAATTCTCTCTCAGCTCCCTCTCCAGAACAGAGTTGGATATTTCTTTGGTTTGCGCCTGGATTCCCAGGTCTTCTGCCGCAAATCCTTGCTGGATGAAGGGATCAGTACTATTAAAATAAAGAAAAGGAGAAAAAGGAGAGGATGGCAAACAAACAACAGAAAAAAAAAACTGAAGAAACAAATTAACATAAAACACTTGTTTGAATACATCAGTACAGATTCAAATAAGTATTTTTTTGTAATAGGCACTGTGAGGAACTACTGTAAAAGCCTCTGGCAGGTTTTTGCCATCATGTAATCTTTTCATTCATTCATACATTTTTCAAACCTCTTTCTCCTGTTAAGGGTCACACGTGGACTGGAGTCTGTCCCAGCTTGGCCGGTTAAAAGTGGGGCACACCTGGGACAGATCTTTTAGCATGTTTACTGAATATATTAACATGTCATCCCAATTGCAGCTGTGAAAGCTGATCATCGTGTAATTTGAATATTCAAAAATAAGTGATTTTCAACAAATAACATAAAAAATGAAGATGAATAAAACATAACAATAATATGAATGCTGAGAGAACTTTGATATTAGGCAAGAGGATTTATAAAATGCCTTCAAATTTAAAATAGTGTAGTGTATTGGGGGTGATACATAATTTTAAAGATTAAATTAAAACACAAAAAAAGACACAATGGCACAAAGACCCAAATTAATTGGTGCAAGTCGAACAGCACATAGACTTGTTTCTACCTGCAAGACTGTGTGTGAGTGCATGTTTCCCGGTGGTGAAAACACATAAGCTCTGCCCAGACACTATTCTGAGTCACTAGTGACAGCTGTCACACAACCAAGATGGGGGGGGGGGTCTTACAGTAGTGTGTGGGACCTTTCATAAAACACACACAGCCACATGTACTTAGGCGCAATCAAGCAAACGCACACAACTTCGTATTCATCCACCTCATGAGATGAGCTGTTCTGATGAAACTGCGCAGATTAAAAATTTGAAACTCACATTCGATGAAGTGTGTTGACACTTGCGCACCAATCAGACAAGGATTTGACAGAAGAGACAAGAGTGAACAGAGAGCGCCGAGAGTTAAATCTGTCACTTCAGGACAAGAAAATAAATTTCAGTCAAATTTGTCAAAATTTGTCAGATTGTGAAAAAACTGACTTTATACTATGGTCTCATTCTGTGTCTGTAAGAGAAGAGTGAAATGTTTGCACTCCTCTTTCATCAGTCCACTCGATTGATGTGAATTATCACTAAGCATAAATGTACAAAAAGAAATGACACTTTTTTGTATTTTAGGATCTTTTAGATCGACAAAAAACATTTGGTATAAATGTTTTTCATTTCAAAACTGCTTCTCCTGCAAGATTGGCAAAAATAACTAATCAATCCCAAATTCAGGAGATGAAAGGCCAAAAATGGGAAGATGTTATAAACTCAAAGAGGGTTCGGAATGAAAAGTTACTGCAGGCAGTTTGATCCCTTTCTTTACCTGCACAGCAGGGTGGTGGACTTGGAGAGTAAGTAAGTGCGTGTGCAAGCAAGTACTACAGAAAACACTGAGTGGGTGAGGAAAGGAAAACTAATATGTATTCAGATAAGATAACAGAAATGAAAATGTTGCATTATGTAATGGCACCTAAGCTTCCACGTTCATTATAAGCATTAAATGAAAATGAGTAATTTAACAAGAGCAGGAAGTTTAACCTCAAACATTTTAAATGTCTTTGGGAAGGTAAATATGAAAACATGCAGAAAAATTTGGTCTTTAAAATGTCAAAATGCTAATTTATTCATGCCATTCATGGCGTGTGTGTCTGCATGTGTCTGCATATCATTATAGGCCATGATCATGCATGTGATAAATGAGTCTATATAACTTACAATATTGTTGTGTACAATAAGTAGCAGGCTTAACAAATGACACAATGTCAAAGCAACAAATGAGCAGAAGATTCCTGTGTAAAGCCATAAGTGTTGCTATGATTACTGTGTGGACAGAGAGAGCAGGGTGAGTGAATGTGACTGAGGACTGTGTGTGTGTATCACTGTGAGCGTGTGTGATATTAAAGCAAGCTCTCGATTTCTCAAGCTGTCACTCAGGCCTATTAAGCAAGGATAACAAAATTAGTCATGAATATGCAGTAATAACATGCAAATTGCCACCACTTCCCCCACCCTGTGTGCATGTGGGGGTGTGTGAGTGTGTATATGTGTTTGCCCTCAGGGCTGTAGACATTGGCTCTGTAAACCCAATTCTTTCTACATCATTACAGCAACAAGGCATAATTCATAAGAATAATATAAACATGCATGTAGCCTGACATGAATGCACAAGCAGACACGTGCATGTCCACGTAGAACCAGGACAAAGGTCCCCTGCGCCACTCTCTTCTCATGCCAGGGCTTCTTTTCTGAAGGGTGCCTTTTTTTTTTTTTTCATCTGACAAAAAAAAGTTTGGGGCTCCTTTTTCCATGTCGGTGCATGTGAAGACACCAACATGTAGATAGTCTGTTGCCTCCATGTCCCCAGGGTGATGTTTGACACAGCTTGGGTGCTGCCACAGCAATTAACCTCCCTGTTAATGAGGGGGGCTCTGTCAAGCAGCCAGATGGCACCGCCTGGCACGCTGCCATGCACACACATGTATGCACATATGCCCACACAAGTGCGTTCCCGGATGCACACATATACATTTAAGAAGCACCATCTCTCCCCCCGCTGCACGTCTAACTGTTGCTGGTTGTCAGCAGCCCTCAACAATTCCTTAGGCAGCCCCCTCCTTCTTCGTCTTCTCCTGCATTGTCTTCTCCTCAGCGATCCCCTCTTCCCTCCTTAGCTCCATCTCTGGCAGCTGCTTATCCATGTCGCAGCACTGCAGATGTCACAACTCACCAGCTGGGGGAACAGCAGGGGAGGAGAAGAGAGGGAAACATTTGAGAGGAGAGGAGGAGTTAGTTGCATCTCTGTTTTTGACAGAGAAGCAGCCAACGAGATGAAGATTTATATTTTCATATATGACTGACTAATCCACTTAGCCAGATTAGTTTTGTAAAGATTGTAACTTTTTCAGACGTGTTTTGCATAGCTTTTATGAAAAAGGCACATCATATCATTCTGAATTTGGCATGATTATTATAAAATATCTATTTATATTAGCAAGTGCATGTGAATGAGTAGGTAGGGATGCTATTCGTGCTCTGCTTTGTGTGTTTGTTAAAGAGTGTGGCTGTTGGCACACTACATGTCCATATAGCAGCCCACCAGGCCAGCGTATTGATCAGTTAGCTTGGCCTAATAGGAGAAGAGGAGCCTGACCTGGGAAAGTCAATATGGAGAAAAAGAGACATATCCTCCTCCTGTCCTGAGAGAGAAGAGGGAAAGAGAGGTCAGGAGAGAAAGAAACAGCTCAGAAACAGAAGGAGGTGGTAATGTGCATCTACACTACTACTGACATCATCTGGACACTGAAATAAGGAAATACATGATCACGATAAAAATAATAAAGTTAAAATGATGAACTTCAAGTCCCCTGCTGTCTAAATCACTTGTCACTTGTTTTGAACACAGAAAAGTTTGAAAAAGAACGCTTGCACTGAGGGATACTGCCTGTGTGTAAGATAAGCTAAGTTCCTGCCTTTCCCATATGACAATCAGGATACTCTGTCAAAGCTTCCTTTTTTTCCTAACTAACTTTCAGCATGCCACTGCTTTTGGAAAAGGAAAACAGCACTCAAGTTAACTCAAGTGTAAAAGACTCTGCAGGAGATTATACTGAGGGAAAATAATTAAAAAATTGAGGAAAGACGGAAAGGAAAAAAAAAAAAACTGACATCCACTCACACATCAATACATCGATAGATCAATGTGTTTGTGCGAATGTGTTCTGTACACCATTTCACCTAAAATATATAAATAAACTTGTAGATAAACAAAAAAAGAAAAAGTGGAAAAGAAAAGTAGATAAAAGACTTAGGTTTCACCACACACACACACACACACTTACCTGGCTGAGTGATGCTACCCTGGAGGGTGGCTTCAATCTGATGTGTTTAATGTTGATGCTGTTGGCAAGAAACACTCACCCGCTGTTTAAACCTGCCTGTCATTTCATTTCATGAGATCTGATTTACTCATTGCATTTAATTTTTTTTTTTTTTTTATCGTTCTACGTGCAGCAATTTAAAACGCACAAGGTGTGATGCAAATCCCCATATCTCTGACAGCAAGTACACTGACTGAGGATCCCTCACGCCCTTCGGAGCCTTTCACACGGATCGGAAAGAAATCCTATCCAGCCACAAACTCAACTGTGCCACATTGTGCAAGACCACTGATTCTTGCTTGGCTGGGTGCTTTAATTGGCTGCACTGCAGGCAGTCAAACTACTGACAGTTACTTTTGACCATATTTGGATGTGTTTTTTGTTTCAAATGACAGCTTTTAAGAAAGAAAAAAAATCAACTGACTGCAGTAATATGTCCATGTATGGAAATATGTGATTTATTTATATCAACTTTTGGGTTGAAGAATTTCCTTGCCAGAACAGACATCAATGAATAAGATGCATGATAGTTACATATGTACTGTCAATTTCTTTTTTTTAATTTACTGGATAGTTTTGAGGTAAATACATATATATATTACTCCAATCATTTTCCAGAAAGGTCTACATTAGAAACAGTCTTTGTCAAAAAGTATTTAGCGGTCTTAGAGAACCATAAGAGAACTGCATGTTGGGAAATATCACAGGCATTTGCATAATGCCACGGGGACAGTGGTGTTGCTCCCGAAGGAGCACCGCCTCTCAAAGGATCGACAGAGTCCCTGAGGCCAACTGCGCTATCTTTATCTGCAGGGGGGTATTTGTGCATATATGTGTGTATGTGTCTGCTTTCTTCAAAAAGTTTCTCATTATTTCAGTAGTTGGAGTCAAGTGTTAGAATTCTTGAGAACAAACTGGTTCGTTTATGAACCCACCAGGGGAGTAAATAGAGATCATCAGAAATCACTGATACGAACTATGTTTGGATATACGTGATTGGATTTGATGCGTACCACAGGCCCAGCAGGCTCCTCCTACAGCCAAGTCCTCAGATCATTTTCAGTCACCTACAGCACAATGACATCCTGATTATTTAGTCACCCCAGCATTCGAAGCAGTGATTATACAATTTGTTGTTGGCATGAATAATTGTGTAATCTGTTGCTTGAATTCAATCTTACATACTATGATCTACAATACATGACCTGGCCTTTTAAAAGATTGCCAGATTGCATTTCTGAACTAATCTTTAAATATTCATATAAAGATCCATTTTCTCCCTTCAACTTTAACTTCTCATCAATACATATCATCTGGCACTGCTCAACAAATGAAAATCGTTTAGTAATAGCTGATTCTCTTGGATGCCGTATATTGTGATGAAATTTGACAGCTCCCAGGAGTATAAATGTGAGGAGTGTCACCTCTGACTAATTGCTAAGAATTAGCATCCCGTTAACTCAACAACATGACAAAATTATCAAGAGAAAAGAGGTGAAAACAATAATATACAAAACACATCTGTGTAAATAAACTACCGGAGGCCAAAAATACCATGCTAAAAATGGAAAAAATAATAATAATATCAAAGATAAAGGAATGAATCACAGATAAAATTAGAAATATAATTACTCTACTTTGGATTTCCTCTTTGGAAATTTGTAAAAAAAAAAATAAATCTGAAGCAGCTGTACTGTAGGAGGTTACTTCCTCTCAAAGGAGAATGATGACAAAGAGACTTCTCATGTGAAAGGACATAAAACCTCAGACAGACACATACACACAGTCTTCAGCTCAAAAACCCTTGGCATCATCCTGTCTTTTCTTTCTCTGACTGAATGTTTGTGAGGAAGACGTAGAAAATGTGGCAGCACAGTTACTGTGAGGTCAGCTCAAATTGTAAAAAGAGGAGAAAATTAGTGGGAAAAAGTACAAATGAACAGAGCTTAATAAATAAGTAAACACGGGAAATCTTTAAAAACAACAGAAAGAGCGAAAGACCGGAGGACTGACAGAGAGCCACAGCAGCACTGCTGAAATATCGGTCACTCTATCGCTGTGGTGACAGGGGTCACTCGAAGAAAAGGAAATCAATGGTGGCAGCAGTGACTCACAGGTCAACACGTAGCCCTGTGTGTGAATGTATGTGTGTCTGAGCATGCTTTAAATAAGAGTGTGTGTGTGTGGTTCAATTACGCATATGCTTAGTGTGTTCAAATTGGAAACTGTGCATTTGCCTTTACGCAGCACATAGGGTAGTAAAATGGCAACCTACATTAAAAAAAAACACAAGGTGGTGCACATGGAAAGCTGGGACTTAGTCCAATGTGTGTGAAATAAAATTCCTGTCCACTGCGAGAACAAGATATTTTTTCAGGGCACTCATTTCAAATAGAATAAACATCCTGGAACGCACAGAAAGTGAAGAAGATGACACTGTTCTAAATTGTAGTCAATCGCATTGCACATGTACAGTAATGTCAAGTAAGGATACACACAGACTAGCTGTGCAGCCGTCATCACACAGCTCCAGTTGTTGAATCGGTTTCTTTCAGTCTTACTAAACAAACGTTCCCATATTTCCACCACTTTTTAAGCGGAAACACTAATAGCAAAGATGTACCATCAGTAGATGGCACTGCACGTCCTCACTTTCCAACCTGTAGAACACGACACGCCCACTAATGCTGTCACAGTTCGCACTTAAAAAGCTGCTTTGTTTTTGTTCCAGACGACGATCAATTTAGGTTCCAGATCGGATCATTTTTCCAAATACTCCGAACAGTTCAAAAGTAGGTGCGCACGCTGGAACGGGACCCGTTTCGTGTTGGCTGAAAAAGGGGGAATTTATGTCAATCTGGCCACTAAGGCATTTACATCGAGACACAACATTCTCTCCCCCTTCATAAAACATTCATATTCTACTGCAGCTGCAATGTGACAAAGCGAGGACCTGGCAATTGTAGAGGTCAGTGGCTAATATAGGTAGGCTATGTGTGTTTGGGAGTGTGGCTGCATACGAGTGTCTGTGTATGCATGCCTTATATACCCTTGGGTTAGCAGGAGTTACGACCTGCTTACATTATTAAGGTGAGTAGTAGGCTGTGTTATGTATGCCTAAACAGCCAGTCAATTCATTACAGATGCAATCCCCTAAGTACATGAATAAGCACACGGCTTTCTCCCTTTCGCTCCCTCTCTGAACTGTAAAGGAGACAAAATATTGGTGTGATACAGAGCGCTTTAGATAAATCAGAAACAGGAGCAAATTAATAATAAGGAATAAAACAGCATTAGCTGATTAAGTATGTATGGTAGAGTGGCGGCTGTAATTTACAGGCAGCTGGGTTGGGTGTCCGGAATAAGGTCTCATTACAGATCACTGCTATGTGTGTGTGTGTGTGTGTGTGTGTGTGTGTGTGTGTCCGTCCAGTTAGTAATCTGTCACTAGTGGTCTCAGCTTTATGAAAAGGCCTGCAATCTATGATAATGAGCCATGCAAAGGTTATGACTATGGTAAATGCATTTGTTAGTGAGAGTGCTTATGTTTATAGGTCTGTCTGTGTGGTAATGACACAATACTGTTTGTGTGGTGGGATAATAAACTATTAAAAGTTAAGTCAGTCAATCTTTTTTCAGCATATTTTTGTCAAATTCAGCTGTTTTCTATATTTCATGAAACCTTCAGGCCCCTCAACTCATGCACATGAAGTCTCTAGTCTTTTCAAATGCCTCCTTAAAACATGAAAAGGCATTTTTGTTATTATTGTAGTCTTGTCAACATGAATCTGACCTAACTCACCTAGAACCATGTAAGAACTTGTTAAGAAAAGTGCCATACAAATAATGTTTTTTCATTATTATTTTTGTCATCATTGTTTGTTCGTCATTGTCAAAGTAATACAAAATAAATCTTATAAAATAATTAAAACCTTTTTTGTTCACAGCCGCGGCTATGTTGATGGAAGAAAGACAAAGTGGGTCAAGGTGATCCACATAATTACTAAATAGGCATAACGGTTGTGCACAAAGACCAAATGCTCAAAAGCTAGTCCTAGAATTGTTTATTTTCCATGAGGATGAACACAGATTTTGAACTAAGCTCCCACTCATTATTTTTAAATTGGATGCATTTTGTTTTGTTTTTTTATATAAATCCTTTTCTGTTGCACAAAAACAGATAACTGGTTTTGTAATGCTGACCATGTCTTGCTATAGTTCTCTCCTACTGGATGATCATTCTTGTTCCTTAATCAGGAGTATCCTAATCAGATTCCCTACAGTTACGTTCTGGAGGTAAGCATTAGAGACATCTTATGGAAGAAGTTGAACTTGATGCATGGAGATGTTGAAAAAAACAAAAAGGGTGCCATTATAAATATATTTAGACAAACTGAGAAACAAACTTAGAAGTTTGGTATTGTCAGGAAGTGGCGATATAGATAAGGTTAAGAGAACAGGACTTGACAGTTACTAAATAGAATTAAATCCCAGAAGAGAGAAAAACAACCCTATTCCAGTTATAATTTTGAGTTTTTACAGGTCAGGCCCAGTGATGAGCAGAGACTAAAGGTAAAGGGTAACAGATAAATTAAAAAGAGATAACAAAAAGCGCTGAAGTCCAAAAGGTGACTCAGAAAGAGAACTCAGGATCTCAGGACACACAGATCAGTCCAGGAAAACAAAAGTCCTTCACGGTGAGTTATCCATTGAAGGGAAAAAACAAAGTACTGACGGGTCCTGTGCTGTGCATGAACTAAGGCTGGCTTTTCCAGGAAACGGGCTTTGTACTGTGGCAGAGGTAGTAGTGGCTCCAGTGTTCAGTGATCCAACGCGATTGAATACTCTGTAATAGGCCAAGAATTCTGTTGGCAAGCAAAAGGAAACAAAAACATGTATTTATGTTATTTGAAAAACACAAAAAGCCAGAAGTAGGCCAGAGTTGTACCACGTATGGATAAGCAACGATCTGGCAACAAGAGAGCAGAAGACTGGAGCTTAAGTACTCGGCACACGGCAGCAACCACAGGTGAGTCGAATGATCAATCAACCAGCCGTCACAGCAACCGCCAGGAAGTCCATAGCACAGCACCGGGAACACAGGAAAGACCGAAAAGCATGACAAAAATCACAGACCCTCACTACTGCAGTTTTGCAAAGAACTTTCTGTTGGGTACAAAACCCATACAAATTTGGCCATGCAAGCACAACACTGTGCAGAGCAAGGCCTTGACCCTTAATACTCAGTCGTAAGGTTGGATTTTTAAACTCTGGAGACGGGGACCTTGTCTGATGTCTCCTCTCAATCGTTTCTGTTATGAATTTGCTTAAATGTCTTACTTGCAGATGTGGTTCAGACCACATGAACACGTTTTCATGTGAAAATAATCTTTTTAATAGGGAATATGGTAATTGTTCCTGTCAGCAGGTGTTAGCCATGTTTCTTCTTTATATCAGATGGAGCTGATCAACCAGTATGAGGGAGCTGATCAACCAGTATGAGGGACAATCTGGTGTTTTCTGGAATCCCGGAGCAGGCAGACGAGGATCCTGAACTCACAGTGAAAAGCTTCATTCAAAATCAGCTGAAACTTCCAGGAGATGTAGTGAAAAACATTACTTTTCACCGAGTCCACCGCCTGGGAGGGAAGAGACCTGATGCCCGCCGACCGAGACCGATTGTGGCCAAGTTCGAGCATTATCAACAGAAGGTCCAGGTGAGGGGCCGCGGCAGGGAGCTGAGAGGAACGGACTTCAGCGTCAACGACCAGTTTCCCAAAGAAATCCTGGAAAGACGCAGGGTTCTGTTCCCCATCCGGAGAAAGTTCATGGAAGGAGGCTCCCGAGCTGTCATCGCGGTGGATAAGTTATTCATCAACGGGCAGCTGTACCGCGACCAGGAAACCACTCCTTGGCTCTTCTAAACTCCAGGTGATCTGTATTCGTTAACTTGTATAAATCATATCACCATAGATGGTACATAAGTAACTCTGAAATAATCTATCCAATTCACAGTTATCTATCAAGGCAAAATATATAGCTCACTGCCAGTCTCACCAGCATAGGATATATGCAGTTCATATTTGTTTATTTGGGTATGTTTTTTTGTTTTTGTTTTTCCTTTTTCTATCTCACACTTCCACTCTTTTGCACTGTTTTTCTATTCTGTCTTTCTTCCCCAACCCGCTGCGTTTCCACCTTAATAAGTAATGTTAACAAGCACGGCGCACATAGAGTTTTGAGCAGAGCACATAATCAAGTTCCACACAGCATCGACAGCGCAAGTACATATTGTAGCAAGCTCATACTGACAACTGAAACACCAACAATGGCATGTTCACGGAAGCATATATGCACACACACGCACGGGATGCTTTTAGCAAGCATCCAGCACTCACTGCGTTAGTCTGAGCATGTCCACACTGAGGTTTATCTCATGGAATGTGCATGGAGCTGGGTCCAGAGAGAAGAGATTAAAAATCTCCAATAAATTGAAGGATTTACAGGCGGACATTGTTTTATTACAGGAGATTCATTTATCAAAGACTGTAGCTGATGTTCTCACCACAGCACAGTTTCCTCATGTGTACTCAGCCTGTTACAACTCCAGACAAAGAGGTGTAGCCATTCTGATAAATAGAAGAGTAAATTTCACCGTAAACAACACAGTTATAGATCCAGAAGGTAGATTTCTAATAGTTAATTTATCTGTTCAAAATATGAATTTATGCATTGCAAATATATATGGTCCAAATGTGGATGACCCCTCATTTTTTCACTCCTTTTTCACTTCACTCTCTGATCACTCAGATAACACACTCATCATAGGAGGGGACTTTAACATGGTATTAGACTCAGGAGTAGACAGACTCAGTACTTCAGGAAGTCAGCGGAACTGGCAGTCCATGAATATTGTTAAACAGTATATGAAAGATTTTGGTCTTTGTGATGCTTGGCGCTCCCACCACCCCACTCTTAGAGAATACACCTTCTTCTCACCGGTACACCACTCATACTCAAGAATAGATTATTTCTTAGTTAGCAGTTCCTTGATGAGGGATATTTCAGACACCAAAATCCACCCCATCACTATCAGTGATCACGCTCCAGTTTCTATCACACTGAAGAATAACAGAGTTACACCACCAGCTAGGAATTGGAGATTTAATACATCATTACTAAAAGACCCTGATTTTATTAATTATTTCAAAAGGGAATGGTCTGTATATTTAGAAAATAATGACCTGCCAGGAATGTCAGCTTGTACTCTTTGGGAAGCCGGAAAAGCAGTTATGAGAGGCAAAATAATCTCTTTTTCATCGAATAAGAAAAAGAGGGAAAGTTCAAGGAAATCAGATTTAGAACTCAGGATTAAATCATTAGAAATTGTCTACAGTACCTCCAAAGAGGAACACACACTGAATGAATTAAGAAAAGCTAAACTTGAATTAAACAAAATTATTGATAAACAAACACAGTTTCTCATACAAAGACTTCGCTTGGAGAACTTTGAGCATGGCAATAAATCTGGAAGGTTCCTAGCTAACCAACTAAAGAGAAACAAAGAGAAAACAACAATCACTTCTGTTAAAGACTCAAAAGGAAATGTCACCCATGACCCCGATGTAATCAACAATGCTTTTAGGGACTTCTATAAAACCTTATATTCATCACAAAATGATCCATCAGACAGTAACATAGATCAGTTTCTTAGTAATATCAACCTTCCAAAATTACAAACCGAACAGGCAATGGCTCTGGATTCAACTCTTTCAATAGGAGAACTCCATGAAGCCCTTCAACATATGCCTAGTAACAAAGCCCCGGGACCAGATGGTTTTCCAGCAGAGTTCTACAAAGAATTTTGGACTGTTTTGGCACCTGCATTTCACAAAATGGTATTACAAGTTAAGCAGAATGGCAGATTATCCCCACACATGAACTCTGCTAACATTATCTTGCTACAGAAACCAGGAAAAGACCCCATACTTCCATCCAGCTACCGCCCAATATCTCTAATAAATGCAGACCTCAAAATAATTTGTAAAGCCCTCGCCAAAAGAATAGAAAAAATAACTCCACTTATAATACATCCTGACCAGACAGGTTTCATAAAGGGTAGACACTCATCCACTAACACTCGCAGGCTAATTAATCTCATAGACTATTCTACCATCAACAACCTGGAAACCACAATAGTCTCTCTAGATGCAGAAAAAGCATTTGATCGAGTGAACTGGAAATTTTTATTCGCAGCATTAAACAAATTTGGGTTTGGGTCACATTTCATCAACTGGATAAGGATATTATATAGCTCCCCAAATGCGTGTGTTAGGACAAATGATCAAACCTCTCCAAACTTCAGTCTGCAGAGAGGTACAAGACAGGGTTGCCCACTTTCTCCCTCACTTTTTGCTATTTTCATCGAACCTTTAGCAGCTGCTATCAGACAAGATAGAAATATTAAAGGCATCCAACCCCAAAATATTGAGCATAAAATAAGTCTTTATGCTGATGATGTTTTACTTTTCCTTCAGAACTCTCAAACGTCTCTCACTCACACGATCACACTCATAAATAAATTCTCAGCACTTTCTGACTACTCTATCAATTGGTCTAAGACCACAGTTCTGCCCATTAACTGCAGAGTCCAGAATATACCTGCAATCACTTTACAGTCAGGAAATATCAGATATTTAGGCATAAACATTTCCTCCAGGCTCTCAGAGCTAACAAAGCTAAATTATGTGCAATTATTAAAGACAGTAGAGGACGATCTCTCTCGTTGGAAGTCCTTACCTATATCACTTATGGGGAGAGTTACAACCATTAAAATGATGATACTACCAAAAGTTAATTATTTGTTCTCAATGATCCCCATAAAACCATCTGCTACTTGGTTTAAGTCACTAGATTCTTGCATCTCCAAATTTCTGTGGAAAAACAAACCACCACGTATTAGTTTAAAAACCCTACAGAAGACCAAGGACAGTGGTGGATTAGATTTACCTAATTTTCAGCACTATTCCTTAGCCAATAGGTTACAGTATATATCAAAATGGTTTAAACCTAGCCCAATAGATGAACCATGGATAAATGTAGAACAAGCATTGTGTGATAATCTGGAAATCTCTGACCTGCCACTTATTAGTCAAAACGTAAAACATCACAAATGTTTCAAAAGCATTAACATCAGCACCTCTCTGACAGCCTGGTGGGAATTTCTTAAAATAACAAAGTCTTCAATTGTCCCATGTAAGCTTACACCCATCTGGAACAATCCTGACATACTGCAAAACAAAAAAATGCTAAACTTTACTCTGTGGAAGATCAAAGGAATCAAACATCTGGAACATATAATCCAAAATGGACATTTTATTTCATTTGATGAGCTCATATCACAACACGAGATAGGCAGCAATAAATTCCTAGAATATCAACAACTTAAGTCTATAATAACAAAGAAATATATCCTCCACCAACCAGACTTACAACTCCCGACTAGGGTAGCAGAATTTCTAAGCATCTGCACCCCAAAACTACTATCAAAAATATATAAATTATTGTCTAAAATAGATGACACAATGTCTCTTCCATCCTCAAAATGGGAGGCAGATTTATCCATCAGTTCTAGTCATAGCTTCTGGCCACAAATATGTTTGAACACCTTCAGAATGACTCAGAATTCTAATTTACAGCTCATACAATACAAAATCCTTCATAGAACACACTATACAGGACAAAGGATGTTCAGGATGGGTCTAACACACTCAAACATCTGCTCACAGATGCACAGATAACACACCTGATGATTATGCACACGCTTTGTGGTTCTGTGCGCCTGTCCAGAAGTTCTGGCTTGAAGTCTGTGCGGACCTATCAACATGGCTAAAGTGTAGCATTCCTGCATGCCCCAGACTGTGCATACTGGGTGACTTAGACAACATCAACATGGAAATTAACTCAGCACACATGGTTCTCACAGTGTTATGTATCGCAAAGAAAACTATTCTCATGAACTGGAAAGCGAAGAACAATCTGTGTATTAACCAGTTTAGAAATTTTCTTTTAGATTATATTAGCATGGAAACAATGTCTGCCTCCTCAAAACATCAATTGGCTGAATTTAACTCTCTCTGGTTCCCGCTGATTAGCTTTATCACATAGTGGTGGTGGTGGGTTGCTGTCCCGTCGCTCTGGGCGGTTGGGTGTGTGCTGGGGGGGGCTGTGTGGCTTCGGGCGTCTGGTGGTCTCGCGGGTCGTGGGGACCGGGTTGGTCATTGCTGGGGGGGACTGTGTGTCGGGCTTGGAGGGCAGTTTTGGGGGCTTGCGGGTGGGACTGTCTTGCGGTGTGGGGCGGGGTCACTTAGAGGCCTTGGGGTGGTGGCTGCTGGCTCTATGCCGGGTGGCTGGGCCGCTCCGGCATGGGTGGTGGTGCTGGGCCTGGGCCCTGGTGGCTGGGCGCTGCCTTGCGCCCGGGGGGGGGCCCTGCCTGTGCCTGGAGGGGCTGGGTTGTCCTGGACGCGCCACAGTATGGGTGGGTTGGTGCAGGTCCTGGTGCCGGGCTTGTTGCTCTGGGACCTCCAAGGTGTCCGCAGATGGTTGTTTTTTTTTCAGGGTGTTGGGGCGTGCGGTGGGGGGGGGCGGTGCTTTTCCCCTGTTGGGGGGGGAGGGGTGGCCTGTGTGATGGTGGGTCTCAGGCCCGGGCTGCTGCGACTGGTGTGACCGGGAGGTTTGTTTGTTTGTTTTTTGTTGTTGTTTGTTTGTTGTTTGTAGAGGTCCTCCGGGGTGGGGTGGGGCGGGATGGGTACCTTCTGGGGGTACAGTAGCTCCCGCAATATGGTCGCTGCAGGCCCCGAGCCTGGTGGACATCAGCCCCTCCTGCCCTGGGTTGGCTCCCAGGTAGCGGGGATGCCTATTGCAGCCAGTCCCTGGCTGCCTTCTCCGGGGAAGAGTAGCTCCCCCCGGTGTATATCCCCATACCCCTCTCCCTTCTGGCTCCTGTACACAGCACACACTCACACATGAAGGGTTTTGGGGGCGTGTGTGTTCGGTGGGGTGTAGTGGATGGGGCCACGTAGGTGGTCCCCTTTGGTTGCACTCTGCAGTTCCCCGCCCCTGTTTTAATTACACCTTAGACATTACTACTTATCAAACACACACTCACACACACACATTAGGTCTTGGGGGGTGGTTACACTGAGTGGCATCTGGTGGGCGGGGCTCTTTGGGTATGTAGGCTGCCCAGAGGGCCGCGCTCCCAGTCCTACAAGTTGGGCTGCCCCTCAATTTTAATCGCTCACTATTAGAAAATATTGAAGAGCCAGAAGGGTGAGGGGAGGGGTCTTCTTCCCACACCCCTGCTTCCTGGTTGCTGCTCGGGGCGGGAGGGGCCAAGAGGATTAATTAATTGTTCTGCTGGTTCGGGGTCTGTGGTGGCTGGGGGGCTGCTGGCCCCCTGGTGTGCCCGCTGCACTACACCCCAGTGGAGTCGAGGGAGGGAGGACGTGTGGATGTATGGGACGTGAAAGTGTGTGTGGTAATGATTGGGCCTGGATCTGGGACTTGCTGTCGCCTGGCCTGCCTGTGCTTCTCCCGATGGGGGGGCGGCGTTGCCTCTCCCCGCTGCTCGCGACTTCACCCACCTGTGGGCACGTCTTGACTCCCAGGGCACTTGGCCAGGGGCGCTGGGGCAGGCGCTGACCCACTGCGTGGCTGTCTGGGGCACTTGGCCCTCCTGGGTATTGGGTGGGGCCTCTGCCGGGGGGTTTGGGGGCGCTCGGGCTCCCGGGGCCCGGGTCCAGTGCACGGCCCATGTCTGGGCGGCTGGGACCTGGCGGGGTCGGTGGGCTGTTGCCCCTGGCTCTCTGAGGGCCTCTGCCCTATGCTTATGGGGGCTCTATCCGGGGGCTTCCTCTGCAGTCTTCTGGGTGGATGCGTGGTTGTCCCTGCGGTGGGCTTCGTGGGTTCTGTGCTCCGTGGGGGCTGCTGGTGGCCTGGGTCTTGTGGCCCTCTCTGCCTGCTTCTGATTGCTGGGGGGGGGCTGTGGATTGTGGCCCTGTACACTTATACACTCATAACTAACCACGGTTACCATGTAGATCCTGTGCCATGGGTGTTGCATGTTCTCACACACACATTTATTAGCCCAGTAGCATGCTCGCTAAGCAGTTTATGTGTTATCCTGTGGTTTCAGGTCATCTCTCCACAGCTGTGTTGTATGCGATTACCGCTTCTTGTGCTTGTTTTTGTTTGTTTGTGTGTTTGTTTTTTCTCTGCTTGTCTGCTTTCAGGTGCTCCTGGTGGCGCTAAGGCTGGATTCCCCTCAGAGGCCATGGATTGTTGTCTGTTTTGTTTTTTACAGGTGTAGCAGCTGGTTGTCTGGTTTTTGTTTCTATTTTTGTTCTGTTTCCTCTTCTTTCCTCTTCTTCTTTCCTTGTCCCCCGGTCCGGTTCAGTTCTATTACATGTCATATATTGTAAACAGAAATAAATAAATGGGCATCAAGGGGAGCTTTACATTTATAAAACTTCCCTTGGCAAAGCAAATCTGTTTGGCATCAAAGGTATTCAGACTACAATTCTGCTGCCATAATGCTGAACAGGACAAGGGGGAAAAAAAAAAAAAAAAAAAAAAAAAAAAAAAAAAAAAAAAAAAAAAAAAAAAAAAAAAAAAAAAGATGGAGCTGATCATTGATGTGATCACTTAACACTTTATTTTGAAAAAAAAAGCTTCCATCTCTCTCCGACTGCATTGACTGTTGTTTAAAAAAAAAAGGCAAAAAACATTTTAAGAGACATTTAAAAATGATATGTATGCTAAGTTTCTGTTTTTATGCCGCTTCTGTTTAATTCACTGTTGATTTGATGTCTTATACATATCTAGCTTTTATCTAGTTTCACTAATTATCCTATTCTGTCCCTTATTGTTGCATGGTTTTAGACAGAGGGACCTGTTTACACGATGTTATGATCTATATCTGCTAATCTTGCTTCCAGCTGCTTTGGGCTACAAAAACCTTGATCAGAGGTTTCTTAATAAATATGGGACTGCAACAGAGTAAGTTTTAAATAGGCCTGAATGCTGACTCAAAAAACTTTTATCGTAGCAACTAAATCACTTACGGAGATTCTTGTGAATGAAAGCCAAAGGGTTCGAACTACTATGACGTTGCTATGATGATGCTTCGATGTAAAAAGTAAATCACCTTTGTGACACTGAAAACCCGGGGTTGAACTTAGAGTTAACTCGCTAAGCCTCAAATCCTGATTTATAATACAGACCCCAGGTCATCTCCAGATTAAGGCTTTGGCAACAAAAAAAAAAAAAGGAGCATCAGATAAACTGTGGGAATAGCTGCTACTTGTACTCAAAACACGACTGGTAGTACAAGGAGAAATAGTTGCAGTACTTCCACTGCAAGAAAGATAAAGACTGACATTTTAACTTAAATTCAGAGAATCTGCTTCTTCTCTGCATTCAACTGTCACCGTCCCTCTCTCTCCTCACATTTCATTTCTTCTTCTGTTTCCAGCCTGCAACCTCCTCACAATCTCGTCTCCTCCTGTCTCAGTCTTTTTGCCCCTCACCCACGCATCCTCATCCCTAACATCCCCCCTAACCACCAAACCCCCTCACCACACACACACACACACACACACACCCTCACTTTCCATTTTCATGTTTCTTTTATATCTGAAAATAGTCATCCATTTATGCAATCATCCCCCTTTTTCACTACTCCTCCAATTCTTTTCTCTGGAGCTAGGTCAACTGAAAGCAACAGAGGAGAAAAACAAAAGCAGGAACATGTGCATTGTGAGTCACCAGATCACAACAGAATGTGATGGATGAAAGAAATAGCATAATTCAACTCATAGTGATAGTGACTGCAACGAACACACCAGCATCTTGTTCTACTACATTAAAGCCTGCATGTTTAGAGCGAGTGTACAGAAAGTGTGGGCTTCTATTTAGTCCAGAGAAAGACTGATTCAAGTATGAAGTAATGTAACCATGTTTATAGCCTGAGGGAGACAGAAAAAACATGTTCTGTGTTGTACTTTTGAAAAGATAGAATACTGGATCACATGTAGCGGATGTATTTATCAAACAGTATTTTCAAGAAGGGAGAAAACTAAATAAGGCAGCAAATGACCACTGACAAAAACGAAATCTGAAATCAGCATACCATTGAAAAGTGATTTGAATCATTAAATCTGTGCATGAAATTGTTGATGAATTTTCTCGGAGTTGGCTAATATTCCTGCATTGGAGCAAATCCCCTTCACCCGAAACAGCAGCTATTTTCAGCTTCTGTGTTAAAGTCCTGTAAATGAAATCTTTGGTTTGTTCTGAACATAAAACTGTAATAAAAGAATGATCACACAGATTAGAGAGCCACAGTCATCCAGGTGCATCAGGCTGACTGCTTACAGTTCCGTCCTGTGACTGATATATTAACAAAGGTTTACAAGGGCAGAGCTTTACATATGTAAGTTTGGCCTTATGGCTGACCTTACAATGCACTTAGTATCCTGTACGGGGAGTAATGCTGCAACCACTCCTACAAGCCATTTATTCCAGCTAACGACCGTCAAGCACTCATAAATCAGCATTAGGAACCTCTGTCGCCCTCTCTCTCTCTCACTCAATAAGTCTCCCCTTTCTTTGGCTCCCTCTCTTCTTCTGATCTTTTTTGTACGTTCTCTCCTTCTTTCCCATCTTCACTGTTGGTTATTCATTATAGGTCTAACATTTCACTATTAAAAAAACTCTGTGCCATTATCTAATCTATCCAATGTTAATTTTTGACATGCCGTTACCTTTTCCTCTCCTTCTTCTAACTTTTATTCCATCTCCACTTTCGTCTGTCTTCGAGAAACCTTTTTCCTCCTGCCATTTGCTTATGTATCTCATCCCCCTGCCATCGATTCTATTTCACCCTCTCTTTTTAAAAATTCCTTCTCCAGCAGATAGAGATAGCGTCCCTGAAACGTCTAACCTGGTATTGGCACCTCTATTGATTTTAATTAAGCTAATTAGTTCATTATTCCAAGGATCAAACAGGGGCATCCATTAGTGTATGGGGGTGGGGGGTGTGGGAGGACTTGGGGTAAGGCTGGGTTGGGCGGTGGTGGGTTGTGGAGTTAATATGGTAATGAAGACAATCAATTATCACTCACAGCAAAGTCATTAACAACAGTATTAGCATAGTCAACCATCGCAACCCCTTGACCTAAACTGCTCTGTCTTTCTCTCTCTCTCACTCCCTCTCGCCATCCAAGCAGCTGCCACATGAGCAAATACTTAAGTGTGCGTGAGGGGGTGAGGAGAGTGAATGATAAAGGTCACACTGATCAGGCTGTTTTTAATGCAGACCTGAATTGAGTTTCTATATCATCTCATTGACTTGAGCCGGGCAGTCACTACTACACATGGTTAGCCAGGTTTGGAGCGCATGCTTTTTGCATCATGTCCAACACATGAACTATATACAAGCTGGACAAACTGATTACACTCTTACAGAAAATAATTCATATGAGTTCATATGCTATTAGAATTAATGTAGCTTAAGTGTGGAGGAAATGAGTGTTCATAAATTTGTGTCACTGTTGTCACATGGAAACAGTTTGAAGCTGAACTTAATGTTTGAAGCTAAAAAGTTGTGGTCATTCTGATTGCAGGGCTCTTTTTATTAATTCCAGAAAAGTTGCTCTATTGGAAATAAAGAGGTCTCCACTCAAATGTAGAGTAACTTACGGACGTCCTTCATGATGTACTGTTTTCTTGAACTACAGCCAGGAAAGCAAAATGGGTATTAAGAATGTCACAACTAAGTGGGCTCCACATGACAGGAAAAATTATGTTCTCATTAGCGTGGATTAAGTCATGAAACCAATTTTCTTATTTGGTTCCCGGGCCTTAAGATTTTAATAAGCTCTGTTCTGTGGTTTATGGGAATGTCATAGTCACTTTGTGAGTCACACGAAAAATTCAGAGACTCATCTCAGCTGAGGACATAACTATTATTCATTTATTGTAGATTTTTTTTCTATCATGTGGGTGTTTTTGAATTTGATTGGAATGGCAACGGTTTCGAGAAGCGCGCACAAATGGAAAGAGGACGAGATGAGTGGATGAAAGACCGAGCGAGTGATCTGATCCAACCTGATCCCAATGCCCAGCCCACAGAACCCCGTACTGCAGATCAACAACTAAAATCTGATTAAGACTAATACTTAGGATGTCTGAATGATCATCCAATCATAGTATAATCGAGATAAAGGAACATTGATGGGTTGCCTAAAAAGACTGAAAAAAAAAAAAAAAAAAATTCTATGAAAATGACAATTGAGTTTTTTTCCCGAAAGCTAAACACTCTAATAATGGCATGACCCCCCATTGTGCTTAAGTTTACATCATAACTCCAATAAAATCCTGTGTAAACATTTTTTTAGTGTAGCTGCTGCTACTGGGGCCAACCAATGATACCATAGTAGTTGAGAAGAAGAGTGTTGTTAGTGTTTGTTGTCAAGCTGAATATGAAGATTTTTCTGTTGTATTTCCTAGTATTGAGAGTAGAAAAGAAATATTATTTGCGTGCACCCAACTAAGATTCCTCACATAGGAGTTGCTGGCCATTTTAAAACAAGTATAGGCATCAGCAATAAAGCTACTTGTATTTTAATACATGCTTGTACTGTATTCTGAGAACGTACCGATTCCATCTCTAATGCATGACAAATAGGTCACAAGCTAACTGCACTAGTCTAAAACAGAGAATACAAGCCTTGGATTTCATGATATTATGACCACAAAACAAACTCTGTTTAGTGTCCATTAGAGTTTAGGCCCTTTGTGCATCAACAAAACCATACACTACGATTCAATCAGATGTTAGCCAAGCTCCTATTACAGAGTTCATTGCATCATTTACATGGTGGAACGGTCCATAAGTAGCTCTAAATGCTCCTCATTTGATTGGATTTCACATTATGGGCATTAGGGCAGAAACCCACTATTGTCCCCTGACTGTCCTAATAGACTGTTGAGTGAGGCAGTCCATTTGTTTGTATTCGTTTACCAATCTTGACTCTAAAATCGTACAAACTAACATAAACAGACAGAGAGGGCATCATTTACGCCGGGTGAAAATGGAGATCAAAAGCTTAGAAGATGGTTCGATACGACGGCAAGCGACTATGTTCCCACAAACTGAGTCTCTTTGGTTGCCTAAAGAAGTGACCGACAATAGTGACAGTTAACGTCTTCTGAATGATCCTGAACACAGGCCCTACGGCCACCGGAGAAAATGTCACTACTTATCATCAAGATACTAAATATCGAAATGATTAAATAAAGAATACATTTTCAGTTAATGAGCTATTCTATCTGTCCACTTTCGTACACCGATGAAAGCGTTTCAGCCAGCAAAGGACCAACAAACACAGTCTAACCATAATGATTCTCCATCTTAACTCACCATAACGCCGCAGTGAAGGTAACTTCAGCAGGGACTGAATAAAACTGCAACTGCAGATGCAACCAACAACAGCAACAGGTCTCACAGCTAAAGGAAACTAAAAAAAGGAGCAGCAGCTAGGTGTGGCAACATTTGTTGTGGAAGGACAAGTGCAGATAAAATAAAAGTAGTAGGTGTGCATTTCGCAGGTGAGTCTAATCTGTCTGTTTCCAGGCCAAAGTAAGAAGTTCAACCTACATTACAGCTGTTCTCCTCTGGCTCTCTGTTGTGAAAGGTTATCTATGACATCCTTAAGCTGGAAATTCTCTTTTTTTTTCACTTCTTCACAGCTGTAACCTCCTTCAGTTTTGCCAGTTGCTGTAATATCGTTGGAATATGCATAGAACACTGCTGATAATATATGTGAACGTTAATGAATGCATTGGTTTTTCTCATTATTCTGTCCACATGTACTGTGTGACAGCTTGAAATAAAATGATGTACTGTAAAACTAATTCGGTATAGGCATTTGGGAAAAAAAACCCATGAAGACATTGGCTTTTTGTTGCTAAAGCAATGTCATTGAAAGTAATTAAGTTTTACATTGATAAAAAAAAATTAAAAAATTGGACAACTTTGAATAGTAAGAAATGCAAAGCACTGCTTTACGGTAACTTAGAGTAGAGTTACATTGTACACAGCACACAAAGTTGGCCCTCTGACCTTCTCCATAATAGCAGATAAGTACTTTGATGTATAATAGACCATAATTATTTTTCTGTGTGCAAAATCCACTCAGAAGAGTGAATATTGATAGAAGCCTCACCATAAGTGAAATGGAACAATAACTTAAGGTCACTACATTCAGTTATGATGATGTCTTTAGTCCTGCATTGTGTTGATGAAGTCTTGAAAAGAATTATTCTGTATAAAGTTCGGCAGAAGATTTTTTGCACTCAGCTTTCCACCTCCAGTGCACAAAGAATGAATGATAATTTGTGGCTTCCTCAGAAAAATGCTTGAGGTCACAACCTTAGCGGTAATTATAGTGGACCTTCAATGCTCGACTTACTCTTTAGTTTGTATTCAAGAGTTGAATGTATCTTAAACCAAAAAACACTTGCCATTATGCATAAACTGAAAACTGTTGAACAGCTCCATGCTGTCTGTAATTGCTTTTCTATAACACTATTATACTAAATTGTAATATTATTATATCCAAACAATGAGGGACTTTCACAGACTGTACTATTACCCATATTCAGAGTTATTGCCGCTGATTAGATTGTATGAAGTGGGACATGCTTTAGCCTCTATTAGCATACACAAATAAAAGATCCTGGAAACAATACCGTCGCAGAGAAAAGAAAAGAAAGTCATGAACTGCTTTCTTCTCCTTTTCTTGCTTTCAAATCCATTTTCTTTTCCACCGTCATAGTTATTCATGCTTGATATTGCTTACAAATAGACTTCTCATCCTATTGACATATTCCACCTTGCTTACTGCAGAATTCTAAAGAAAATGCCTCCGCTTAAACAGATACGTAGTTGTAGTTCAATAATTTATTAATTTCAGTACATGGACAGGAAAAGCGGTCGTCTGCCAACCGGATAGCTGATGGTTCGATTATCAGATTCCCCGGCTACATGTCAACAAATGCGATTATCAGCGTGTGAATGTGTGTGACAGAGAAAAAAAAATGGCATAGATTAAGATGTAGTTCCCTATGAATGTGGCTTGAACTGTAAAAGTGCTAGGAGTAAACATCTAGACTAGAAAAGTGCTGTAGAAACACATTCCCCAGTCCATTCTTTGAATTTATGGGTAAGTCATGCTTGCAGGTTGTTTGTGTGCAGGCACACGCAGGGGCAGACGTGACCTTCTTCAGGCTGTTAAGAGTCAGGTTGTGCTCAAAGTGAACTTTAAATATCTAAATCATCAGAAATTGAAAAGGTTTTTCTCAAGTTGTCTTCATCTTTATGTCTTCTATTTTGTGGGAACACTGTGAAATATCTTTCGAAAAATGTTAATGAAGAACCTCTAGGCTCTGAAACTATTATGTCATCGAGACTGTCATCGAGATTAAAAGATAGAATTATGCAAGGCAGAAGACATTGATAAAAACTTACGTCCAAACTGGAAAGTCTGCATCCATCTTCCCTTTGCAAATCCTCTATGGTCTGAATAAGCAACTGGTTCTGGTCTGTCAGGTCTTTCATATAGGACTGCAAGAAATCCACTTTTTTCTGCAAGCATAGGAGCACAGAAGGATCCGTCACTGAGAAAAAGTAGAAAACATTCAAAAGTTCTTAAAAAGTCAGAGATGAATTACAGCAAACCCTGATCCACAGTGGAGTCCAGCAGCGTAAATACTCCTGATACACCACAATTATCTCCCTTTAACTTTTTTTTCTGAGCAATAACATCCCACCAAATTCTACATTGAGACTCAGAAGTGGTAATGAACATAAAAGGATTATTTATCTTCGTATATTAGCTTCGGTTTAAGCATGCATGTATTCCCCACCGGGACTAACACTGTACAGTATCTCCTCTGACATAAAAACCTTGAACTCCATCTTGGGAAATCTGTGTTTGCCTGATGTCCCTTTGAGAATAGACTAAATGAAAACAAAACAAGGACTATACCCTCATGTGACAACCTCACAAGGGAAATATAATAGCCACACAAACATGATAACAGAATCCGAAAATGTACAGTATGTTTTCTTTAGTTGTTTGACTCTTGTGTCTTTGGGGTAGTTCCATTAAGATGGAGAATCTGATTTTACACAAAAACACACTGGATGGCCAGTCAATATCATCCCACTGTGACAAAGTGAAACACACACACCTAAAGACAACTAGTGGAAATGGTGGTGGTGTTATCTACTGAATATATCCTCAGGCTCTAATTCCACCCCAGCAAGTAGTCTATGCATTTTTAACATTTGGACTGGGCTGTATAACACTAGAGCGTATAAGGAAGGCTCTGACACAATGATATTATCAACAGCTAATGATGACTAAGCTTGGGAAGAGTGTGATTTACTGTCTTTTCAGAAATATACGTTCAGACAGGCAAAAGCGTCCACTGACATAAGATGACAGACGACTCCACTCGCGGCCTCTGTGAACAAACAGGTGGAGATAGCGTTTAGTAGATGGCAGCCCATTCTCATGGACCGAGTATGAGACTTGGCTGCTGATACTTATCACGCACTCTCACCATAAACATCGATTTTTTTTTTTTTTTCTAAGAGGGATTTACAAAGTTTTAACTGTTGCAGTGCAAAGAAAAAAAAAAAGAACCCTTATAAAGCAGATATGGAGAAAAACAGAGCAGACAACACAGTGGACAAGTTAGGTATTCAAATGCTATTGTGTATTATATAAGTTAAGCTTTCGAGGAGGCCAATCACTTAGCCAAATGAATCCAAATAAAGCGACAAAAATCACTCAAAGAAAATCACCATGAAATGCGGCAATATTTCAACTTATCCTGTCGATCACAATATTCAAAATACTGCACAAAGCACCAACATACTTCAGGTTTCACCTTAATGAAGGAAATTAATTAGTTTTGACATGCCCTGATTTACTTGAGTTTTAAAACATGTTGTGCACTTGTTTCCTTCAAGTGGCACTACAGTGATCTGTATAGCTTTGATATGAAATTAATACAGCTCAGATAAAAAGGAATGCTACCAAATTTGGACTCAAACTCCCTTAGAGAAGCAGTGTATACTGTCCCTTAATGCATAACAATGACATATCGTATAGCTTCAAATGAAAGGAACTTCACAAAGGTGGCAAATTTGACAGTACCTTAGTAACATGCTAGGGTTGTCAATGTATTTCTTTAATTTGCCTTTAAAAAAAAGCAGATTCCTCGGGTATTCCAACATTTATGAAAACATCACAAATCTGCAACGGGTTCACAGAAGAATGGGTGTTGCACTTTACATGGACAAGACTTATGATTAACTGTCCACATCAACCTTTAAGACTTGGGCACTCCTGGATTCTAAACACATAACCTTGTTAAGTAGGCCTTCGGCTGGGGCCGGCTGACCGAAACCCATCTCTGAAACCTTGTTATTCTTGCTTTGATGCACAGTCCAGCTCACACAGGCTACATTCAGCAGCTAAATGATGTCACATGACAATCTTGATGATTAGAAACCTTTCTTTTTTTAAATATGAGTGTGGATCTGTGTTCCTGATCTCTGCTGCTGAGATGGAGACATAATGCAATTTGCCACCTGTTACAAGTGCTGCGGCTTTATGAAAGCACCGCTGTGCTTCCTCCTGTCATTTGTCTGACAGGACAGAGGTCATCTTCTGATGTTTGAGTCAAGGCGGACAGGATATTCTTTGATTTGAAAATGGATGGATTATAACCTAATGAAAATTGACGTGGCCAAAAATCAAACATACTATGGATATTCTGGGTCTGAATAGTGAGGTCAGTAATGTCTTTTTTTTTTTAATACATATTTCATGCAACTAACTTCATCCATGAGTGCAACCAAAGGTCCGGAATGTTGCAGGGCCCTAAGTAAGGTTGCACTGTGCCCCCAGTAAAATCAAGGAAATGTCTGATTGCAATTTCAGTCATTACAATATATAATATTACTAGGGGCTGAAGATTTAATTTGATATTTTGACGTATTGTCCAGACCTTTCTGTTTACAAGAAGAGAGAGAAAGCTTCAGTGGTCAAACCCTATAGTGCTCAGGAATGCTTTTCAATCTGAGCTTTGTCTGTACAAAACTGTGGAACCACTTGTCAAGGAGGAAAGGACACCGAACATCTCTTTGTAATTTTGTAACAACAAGTGCTGAACCTGATGTTTAGTTTAATGTCTATGATAATACTGGGATCAGTCCACAACGTATACTTGAAGTTCCAACCTAACAGTGCCTTTGAATGACAAAATGGCAGCGGTGAGATTCGAACCCACGCCTCCAGAGCCACTGGAGCCTAAATCCTGCACTGCCGGGAACTAGGCGTGATGAAAGACACTTACCTGCAAACGCTCCTCCCTCGTTGCATGTGCGCTCAGTTCAAGGCAGGTCCACCTCTGCTCGTAAAGTCTTTTAAACTCTCCTAGTAGCTGCTTAGCGTTCTTCGACTCAGCTGGCTACTTTCAGCTTTTTTTGCTCCTGACGTAGAAGACAGGTGCGAGGTGCTAAGACCTCGTCTCGATACCTTCGGGTCTTCCTCTAATTCTAATTGTGTGCAAGTTGACTGCATTGAGGTACCTGCAATTAGACTAAAATAAAAGCTAAACTAGCTTACACTCATTTTAAAGAATTGTTACAGAGTAAATCTTTGAATACCCTTTTAGTTTTGTGAACTGGAAAATTCGTTTGCCTGGTATTATGGGTTGTTTAAGCATTAATTGGGGTACTTTATATGAATTACCGATGTTTCTTGATCAACTTCGTTGGTAAGCGCCGTCACTACAACAGAGGACCGAGTTAATTATTTATTTCCATGACAGACCTGCTCTTTCCCTCCCAGTTCGGCGCTACGTGATATGATTGGCTTATTTTGTTCCCTGACTTCTAAAACATGACGTTGGTAAGCGCCATTGGTTTATTTTCTTTAATGGGCGGGGCACAGTCGTATAACCCGGAAAAACAAATTGTCTTCAGCTCAACAGAGAGGAAAGTTGAATAGATTTCGGCATTCCAACGATAATAAATGGGTAAATATGCATTTATTACGTTACTTAGAAAATAGAAGTCGACCCAATCGTCCCCCATGTCTTGTCATTTCTACGGAAGCACCAAAGTGACACGTTCTCTTCGTTTGAACGGTAGAGATTCGCAGTCTCACATCATTACTTCCTTTTTGCTGTTTATGTAGTCAACTGTTTTGCTGGTGGTTTTGCAGCATGTTTCCATGTAATATTAAATCGTTTTTGGTGTTTATTGATGTAATCAGTGCATAATACTTGCAGTTCAGTTGACTAAGTATACGGATAATTGATATTCATTTTGAGCGTGGTCCGGGTTTGTCCCTAGGAAACGTTGACATACCTTGTGAGACTGTACTCCTTCAAAAGTATGTTCTGCAGCCCTGCAAATAATCCCCCTTCTTGCCCAAAATAATCGGAGCTAGAGATCAAAAGCTTCCGCATTGAGATTCAAGGCAAAGTTGATCATATTGATTTTCAGGAGACTACTCACTTCATCGCGCTCATCCCAATCGTCACTCCTGTGCTCTTATCTGTCTTTTGGTTATATCTCTCCTTTCCACTGGCTTTGACTGTACTACTCTCACACACTCTGCCAAACCAAATCCCCTCTGTGATTATCACATAATGCTCTTGCCTTATTATCAAAATGGAACAGATTTGTGTTTTGTTGTTGTCAAAGACTGATTGACACAAGCTAAAAATAAGTAGCCAGTGCTATTATGAGGAAAATGTGGCGCAGCCGATTGTATGACATTGAGGAACGGGCATGCATTCGCCTCTGGAGCTGAACACTTGGCTTGATGAGTGTGGTTTTTAAAGGAGTCACAGAAGTTAAATTAGGTTGTGATTTCAGAATTTCCAGATGAAGAACAAATACAAATACATCACGGAGAGAATTTTACCTAAGGTGAATTTTGACCTATTTAATGAAAAAGAAGAAAGATTATACATTCCTCTTCATATGTATTTTCCACCTAACCCATAGTCCCCAAATCATTCCATTCAAAGTAACAAGAAACAAAGAAAAGTTTTTAAGTCTTCTCATTTTAGAAGCTTTAAGACATTATTTCCATTGTGACTTATGTATGTTGTTCTTTCAAGCCTAGGGCAACACATATGTTGAAGCAAAAAAAAAAAAACATTATGATTAAAGAAATACATATTTTGATAAACAATAGGGAGAAGTTGCTCATCTACAGTATAAGCAGGACTTTTAATTTCTCAGTTGGCTTTTATTTCATGTTTCTATTTTCTTCAGAAGCTTCTGAATAAAAGGTTTTAGTGGACAGCTTTAACTTTTCCAGAAAACACTTGGACTTTAGAAGTTTTTTAAAGCAAAAGCTGTAATTGGATAATCACCAATTTGACATTTAACTGGATTAAACTCTGTTTATTCATTATTGATATATGTATCATTCTAAAACTATTTTGGTTAACTATTTAGTTATTTTAGATACACGTTGCTGCATATTCTGCCTTTCATACTATAGGGCTTGATAACTTTGGTTAAAGCGAATAAATCATCTATCTTTCTTTCTTTTTCTTTTTCTTTTTTCAAATTTGCAGTTGAGTAACTGCCATGGACACAATTCAAGAAAGCACAATATTTCTTTCAAAAGACATCAAGGAACTAAACTTCTACTTGGAGATGAATGAGAAACTTTCAAAAGTAGCTTCGGCATCGTAAGTTTGACTTGCAAACTGTTCAATCTCTCAACCCCTGTTTAGCCTTCACATTTTCACAGATTTTGCTGGAGACAAAGAGCAGTGTCCCCTCAGAATTTTCTACCCCACGCACACTTGTAAATCGTTGAAAAGGTTTAAAAAGCAGACAAAATGTTTTCCCATTCATTATCCTCACGCTTTTCATGCATAAAGGGAGGTGAAGAAATGTGCTGATGACATATTTCACCAGATAACACATTTTATTTGCAGAGTTTCTCTCTCATTGACTCCTAAGAAAGACACTAATTCAGTTCTCTCATTTATTAGCTGTTCTAAATTTTCCTCCGCATTCATTGTGCCTTTCTGCCCTCTAAATGTTTCATGACCTTTTAAGTTGTTTTTTTGCAAACCCTTGTACTTATTACTCATACAGCCTTAGCATACTCAACCTTTGTACTCATGAAATCAATTAATTCTCTTAAATAATTCACCTTCTGAGCAAACCAGATTAAGCAGAGCACATTCCTGTGTGTCAGCTGAGCTGCTATAACTGATGCTTTCTTTTTTTTTTTTTTTTCGCTGTGTGCATGTGTGTGTCCAGGCATTAACTCGGCTCTCACCCCACAGCTCGGAGGAGTCTTGGGTGATTAGAGAAAGAGGGGAGCCTTGATAAAGCATTAGTGTGTGATGCGCACACAGCCTGAAGATCCCTCTGTGTATCTGCTCACATTCATTTTTCATGAAATAGACTCATAACAATTAGTCTGGTTACCGCCTGGGTAATCTTAGTGTCCCCGTAATGCCTGTGGTCTGTGTATGACATCACTCTCTTAAAAGTTCTAAACCTGACATTCTCATCTGTTTTCATAGTGAGGACATTAGCAAGCCTTGGGTAATGGGTCCTCACTCGTTCCTGGCGAAAGAAGCGCATTGAAATGAGGGAATGAGAGGAAAAAATACTCGACTGGAGTGGTCAGAGATATAGGTTTTATCCAACAGGGCTTTCACACAAATTAATTTAAATGAATGAAAGAAAGAAAAGTTGTAATCCAGTATCCTTTGCCAGTGCATGACATGTTTTTCTCCTCAAGCATCATAGAAAGCCAAGTGAACATTTATGCATTATTTCAGGCGATACATTATGCTATCAACTGCAGCAAGATGTTAAGGAAGTTAAGTGCTACAACACAAAAGGTGGTTAAATTGATACTTTTGGGTCCAGTGTTTCCAACCGTGATGGAGTGATAGCCCTGTGAGCTGCTTCATTGCATTTCTGCTGCAGGAGAAGCTAAACGCGGTCCCCCAGAGAATCTCCATCCTTCCAGCATCCCCCAGTCTTTAGTCCCCTGGCCTAAACACCCTCATCGTTCCCCCAGACACCAAAGCCAAGGTCAAGAAGAAAGTGCGGTCTTCCTCTGTCTATAGGCTATTCCCTGGATACCCGCATCTCACTAAAGCCACGCCGTGTGCTTCAGGAATGTTCCCTCCTCCTTTGTTGTGACCGTCATTCTCAAGGTCAGCTCCCAGGGAGACGTTTGAGCTTATCTGTTTTTCCCCTCCCTTATTTTCTCACCTTACTTATCTTTTCACCCAGGTTTCTGCCTCACTGTATCCATAGACGGTAGCTCAGCCCTCCCAGCTGGCCGTTTCATGACGTGCTGTCTGACTTGCCTGTCTCTCTGTCTGTCTGTCCTTCTGTGGGGTAGCTGTCACTACAACCCGATGTCTACCTTTCAGAGGACCCTTTGCAGCTGTGAAGCTTCAGGCCAATGATCTGTATGCTTTTCTTGCCTCGTTCCTCCTTCCTCTCACTGGTCATGGCCCCTTTTGCCTTGAAGCTATGTTGCAGTGTGTTCCCTGTTAGATTGGATATTGTTGTTGTTGTCTCTAAGCTATGGCAGTCAGCCTTGAGTCAATGTGCTATCTTTGTCTGAATAATATACACAAGCTAGGAGAACAAGAAAGAAAGAAACTCTCATCTGACCTGAATCAAAATACCCTTTAAGATTGCCAAGAATATGTTGTCAAAGTATTTTAACAGCTTTGATTGAATGGCACGACCTAAGAATTTTTCCAATTTATTTATTTATTTATTCATTCTTTTTCTGCCGATCTCTTCCTCCTCGCTGTGGAACTCTGTTGGTTGTTAGCCACCAACTCTCCAACAGAATCTTTTTTGTCTCCCAGTCGGTTTTGCTGACCCTCAAAATAATGGCTAAGTCACTTTGGGCACACCTGTGTGGATTCCTCAAAGAAGGGTTTCCCTTGTTTATATCTTTATATATTTCTTGTGTGCACATGCCATACTGTCTGTCCTCGAACACACACACCGTTGTTGCTGTGTAAACACAGGCATCGACTGTGACTTTTGACTATTACATAAGGAACATGGATTTCCAGCTGTCCACGGTAAAAGCTGTGTAAATTTAAATGCTTAATTTTTATAGGCAGACCAGCATTGACTCAAGTGTCTGCTTGTTATGTATTTGGCAAGTACTGCAAGTCTGAAGGGAGGCTGTCAATAGCAATCCAAGCTATTGATATGGCAGTGGGCAGGAGATGTTACTTGGCCCTCGACTCCAGCATCCCTCTGATCCCTCTACATCATAATTACATTAATATTGACAGACCCTTGACAATAGTCACATTACTATTGATAGGTGGTTGTCAATACCATGTTTCCCCAAATAAAACATATTCATTCATAACTTGTAAACTGTTCGATAAAAAGCTTTGAAAAGACTATTGGACCCGGCTGGGTTTACTCTCCCGAGAGGGCTGCTGCTGTGACGGGGATTTCCACCACCTGGCAGTGTGTGTGCTTGTCAGTGTGTGTATGCGGAGCTATGGACTGATAGATTAACTTAGCGCCGCATTAGAGCTCTGCAAAGATCAAGGCTGTCCTTAACATACATTCATAGTCGGACGCACACACACACATAGGCACGTAATCTCCACATTTTCTCCCATCAAGGAGAAAAACTTTCAGATTAAGCTAAACAATCAGAGCCTGTTTATTGGTTGGCATATGCATTCAGACTGCCTCTTATGTTTTTTAATCCAAACTCCACTGCCGTCACAGTCGAGGTTCTAGTCATTAAACATGGCAGCATTTCAAATGCAGCTCAATGAATTTGTCATACCTGCTCACTTCAGCGTGAATTCACTCTTTTCCATTCATTTGCTAATTCTGACTTAGCTGGATGGTGTATCCTTGGTCTATCTAAACGTTTTAAGTAACACAGATGGTCCTGTTAACCACAATAAAACCCCAGCATTGCCACTGCATGTTAGAAGTTTGTTTTTTTCCTTTTTCTTTTTCACCTCCTCGAGAAACGTCTAAAGTGACCATCATCTCTCTCTCATTCTGTCAAAACTGCCATATTTACCCAGCTGAAATCTCTTTTAAAGCCTCGTGACAAATCCTGTTCAGTGAGACACAAAAGCTACTGTCAAAAAAAGGCCTCTCAGTCCCTCTCTCCCACTATCTACGGCCTTCTTGGTCTGTCTCTCCCTGCGTTAGTTAGTCTTCCACTTCTTAAGCATTTCAGTTAAGGAAGGGGCAGATAAAACTGGAGACCTGTGAGCAGTTCTGAAACGTATGCAGCACAAAATGGCCCAGACGTCACAATGGTGGGATCCCATATGGAGTCGAATCTAGGGGGGGGAAAAAATAGTTCCGCATTTGGCAGATGTTTACGGTGTACCAGAGACTGTGCTGTTAGCCTAATCCCTAGTGATGTGATTTGTACACACACCCCTATCTCCAGAGGGAGCAGGCACCATGAGCCCCTGGGCTTCGCCTCCTGTGTGTGTGCACGTGTGTGTGTGTTGGTGTAGGATTGTGTGTGTTTATACAGTGGAGAAAGCAGTCTAAGACCCCCTGCTCCTCTGCATGGCGCAGCTCAAAGCTTACATTAAGGACGGGTTTTACATGTGAAAAGTGATTTCCGTTCCTATGTATAAAGAAAAATAACCTTCCTAACAGGATGGGCTTCACCTCCAGGGCCTCATTCCTCCTGACGACAGAGTTGTCCTTTAATAGTTGTGCTTCTGTATATAGTTTGTTCATGACTTAAACAGGGCAAACGTTATGATTTCTGTTGATAAGATATTAAAGAATCGTAAGTCATAAGACGCTAATGTACTTGATCATAGTTTTAGGGACAATTTCTTGTTTGTTTTTGCCACATTTTATTTGTATAAATTAAGTTTAATAAGTTTAATTTTCCTTGTTCACTTCAGCAGAATGTCATTTTCACAAAAGGCTCTTTTTCAGCATTTAATTTGGTTAAAACAGTGTCATAATGTCTAGGAATAGTGGTCCAAATTAAACTAAAGTAACAATACTGTAAAACAATACTGTAAAATTGTTGACATATGTACATATTTTTCTTGATTATTATTTTTTTTTTTTTTTCAGCAGGTTTAGAAACTGAGAGCGACCAAAAAACGGCAGCTGGAGGTCATGGCTCAGATCCTGAAGTTGACCCACACACCCCAGTGTTGCGCATCAGCCAACTGGATGCTCTGGAGTTAGACTCGGCCCTTGAGCAACTACTGTGGACCCAATTCTCTCAGTGCTTCCAGAACTGCCGCCCAGGTGTGCTCACCCCTATTGAACCGGAACTGAGGGCTCTGCTTCATCTGCTGCTATGGCGATTCACACTGTATTCTCGCAGCACCACTGTGGGCCAGTCTATGCTGAGCCTGCGCTACCATAGCACATCTTCCTTGTCCCCCCGGTACAGGCCTCTTTCCCCAAGTCAGACGTTGGGTCTGGCCATACTCACAGCAGGTCCCCGCTGGCTCCAGGAGCGTTTTCACCTCTTGCTGCCATGCTTTGGTTTAAGTTCCAGAGGCTCAGACTCTGAAACAGATGGTGGTTTGCTCCAACAAGGTCTTCGCAATGCTCTGACCATTGTTTCTGGAATTGCAAAGTTTGCAAGTCTAATTAATTTTCTTGTTTTCCTAAGGCATGGCCGTTATCCCGTCCTCGCTGAAAGAATCACAGGAGCTCAGGCAGTTTTTAGCCAGCCCAATGCAGTCAGGGATGTAACTTACCAGTACATGAACCGGGAGCTGATGTGGCATGGCTTCGCCGAGTTCCTCATCTTCTTGTTACCTCTGATCAACACAAGGAAACTGAAAGCAGCTATGTCTTCACTTATGTTTAGGGAGAGAAGTTCTGATGAGAAAGGTGGAAGCGAGGCACAAGAGGCGTGGAAAGAGTGTGGACTGTGTGGAGAGTGGCCCACCCTGCCTCACACAGTGGGCTGCCAGCATGTTTTCTGCTATTATTGCATAAAAAGCCACAGCATTGCAGACGCCTACCACACTTGTCCTAAATGTGGTGCAGAAGCAAGGCAGCCTGAGCTGGTCAAGATGGAGATGCAGGTGGTGGGCAGATGATGATCACGTCCTGCTGTGTAGGAAGAACTGGCGTAACATTTGCCCGAAGTTTGCTGCGCAGTGAATAGGCACATGAAGAACCATGAGATGTTAGTATGTGAATGTATATACAAAAGGATGGAGTTGTATTAGAACACGAAGAAATAGGTTTAACTTTTTTTTTTTTCTTGAAAGACTTGATGATGTATATGTTTTTGTGACTGAACTTCTTTATTATGTCTTGTCTTAGCACACGCTCTTATGCTCTGTTTAATGTATGTGTGCATATATTGACAGTCTTCTGCGCCCTCTGTTTCTCTGGCTGGACTTTGGACAGAACTATTTGTCTTTGGTGCACTGGACAGACTACAGAGAACCACACAGAGCATATATTTGATGAGTGAATGTGTTGATTTATGCTCCAAATTGGCTCTGTGATGGTGCGCGTGTATGTGTGTGTGTGTGTGTGTATGTTTGTTGAAATGGGAATATTTGTTCTGATGAAAAATGCAGAAAGTCAGCTGAATAAATAATGGGAGGAATTTCTGATGCCTCTCATCATGGCCAAATTAGCATTTGTTGTGTATTTTGTACCTAAATTGTATTTCAACATCATTAAAATTGATAGAGTGCTACCTCTTGGGTGTTTATTTAGTTAAGTGGAGGAGAGAGAGATGAGGGAAAGTTATAACAATCAGCACACTTCTCTCTAGACAGGCCTGGTCGTTCTAACTCCCATTATCCGTTTTCACAGCACCCCAACATGCTCAAGATCAAGGGGGCAGCCGGGGGCTTGGATTGATTCACACACACTCACTTGACAGCCATCCTCTCTTTTCCCTTGGTCTTTCTCTCTTTTGCTGCCTTTCCATCTCTCTCCCTCTGTAATCTCAAGGGCCCTCGCCCCTTTAAGACTGTAGTAAACTGTACCAAAACCCTGGCAGTCGTCTCCTTCCTTGCAGGCGAATTACTCTCTAATCCCTGTAATGAGTCCAAAGATGCTTATTTATGCTGGAGTTAACCTCCACCAGTGAGCCCAGCCCCGGGCCAAACTCACCCCAGCTGAGTGAAGGCTTTCCTGGGCTGACAAGAGAAGTGGGATGTGGGGTGGGGTGAGGTGATGGGGTGCACGGGGAGGGGGGGTTCCTGCCTCTCCTTCTCACCCCCTCCTCCTGCTCTGATCAGTAGTACTTAATTGCTGATTGCCAGGACGATCAATTGGAACTGCAGGCATGATAGAGAGCCTATTGCGGGGAGGCTGGTCTCAGATCTACCAGCTCAGACAGACATCACACATTTGCACAAAGATGCAGTTAATGTTTTTGCTGGGTGGAGAGGACAAAGCTTGAAATGTTTGTCCTCGTGAGACACGTGAGTGCCCTGAAGAATACTGGGTGGGTGTACCAGCAGAGCTGATCTTAAATTATTTATGCTACTTACTATTTGTCCTAGAATTTTTGCAGGTCCCTATGGTATATGTCCTTTGTGGTAATGCAAGGCCAAAATTAATCAATTGTATGGTTTAAAGCACCTATGGAAGTACTGAGAAAATTGAAATACGCACCTTGAAGTGGAGGTGACAGTCCTAGATAAGGATTGGTTTGACATTATGTAAAAAAAACATGGGACTCATCCCGTGAAACTCGGAGGTCCTCTTTCACATCAAGGACATTTTGACTAATGAATCCAACACTAATGCATATAAAGCCAGAGACAGGAAAGAGAACTGGTTGTCAATATTTTATGCACCACATTACATTAATGTGAAGCAAGTCCCAGAAAGTGAGATTAAGGAGATGTTTGAGATTAAGGATGCATATATGATCAACCTTAATGCCACTGGGACATGTCATTGTCTTAACATTCAGACAGACTTACAATCCAAACCTTTTTGCTGATATTGCTCTGCAACTCTAATTGAAGTCCCCAATCCCCAGGAAAGAGAGGAGATAAAGAAGAAACATTGCATTAAAGTCTATTAATTGAGTTAGGCCATGGATTGAATTAGTTGGAAGTTGGAACAGGGCTCTGGACTTAAGGAAGGTAGCTGGGGCTCAGTTAAGTCTATCTGTCTTTGGATCTTTTCTAATTCGCAGGCTCCGTGTGGAGAAGAAAAAGAGGAAGAAGCCCAGATTCCCAGCGGCTATGCAAAGCAATCTGCACATTCACACGCAGCCATTTAGGGAGCAAATTGGCCCTGTGCCCCCTCTGACGATGGTTTTAAGAGAAAGGGAATTAGGGCGTTGAATCCCTAACTAGATCTCCTTCTTTGATGAGCCTCTTTATCCGTCTGTCCCTCATCTCCATTTCTTTGAAGTAAGGCGTTGATTTTCCTGATTAAATAGTTTTTAAAGTAAAAAGCTCTTCTCTGGGCTCTGTAATACTAGGTACTTTACAGTACCTATTGTAGGTTCGTTTGTGTGCATGCTTGTTGAATGGTCCATCCGTGGTCTTTAATTGGAACGAAGCCCTTGGCTTGCAGATAATATAAGGACAGTCCAGGCATATTTTTCTCTAAGAAAAATGTTATCATTAAAGCTCATGCCTGGCTTTTACCTCTTCATTTGAAATGTCTAGAAGGACAAAGAGAGCCCTGTGTTTCACTAATGAAATTAAAGAGTAAAAACATCTGCACTTTTTCACTTCAACAGAATTCCATCTCTGATCTCTCTGCTGATGGCGTGAGCTTTTACCTACTTTTCAACAGGTAAGGGAATCACATCCCCCTTGTATTGGAGAGATATTTCCAAGAACTGACATCACTTTTAAAGAGTAAATAGCATTATTTTTAGGCCAAGAAAACATGAAACAAAAATGTTTCATTTATTTGTTGACACTTGAGAGGATTTCTGACACCTGTATATCTTTTTCTTGTGGCATGTCCAATACGTCAGTGGGAGTTACAAGCATCTCATATTTCATCTATTCAATAAAAGGCATGCCAAACATAAAACACCAAAATTCCTCGAAGGTAGTAAAATCCTAGGTGTGCCGAGGTTCAGGGCTGCAGCCGCTGCAGGTACGTGTACTATTATACTTGTTTCAACACCTGCCGGGCTTTGGATACCACCGGGCCCAATTATCTTAGTCTGCCTTTTCTTCTTAACCACCTCTTCAGTCTAACAGGTCAGGGGGACAATCAATCAAACCTAAAATAAGGAAGTAATTTCCTGGGCTTTTATCATGGTGTTGAGGTTTTGTCTGGTTGCATTTCACACAAAGATGGAGCAACACTGGTTTGGGAATACGTGGATCGTAGCCTTTCCTCTTTTGTTTTTAAGACCCAGGATAATTTGGGATTTTTATATTATATATATGCTCACCCCAATATCTGCAGTCTGGCATGAGCAAATACAAGATCATAAAAACACACTGAACAGTGTTTTATCTTATGATATCAGTCAATAAAGGTTGTTCTTCCCTATAACTTGAAAAATATGCATCCTCATCCACCATTTCAGGGGCAAACAGCATGCATGGATTCAGTCAGAGCTATGATAGGGGGATTCATAGGAACTCAATATTGTATGCTTTAATATACTGTAACAAACATTCTTTTGATTCATCCCATTTAAAACTCACTTTGAAAACAAACTAAAACTACATTTGTCGCATACTTCCACCTGGTACAAATGTCCCATTATAAATATAATAGTATAAATCTTCACTGACTTCATATTGAATAGCATTCTTTTAAACAGTATTGAGGTATTTGGAAGAAAAACAAAAGTAACATTCTTAACATGTTTCATATTCAATATTCACTTACCGTAACCCAAGACCAAAGAGATGCAAGCAAACTGTCTAACTTCTTTTCTGGTTGTAGGAGGGAGGACAGGAGTAGTGAGGGGACAGGACCGCAGGCCATCATAGGGATTATACACAGGTGTGTTGTGACCGCCTGCAGTAACCTCTACCAAAGCCAAGCTCGTTTTTGTATGTGCTTGTGTTTGTGTGTGTGTGTACATGTGCATGTTTTTAGCCATCTCAGTCCACTTCCTACTGATGTCTAGAACAGACTAAATGAGCAATAATCTGCACACATCCCTCCAGATGGCCCAGTGAATTTCCTGTGGCTTAAAGCACCAGCTGAGCTCTTTGAAAGTTTTGATAACTTCTGCAAATGTGATTGAACCTCTGCTTGTTCAGGAATGTGGTTCAGGACACAATGTGCCCATTTCTGTTTTCCCCTAAAAGAGATTGAAGAGAAGGCATGAACTTGGCTCCAGTGCTCTGGCACATACTGGGTGTTAAAAAGTTAAAAGAACAAAGTTACCTTATTCCATAGTGTGTACACTGATAATTAAAGATTATTAGAATCCTTTTAGTAAATGTAAGACCCATCTTGTCTAGAGTTGTATGATAAACAAATTGTCAAAACTGTTTCTCTATCTCTTTTTGTTCAGGTATTTTTCTACCAATAAAGGTGTGCACACATAAGATTAATTTCTTTAAGTCTATGTTGTTAGTGAGCAAAAAGCATCCAGATCATTGTGCAAACAACCAAAGTTGTCAGCATCTAGAGAGGAGGAGAGTGGAGTAGAGCAGAGCTTTATTCCCCATCATCCGTCAATCAATGCTACTACCAGGCTCTTAATACACATAGGCAACCAAATACAAGTAGGAACACGTGTAAAGCGCCATGAATATTTGATAACGTTCTGCCATTCTGACCAGCATTACTTCAGTTTGATGAAAGACTCCAGTGTTTCAACTCTCCAAGCCAAGTTGAGAAAGAAAATATGTAGAAAATATGTAACAAAATAGTGGCCATGAAAGTAAGGAATTTCAGGAGGGGATCCTCACTCAGGCAAAGAGAGATAATATGTAGATAGCATGGAGTTTCTGTTTGGCAAAGATAACCAGAGGAATCTTGAGTCGGCAACACTGAACAATGACAACAGCGGGCAGAAAAAGCATAACCCTGTTAAGTATGAGGCGGCCAGGTAATGACAATATATTTGTGCATTTCAGCATCTTGGAATCTCCGGTCTGCAGGAGAAAATGGAAATATAATTTTTGTGGTTGCCATGGATACCTGTGTGTGAAGGTTGCGCTGCGAGTCTTGACTCCTCCAGGAGATCAGTGATCCGCATGTGTCAACCAGCATTAACCTGCTCAGTCCAGCAGATGCACCGAAACACACGCGCACACACACACTCACACACAAAAGAGTTGATAACACACAGGTGGTGTAAGCCTACAGAGTAAGGATGTTCTCTGCGCCTTGTGCTGTTTGTTTTTAACTTAACTTTAAATGTTTGTGATAATTATCACCCGTCATTTGCAATGTATTTCTGGTAATTTAGCTTAAAATGTAGTGTATAAAGGTTGGTTGAGAGGATTGTTCCAACAGGAACAATGCCAACAAAAGTGCAAATTTATACTCTTTTAATACTTTTCCACATATACGCATGCTATAACTGATCCTTTCAGAGCACAGTCAAAAAATTTGCCTCGATCTGCACCTTGTGTTGTTAAAGGTATACCGTGTTTCTTTACTACATTTCCACTACATTTCTTTTTTTTTTTTTTTAAAAATTGATTTTCCATGAATAAGACTTGGGACCCAGAAAGAGAGCAATCCCCTCCCCTGGGTGAAAAACTAGACTATGTAATAACTTAACAAATTCTTATAAAAAGAGCATAAACTGATACACCAGATTATCTGAAATTTCAACTAAGTATCAGTCCTCTGCCATTTCCATACTTTGTTTTCATCCTGTTCACAAACACAGCAGATTTTCTCAACAGGGCCCCTTACTGACACTCTGGGCTCGTCATCAAGTATTATGTTCTCAAGTGTTTGTGCTTGTCTTCTGAGCCAAGCTGCTGGAGTCCTCTCTACCCCATCCACAAAGGCCTACACAACATTCAGCAGTCATATCTCTCCTTGTCTATCTAGAAGCATGGCGTGTTTTCCCTTAAAGTCAAATTAAAAAGGTATGCCAGAAAAAAGAGCATATCTGCAATTCAGAACACATTTTTCTATCAGACAGGAGATATATTGCCGACTAAGTATTGTCAGATGTTGGCAAATTCCACATATTTTTCATATCCGGCCCACTGAAACTTGGGGCCGCTTCAAAACTCAAGGCGTATCATCGACAAAGACTCTGTTTGACCTTAGGAGCACACGCAGAAATGAACCAAATATTCATTCTGTTTTGTGTGAAAATATTTTCTCTGATCTAAATGCAATATCACCGGCTATAAATCATTTAAGAATTCATTTGGAAATCATTCGAAAAACACATTTATTTGGGGGTTGTTCATCAATATATGTGGCTCCCGTGGAAGGTTTTATTTATATATTCATGCATTCAGTAGATTCAGTTATTCATGTATTCACTCATTCACAAGGCCCAGTCAGTGGCTCTGCGTCTGGCCCCGTCAGTGTGTGCGCACATGTGTCTGCGTGACCTGCGGCGTAGCCCTGCTATGCTGCGGGCGAGTGCTGTTCCCCAGGGGGCTCTCATCTTTTACTGAGCCCTGACAGAGGATGGAGGCTGGGAGAGGGGTCCGCTGCATTAAAAAGCCTTTACCTAGCTCTGATTTATCACCCCTGCCTCACACACTTACACACATACACACACAAACCCGCTTACCAACCCCACACCATCTCACCGTTCCTCGCCGCAGCTCAACTCTACACTCTATCAAACACGCAGACATATAGATGCATGCGCATGCCCAATCTCACACACACACACACACACACACACATTCATACACCATCAAACACATACTCATTCCATCATAAGATGGCTGCCTTGGAGAAAAAGTGAGGGTGCAACGCGCCGCACTGCACCACAGTGGTGATTTTGCATTTTAATGGAGCTCCTCTTCTCCCACTCCCCACTCCGTTGGTTATTCTGGTGAGTTGCAGGCTGGTAGGCAGGGAGCCAGCAGCTACCTCACCACAGGAAGACAGAGTGACACAATTACAGGACAGCGTTTCCTAGGTACATCACCTGCAAACAGCTGCATTTGAAAATGACTGCCACCGAGGAAAAAATGGGAATATACAGATTGTCATTAAGCTACAAAAAGCAGCCTAGAGGACAGTCTCACCCACACAAAAACACTCCTAATTACACATGAAGATGCACACACAACAATAAGAAAAATTCTTAATCAAACCTATAGTCATACACTTACAAATAAGACGTGGACAAAAATGAAAATTATTTTAAGTGAATTCCAGCAAACAATAATAATAATGAATAGCAGCAGTCACAGAAAGAACACGACACTCTGTCCTTGAGAGGGTCCACGAGTTGATAATCATATTCATTCATTCATTCATACATATGGGCGGAATGCATTTGCTCCATCTTCTCAGTCGTGCTGATGAAAACTCAGACCAAAATAAAAAGAAAGACAAAGACTGAAGGAAAGAATTTAATTCAATAAAAAGCTTTTTTTCCAAACACACATTAATAAGAGATGACTGTGGAAGAAGTTGTATGTTTTAGCATTACTGATTTTTGTCATTTTGATTTCCATTCAACCTCTATTCAGACATGAGATGCCAGGTGAAATGGAGGATCTCGTTTAGGTTTGCTGCATAAGATGGTAGCGTCACGTTTGGTTCGGAAAAACAGCGCAGTTTTATTCAGTTATTCAGATTTTGTGATCAAATCCATAAAGTGAAATTGTTTTAAAATGGAGAATGTGGAATGTGTTTTTTGCCTGCAGTTAAGCTTAGTCATGCGCCTGTTTATGCACTTTACGTTGTTCTTATCTAACTATTAAAGGGGTGAATTTGTCAGTGCTTGAAGACTTGATTTCTATGACAAGGGCAACATTGATTTTTATTTCATTTCTTTAAATATGGCACTGAGAAATATCATATTTACTGTGCTTTTTCTCTTGTCTTTTGTTTTTATACTTGTACCGTGTGTATGTGTGTCGCATTGCAGATTAGCTGCTCGTCACTCACATTCTCAGACATTTGACAGTTGGATGTTCATGATCTGTGATATGTGTGTGCGTAGGGGATGGGCCTAATATGCTGGCCATATGAAGCCATTTGGTTTTTTTAAAGCAGAAACATTTTGCCACTAATCTCTGTCTTTGTGTGTTTCAGTGTTTTTGTGTGTGCTGAGGAAATGGAGGGTGAGAGGAAGGCTACTGCAGCTGTTGCCTCCAAACCCATAATTCATTGTTGGTCATGCTACAATCTAGATTACATCTTTTGCAGCTTAAAAGTGTATTTTTCCTATAAACAGCAATCTGCAGCTCATAAAAATTCATTCTGCCTCAGCATAAACAATCCCCTTGTCCTCTCACCCTTGCATATGTGCGTGCGTGAGCGCATGTGTGTGTGTGTGTGTGTGTGTATACATGTATTTGTCTGTACGGCATAAACAATCCCCTATACTCCCGTCAGGAACACAGAGTGATCCATCAGTTTCTCCACGGAAAACCAATTTCACTGGAGATGTTCAGTTTTTCTCAGACACACACCACATATCGTTGCAGAGAGAGAGAGGAAAGGGGAAAAGAAAGGACACACAGAGAATAGAGGGAGATAAAAAGGAATGGCAGGGAAATGGAAAGAGGAGAGACAGAGACATACAAAATTGAGAGGAAAGGACGTGTAGGGGAAATGACAAAATAAGAAAAGACCCCTTTTGCTGTGTTTGATAGAACATATGGCTTTTTGCCATCTCATCAGTTCAATGTAGACTGTAAAATCCCTAGTCTTTTGCCCTGGCCCTATATGCACCAGAAGATGACACATAAGGCATATAGGTTTTACATGACTGCTCCAAAGAGGGAATGACAGTTTCAACCTCTAAACAGTTGTGCTATAATAGTAAAATAGGGAATAAAGATGAAAGACAAAAAAAAAAACTGAGGGCTTTTTCTTTTTTGCTTTTGACCGTTAAAGCAGAAATGTGGAATTATGAGCAAGGAGCAAGGCATGCTGCGGCGGCCCAGTTTTGCTTTGGTGATACGGACGGATGACAACATAATTACACAGAGGCATCTCATAACACGTGATTAAACAAACAATGCATGTCATCTCCTCCGAAGGTCCCCATTTCTGGCGTCTTTTGTTTTCACGCATGTGTTTCAAGAAAAGCGGCATTGCATGTGTTCACGCTCACAGGATGGATAAGGAGGTGAGTCCGTACGAATATGTGGGTGCACAAGACGTAGTCAGACTGAAGTATTGTATGCGGGCGAACAAGAAATGGACAACAGGCTAATGCATCTTTGCAATAATGGGCCTAAGTTGAAACAAAATGAGAAAGGCCTTCATTTCAGAGGAGCTGCATTGCCACTAATGACTAGAGGGCCTCCAACTGCCATCTCAGCCTATTATAACTTGAAGATGGCTCCTCTATGTTTTTAAAGATGAATGCAAATTAAAAAGCATTAGGCTACATTCATTTGCAGTCTTTGGCATATAGGCCACTTTTGGTCCGAGGGCCACTTAAGGCTGCCTTATTTCTTCAAATGACCTTGAAATCAAAGAAAGAGCAAGTTTTAATGATTTAGAGAGCTCTTAAAGACTCAGAAGGAAAAGCAACACAGCGTCTCATTAAAATTTTCATTTAAACATTAAAAAAGCTTTTTGTTACAAATGTTCTTGCCAGGAAACTCAGTTGATATACAAAGAGGACCTTAATAATGGCCAGCATCTGAGCCAATTTGATGTAAACGCATTTCCTTATATGTTCAGTTGTGATTCTATAAATAAAAAGGCGCACTTATTTGGCTGTTGCAGAATTTTCTTTGTGAGACTCAGGCCCGTGTGTTTGACTACCAACAAGCTGTGGAGCATTGTGATTAGGAGCAGGGGCTGTGGATGACCAGGGGAATGCATAGTGTCACTTTAAATTTAGCTTCTATTTCCTCACTGCCTGCCCTTCCACTGCACATTGTATGATTTCAGTTTGTGAGGGAATTTGTGTGTGTAGGTGAACAAAAAGTTAGACATATCCCATCACCCTTTAAATTCCTTCAATACCTTCTCCATTGCACCTTTATTTCCCAATCGACTCAGAATGCCTTGTTAAAACCTAAGAATGGCAGCTCAGCAGCCTTTAAAATGTAAAGTGATATTACAAAGCCTGACACGGTGATCTTTGTTGCTGTGGTGTTGTTTCAGGGGTCCAGTGAATGTAAAGAAAGCGGTGCCTGTGCGGAGTTAAACGAATGTGTGCCAAAAGTTTCACACTGTGGGTTGATTTCACTCTGAGGGAAAATGACTGTGACACTATTTGTTTGTTGCAGGTGCTAAGCATGGTAAACGGCAAGTAAAGGAAAATGTGTCACATATTTTTCAATGTTTGGCATGTGGATCCAGCCCCTCAATAACTTCACCTCTCATGTGTTTAGTTATTTACAGCCCTGACAACAAAAAGCCTTGAACTGTTCAGCAAACTACACAGCACCCTTTGAGTCACAGGCAAAACAGGAAATCAGGCTTTTGTCCGCTCGAGATGGCATCAAAAACACCTTGTTTCATCTGTCTTAAGCAATCCCATCTTGACGCCTTCACACGTCCCCATGTGGGGCTGTGCTGCTCCTCAGAACAGATTGGGAAACAGCACGATCTGCCAGGGAAGTCCCAGCGGGCTGCCATAACATGCTCGTTTGCCGACGCACCTCAGTTGCACTGAGCCCATGTTTGATTTCTCTCAGGTCGCCCCTCCTTTTCTTTTCCTCCTGCTCTCACTTTCACTTTACTTCTATCACTTGCTCATTTTGCTGTCTGAATCATCTACTTTTCTTTCTTTCTCTCCCCTTCTTCCCTGTCCCTGACACTCAGCCTCTGTCAACCTGTTGGCCTGTCTGTAGGTGTCTTTTTCTTTCTCTCTTGGGCCTACCTTCCTTATTCTCTCACACCTCCCGCTCTTTCTCTTTCACTTTAAAATACGTGTTAGTTGGCTGTGTGTCTTGTGGAAATGCCAGCAGTGATTGTATCCTTCATCCACAAGGCAGTAATAAGGCAGGTGTACTCCTGCCCCTTCCGTTTTCCTCACCTTCTTTCTTTCTTTTTGTACTTCAGAAATGAGGTATTGCAACTGTAAACACTAAAGGCAGGAAGACCAAAAGAAAGATATAGAGAAAAAGATTAGATTGCTTTTTTTTCCATATGTGACTTTGTGTCTGACTTTTGTTGACACCTGGCTAAAACCAGAGAAAATGCTGTTAATGTTTTATTTATTTATTCATTTTATTTGCGTCTTTTGTTCCCTAGCGATACACTGCTGCCAACTGCGCAAACAATATTCATGACCTCATTTATTTAAAAATCACATTGAAATACTTCTGTGTGCAAAACATTGGAAAGTTTTACAGAATCATAAGAAATAAGTTGAAAAGTTGCATTACACCTGTTTGCCAGAAAAATAACAGGTTCTCTTTTGGTGTGTACTCCAAAATAAAGCTAGCAATAAATAATAAGATTTCATGTTGACTATTTGTGCACGGGGGACAATAGTTCCCTGATTTCTCAGGTGTAATACTTTGGTGGATGCATCACAGGTGTAGAAGATATTGTGCGGTGGATAGAACCCAGGTGCAGAAGTTATTTTCAGTCTATGCTGTTAATCACCTACCTGACACTGAATTATGGCTTGCATTTTAGTTGTTTTAAAATAGAGTTCCTTTAGCCCGCATATACTTACGTAGGAAAAAAAAACAAAACAATAAGGGCAGGATAAAGTCAAGAGACAATATGAATGTGTGCTCTGTTTTATCGTATCCAAATTTGGGCACAAAGTTTGAAACACATTAGAAACTATAAAGGATCTGAAGTTGTCTGCCTTATTATGATTTTAAAATTGCAATTGCTATGCAGCAATCAGGACTTTGATGCAAGGAACTGATTAACAATTAAGGTCACAAATTGCTGTTAAAGGATTATATCTTTTTCTATTGTATTAGTTTTTTGCAAGGTTAAACCACAAATGCAGCAAAATGGAACATGAATTTATTTGTGCATGCATCATCAATTTATGATTAAATATGTCCACATTGATACTATGGAAAAACAAGACACTATATGGACTCTAACATGTTTCATCCTTCCTCATTCTTTTCTATTCAGTTTTGTTGTGATTCCTTGAAGAGCCAGAATGTCACAAAGGTGCACATCAGAAACAGACTGTCTAAATATCTGACTATAAGCTGTTTATCCTCGTTAAATGATGACAACATAGTAACGCCAATACACTAGTAGCCTCAGATGTGATGTTGGTCAATATCTATTGACAGACAAATCATTGTTGTTGTTCTTTCGTTTCGTCATTGTCCAGACCCAATGCATGAGGGGCTAAACTGGGAGTGAATGTGATTGGATTTTCAGTCTCCATCATTAAATTCCCATGCGGGGAATACTAATTCCAGTATTTAGTGTGGTGATGCTAGGGCTTGCTTTCATCTTAAACTGATTCCAGTCTAATTAGATTGGGCATGTGGGGGGTGGTGGATGTATCCGTCTGGACTAATCCCTGCCTCTCCGTCCCAAACATTGTATTATCCAGAGAAAATCCATTGGCTGCAGGCTATTCAAAGCCAGATCTGCCTCCACTGCATCCTCTGTACTGTATCATCTGGAAAGCTGTGGCTAGGAGGGTGCACTATGCAGTGAGGGTGGAACCTAATGGTCATGAGTGATGTATGGGTTGCAGAAAACGCCATTTAGAATTTACAGTAAACCTTTTATCGTGTATTCAGGGCAAGACCACTCACTGCTGTGGCCTCTTTAGCAAAGCTGCATCTATCTAGGGTGCCTTTTTTAATATTCTATGAAACTGCAGTATGCCACTCAAATTGGGTGGCCCTCAAAAAAAGTTACATCAAAATTGTGTTTTAAAGATTTATATTTTGATCAACCGGAACTTTCCAAAACCGTCAGAAACACAAAAACTCACAGGCACAGCTGTGCTCAGATCGTCCTGTCATCCAAAACACAGTGAAAATACAGTGTAAAGAGGTCCCTCTTCTAGGCGCTGAGAAGGACAGAAAAATGAAAGGCCTTCAGCCATTGTTCTCTACAAAGGTCAATCGCAATTCAATCCCATAATATAGAAGGGGGGTGGGGGAGGGCTAGCCCAGCAACTGCCTGCTTTTTCAGGGTGAGCAACAGGAAAGGGCCATTCAGCAGAACAGTTGCACCCTGTGAGCTGAGCACATTCGTCAAGGGCGAAGGGTGAATTCAGAAGAGGGGAGAAAAAACTATTTTCGAGGCTTTTACATGTCGCGGCTGTTTCACACTACAGCGTGTGAAGCCAAACTATAAAGGCCACAACTGATTCTAAGTGAAAAAAAATTCCCTTTTATTTTTGTTGCCCTTGTGAAATTTCATTAGGTGGATTTAACAACTTGTGAATGTCGGCTTTCTCCGTGACCCTGACACTGGTGGCGGACACGTCTCGCTGGCAGGGTGTGATATATTGTGTTAAGGCGTTTCTGAGGTGCAATTTTTAATGGGACAGCCTCTGTTGACCTCACATCTAAAATGTCACCCTCTTGTCTGACACTAGCATCCATTTTGCCTCTTAATAGGATTTTAAAAGCAATATATAGTTGGGGTGTAAAACACAATGTCGCATGCATCTAGCTATAGACCTATCTATCAAATTTAGGGTAGAAAAATAATGTTCCTTTACCAATTTTAAGAAATGATAAATGTTCTCTGCTTTCTCTTGAGGCTGTCCATCTGCTAACCCATTGCTGTGATTTATCATTATGGACTTTTCTCCTTCACTGTGAGGATTCTATAGCAGCACCTCAGTAGATCAAGATTAGCAGATACGTCCAAACGTAATTCCTTGCATCTGCTCAGAATCACATTACCAAAACTAGCATGAAAATGGGAAGCACCCATTATATGACTCAGTTTGGTCTGTCAGTGGCTGGAACGACATACCAGTAGGATGTTGACACAATGCATATTTGCCGAAAAGATACAACTTCTTTGAAAATGTAGCATTAGAGCAATATCAAAAACCTAGTGCAGAGTGTGTGGTAAATTTTCAGGTTCAGTCTAAAAAGCTAAACTCATCTAGAGCTGTCCCAGAATTGTCAATGGCATCTCTAGCTCTGTTATTTGCAGTACACTGTTAGTTAAAATCTTCACTTTCAAAATGACTCTCCCTACATTATTAGAAATAATATATATAAATAGATAAAAAGATAGAAAAGAACATTTCTGGAGATGAGGATCATTAGCATTGCTTTTAAAGTGCCAAACAGCAGCACTATATTACATTTTGTGCATTGAATCTCAGTATCTACAAATCCAATTTGTCAATTGCAATTTAGTGAAAACTGTGGAAGGATCTTCGGACAATTGAAACATGACATTATTGTGAGAAAAAAATACATTAAACAACATTTGACGAGACGAAACTGGTTTGCAGATACAGTTTTTAATGTATCACAACAATGAGCAACAAACATACTTGATGAACTATTTCCAGAAGTTGTTCAAATACCATCTACAATAAACGTCATTTCAACTATGACAACAGGTCTGTGACAAAATAAAAAAAAAGGTTTCAAAACCATGTTATTACCGTGATACGGTACAGTTGAGACCTCAAACAGTACAGTAACAAAAACTAATGCGACTACTCTCTATATATAAAACATCAATAACATTTTTGGTTTAGTTTATTTAAAGTTTTAGCCATAGGGGCTTCTTCTTATTAAAACCTCAGGGTGCATTTCCTATGTAACCCAGATGTTGTAGAGTACATATTGTGTAGGATATGATTGCGGCATGAAAATCCCTTTGACATCCAGAAGAACAATTCCAATTTCAACCTTTTGAAGGCTGTCCCCATAAACATGACACAATCCATCCATTTTTTTTTTAAAAAGTTCTTTTTTTTCTTTTTGGCTGCTGTGCAGTTGCAATATCTATGTACAGTTATATTGTTGGACCATCCTTTTTGTTGGTTTGTTAGCTTTTACCAGTCCTTGGTGTGGAAAGCGTCCTGTCTGATGCTAGTATCTTAGCACATGATGCTAGCTGACAGTTCAGTCTTATAATGCTGAGCCACAAAGTGGGGAAAGGCAAAAAGCCAGAGTTGTGAAAGCCTTTGGAATCAGGACAGTCGCTTATGTTTGTACAATGGCAGAATTGCACCTTGGGAGGCCAGGATGTCTCTTATGAAACACAATCGAAAAGTGTCTTCAGGAATAAAGTAAATGTAAAATACTAAAAATCCAAATAATGACATTTAAAAAGCTCACACAGAAAATAAAAAAACTGACATTTTGCTTTAAACTTTGAAAAAAAAAAAAACACCTTTACAATAATAAAACATAAGAGGAAATGTAACTTGATTTCATTGTTTGAAACAATAACTAAGCATGATTTGATTTAACCTGTCAAACAGTTGCATTACATGCTACTTGCTCATTTCAGAATAGGAAATACCAAAAGCAATACATTTTTGCATTTCTTCATATTAATAAATTTGTACCATGCACAGCCAACTACGAATATGTACAACAGCTTAGCTTTCTTTGTTCACAAGCCTTTTTCTTTCATACAAATAGCCTTCTGTTACTTTGGAATGAATCACACTGGTTACCAAACTAGAAAGTGATTCGTAAAAAATTGAACACCCTTTGACAGCTTTCACATTCTTAGTTCCACAGCAAAGGAAAAAACCAAAAGGGTAAAACAAAACAAAAAAAATAGCTAAGCAAAGCAAGTAATGGATCAGTATTTTGTCTGGTTGAGAGATTTTATGGCAAGCAAATTAAAATTACACAGTAGCAGCAAATGTTGTAAGGTAATACTTTGCAATGTTGAAATCACAAAAAATCTAAAAGTTGATTTGAACTGTAGATCATCAGAAGTGCCCAGAAAATTGATGGGAGAACGTTAACCTATGCACTAAATGGCTGTGTATAGGTATAACACTGTTTTAAATCCTACAAGTACATGAAAATGTTTTTAATATACAACACAAATGCTGTTACCCCCCTCTTAAAGCAGCATATTTGCAAACGTATGGTAAATTATCATACCTTTTTTAAAAATTGTGACCAACTTGTACCTTAACAGTTTCAAGTATACAGTACTGCTTTCTTTGACGCACCAATTGTTAAATAGGTCTCTAGATTGTTAGGCATCAATCCTGTAACAAATATGGACCATTATGCTGCTGCAATAGACACAAATAATAATTAAAACACATACATACGTACATACATACAAACAGAAAAATTCTATTAAATTAACAAATGGCCTACTCAAATAATAAAAAGACAAATAAAAACAAAGTAAGTGCACTATAGTCCAGACACAAGCAGGTACCGTAACAGTACAGCAATTCACAAATGAAAAATGTTATATTCACATAATCCGAGAGTCTATCAAAACTAGAGTTATTACCTCTTCAGAAAAGGGTGTGAGCAGAGGTAAAAGTGAGAAGGTAAGAGTTGGCACAGATTAGTATATACTACAAGAAAAAAAGGGGGTGGGAAATAGATACAGCTTGTTGTAATACAAACTGGCAAACACGGGGGCATCATACACATTTACTTCACCATTCTAAATTCCCTCAGTGGCAAAACCATACTGTCTTTGTAGGGCAAAACTAAAAGGATATGCACATTGTCCATTGTAACAGTAATATTGTCTCTTGGTACTCTATACACATCAAGGAAATGCGTCCGATAAAGCTTGACATGTTTTGGTTATAAGCCAAGTGTACCCAGGCTTGTTGCTGCTTTAACAAATGAGAAATGTTATGTTCTGACCTGAGAATTTAAAGCTACTGAATTACACCTATCTAAACTAAGAGAGATTCTCTTTGAGGGTTCTGGATCGTCATCCCATACAGTACATGCTAGCATTTGGAAAACAATCCAGCTGAGGTGCAATTTGCTATCGTGAGAGTTTTTGGCTTGAAACAAGCTCCCCAAGGGAGCCTGTGGGATTTTTTCCTACTCCATGTTTTTGTATACAATATAAGCTCAGTCAAGCATCTGCAACAGTTCTGTCCATAACAAAAATCAATCAATATCTTGCCAGCATATCAATATGGGAAAAACAATCCTGAGTCAATCATTTGGTACTGTAATTTTTTGGGTTAAGAGAAACTTTGGAACTGCAGTTTAAAAAGTCTTATTTTTTTCTTTAAGCAAGGGATCCTTTTGTCACTCCTACACACTGAACATATCCATTCTGATACTACTGAAGCTTGCGTCTAGGCCAGAGGCCGGCTTAGCCTTGACTTCCAACGCATTATCTAAGTCATCCAGCTTCTGGCTTAGCTCATTGTCAGACTCATCTGAACAACTCTCGGTGGGTAGTGAGGTTGGAACCCCTGAGGTGCTGCAGGAAGTTGAGGTAACCGTTGAAGGTGAGGAGAGGGGGGGGAGGGGGAGAGGCAGACGGGGAGGAGGAAGCAGCTTTCCGGGCTGTGGCGGCCTGGAACAGGACATTTGGCCAGGACTTCATGGACAAGCGAGAGAGATGAGGGAAGGTGTTATTAGAAGAAGCTGCAGACTGCGAGGTAGATGTGGTGTTAGGAGTAGGGGAGCAGACAGAGTGAGGTAATAATCTAGTATGCTCTTTGGCATTTCTCATTGCTTGTTTGATTGTTTTCTCTTTGTGCAAGCTCGACTGAAGATGTTGGCCAAGTGCTTCATTACCGTTAACAACCACATTGCAGGCAACACAAGTGTAGTTGCTCACTGCCTTTCGAAGCACTGTCTCTTGCGGGTCAGTAAAAGGATGTCCGAAGTAACAGAAGGACTTCTGATGACGTACCACTGAATCTTCGTCAGCAAAAATCATCTGGCACTTCCTGCATATAAACTCATGCTTGACGGATGGTACAATAAAAGCATCAGGAAAATCCATGGTACTTTTGGTATCTGTTTTCGGTTCTTCTTTTGTGCTTTCTGTTGAAGAGCCTTTGTTGTTTTCATCCTTAGCATCTATAGCTTCTTTTGGTTTGAAGGACTTGGTTGTGGTGCTCTGTATGCTCTTAGGTGTCTTCACGGGGGTTGGTTTTTGTTGTTGCTGCTGTTGTTTCTGCTGCTGCTCAAGTTGTTTCTGCTGTTGCTGTTGTTGCTTCTGGAGTGAATCCTGGAGGGATTGCTGGTACTGCTGGTACTGCTGCAGGAGAGCAGTCGGGGAGAGACCAGCGGCCATGGCAGCTTGTGGAACTGCTGCTGGGCCATATGGAAACAGGTTCTCCATTCCACAGAGTGGTGGAAAATAGCCCCCTGTCTGGACACCTCTAGGAAGCTGGGGTGAGAAGCAGTTGGGGAATCCAGGAAGAAAGTAGGGCAGGAACTGCCCCCCCAATAAAGAGCTGGGATCACTTGCAGCAAGAGCATTCTGAAGTGCTTGAAGCTGTGTGGCATCTAACGGAGTCTCACTTCCTTGTTTCCCTGGAGCTGGACATGGTTTCTCCCTTTTTTTGGCCATGCTGGGGGTGTCCGGGCGTGAGCTGCTCTCATTCTCTCTGTCCTTCACCTTCAATTGAGGTGGCTTGTCTCCTGGTTTCTTGCTGTTGTCTCTCTCTGAGTCTTTGCCTTGCTGCTCTGAATGGTTTACCGCTGCCAAAGGTGTGGAGGGAACAGGAGGAGGAGGAGGTGGAGGAGGAGGAGGAGGAGGAGTCTGCAGAAGAGTCTTGGTTGGGGTAGTGCTGAGAGACATGGCAGGAGAGGGGGTGGCTGGTGTAGGAAACCCAAGCATGCCAGCACCGGGAGACGCTAAAGCTGAAATACAGTGGTATATAAATATGGAAATATTCAATATTTAAATATTCAACTCCAAATCATGATGGAAATTTGTTTGTATAATGTAAAGATGATTAATTTGTCACTGGCTGAGTCTTTATCTTTCTTAAGTTTTTGTTATGGATCAAAACTGTCACATGCGCTTTATGATAATTTCCCAATATAATACAATATAAATATACCAAACCTACAATTGGGGAAAAACAAAGACAAACAAAAAAAACATGATATAGATACATTTATTGTAAAAAATCTCTAAATTTGCAATTAGCAGTTCAACTTTAATGCTGACATTATGCATGCACTTATTCCCACCATTTTTGATTTTTAAAATAGTTTTAAAAAATAAGATTTTTGACAAACACCACTGTGATACAGAATAGACAGTAGTATAGTTGAATAAAATAGTGCATGATAAAGCTCAGTTCATAAAGCTTCTAGTCAGTTTAACTTTTTTTCACCTTTTGTCATACTAACTCACCAGGTGTGTTGGGTGGGAAAACAGGAAGTGATGATGGCCCATTGACCCCAGGAAGTAGCACTGGTGGAAGGCCAGATAACCCTGGGTAGCCTGAGGGTAGGCTGAGGCCATGAAGTGCATTATTGTTATCCACTGAAGTCTGTTGCTGCTGGCCAGGCAGGCTGAGTCCCTCACCAGCTTTCTTCATGCGGTCCAGCTCTTGCTGGGCCATCAGCTGACGGACAGTGGTTGGTGCTAGGTAGTCCTTTTCTCTATCTACCTGGTTTACCAGGGTTTCTTGCACTTTGGTGATGTGCTGCTTAGAAAAGATGTGGTCTCTGACAGACATCCGGGCAGTGTACTTTATACCACACAGTGTACACTCAGGCCTGGGTCCCTCTGGTGAGCCTTGACTAATCATGAATGGCTTTCCAATGTTAATCTTGAATTTCTTTTCTTTAGCACGGGCATTCTGGAACCACACCTGGACAACACGCTTGGGAAGTCCAATCTCATTGCCCAGCATCTCACACTCTTGCATTGTTGGAGTGCGATAGTCACTAAAACAGGCTTTGAGTACTTTCAGTTGCAGGTTACTCATCTGTGTCCTGAATCGTTTGTGGCCAGGCCTATCCCCTGCATTGACTTTCCCAGACTTGTAAGGGATACCTGCCCCAAAGGGACTGGGGGAACTGGGATCAGTTAGGCTTGATGATTCACTTCGGTCATTATATTCATCCATTTCATCATCTTTGGAGCTAAAGTAGGAGTCACAGTCTTTTCCAGAGAAGCTGAGAGAGGGGCTTACCATGCTGAATTGGAATCTTTCATTGCTACCATCAGAATTTGGCATCATGCCACTTTTGTTGTCACTCAGCTTGTCCCCTCCGTTGGCAGTCAGGGTCTCAACCTCATTGTTATTATACTCATCTCCAGTTGTAGCATCACTAATGGCTGTGTTAATGGATGATGTCTCATCAAAATCCATCTTTATGAGATCATAAGATGAAGCTTCGGCTGAATTATTATTAGGCCCTTCAGTTTCATCACAGTTTTCAGCTTTTAAGGATGAAGGGCTTAAGAAGTTTTTTACCTGCGCCTCAGATGGTTTGACTGGAGTTGAGGATGCAGCAGGTAGCTCATACTCATTTGGCTCAGTCTTGGTAGGCAGCTGTGCGTAGTCAAAAAAATTGTACTTATTAGGGCTTTCACCTCTTTCATTGTCTTGATTCATCATTGGGCTTGGTGGCAAGCTAAAGCCTGCTTGCTTAGCCTCATGCCAGTGTCTTGATCGTATGTGGCTATCTAGAGCAGATTTAGCTTTGAACAGAGCTCTGCAAAAGGGACATTTCTTGTGGGACTGGGAGGGACCTATAGCCCTAAACTGTCCCTTTCTCTCTCTGGCACGAGTGTTTTGGAACCAAACTTGCACAACTCTCTTTTTCAAGCCAACCTCTCGTGCAATGTGATCAAGCATCTTCCTTGTTGGGTTAGAGTCTAGTAGATATTTGTCATAAAGAATTTCCAATTGTTCTGGCGTGATGGTGGTTCTCAGACGCTTATCTCTGTGTTGCTCTTCACTACTGTTTCCACCATCTTTGTCATTAGCATTTTCCTCCTTGTCATCCAGTTTTCTCTTCATTGCCCCAGACCCTGCTGTAGATGTCATACCAGAGCTACTCTGAGAGGGGATTTGGGAAAGCCCTCCAGATAACAGCTGGCTAGCCATTAGAGGGTTGTTGGGGTCAAATATCATATAGGGCATATCCATTGGTCTCTCAAGGAACTGAGAGTGAAGAAACTGGTTCTGGGCAGCCAAAAAATGCATGTGCTGGTGCTCCTGCCATAGCTCCACAGTGGGGAATGCAATCTTACATTGGTCACACTGGTACTGAAGCATCTGGTGGGGCAGACTGTTTGTGAGGGAGGAAAGGGCCAGGGAAAGTGGACTGGAAGGCACCGCAGCTGCTTGAGGTTGTGAGTGGGGTCTTGACAATTGTGGCTGCGGAGCTTTTTGAGGAGGTGGCTGAGGTGTGCAAGCCTTAGATGGTCTGGGCTCTGGTAGTGACTTGATCACTGGTGAGGGGGCAGTCTCAGCTTGTTTAATTTCAGTTTCAGTGGCAATGTCTGGCTTGGGGGAAGTTTTCCCCATGGTAGCACGAGGAGAGGCCATCACAGGGGAGCTCGACCCAGAACTGGTGGCTGTTCCTGTTTGGGATTGTTTGGGTGGCTCTAAAGATAGATGGGTAATCTTGATGGGACCTTGCTCACTGTTATCTATGTATTCATCACAGGGGTTGTCCTCACTACCCTCTTCATCTTCATCCTTGTAACACAGCTTTTTCTGGTGAGTAATAAGATCAAAGATGCGTGGGAACACAATGTTGCACTTTTTACACTGGTACTGCATGTTGCTAGTTCTGATATATCGCTCATTAGTCAGCTCTTTTTTCTCACTATCTTTAGAATCTGCCTGGTTCTCATAGCTCTTACGAGCTTTTTGGCGGGCATTCTGGAACCACACCACGATGACTCGCGTTGGCAGGTTGAGAACAGTGGAAAGTTGCTCAATCTCATCATCCTTTGGATAGGCATTAGTGTCAAAGAAATCTTGAAGTACCCTCAATTGGTAATCAGTGAATCTGGTCCTGGAGGACCTCTTGTTCATAGCTGAGTCAGTTCGGTAGTACTCATGTGCACTGAGCTGGGGCTCCATTCGAATATCCTCTAATGTAGTAATAGGTGGAATGTTAAAATTGTATGGCGAGTCTTTACTCCGCTGCCTTTCTTTAAACAGGGTGTTACGAAACCAGTGCTTTATGACCTTTTGGGGTAGGCCAGACTTCTCAGACATCTCCTGAATTTGCTCCTCATTGGGTGAATTGTTGATGTCAAAGTTTGCACGGAGAATCTTAAGCTGATCATCAGTAATACGAGTGCGTGGTCGCTTAAACTGAGACTGGCGGAGGAAGTTCGGATCAAGACCCAACTGCTGCTGACAGAGCTGTGTAAGATCTGTGGAGAGACTGTCCATAGTGGGCATCTGTAGGGCCAGTTGAGGGGGCAGGCCTGGGTGCTGGACAGACTGCATCATTAGGGGTGGAAAAAGGGGCAGATCTAAGGAAACAGGAAGCTGCACTTGCGGTGCAGGTGGTGCAGCAGGTGGTGGAGGAGGGGGTGGTGGCTGGGGTTGCTGTGTCTGATGTGAGGATTGGTGTGAGGGCTGATGGGAAACAGGAACTGGTGAAGGTACTGTCGTCTGTGGCTTGGTCATTGATGTAGAAGGGGGCTGCGGAGCTGTTACTGGGGCTGGAGCAGTAGGAGGTGGAGGAGGAGGCGGAGGTGGCGGAGGTGGAGGAGTCTCAGGTGAAGCTGGGTTTATTGGATAGAGTTTGTCATAGGCCTCTCTGTACTGCTGAGCGAATTTTTCAAGTTCCACATATGGAAAAAAGTGACTGTGCACATGTTCCTGGTGGCTTTTGAGAATAAGCATATTGGAAAACAGCTTTCCACACATCCCACACTCAAGCTTATCAGTATTCATATCCATTTGTTCAATTCCATCTTTGTTTTTCTTTTGGTTTTTTTGTCTGTTTTCATTGTACTGGATAACCAGCTCAAAACCAAAGTTCTCTAACAAAGCTTTGGCTGCATTACCCCTTGCTCCTGACACAATACGTGGTGGAGGAATCAAAGGCTCTGGAAACGTTGACTTTTTGGTGTCTTTGTGGTCTTTTCCGCCATCACTCATTGCATCTCCTGGATTTTCCATCTTTGCTCTGTTTTCATGTTTTTCTAAGTGGTCTTCTGCCTCCCTTGACATCTGTATTTCTGAAACAGACACAGTGTTAGACTCCATTTTGGTTTTATGGTTCTGCAGTTGCTGGTTTTTCTGTTGCTGAATTTGTGACTGTGCCTGAGAGGCTTGCTGCTGTTGCTGAGCTTGTTGCTGGGCCTGAGCCTGCTGTAACTGGTGCTGCTGTTGCATCTGCTGTTTCAGGTCCTCTAGGAATGATCCTGTAAGGCCAGGCATTCCAAAAGCTGCTGCTGAGTGCAGCGCAAGTTCTGGACTTAGGTTAAACTCTGCTCCTGGAATGTAGAAGGGGAAGAGGAACTGTGGCTGTTGAAACTGCAGCAGTGCTTCTGGGGTCATTGGAAAATGGGGAAAGAAAGCTGGATTGAGGAACTGAGGCTGGAAGAAGGCAGCCTGTTGCTGGAGTTCATGCTGAAGCTGCAGCTGCAGCTGGGCAGAGGACTGTGCTGACTGGTGGCTGCTTGCTTGTGCTGAAACATGGTCAGTAGTTGCTGTTTGTTTTGTGTTACTGCTGTTGTTGGATTCTTTGGGTTCCACAGTGTTTTCTTTGTTAGAAGAAGGTGTGCCACTTCTAGTAGCATCTGAGTTGCTAGTATTCCCTTGTGCACTTGGGCATGGACTTTTAGCAGGTGCAGGGCCACTCGTGCCAGTAATACCACTGCTGCTACTCATGTCAGTTTTGGCTGTTCTGGCTTTGGTCTGGTGGAGTACTGACCTCATGTGAATTTCAAGTGTTGAGCTTTGGCTATATGCAACATTGCATATGTTGCACTTGAATGGTTTGTTGTCAATGTTGTTGGTTGTCTCTTGGGGAACTGGGCTTGATGCTTCTTGAAGGACCTTCTTCAATTTATGCAGGTGGGAAACTGAATTATAGTGGACCAATAGTATGTTCTTCTGGGTGAAGGATTCCTTACATACGGTGCACTTATAAGGTCGAGAAGGGTCCAAAAATTTCTCCATTGTAAAATTGGGCCCTTTTCTAAATGGTAATGTCCGTTTTGGTTCTGCTCCCATGTCATCTAGCAGAGAGCTGCTGTCACTTCCTGTAGGACTGGGCTTCTCTTCCTGGTCCATTTCATCATCTTTGTCCAAGTCATGTTCAAAGGCCTGAGCTTCCTCCAAGGCCCTGACTTCACTCTCAGTAATATCGCCATTCAGTGGCAGATTTCCAATGAGTTGCTGCACCTCAGCCTCACTTAGTTCAGGGTGTCCATTTTCCAAATGCTTCCTGAGGGCCAGGAAAGTCCTGAAGCTACGCTGGCAAAGGCTGCACATTGTGGCTGCTCTGATGGCATGGTATTGAGAATGTATCTGGAGCTTTTGCATTGTCTTGAAAGCCAGACTGCAGTGGTTGCAACGGTATTTGTAGACATGACGATCAGACACTGAGAGCTGCTGTTGTTGCTGTTGGAGTCTCTGAAGCTCACTCAGGTGGTCTTGAAGATTATCAGGGGACTTGCTATCATGTCCCAACCCCGCAGTTCTCTTCCAGTCTGGGGCCTCTGTGGCCTCCTTAGGGGGCTTTAGTTCCTCACCCTGCAGGTCTAATTCATTCTTATCTTGACTGACCAGCTCATCTTTTAAGATGTTCCCTACAAAAAGAAAATAACAATTTGAAGTTATATAGAGCAAATCATTAACAATCATTCTTCTTTTGTCTAATAAACACATTTAGAAATCATGCATTTACATGTTTTGATTTTATTCATATCAATAACTAAGTAAAAAGAATTCAAGTACGATATTCTGCTCACCTTGTGACTTCCCTGACCCATCAATGAGAGTGGTAGAGGAATCCATCAAAGAAAGACTTTTTTCTTGACCCGTTTGGGGATGCATGGCATTATTTGGTGTGGCTGAGTCAGGTCCAACAACCTATCATCACAAAAAAATGTCAATTAGTGTATCAATTTTAAATAATGAGACAACATAATAAACATCACATAAACAGGTTTATGGCTCTATCTTAAGGGAAAAACAATAAATGCACAGGAAATATTTTAAAGGAACTTTGCCTCAAACTTAACAGAAGACATAACAAAGGATTTGGCATTTCTGACTAAATGTTACAACAAATCATACTTTATTTGATATTTACTTTTAAAAATGCAATCCCTTTTTAAAATGATTTGATAATTTGTAAAATATTTTTTTTTTGCTGGCATGTGCAAACACAAAAAATCATATACATAATTGCAATTTCTACATACAGTCATAATCAGCTTTTCCACACAGTCAGGAGCCACACTGTGAAGGTGTGTGAGATGCAGCTGCAAGTGAATCTTGTTGCTTAGGACATCCTGGCATAGAGGACAGCGAATCACTGGCTGCATGGAATGCTGGGACATCACATGGAGCTGCATGCGGTTGGCATCTTTACTGCTGTAGTTGCAATATGGACACTGCTGTATCTGAAAAATCAGGAAAGTATTCTAAGTATCTGGTCAGACAAGGACATATAACTTTTTAAATCACAAGACAGACATCACTCTTTAAAAACTATAGTTTTATCAAGGTGTACATAAACCAGAAGCCGTACTAACTTTACCCCATATCTGCAAAGTCAAATTCATATTTTTTAACTACTTGCTGGTTCATTCACATCTCCCGACCAGTTTAGAAGGCCACCTCAACACACAAAATGTAAATCAACCACGTTTCACATAATTCACTTAAGACTCTCAACTCATGCAATTTTATTAGTAGAAAACACGATTGGCCAGAATTTCTAATCAGGAGATTACAAATGACAAAGGTGTGTACTCTCCCAAGCTATGTCTTGCCCTCATTACAGGGAGTACTCCGAGCATAGCTGCCTCCCTACCACCTGTTTTAATAGAATCCATTTCCGAAATGACTACGTCCTCCCTCCATTCAGGGCTCAGAACCAGATGAGCTAATACTTCATAATCTAATTTAAAAACACATATAATTTAAAGAGATGCAAAAAAGGGGAAAAGAAGCAGGGAGGGAGGCCTTAGGCTAGTGCTGGTATTCCACTTAAGATCACAAAGGCTGGCCTATTGTGCTTGATGGTAAAAAGCTCTGTCAGAGAGGGAATGGTGGGATGCATTTAACCCTTTGAATGAAAGCTGGCGCCAGCAAATACTAAATGCTTGGCTTAGCATTTCTGCTTCTTACAGTTAAGTATCTTCCCATTAGCTCATCCCATAGTGACAGTGAAGGTTAGATTTCATTAGTGCTTATGAACCTGCCTCATTAGCTCTCAACTCTGTTCATCCAATGACAAATTCTAGCAAGTATTTGGCGTACAAAGCTAGATTTCCACCCAAACAGATATAAACAAAGCTACATAACACAGATTTTATTTGTCAAGGTTAGAACAAACACAAATTTATGGTGAACCTGCACACACTACGAAGACTTTGAGAGGCAGTTAGAATACTGCAAACCACCTTAAAGTTGCTGGGAAACACATAATAAAAACTGGCAGTTCTCTTTTGATTTTCAACAAACCTTTACCTGGTCATGAGCTGAGGTCTTCCCCTCAGCAGACTTTGGCCTTTTGGGTGGACTCTCAATTTGTCGATCTGGCAGGAGGGAATGTTTAACCATAGTATTCAGTCCAGTAACCTCTTTGGATATGGCATTCATTCCTGGGAAACAGAAAATGTAAAACATTCAAATAAATCCTACTCAGTTAATATTTTTATTTGCCTACATTTGTGTAATCCAAGGTTATAGTTAATTATTTCATCATACATCATTTTAACAAAAGGTTTCTCATATGTGATCAAAAATATAAACTATGAAATGAAAATCTATGAAATCTATGGTACATTAGCAATTCTTAATCAGAATACATAAGATAGGATTTAAGGATTTGATCATTCCCACTTTAGGAATACTACCAATAATATGAATGCTAACACTAATCTAGCACATCAAGCAGATAAAATTGACTAAGTTCAGTGCCACACTAAAACTCTGAGGCTGTTTTAGATTAGAAATTGATCAAATGATTATTGAATTACAAACGAGAGTGAATATAACAAACAAGTTCACCAAATTAATATTCAGTGGGGCATAGGTGGTGATTTGAAATATTATTTGAGACCAAGACAACATAGAATGGCTATGAGCATGAACTGTATAATTCACATTTATATACACTGACGTGGTTCTGCCCTGAGGACATGTAAAATGGGAAAAACTCAGGCAGGCTCATTATCACAGCACGACATACATTAAATGTTATGGTAATATTATACACTTCATTAGTTCATATACATTTCCCCAACTGCCTGAACATCTCCTGTCTCTGTATAAGATACAACATTTTTGGGGCTTGGTCACGGCTGGTGGTATAATAGCATCACTCCATGTGTGTGTCTATTTGTACGCGTGCGTGTAAGGGTGTGTGTAAGACATTAACAGTAGGGATCAGTGTGGAGAGATCAGCCTCTGGTTGTATTTAGTAAGTGCTGCAGCCACTGATAAATCTTTCATTAGCCTCGTCCTAAGATACAAGCCGCGCAGACCCTGCTATACTCTGCCACTGCAATTTACCCACTCTGCACAACACAAAGACACAGCAACAGCAACTCTCCTTCCCTCCCTCTTCCTTGCTGTCTTCCTCCCTCTCTCCCTAAGCTATCACCCCCCCCCCCCCCCCCCCCCCCCTCCCTCCCTCTCTCTCACGTCCCCTCCCTTGTCTGGTCACTCAAGGCAATATGTGAGCCTCACTCTTGCGAATCAACGCTTCACGCTAGATGCACAAATGGAAAAAAAAGGGAAATCAAAGCACTGATACATGGAGAGGGGGTTGGAAAAAAAACATTTTGTATTTCATATTATTCTGTGGCTCATGTTTGTATTGGGCGCATATCAATTCCTCCGGCCCGTTCATGCATTTTAATTCTGTTGCATTAAGTAGGCGTTCCACTTATTTTATTTGTAATCCCCTATATCTGGAGCCTGAAATATTGGCCTGTCAAGGAAAGTGACAAGAGAGAGAGAGGGAGGGAGGGAAGAAAGAAAGAGAGAACGAGTGAAGAAAAAAAACCACAAGGGCACAATGAGAATTTCCAAGAACATCCGAGAATTGCTCTGCAGCTCAAAGGAGCGAGGTAATCTCGTCTTCCACTGCTTGTGATGGCCCCTGCAAAGCTTGTGTGTGTGTGTGTGTCTAAGTGCACATATATGTGCATATATGCGTCTCATGTCAGGCCTCTGACACTCCATTGGTCAGATAGGCGCAGGCTGGAAGCACCTATCACATCACCTGACCTTTCCAAACCCTGCATCCCGCCTCCCTTATTTATTATAACCATTTCTAATTTCAACTTTCAATTTTTGCCTCCATCTTCCAGTCAATTTGCAACTAAATTACATCCCTGAGAAAGGAGATGAGAAGATTGTCGGACAAGAGGCTGCAAACACATTTACAATGTGGCAGAGGAAAGGACCCACACATCACCATTGATTAGTGTCATGTTGAATGTAAATGTATGTTTGTATAAAATGTGCGTCTGTGTGTGTGTGTGTGTGTGTGTGTGTGCATGCGCACAACATGAAGATCTGTCCTTCTACTTTAGATATGTCTTTGACCTAGTGCTTTCATCAAGTAAAATGAAGAAAAACAGTTTGTTAACTCTCTTAACAAACTTGGTGAGAGAGCAGTTTTTTGTATGGCCATTTCGGAGCTTTGAATGAATCATCTTCACAGTGAATAATAAAGTTGTTTTGTAGCAAGCAAATACATTCAATTTGTAGTGTCTTCCAAGGATATAATCGCCTGTAAAACAAACAACTACAAGGGGAGACACGATCCAAACGCAGACTGTTAATTCTCAAGAGAAAATTATTAAATACTCTCTCTGCCCGTTTTTAAGCAGCTTTATATTCTTGCCCTCCATGGTGCACAGATAGCTAAAGTGAGTCAAGAGAAATAATGCAAGAGAGTATGACTGAGAACAGCGCAGGAGCAGGAGACTCTCCTCCCTTCTTTCTTTGTCTCGCAGACTGCACCCCACATTCAATGATTGTCCTTTCCCCCCCTGCCTTCTCTTCCTTGTCTTTGCCCCTCCCTTCCCACCTTCAGTTCATCCCTTCTTCCAGTGAAATGAAGGCTGAATAAACCTGAAACTGCCCCTCCACCACCACCATCCCCCTCCCTCTCCCACCTCTACCAATGACAAATGTCTGCATGGAGCAGGACCTTGCTTGATTAGATAAATCAAAAGGTGATTTATGACACTCAAGCCCTTTTGCATTGCAGGGGGAGAGAGTGGTACACACACCACCCATCTTTATTTGCAACTGTCATTGGTGTTTAGGGAACTGCATATACACACACTTCCACACACAGAAGTGGGCATTCAAAGTACAAAGCAATAGAGGGAAAGGCAGGGAAATGTTGAGAAAAAACAATGTGAAGAACAAAAAAATATGTATCTCTCAAATAAATTGTGAAAAAGCAGGGGAGACAGTACATTGATGCTATTTTAGAATCTACCTGTTTGTGTCAGAAAGGGCAAAATAAAATAAAAAAAAGAAACTGGATTTTTATAAGCTAGTTCTTTCTAACTACACCGTCATATAAATCGACATCATCATCGCCATTTGTGATGACATCTTGAAGAAAGATTTCACAACTATTAAACTGTACCAGCTCCTTTATTTTTACAAGTAAAACAATTCCACACTTGATTCCATTCCCAATTTTTCACATCATGAACATGCAAAAAGCCCACATAAATAAAGCGAAGGGGGCTGGGTGGCTTGGATTTAGTATTCAATTTAGCTGTTCTGAGCCCTGGCAGACTGGCTAGCGTTACAGAGCAGTAAATCTAAGAGGGAGAGCTGGCCAAAGCGGGCCAGGGAGGACTGACCAGCATGATTTACTGGCCTACTGCTCTGGGGTTACGCATTAGGCTGACCTCCGGTCACCTGATAACATTACAGCAACACACTCTGAACCTCAAACTCCCACTGAAGCACTCAGCAGACCCAGATCTAGCCGGAGGGAAGTACACAAAGAGATAGACTATGACTATGAGACATGGTCAGATGGAGAGAAAGGAAGAGGAAAAAAAGGCTATTAAACAGCAGCTGTCTTCTATAGTTTGTGTTTTTAATGACCAGCCTTCCTTTCTCTTCCATCTCCACCTTGTATTCTAATGAGCGATAAATATGAGCATGGCCTTGTCACATTTGACAAATCGTCTGCGACATTCAACAAGCTGTCATTACACAGAAAACACACACGCACAAAGGAACTGCTGCAGGCTTGTAATTAAACATGCTAATATCTTTAATATATTTAATCCCATCTTAGAGAGACAGAAAAAAAAATCACATCACTGCTCTCAAGTTTGCCAAATTTGCAAGATGCATGCACATACAAAACACTAAAAATATTCTGAATATGAACAAGCTAATATGGAATATTTAGCATACCATTTTGTTTCCATACAACTGCGTTTTGTTTACCCCTTATCTTCCCAATTCAAAACTGAACCCACAGTTAATACATAGCAATTGCATGCAGGAATGATGAGTAATTTCTTTATTAATTTGAAGCAGGTAGGGATCTCTAATTTCCTTAGGCTGACCGACAGGCTCATTTCTATGCTGGGGCCTTTGTTTAGATGGTTATTTATAAGAAGTGGGCCCCTGAGCTATGGTGGCGACATGTGCCATCCACACACACAGCACAAAGCAATCTGGAAGTAATCCACATCAAGGGCATTTGCATGAAAAACGAAACATGGATTATAATTAATCTAAAGTGACATCGGATTAAAAAAGACAATGTAAATGAAGCAAGGAAAAACAGCTCTTTCTGTCTCTACAAGCCCCCCCCCCCCCTTCAAATCTCTCTCTCTCATTTTCTCCATCCATCTCTTACTCTGTCTCTCTTTCTATCTGCCCCTCTTTGTTTTAGGGATCTTGGTCTTAGAGATGTAGCGCACAAACACACTGCTCACTTGGTCACACTGTAATCCCTTCCCAGGAGATCTCCATATGGACACACACACACACACACACACACACACAAATATCCCAACATTTCTAGCTTGCCTGAGATTTGGGGCTGATGGACAAGATGCCCATTTTTCAAAAAAAGGAAAAATAAAAAAAGCTCTAGCGTCTCCCCTTGAACTTTCTAAGATGTGACGTCCCAAAACCGCCTTTAATCCAAATGATACTGAAGCACTAGTACTGTTTTATTTGGCTTTCTAGACAAACCAGCACCTGACCGCTCAACGATTTGAACAAGACATTATTCACAAAGATTCAAAGATTCAAGATGCGTGTGCCTTTTTTAAAAAAAGATTTCACTATACTCACACGAACATTCATATACAGTATGAGAGCACGCTGTAAAGTAGGACGGACTTGAACATTCAGTCACTTTGTCTTTTTACATGTGTTTTCTGGTGTTAAATGATGCTGCTGGTAATATGTAGCAGTAAATGCATGGATGGTGGTTCCCCGCCAGTCCGTCAGACGGGCCTGTCAGAGAGATAGAGCTGAAAGATAGATGACTAGCTAAACTAATAGGCCCCAGCCTCGCTGAGCTCTCCTTCTGCCTCATTGAGCCTCACATTATGGAGCTAGGTATGGTATGCTAGGAAGCAGAGTTGGGGAGGGAGCTTCAGATGGATAGAGCATGTAGAGGGCGGGAGTCAGAAGGTGTGTATGTGTCTGAGTTGGGGTGGGCGTAAAAGAGAAAAAGCAGGAGACATTAGTTAAGAGAGGAAGAATGAGAACCCCACATAATGAAAAAAAAAAAAAGCAAAAGAAAGGTGTAGAGAGATCCCATGCAATATTCATTCCCAGCCATGGATTTCCATCTCATACATAAGAAGACCATATAAATTCTTATTTGGGCAAATCAAATCTAACAAAGCCAGGGCTATCCCGACCACAGCCTAACAGCAGAGGCTTTATGTGCTCAATACCTCGCCCAAAATAACAAAAACACCAAGCAGCCTTTTACAGATTGTTGCCCCTCCCTGCTATTTGTACAAATTAATGAAAAGTTTCTTATTCCCACTTCCTATCTTTTGCTATTTTTCAATCTGAGGCAATGCCTGTGATGGGGTCACAGATTGGACAACAATTAAGGGATGGATCGAGTCTGGATAAAAATGGGAGAGAAAGAAAAATGCAGGGATGGTTCAGGAGAAAGAACTCATTTAGGGGTTGCAGGGATACAGTGCAATATTAGAAAAACATATACACAGCCCCCCCCATCTAATCCTGCGCTTATGAAAAATTAATATGTCATCGGAGAGGGCACAAGAACGAGGAAAGATTAATGCAAGGCGCTTATAAATTACAAGCACGCAAACTGATTTGATTAAAAAATAATCTGGGGCCTGGACATTGCCTGGTAATATCCACAACACTCAACTTATCCCTCTCTGTTTCTCTCCATTTTTCTCTCTCCTTATTTCCCCCTCTCCTCGTCTCTCTCTGTCTCTCTTTCTTATTCTGTCAGATGGAAACGATTAAAGCAGGTCACATGGAGGCTAGTAAGCAGTATGCACATGTTACACACACGTTAGAATCTTATCTGAGGGAGCGACACAGATGAACAATAACTTGGAACCGATGAGAATGTTACGATTCATGTATTTTCTAAGGTTGTGCATCTGTGTGTGTTTCCAGTATGTGTGTGTGAGCTTACGGTCGGTTCTCCTGCTGTCAGTCAAGTCTCGGTCAGTCAGGTTGAGCCCAGGCCTGGATGAGGAACGAGGTGGTTTCTCACTGTCCTCAGCTGTCTCTTCTAAAAACACACACATTAGAATACTGCATTACTTATAATGCCTAGGAAGGCCATACTTCCAAAGGAAACATATGTACTTCAGTGTCTTCACCACTCATCTTCTATGGGTCTGTGGAGGAGAGTGCAGCAGCATCAGAGGCAGTGTTTCAAAGAAACTGCACAAACTGATTAAAAAACAAACAAAAAAACTGTCTCTGTGCTGGGGACTGCTCTAGAGCCCCTGGAACTGATTGTGCAAAGAAGAATGCTGCAAAAGTTGATGAAAATAATGGACAATATTGCCCACTCTCTACACAACACAGTGAGGAAACAATGGAATGTGTTCAGCCAGAGGCTTCTTCAGCTCTGCTCCAACAAAGGACACACGCTCAGGAGATCATTTCTACCAGCAACAATAGTCATAGTCAACACCTGCTTATGACGAATAATTCTGAGTTAATTACTATGAATTAAAAAAATCAAATATTGCAATATTTTCATTTTCCTTTGGGATTAATAAAGTGTTCTTTTTTTCACATTTCATGCTGTCTAAAAACAGTATTTGATGGGTGCAGAACGAGCACTGATAATGCAATCTTTTATGGCGTTAGACTTGAGAAATGGTGCAGATATTTTCTCTGATATATCATATTAGTTTTTTAACACATGGGTCACATGTTAGCAACCAGCATATCAAACCAGCAAATAATGTTTGACTTGAGCACTTGTTCCAAGAAAAATGACCCTGCCGTGCTACCTATAATACGTTCAAGGCCTGAAAGCAAGCAGTTATGAGACAACAAAACAATGTCAAATTGTGTTTAGACAACACATAAAATGTCTTCATTTGCAAAAACATTTTACAATGTTGGTTTATAATGATGAATAAATCTTGGGTTTTCCAACCAGAGAATAAAAAGAATCGGTCTTTTTTCTCGAATTCATTTGAATTGCTATGCCAGGTTGGACAGCACATCAGAAACACTAAACTTGATATAAAAACAACATTTATGACAAACATTTCAATTTACTTCATTACTTTAACTGCTGGAAAATTACTGATAACCAATAAAATATCCAACATTAGGTTACTTACTAAAACGTCAAACTGAAAAAGAAAAGTAAATTAATAAAGTAAATATGAGAGGCAAAATCACAAAATTGTTTAGGTCTTACTCACAGCTATACTGTACACAGATAATGTGTATTTTTGTATAACTCAGTTAAGAATATGTGGGCATGAATACACACCTACACAAACCAACACACACGTGCAACTCTGCACTATTAGCAGATTAGCCTGCCCATCTCTGAGAGTTCAGCCCCTTGTTTGATAATTCTGTGTATCTGCAGTGTTCTGCCAGTGGATTAAAGTGTGCGTGTGTGTGTGTATGTGTATAAGTGTGTATGTGTGTGTGTATGTGTCGCCAGCACAAGCTAACACTAATCCTAGCCGAGCCCCAGCGCTCCCTTTCATCCAGCCATCATTTGTCTCCGGCTAGGCTGATGTCACTTTGTAATGAATTTTGAGCAGTCTGAGAGAGGCCAGATAACCAGGCATGTGCACACACACACACAGACTCTTACACACATGCACACACACCAACGCAAACTGCCTCCATCTCAGGGCAAGAACACCAATGCAAAATCAAAGTGATACACTTTCAAACAAGCATCAAATCATACACACAAACACACACAGTATCATTTTCAATGACATACACACAAAAGGACACAGAAAAGCGTTAAAAATGTCACGTTTTTTAAAATGGGGTAGGGGGCGGGGGGTCTCCCTCATCACAAAACCCCTCACTCTGCCTAAGAAGGAAACTGGTGTGTGTAAAAAAAGCTGCGCTAATCAATCCTGCGCTGCCTTAATAACCATATTTCGCCACACACACACACACAGAAAAACAAGAACACACACAGAGTCATATTCTCAGAAATCAGGCAAAGGGTACGCTGAGTTCAGCTTGCATTTGCATACAGTGCAATCATTTTGACCACTGTATGATGTGCAAAAGGGTGCTGTGAATCCCCAGTGAAGAAACATGATATGATTAACCCTTTCACATACCTCTTGTTGAAAACACAGACAGACAGACAGACAGACACATAGACTGAGCACTGGCGCCGTTGCTTTAAGCAGCAACACATTAAGTGGACATTATAGACACCATGAAAATTTTATGGCAGATGCTGGCATATGATTGTGGAGACAATTGCTGTTGTGTCAGTGTGTGTTTGCATTTAGGGGCATTGTTATAGTCTTGGATTTGCACATGAGTGTGTGTGCACACACTCTGTGTATGTGTACATGTGTGTGTGTTTAGGTGTGAAAGAGAAATAGACTGGGACTGCACTCTGCTCCTGATGTTTTATTAATACATTGGTGACAACGGAGATGAAATATCTCCTGTCAGCCGAGAGAGCTCGGGCTGCAGAAATTGCAATTTTCACTGCTGGTACTGCAGCGTCCATGTTCGTAGTTTAATTCATCTCACCTTCATATGGTCTGAAAGAGAAGGGAAACTGCTTCTGTATACATTAGGATGTGATTGTATGATTGGCTGTAATGGTGTTTTTAGAAGGTTTGAAAGTTCTTAATCTCTGGTTTATGTAAAGTTCATATTTGACTTTGAAAGCAAAAGCAAGGAAAATGGCACAAATAGAGCAGTATGTTTCATAGAAATGAAAAAAAAACAAAACGTGGGGGGGTGGAGCAGCAAAGAAAAAGACCAAAACTGAAATTGTGCATATACTATAACAGATCAACAGATTTATGGTTATATAAAAAAATAGTCATAATCAAATACTGTAGCTTAGCATATAATGCAAAATATCTAATTTCATAGATTTTTTGTGACTTTAAAAAAACCTGAGTAACCTTTTTCACGGTACGCTTGACAACATTTATTACTCTGTAAACTTCTTAATGTGGTGTTTACAAAAAACATTACTTGTATTTCAACTTATTTTTTCAACTGGATAGACTAAGAAAATAGACAACCCCTTTTCTATGAAGAAAAATGACAGTTACAAAGGAAAAATGGTGTACTAAACCCCATTTTAACTAACCTCTAGGGGGCAGTCTACCTGTAGCAAGAGACAACAGAAGATGAACTTTAAAATTAACAGAAAGACGGAAGGAAAGGAAGAATGAGGGTGAAGAGTGGGTGAAGGAAGAATGAAGAAAGAAAAGGAGAGCTGATCATCTGGGCCTCATCAGCATTTTTTTCACTCCTGTCTTTTTCTCGTCAGTTCTATCTGTGGTGTGCTTGTGTGCGCGCATACAGGGAATGTGTTTCCACACTAAGGACATTCCCAGACAAGCGCTCTCCATACATCAGCTCAGCGTCTGCCCTCTGACTGACCCTGACACTTACACACCACATTTGTGTGTACATGAGTGCATGTGTACGTGTGCATGTTTCACATCGTTTGTGTGGATATATACCATTGATCAAGTGAGTGAGCCAGTGCATGTCTGTATGTGTGAAAGAAACACAGGGTTCTGCAGGAGGGTTCTTTAACCATCAACTTAATCACTACCAGAGGACACGCAGAGCAAAACTTTTGCAGTCACCTTCCTCTGCCTCTTTGCGTGAGCACACACATACAGAGAGAGTGGTCCAGGCTGCGGAGGGTGTGTGATTTTGGCAGCCTGGTGGGACTCTCTTTGATGTGGGTCAGTCGGAACATTAAAGCCGGCCGGTGGGCTTGAGTTAACCACAGACCCTGGGTTCGATTACCCTGCAACTGACACAAGCCTATATTTAACCATTGCAGAGGAGGAATAATTATGTGACTCTTGATCAGACTTAGAGACAAATCTATTTAGTTTTATATTCAATGATTAATTGGAAGTCGATGTGACCTATAAGACCCCTGTATAAAGATCGATCCGATGTAAAAAAAAAAAGAAACTAAAATGGTCACACACACTGCTACAAAAACAAAATCTTGACGTTCTGAACTATTTCCTTACAAAATATTGCTAAAACTCATTTACACAAAAGAACATGTATTTGAATAGATAGATACAGTAAAAGATTTGTAAAAAGAGATGTTTGGACAGAGAAAAGTGAAGCAATAGACATATGGGAGAAGGAGACAATGAAGAATATATTGAAAGTGTCAGTGAAGTGTTTATGTGTGTGTGTGTGTGTATGCCCTCTAGCTGTATAATGACCTGCTCTGAGACCACTCACTACCCCTCCCGTCTCTCCCTAAGGGCCCATAACCGCCATGCCGGGTCATTATGTGCCCGGTGGAGGACTCAGTCATACAGCACACAACTGCAGAGCAATGCCACGCCAGGAAACTGGACGCAGAGGCTCCGAAATGGCTGAATTCATTAACTGAACTGAGAGGCCTCTAATTTGCTTCCTTAGGGCTAGGATGGTGCTCATTAAGGGGGTAAAAAAGTGAAAGGAAAATTTCTTCCTTAACATTTTATTTATCTTACATCACATGTATCATGAAAGTGGAGCAACTGACACTGTAGTTGATGACAAATAAAAAATGTAAGAACCATAAGAGAAATGCTATAACAAATAGATTAAAAAATGATCACTATATGGTAAAGAGTACAATATTAGAAGTGTGTTATACTGACTAGATGCTTTGTGTCCAACGTATCTGTGGTAGTAATGTAGCCCTAATGTTTTGTGCAACACCCCTGACTGCCATGTCTCCTCAAGTTAGGCATGATGTTGATGCTGATTTCTTCTTACAACTCTGGTCATGTCCCCTGTGAGACCACGTGTACGTGTACTGTGTGTGTGTGTGTGTGTGTGTGTGTGTGTGTGTGTGTGTGTGTGTGTACAAGCAGCAGGGGCCCTGTGATGTCACATTCCTGCGCCGCGCGCGTGGCTCTAGTTTGGCCTCTAGGTTTTAAGGGGAAAGCTTTGAAACATTACACCATCCCACACAGTCACACACATGCACTTACACACACACACACACATATATATATACACATACAGTCAAGGGCCAGTGGTAATACTGCCAGAGTAATAACCTTACAGACTTACTGATCTCCTTCCTTCTCGTTCTCTCACCCTCAAATCTTTATTTACCCTACTCTCCTTCTTTATCCCCCCCTCTTTCCCCTCGTTCTCCGAGTACCTTTCCCCCCGAATTTCAGCGTGTTTAACAAGCATTTAGATCTTAACCAGATGTTGTTAATGTAGCATGTCTAAAATACTAAACATCAACCCAGAGGAGAGGGTCTACAGCTCCTGCACAGGGCCTGGGAATAACTCACTCACACACACGCACCCACACTAACACACACACTTCTACCAATGAAACCCACTGCACATAACGCACATTTACTCCCACACAGCTTTCACTGTATTTCATGCACTAAAGTCCACAGCCCACATGCTAACATGTAAACACACCAGCGCAAGCAAACACACGTGTTTCCATCCGCACTCTCAAATCCACCCACACTCAGCCATTTATTGCTTAAAACACATGAAAACTTATTACACCAGCAGAAAATGTATATTGTTTCAGGTCGACTCTGAAAGCCAGACAATAGAATTGTCACATTTAATTCGCTCCTGGTGTGAATGTCAATAAGTTGAACTGACAGAATGAGCTGAAAAAATTACTTTGTCTTAAAAGGAAAAATATAGCAAAAAAAAAAAACAAAAACGCTTGTATCAGCGGCTCCAAATTTGCTTTGTTGTTGTCAATTATGACTTCCTGAGACACTTCATTGTATTTTCTTTTGCTCAAATTGCCCGCGCCGTTGTCTTGCAGGCGACTAACAAAACACCTATTACTCTTTTGAAAAAAATAAGCGGTAAAAAGAAAATCATATGAATAAACATAGCCAAGATTAAAGGCTTGCACGTCTTGCTTGCTGCGCAGAAAGAAACTGTTGTTTCGTGTTAAGAGGGGGTTTTCATTTTCAGTGCTGTGGGCACTGGAGTGCGTGTGTGTGTGTGTGTATGTGTGTGTTGGCACAGTAATGTTAATGATTCTTTAATGGCAAATACAAAAGGTTTTCACAGGGCAAAAATACAGCTTCAAAAGGTTCAGTGGTAAAAAAAAGAAAAAAAGGGGAAAAAAAGCAGCAACACCTGGCTTTAAACAATAGGTTAGCACAGCTACTATATACCTCAACATGTGTGTGCACACAACCACACAAACACCTGCATCTTACACAACAGCCATATTGCATTTCGGCTGTTTGAATCACCTTAGGCTGAGTAGGTGAATTGAGGAGGCGGCACGGCAAGCTTACTGAGGGATTTAAGAATAATTTGAAAAGAAGATTCCTCTCCTCTGTTTCATCTCCTCCCATCTCTTTCTCTATTCTCTATTTTCCTGGTCTCTTATGATTCCGTGGTCCAATATTTATCTTCCCCCTGATTATAAACATCTGGCCGATGGGGCAGTGTGCACAACGGCAGCCGAAAAACACACACAAGCACTCTTTGAGAGTTGCACACATAGTGGAAATATCGCACACATTTGGCAACGTGACCCTGTCAGGTTCAGACCGGGAGATGGAAGAAGGGAGAAACAGAAAGAGAGAAAGGGAGTTAGATCAGACAGCAACAGAAAGAGAGAACTAGGAGTTGAGGGTTAATGGCCTTCCCATCTCTGTGATAAGAATTCATTCTGTTCTATTACCAGCACTTATCTACAGAGGCTCCTGTCTTTCTCTTCTTTCTGTCTCGCTCACACACACACACACACACACACACACACACACCGAAACACAAACACATGCACACACAACAAGGGTCCGAGATCAATAGATGAACCTAATGAAGAAAGCAGCTGTTTCTCGGCATACCTGCTCAACTCTATCAGCCCAACAAGATCTCCCTGCCTCATTCATCTGTCTATCTATCTACCCATTTATCTATCCACCTATCTATCTATCTGTCCATCTATTTTTCCATCTTTTCACACAGCTATCCATCCATTTACCTATCTTGTCTGTTCCTCTGCGCCTTCATTTATCCCTCTATTTCTCCATCCGTCACTACCCCAGTAAACAAAGATACAAGCAGGACAGATATAGTTTGGAATTGACCAGACTGGTCCTTGTCATGCATTTAAGGTTTATTTATTTTCCCGGAACTAATACAAGGCCTGAAAAAAGGGAATCTAATATAATAGCTGCCATGGTTTGAGCGAATGATGTGTGTTTGTGTGTTTGCATGTTTGTGTGTGTGTGTGAGAGAGAGTGTGTGTGTGTGTACGTGCATGTGTGTGTGTTTATGTTTAAAATAGGTCTGTGACGGGCAATGGCCAAATGGATAATGCTTAAACAGATCTTTATCCTATTGGGCTACTGTCCCATTTTTAGCAGCAAAAACCATCTGCTTTCAGAGCCATCAAAAACAAAATTGTAATCCTGGATGGAAAACAAAGGAAACATCTATGAATATAAAAAGAACAAATAAATACAGCTATAAAATGATAATATAGACTATTGTTGTAACTCTCCTCAGTTGTGAATAATATTTTGTAAAAAAGTAACATCTACAAAGTCCTCAATTGAAGGACTTATACTTTTTAAAATGTCAGTCATTTTGAACATTTCTATTGCTCTTCATTGACAACATTCCTTTTTAATGATTATTCAGTCTAGCCCCAAATGCCACATAGCTTCCATTAGCACTTAACAACTTCTGTGTGACCGGTCTATTGCTATAGAAGAATGTGCTAAACAAAAATGTGTGCATCATCATGGCCTTATTATGTGTTGAGGTTAGACAGAATGAAAGAACTCTCCATCATACCGATAGTGTCAGCGATGGTGAAAAAAGAAATATCTTCAACCCAAATCATTCATTTGGTTGCTTAGAATAATCTCCAAAATAACCAAACGGAACCTGGAAACGTGGAGAGTTTGAATACAAAGTGTAGAACACACATACACAAATACATAGACCTAAAGCCTGGAGATGGTATTGACTGCCCTGGAGATGGTATTCGGGAGACAGTTACAAATAAGGAGTGTTGGCTTTCCCCTGACTTTTTCAAAAACATGCAAAAAATGTCCATTTCATTACTGGCTAAACAATGTCATATGGGCCCCCACTGGCCCTAATAGAAGCAGACAAAGACAGAGCAGCACACATATGCTTCAAATAAATCAGATTACTGAGAGAGAGTGGGGGAGAGAAAGAGCAAAAGAAAGAGGAAAAGAAAGAGAGACGCTGCTAGACACTTAGAGGATTGACAATATTCCCTTTTCTTGCTACCTCCTCCCTTCCCCTTCTCCTTTCCTTCACTTTCTTAACTCCCCCAACCCCCCTAAGGAGGATCTGTTTTAGATTTGAGCCAGTGCTAGGGCCATATCTCTATCTTATCTCTGCTAGTCGTCAGAAAACAGAAAGCTCCATGTTTCCATGCATTAGGCTCCCAGCCTCTGACACGCCACTTGAAAATCTCACAGTACCTCAAAATGGCTGAGTAGGAAAATAAAACGGCAAAGAAAAAATTTAATCAAATGAAATGCAGGTTATCCGGCTGCATTGATATCATTTTTGGAGTGTGCTCTGATACAGCGTCCTATCAAAGGAAATGTCAGCCGTGAAAATTATGGAAATTAATTTTGGAATTGTGACAACAAATGCCACCCAAAATCTCCCAAGATGAGATCACTGTTCATTATCAAAGTATCATTAGCTTTTTTCAAAAAAAGCCATCAGAATTTAAGGAGCTGTGACATTTTTCAACCCCCTAGCCACCCTTGAGAATCAAACCCCATAAAGACATCCTGTTGTGTTTTTGGCTCCAATTATGCCACAGCACTTCTCGGATGACTGTAAGGGGAAGTATTGATTCTACTTGAACCAAAAAAAAAAAAAAAAGAAGGGAAAGACAGGGTGTAGAATATGTTAACAATTTGAGGAAAACGCAAAAATCAATATTCAAATGACTTCTAATATTGATTTATAATTAAGTCTTAATTGCGGCTCGGCATGGACTTTCAAGCTGCCCTGTGACAATAGGTTGGAAAGAAGATAGGGGAACATTATTGATACACTTTAACAGTGGTGGTCGCCCAGACATTGATTCGGCCACTTTGCGGTGCCTTTGGCATGCACAGGAGATCTAAATGCACATGCATTTGAGAGGAGACACACACACTCAGATGCACATCTGTGAAAATGTGCCTGCAGCTTTGCATGGACAAACAAATACACACACCTAAGTGGACTAACACAGCATAATTAACCTTAATCCAGGAAAAGTCAGAGCTGTCTTATTTAAAGACTTGACTGCACATATGTACGTGTGTGCATGTGTGTATCTATTGTGATTATGTCATTAGGTGTGGAACTGATTGACTTCAGATGGAGTTGTTGGAGGTATTATTCTGGACAAAATAAGTGAGTGGAAAGAATGTGTATGTGGGTTTGCGTGTCGGTGTGAGGTGTGTGCTTGTACACAATCCGGCTTCCAGATTTTTAAATGATGTATTTATTTCTGATCCAAGAGTGTATAACATCTCATTGTGGGCTTCAGTCCACGTGCACATGTGAAAGCATGTTTACATGTTCAAATCTGTGTGTGTGTGTGTACATGTCTATGTCCCTGTGGGCCTAATCAGGTATCAGGTACCTTTTGTTTTGGGAGCTCATTGATGGATGAAATCTTTATCTGTGGTATTGATCAGGTGGGTGCGGGTCCTAAACTGTCTGTCGAGCTGCCTGCCTGCTCCAGCTCTAACAAGATTGCCAGGGCCGAGTATATCAGTTAACATTTAATCAATGGCAGCTTAAGACACTGGGGCTAAGGGAAAGAAGCCCACTGCCTCAGCCCCCTGCCCCAAACCATTACTCGGGATTGAAGCGGAGCGATATGTGGGTGCGTGGAGGGAGCTCCAGATGATTACAAGGGATTGGGTCTGGTTGATCACATGTCTTCAGGGGACAGAGGTGTGTTTATGTGTGTGTTTATGCCACACTGTTTACAGGCATGCAAGTGTGGGCTTGTCGATACATGTTAATATGTCAAAAGAAAAAAAAAAGAAAGGCCAGAGGGGATGGTACGTCTTAGGCTGCTTGTGCCGCTCTGAAGCAAGAAGGAAAACTGAATGAAGTGAAAAATTGCCATCCAAGTGAAGGCTTCAGTTTGAACACTCCTGTGCAGAAATACATGCTCTCTCTCTCGCTCGCTCTCTCTCTCGCTCCCTCATATACACTGTAAAAGACAGATTTGACATATCAGGCAATGCGTGATTTTTTTTTCTGCCTCTCTTGCAAAAAGCCCACTGATGGTAAAATGCAAAACAGGGGAGTCAGCAAAAAAGAAACATGATCAGTTAGACTTTTTATCTTGCTTTTTATTTCACCATCAGCTCATCTTTGGGTAAATGAAACCGCATCAGATATAAGAAGCTGATCATTCGTCTCCCATCCACAACTTTCTCTTTCGTCTTCTTATTAATGCAAGCATCAGACACCATCGTTATCATCGAATCTTATTTCATGAGAATTAAGCATGTCCTTACAGCATTTCTTTGTGCCTTGCCTGCGCAAGTACATTTCAGAATGAGACAGCGTAGTGGTGTGTATGTGTGAGTTTGTCAGATGCTTGTTCTGACGGGGGAAGCCCCTCTTACGTCCCTGTCTTTTGTCCAAAGCCTAGGAGATTCCCACCACCAAAAATCAATGTGTGTGAGAGCATATGTGCGCCTCTGTGTGTGTCAAGGTTTTGTAAGACAAATCTCTCCAGCGTGCGCCGCTTTAGTGCTATTGAACCAGGCTTCGATCACTCGGCCACTGTGAATAATGTAAGGGAGGTTACTGCTCACTTACAGCTCAGGATGCTTGCATGTGTGTGTTGTGTGTGCGTGACAGGATGGTCCCTTTTCCTCCTTGCAAATGCAACAGGGCAGCTCTTCGACGTTCCTCCACTTGGCCTTCTTAATCTCATGTCAGATACAGGAACTCCCACACTGATACTGTGTCTCACAGTGTGTACACGAGTGTGTATGCTGGAGGCCTCTACAGTCGACAGGAAGAGCTTAACTCAAGCGGACAGCTCAGGCCTGCACTTTGACACACCCTGACTCATTACATACAGCCGGCACACAGCAGAATATTGTCATTAAAAAAGACAATTAGATATGAAGTCAAGGGAGCATCACTCACACACACTGGCATACACGCCTGCAAACACACAGCACAGGATATCTAGATGAACACACTCATCTTCATATCCCCAGGTATATGAAGCAGAGATATTAATAATCAGGATGTTACAGAGTAATTAAAATGATTCAAAACGATAAGTGTATGTGTGCTTTGAGTGTGTGTTTTTCTGTTAATTAAGCTGAATGATTTGATGTGACACAAAGCGTACGTACGCTTTAATGGTGTCCTATACTTGATGTGGCTGGAGGGGACAACAGTTGATGGGGCTATAGGGAGAGACAGCACAACTCACACACACATAAACAACAGTTACAGCTGTTCATTGGCCCTGCCTAAGAGGAACATCTCCTTTTTTGACATAATTATCTGTGTCATCACTTATGAAGCAATTAAACAAACATCAGTTCCCATTTCCTCCCCCTCTGTCTCTCCTCTCTTCTTATTTTGCATCTCTCCTTTCACTTGCCATCTGTTCCCATCTCTTTTCCTCCAGTCTACACCTCCTCTACCCCGTCCCTCCACTCCTCTTCCTCCTCTCCTGTGTGACTCAAGACAAGATTTCAATTTCAGCATGCTGATTGTCTCATTGCCGACTCTATGAATGTCTTACACTTACTGGCACTCTGGGGACTGGCAATACACACTATAGAATGCCTATTTCACTCCATGCTTTTCTGGTGAGTGTGTGTTCATGTTTGTGTGCATGTGCAAGGGGTGATGAGGGTGTAAAATGCCTATTACACCGTGAGTTTGGTCTCTCTTTCACTGAGGAGAATTCTCTGGTGCCTAAAGAGCAGAAAATTGCAATGCTCCTCTTCCTCACTCCCCATTAACCTGCTTTTGAAACAAAGGCTTGGCCAAGGTATGTGTGTGTGTATGTGTGCATCCCTGCCCATTAGCTCTATGCACCATCATGGGTAAAGCACCTTGTAAGCCTAACCATGCAAACACGCCATCATCTTTTCTCGATATATCTAGTGTTCTTTTATATTTTCTATCTATCATCAGCCTCGTATGAGGTGCTTCTTTCATACTAAATCTTTATGCAATAACTGCTCTCCAGTACCTCTTTGTATCTCTGCTCAGTCACCCAAATTTGGCAAAATGTATATTTTTATGCCCTTACTTGTCACTCTTTTTTTCCCTTTCATTCCTTCTATCCTTTAAAAAAAAAAGGCAAAAGGAGACAGCACCTTATGAAAAGTTTCAAGATGACTAAAGCAGCGGGCATATTTTTCTAATTTGCACAAAGACATCCACATCAAAGCACAAATCAAGATCCATGCTCATTCAATGGATTTTTATCAGTCTATCCATCTCTTGTTCATTTTTTTTCTCAGCGTCGTTTTTCTCTCTCTGTCACATTCCTCCTTCTCTCTCTCTATTTTCAGAGCGTTATTAGGACATGATAAAAGCAAAAGGGATGTCATGACACAAGACCCCCTGTTAGCATTAGGAGGTGGGAGAAAAAAAACGAATGAGAGAACGTAGGAAGGGAAGGGGGGGATGAAAGAGATTTGTCTGGAAATGATTGCTCACAAGGCATTGATTCTCTGCTTTAATCTCACACAGTGTGCTCAAATTTCCTATTAGGGAGATGAAGAAAAGAAGTGAGAGGGAGATGGTTCTTACTCACACAGGTGGGGAGGTGAAACTTGGCTTGTCTCTCAGTGTTTCTTTTGGGCAGACAAAACATACATTTCTCTTATTCTGGAAAGAGAAGCACTGTCCTGAATGTTTCTTTTTTTAACATGTGCTGCCTTGCTGTTAGGCCATTAGTCTGCTGTAAGTAAACAATGGAGAGGAACAGCTATTGCTACTGAAACCCGGGAGGGTCACATAGATACAAACACCCACTCTGACACACACACACACACACGGCAAGCCTCTGACAGCTGCTCTTACTGCAAAGCTTCCTTTGGTTAGCGACGATTAGCCTTAGCCTATAGGTAATCAATAGCTTCTATCAATTCCATACCTCCTATTGATGTATGAGGTTAAGGAATCACAGTGTAGAGTGAAAACGAAGGGAGCACCAGAAGGAGACAATTTTCAGCTCTTTCAAGAAGTAGGCTGACAAAACTACTTCATAATACTCCTGCTTCTTTCTTTCCATGTGGTTGTGAGTGTGTGCATATAGGCTACTTTCAATGTCCATCTGTGAATTGTATCATTGCTGTCCGAGATTAGTGGCTGCTTGGACCCAGTGAGCGTATTGCCTGGTTACCGTGGCTCCGGCTCCACGCAACCCTCCTCCCATCACCGGATTGTTTGTCTTAATGCTGTGTGACATGGCCCATTGTTTTGTCCATCTGTGGTTAAGAGTCAATGGACAGGGGGTGTATGAAGGGATTGAGGAGGGAAAAGAATGGAGGTGAGGAAGAAAAATATAAAGAAGAGGGGTGAAGGGGGTGTTGTGGTGAAAAAAAGCAGAGAAAAACAAAATGGGAACAAGAGCTAAAAGATGAAAAAATATGGCAAGACAAGGGTAAAAAATAACCTGCTTGTAAAGGAAAACATGCAAAAACCCTCGGATTTCAATATGGTTCTCAGACCTTGCATTTACCACTTCCTTTTCTGAGTCTTTCAGCTCCATATGGAGTGAGGCCTTGAGCTCTTTGTGATATCACCGATGTGAAAGACATTGTGGCCCTTTGATGCCAGTCGCCTCTTCAAAGGGTTAAGTCATATTTATTATGCGTCCTCAGAGCTTCGCAGCTTTGTATTGTAAATAAGACTAATGTGGCACTGGTCAGGTATGCTAATGCAGATAATCAGTGCAATTTCTGCAAATTATAACTGTCAGTGTGGTGGGCACAGAACCTTGGCGGAAAACATGAGGGAACAATTTAGCCCGGGTAATACCCCTCCACCAAAGAGCTGCTCAACTCTAAAAGAAAAACAATCGGCCTGAGCCCATACCGCCCCGACACACCATTTCAAAAATAGTTTATGGTGAACGAAGCTCATTTTTTTCTGAAGCACAAGTCAGGCTGCTGCCCTTTTTTTTCTTTGTGCACACACAAACCACAAAGTAATTATAATTTGCTTGGATGGAATTATTCAAAAAATGACCACATCTTTTACTCCCTCAGCCATAGAGAATATGGTTTTGGGAAATCTGGGGTAAATTGCTACTTGCTGAAAATATAATAATATACATATATGAATGTGTCTTATTTTGATTTGACAAATGATTTAAAATGTAGTGCATTGTCTCCAACTAATTGCACAGCGATCGAAGAAAAAAAAACATAGTTCACAAAAATCCTCTTGGGGAAAATCACATCACTCTCATCAGAATAGCTCTAAGCAGGAACAACATTTTTACTCATGTTGGGCACATTATAAAAACATTCCAAGTTTTTATTATGCGAGGAATGGATCCCATCTGACTAAAGTCTGGGGACTTTTACAATATGTAAATACCTCTTGATGCACATTATAGAAGATAGAAAGGTTACAAATAAATAGCTGTACTTAATCATCTGTATGGAGTTAAATCAATACACATTATATTTCCCTGTCTTAATCTATTAAAGCCAGTTCTAAACACAGACATCTAAAGTATTAATGCATGAGAAACACAGCTCATCCTCTCCCCTTTAACTTGAAAGACAAAATGGCCACTTCTATGCTCTATAACTCTAGTGGTTTGCTAGTTCTGGGTGTGTGTTGTATCCTTTCTCTAACTCCTCTGGGCATCCATGAATGTTTATATAATGGCCACAAATTACTGAGACAAACCCTGGAAATAGACTTCTGTCTGAAGAGAGACCTTGCCCAAAAAAAAAAAAAAAGAGAACCGTTGGAATGGCAAAACCACCTCCGCCACCCAGAGTAAAGAAAAAAAAAAAGGATAAGATGAGGGAGTGAAATTGAGAAAAGAGGGAAAACCTAATACCTTAAAGGTTGCTTTTGGTGTCATCACTTCAAAACGCTCTTTGGTCTAACAGCAAAGCTTTTTCCAACTTTGAAAACTGGATGATTGTTTTCTGTGTTTGCAGTGCTTTGACTTAGTTCACGCACAGTTTAGGTTGGGTACATTTGGAAGCAAGGATTTCTGGTGCACCTGAAAACAAGCATGGCACACTTACTCTTAGACCATATTCCATCACTTCCTGCTGTAAGCTCACAAACACGTCTATATACTCATACAAGGACAGGGATAATAAGAGTGCATTAGGCTCTGTTTTTAGCCTACAGCTGCTATGTAAGTGGTTAGCACGGCTTCACTAATTTGACAAAGACCAAAAATGTCCCAGAGCCTTATCACTCAGAGAAAACAAAAGGCTCTGGACACGCGCACACACTCACATACACACCAACGCGCACATGATAAAAGTGTTGTCCGTCTCTCTAAGTCAGAAGAGGTCTTTTGTTTACAAGGGGGATTCAGACAAAGGGGGTCTCCCCCCTTTCTTTAGTGCATGTCGGGTGCTGGTGTGTGTGTGTGTGTGTGTGTGTTGGGGGGGGGGGGTGCAATGAGGATGGAGATGTGTGGGTAGTGGAAGGGTTGATGACAAAAGGAAAGAGAGAACGCAGAAAGAAACAAAAATGACAAAGTAAAGTATGCAGAAATGGCCCCATGTTTCTGCTCGGTCTGGCTTATGAGAAGCTTTACACATGATGGAGCACAGCGCTAATGGGCAAGGATACACATAGAAAAACATGCGCCCACACGTGCACCTCATCACAATATGCTTTGTGGCTAACCAAATGGTCAAATGGTTTAGACCGAGCAAACAACAGAAAGATCACTGAAACAACTAAACTTCAGAGACTCTTAATGCATCGAAAAATCCAGCTAAACAAATTGTTCAAATTACAAAACTGATGATGGAATACCCGTGACTAGCAATCTGTCATAGTTTGTTTTTTTTTTTGGCTTGAACTTTACTAAACAGCTCCATTCAGGGTGTAACTTCATTACAAAGTAGAGAAGAGCACAAAAAAAATCTAATTTTTCTAATAACTTTTGGACGACCCTCAAAGCAAAATGGCCTCCAAATCCTCCATGTTGAGAGGCAATTCATTTATGCTTGCTCTTCTGATGCAAACTGGCATTTTTTATAAACTCAATTTTCTTTATCACTTATAATTGCCCACAGAGAGGCACAGTTTATCTCAGAAATGTAGACACAGTGGGGTTTTTGTTTCTTAGGGATACAGATCATGGTGAAACGTTTTTTGATGTATAGACAGCAACTGTTAACTCCTGTGCTTGCAAATAGATGGACACCCCTGTCTTTGTTCAAAACACCTTTACCCTTGCAGTGTGTCTTTGCAATCCTGTATCCTTAATTGGGCCATAAAATCAGCATCAGAATTGTTAAATGAAAGCCATTCACATGTACATAAAGTCCAAAGCATTAGAACTCTTATTCCCAAATGAGCCTATAATTATCTGGCTCGGCTCCAAGTCCCAGGCTTTAAGAGAAAGATACCGGTCAGCACTTAAATTAATCTTTTTCATACCAGTCTCTAATGAACAGAAAGTGCTCGAGTCAGGAGTTGTAGCCCCAGAAACCTAACATCCCACATACACATGCAGATGTAGACAAATAGAGAGTCCTTAAACTAAAGGCTTACTTGCTTTTGCCTACTATGGAGCCAATTTCAATGAAAAAAAAAACAGTCATATCATCTATCACTGCAGGAGCCTAAAACAGTTACACCATACTTTTATTTTTCATTACGTAATATTCTGTATAAATGTTAAGATGCATTGCTGTGAAATGTATATATATACACACACATGTATAAGCTCACAGAGAGCATCGGTTTAAAAAAAGAAAAAGAATAAATAAAAATATGTAATCCACTTGACTCCAAAACTAGAGAATAAGAACACAACTAAAACACATCGAATTGATTTTCTTTGTTTGATCTCTCTGTGACTCATCGTACTTCCTTCTCCACCTACACCTGCAAAATACTTATGAGCGACAAGGAAAAGGCCTTTAAAACATTAACCATGTACCTTGTGAAAGTTTTCTGTTGTACGTTAAAAATATATATAGATACATGGGCAAAAGGAGGGCATCCAAAAATGTGGTTTAGCATTTAAGATGCTGCCAGCATCCGCTCAAGCTTTGCACTAGCTTCCTAATGGAAATTCACCATGTGGCATCAAAGCCAAGGTATAAAACGAGGACCTGTGCAACAAATATGGTGTGTTTTAAGAGTGGAACATTTGTAATAGGTGCTGTGGGTAAATATTGCTTTTGACAGGTTTAAAACCCGGTTGTGCTCCATAGCTAGAGATGTTAAAAAGTGGAGAAAAAAGTCATGAAGCTTGTGTTCAAGTTGAAAAAAAAACGGACGGGAGCAGAAGTGAGAGGGAGATGGAATAAGCAGGACAAAAAAGGAGAGAGTGAGAGAGAGATACAAAAAGAGAGCTGGAAAAAGAGGGGGGGATGTGGGAGGTGTGATGGCATAATACAAGGTAATGATTTATCTAAGCATGCTTTTCTGCTGCACCCCAATCTCACTGAAACTTTGATCCATGTGTAATTAAAACCAAACGTTCACCAGCAACCGTCTCCATTTCAGGACAGGGAGCTCTTCTCCCGTTTGTGTGTGTGTGTGTGTGTGTGTGTGTGTATGTGTATGGCTGCGCGTGTGTGTGTGTGTGCTGGGATTCACATATGTTACTAAGCTCCGAGTCTCCATATGTTTTGGGAGTACATACACAGTATAAACATGGCACTTTAGGGAGCACAGATTCATGGTGAAAGACACACATGGGCTTACACACACACACACACACACACACACACAAGTGGATGCATGGAGTAATGCTTTGCTGGAGTACCTTTGAAAATGTGTAACCCCCTCTGCACCACCACCACACCCCTTTCCACCCGCTCCTTCAGGTCAAGCAAAGCAAAAACAAGTTAAGCGCTCATTTTCTCCCAGCAGCATTAACATAGGGATGACTAAATAATGGACCCTGACTCTACATCTTCTGGTTTAAATTACAGCACAGCCCCCTCCCCTTACACCCTGCAAACCCTCACCAACCATTCAACCCCCACTCAAAGAAAAACGATTAATCTTTTTACTTTTTTCCCTTTTTTTTTGTCTCTCTGAATGTTTTACAGTTCTGTTACACTTATTAGCTGCTGGCAGGACGGAGACTCTTAAATGAAAGCCAAATTGCTTTGGTCATGAGAAAGGAAATGAAAGCTCACTCCAGGGAGAGACTGTGTAGCCATAGCATACATGAGTGTGTGAGTGAGAGAGAGAGAGTAATGCATGTGTGTGCGTGTGTGACTAAAGCATGTGTGTACAGGCATTTCACTATGAGATCCTCCCAAGGTGAAATTTCATAAGCTGACTGCTTCCCTGCCTGGGATGTCCCTGTGCATGGGACGGTGTGTAAGTGTGTGTTTCAAATATCAGTGAGGCAGCCTAATAGGAACAGTATGCTCATTTTGAGGAGATTAGGAGGAATGGCGGGTTCTGTATCGAGAGACGTGATCTGTATATGAAGGCCGAAGGAAGGAGAGAAAGAGGTAGGGAGTAAGAAACAACTGACAGAAGAAAGAGGGAATGGAGCAAGGAAAAAAAGAGATGAGAGGAGTGGAATGAGTAAAGACTGATGGATCGGACTTCAAATGAAGAAAATGATCCGCTACAACCAGCATAAACATTTAGCAAAAAGCTTAAATAACGATGACATGGAATCTGCAAAAAGAAAAATGTGTAATGAAAAAAAAAAAGAAAAACAACAACACAACAAGTGACAATGTGACATGAATATAAATAGCCTAAAAAACAACTAATAAACTTAGGTCACACCAAATTAGACAAACAGACACAGCAGGAAGCACGGACCTTGGCTGGTGGGGCACTCTTTGACCTGGAAGAGCTCATGGAGGCTCAGTCCATCCTCATCGCCTCCCAGGCCTTGCTGGTGCAGCTGAAGTTTCCTCAGTCCTTCGTTCTGCTGGTGGCGAGCTGAGCGGGCGTGTTGCACCAGGTTGAGGCGGGCCTTGGTGGAGTAGTCGCACAGGGTGCAGTAGTAGACACACGACTCTGGACTGTAAGCGCTGTCCTGCTTCTGCAAATGCTGTGGAACAGAGAAGAAAAGACGTTAGAAGTATGCACATTTCAGGGCAAGGTCAACATTTATTTCAACCAAGCATTTCCATTCTTATTTCAGTGTTTTCTTTCATTTCTTTATCTTTGAAATTTATTACATTGCAATAAAAGCTATAAAAACCTTCCCTCTACTCAATTTGCAGTTGAATTCCAAAGCTTCGACACCCAGAAAATAAGCCTCTCTGGTTTCAAACAAGCCAGCAGAAAGTTTGATATAAACATCTCAATAAGTTCCTCTTTTTTCTACAATGCCTTTTTTTTCCATCAAGAAAAAAAAAACCAAACTTGTGTATCTACACACAGAATTCTAGATAATCTAACGCAAAATCCTTTAACTAAGGAGGATGTAGAATGTCAAGTAAGAGCAAAAAGCTCATAAAAGGTATTGAAAAACAGGATTTTGTTAGTCCATTTTAAACTGAGGTAATACAATAAAGGGTTGAGTTCAGGACACTGTTTTTGTCTTTAACACGCACATTGTCCAGCTATCCTTATTATTGGCAGCTGCGGGGGTTTCTCATTCAACATGTGCTGTCAGTTGCAAGCCCTTAATTTCCAGTTGCCTCTTTAATGGCATTGCAGCCATGCAAAGCTACCCCCTACCTCTTGTCCTGCCCCCGGTGTGTGTAGGTGCACAAATCCACTGCACTGCCCCCATCCCACCTTACCCTGCTCCCATACACCCAGCAAGCCAAGCATATCAAGTGTGCTTCTGTTGTTGCTGCCGGGCTAATGAACAATGCACAAAAACAAAAGACTAGGCCAAGCTTTTATTATCTGATCCTCTGTGGAGGAAGGGGAGACACAGGGAGGGGAGGAGAGCAAAGCATGGAGACAGATACACAGAGATGGCTCACGAAGGTTGGCTCCTACCTTGTTAAGATTTATTCATACTGCTATGTGAGAAACAGGTGCAGAGCTCCGTGCATTAATTAATACACCTAATGTTGTGTGTGTGTGTGTGTGTGTGTGTGTGTGTGCCAACTCTATTCTGTCTCACATCCTTCTATAGGAAGATGTTTCTTTCATGAAGCAATTAAAAGTTAGACAGGTAATATTTTCTCATTCTTGCATCACGTTACACAAAATAGGAAGTAAGCCGGGAAAAGGGGTGTGGGAGGAGTTTGTTTGTGTGTGTGTGTGTGCGTGAGAGAGTGTGTGTGGTGGGAGGAGTGAGGCGCAGGTGTGTGAGTTCTAAACCCTCCCCCCCCTCCTCCTTTGACAAACAGGGATTAGCAACATAGCTACAGCCGCTAACACATCTTTTCTCTCTGTGTCTCCCCTTTCTTTCTTTTGTAGGAAATCTTGCGAGGTTTTTCTCACGAGACGGTGGGACGTCCCCTCGCAGTCAGAGGCCCTTTCAGAAGTCTTAAGTTTTAATTAAGTCGGAGTTGTCAGAAGAAAGCTCCCCTAGTCCAGAGCTCAGGGCCATTAATTACAGCTATCTTTGTTTCTCTGTGAAAGGAGGCCTCCCTTGTTCCTTCCCTCTTTCTTTGCTTCTTTTCTTTCCTCCCTTCCCTACCTCGCAGGAGAACCGGACTGCTGAGCCCTTTTGTGGAAACCATACACTTGTGCTACAGGAGTTATTTGTTAATTTGGCGTAAACATATATTTACTTTTTTGCGTAATTAAGGACATTTGAATTGATGTCTAAAATCTAAACTTCAGTCATTTTCATTCTGTTCTCAACTATAGGCTACTTCATTATTTATTACTATATAGTAGAAAAACAGGACACCTTTAACTGCCATTTGGCATTTGTTGTTTCAAAATTCAATTGTGTGTGGTCTCTCCAGCAAACTTTTATTTCATGACCATTCAGATACAAATTGGGGCTTCTTAGAACTGAATAGAAAACTAGCAATCAAACTAGGCCTTTCTTTTCCCAGTGATAACCTTCAGTATTACATTAACAAGTCCCAAAGAAGAAAAGTGCACCGACTCGTAAAGTGGATATTTTGCAACCATGCTCATTTTCTAACCAGAGAAGATTGATGGTGAAGAGTCTTACTAATAGAGGAGTTTCATTGAAATATACTCACTGAACATTTACAGTTTATCCTGGTGGCATGGTCATAGAATTGCACTGCTTTAAAAATAACATTTTCATATAATTACCTTGTGGCCTAAAATACCAAACATCTCTCAATGTTCTAACTTATATTGTAATGTTTTAGGATATGAGGCTTTTGCTGTGAGCAGCTGAATTATATACTTGGGGCTGAACCAGGCTGCCAGATAGGTTTAGACCTAATATTAATTCTCTCCCCATCAGCACATTCCAGAGGGTTTGTTTAAGACCAAAACTAGTGGCTGTCTGTCGCTCTCTGGCACTCTGCAGGCCTGAAATGCAGGCGGTCTGGTGATCACAGGCCAGAACATCCATGATTTATGAACTTTTAAAGGAGCACTTTGACTCCTGCCAGGCGTGGGCTGTGTAATGCATATTCAAACACACAAACACACTGTTGCTGCTCCTGGGTTTGCGCCCTTATGTGTCTGCTTGCAATGTGTATGTAATTTATGCTGCAGCTGAATTGTCTGAGTGGATATGTGCTGTACATATGTTTGTATTATATTAAGTGTCTTTGGATGTGTGTGTGGCAGATTGGCAAAAAGGGTCATCCTTGTCAATATGGCACCTCTCCAGAGTGCCTGGTGGTTAATTGTAGGGGATTAGTGTTTGGCAAACAACCAAATAAGCTAACACTCCCTGTGGGCCAATGAAAATCAGCTAAACAGCCCTCACTTGATGGACCTAAAGCATGACAGAGACAGCTCTAGATGGTGGAGGGGGCGGATGAACACCCCCACATACAAATAATGCAAATCAAAACTCAAAAAAACTTCCTGTTTTCATGTCAAAAGCACGTTATTGTCAGCCCCATCAATGACATACACACACACACACACACACACACCCTGGGATTTGTATAAGGATGAGGGGAGGGGATATGACAGGTAAAGGAAGCGCCTCTGTGTAGCTGATTGCTGCTGCTGTGTGTGTCTATGTGTGTGTGGATGACAGAGGACTGCATTCATTATGCAGAATGAGATGTTTACAAAACACCTTTCTCATACACACAAAAACAAAAGCAGGCATGCACCTCCCCTCCGTCTGCTCCCAGAGTTTGTGGGGAGGTTTGCGGCACTGCTGTCTCATATCCATTTGTTCTGTCTGGGGTGACAAAGCTCCCTCATTAGCTGAATTCTTAATAAGCCAAGCCAAAAGAATTTTTTTCACAAGTTCTTTTATCTCTCTGTGCATTTACATGTACATAAGCGTGTGTGGGGTTATGCTTTCAATCCATTTATCTTTTGTATATGAATGTTTCGTTTTTATGCATCAATAAATTCAACTCTTTATTTCCCCTCATAAGTAAATTTGGCTTTCTGTCTATAATTTCAATCATGTGGGTTGCTTTTTTTTTGTCTTTGTTTGTGATTTGTTTACTGGTATCATAAAAATATTTTGAAAGCAGCACAGAGCAGTGGGGTTGCGTTTTCCTCCATAAACCAAATGACAAATTAGGGTATTCAGTACAAACATGACTCTTTCCTGTCATTAAGTGTAGAACCAGGCAGCTAATGAATACATACTGAAAGTAAGAACCCTCTGGAAAAGCAGCGTCTTAATAATCAGTGTGACAGTGTGTGTGTGTGTGTGTGTCAGAGCGAGTGTGTACATGCAAAGGACCAGTGCATACACTCAGCCTTGCTGTCTGAGTCTGCTGAGAGCGTGCACACACATGCAAATGTACACGCCACACATTGGGAAAATAAAAACCTCTTTATCTCCTTTCATCAGTGTGTTTTAGGAGAAGCAGGAAGCTTATTGTTGAGTATACCTTCTTTTAAGGACGTCACCAGCTTCCGGTGCTATTCCCTGGGCCCCTGGGGGCCATCAGGGACAAAAACTGCCCCACTTGGCCCAGCAAACTACAAAAGAATATATTGTTCCTTGAAAGTATTTTAAACACATACCAGTGCTGCCTGGAAAGCTGCCAATAATAGAATTCCATCAGTACTACCACCTCCCTAACACATGTACTGCTAACCACCACTCAGCCCCCAAGACATAGATGTAACGCAAGATCACTGCCAATGGATTCTCTGGCAGACGGCACCTCTGAACAGAGATGCTGATGGCCAAGGTATGTGCCACCTTGCTTCCACACATAGAGTCCAGCTACTATACTGTAACTGTATTCACTGATACACATGCATAAAGACAAATATGCATGTAGGAAGTGCAAAAAAAAAAAAAAAAATGAGTACACATGCACAAACATGCACACAAAATTCCTGCTTCTCCTGCCGTCTTGTCAACAAAGCCAGAGTTGGTGATCTAAAGATGAAGGAACCATAAAAGAATCCCAGTGCCCCCTTACCAACAAACACAAACTTCTCTCATCTCCTGATCGCCTTCTTTACCGTCTACTTTACTACTTAGGCTCTCATTTTCATAAATGCGGAAAAAAAAACATCTACTAGAGCTCAGTTGCCTTCCCTGTTTCTCTCAGCTCCGCCTGCAAGCGATCATCATGTGATCACAGCTCTGGAGCCTGTCCATGAGGTGCAGGGCTTGTGGGTAAGCTTAGCTAAGGTCACCCAATAACAATAAGCATCCATCGGATAATCGCTGCCAAGCCAAATAAATTTATTATCACAAAGAGTCTTTCATACTAAGTTCTGCTGGTCGTCTCCACTTCTGTGCTATCTTCATGTTTCTTTTCTCCCAGTTTATTTTTTCACTCCCTTTTCACTCCATTTCTTCTTTTTCCCTCTTTTATAATTTTCAGTTGAAAAAAAATTGGAATAGCCCACTGCTGGTAGAAAATGATGCAAGTCTAAAGTTAATGGTCATGCCTTCCATTTCTCGGACTCCCACACATGAATGCATACAGAGTCAGTCACACACTTATAGCAGTGACGTAAATGTGTCTGATATACAGGGTAGAGGCCAATCTTAAGTTCACAGCTTTCTGACCTATAGCCCTTCTCTTGGAAGAATTACTGTCCGTCTATCCTATACTCCCTGTTTTCCTCAACAAAACACACATTCATACACAGAACTCACAACAGAGCAAAGAAACAGCAATGTTACTACATTAATAATACAATCTATTTGTTCCTGGTATAATAAAAGAGTGGTTAGGGAGTATATTCTCAAAGCACCACATAGTTCTTATTGCTCTGACCATTCAGCTGGAAACAACAAATTCTACGAGACAGAGACCCAAGCGCAGATTGTTCTTACTCTTTGGTGCATGTGCATATGTAAGTAAGAAATCTTGAAAGCCCCCCCGCCACCACACACACACAAACACATATGAAAATGGATCACTATTTACATTAGCATTACATTTGGACTGCATGACTCAGGCACTTACTCCCTATTAGCCATCCTGACCTTAGCCCATTAGATTCTAAAAGCCCCCTGCTTGTCTCCATGTCCGCCAGGTGAGACAGACCAGACCTCCCCATTTCCCTATACCATCTTGTTGCTGAGATTATCTTCTCCATCCACTCACAATGGGATGGATATCATAAAAAAACTGAGATCAAGATAGCTGAAATGCTAACATGTTTCTGAGATTAGTCCCCCCCCTGACAGTTAGCAGGGGAGAGGGATATCACTAAAATGCTAACATGCTGTTGGATAGGGTTCATCATTTTTGTTAAGATACAGAGATCGTCTGGGAAATCAGGGCAAGGTCTAATTGACAAGGTCCATGATAGACAGGAAGAAAAACAAAAGTATAGAGACTGAAAATCTGGGCCTTCAAATTATTGGCTTATATCATCAAATAAGTCTGTACTCCACTTATGTTGTTATATTTAACCAGAACTGAAAGGGAAGACAAAAACAAAATGATTCTGGTGCAAAGAGGAACAACAATCTTGGTCAAGTTTGTTTTTCTTTGATTCTTTGGTTGTAAAAGAGACTTGTTGAAAAATGTCTGTTAGAGAATGTTAGACAAAAGCAACGACAGAAACATACAGTGAAATAAAATAACTGATAGATAAGAAGATATGAGAGCTGAGGAAAATCTTTGACAGAGAGAACAAAAGAACAAGAGATGGAAAGAGAAGGAAAGACATGGAAGAATCTAGACGAGCGTAGTCGGGTTCAAATCACTAATTACACATTCCTGAGCCTGTGAAGGGGAGTATTGTTTTCTAGTTAGCCCCTACCCTGTCGCATGGTTTTACTTAACACAAAACAAAAGGTACAGGGAACAAAACACAAGCCTAATACCAGGCCCTGCTAATGACAGAGAAATGGGAGAAATTATCCCTGGGGTGGATCCTCGTGAGAAAATGGCCGGTGATGACTGGACAAAGGGAGTTCATTTTGAAACTATCACAAAATGGCAGCCTATGTGCCTCTTTCTTTGTAGAGTTTTACTTAAATAAGTGTTCTATCTAATACTTTTTTGATAGGTGCGTCACTGCATAACCAACAAGCTTGGCCTAGACCTATCTCTTACTATAAATACCACTTACTGCCACACAAAATGTTATACAGTTCACTTCTGAGCCCAAAAACCGAACTTCAACACAACAGAATTAAATGTTTCAGACCTCATCCCGATAAAACTGTGTGGCATTGTGGCTCACTGCGTGGCCCTGTGATGTGAGTATATACAAGCGCATGTTGAAGTGGTACCTTTGGCAGGGAGAGCACAATGAAAGTACCTCTTCAGCAAAGCTGTTTTGAATATTGCCACAGGAAACAAATGCCTTGCAGTTGACCTACAAGATGGCACACTTGATCCTCTCTTTTTACAGAAGGCAGTCATTTAATTCTACTCGGTCTGCTTTATCTACCTGTATCAAAACTCAAATGTGTAGTGCGCCTGCGTGTTATGGAGCACAGACAACATTTACTGACTAGTTGCATAAACTCAGACACCCATGCATTCAACACAACCTAGGATGTTCAATCTAGCCCCATAAAACCAGAATGATGAGCTACTCTGACAACACAGAAGACCCTACGGTTTTCTGCAAGAGCCAGGAGAGGGGGTGAGCTGACAGCGGTGGCAGCAGTGGGCAGAGTCGCCTGGCTGGTAGTGTTTGCCAAGGCCCCAGACGTCTAAAGGAAGGATATTGTTTTCCCTGAAAAAGCCTCAGCCACAGTCCACATACCAGCGTCCACTCAACATACCAATGGGCTCTTTGAAGATTACTCAAATGTTTGCCTTTGTCCCCCCTCCCCCATCTGCCCCATCCCTAGTCCTAATGTCCTAACCTAAACTCCTGCCAGAGTGAGGAAAAAAGGGAAAAGATAGAATAATGGAGAAAAAAGAAAGAATGAAATCTGACTCAGTCATATCTTCAGACAACAGTGGGGAAGCAATGGCACAATAGCCAAAAATGATCCTTGCAAAAGAGCTATTGAAAAATTTAATAGTGTTCTGGCTATCAAAATGTTACATAAACAATATGAAATGGCAATACATGTGTAAATAAAAATGCAAGTTTGCCATCTGTTTGCTAACAAAGTACAACATTCTTTTCAACAGTCCACTATTCGCTGTGATGCAAGTATAAGTCCACAATTAGAGTTGATTATGATAATTCCAATGGATTAATTGAACTAAAAGTGCTGAAAACTCAGGACCCAGTCACCCCCACACATACCACATTAATCCTTAACAAGTAAGTGGGCTTTCTATCAGGTCTATTTCAAAGCATTAGGGATTACCTTGCAGAAACTAAGCTGCTTGAACTCACAGGAGGTCAGAGGTATTGTACTGCTGCAAGGATGGAAGGCCAGTGGTAGAGAAGGATAGACAGCAGGACAGGTCAGCTCCCCTTTCCACAGCTCTCTGGCAACATCCCTATATCCTTCTCCCTCCTTCTTTCTCTCAATCTTTTCATCCCCGTCTCTCCCTTTCACCGTATAATCGAATATCTCCCACTACTTATCTATTCACTGAGCACCTAATGGTTAAAATCAATTACAGCTGGAATGCTGAAATGCTGAATACTGGTCCACATGCTGATAATGACAGAGAGAGTGTGAGACAGAAAGAGAGAGGGCCAGAAAGAGAGAGACTTGGGACCATTCCAAGGGAGTAGCACAATTACCTCCAATCGATTGATTATTGATTTAGAAGGGCGTTGAGGAGTATTTCAGTTCAACTTTGTCCATATCAATATCCTGATAGCTTCATGAGGGGGGGAAACGTGGGATTCTGCTATCTAAACAGAAGTCTAAGGCTGATATAACATTTCAGAATGCTGAATTGAAAGATTTTATGACTACTTTCAAACAAATTAGGCACACATTTAATGTCAGGTGATTTCAAAAGTAAATCTAATGAACTTACACAAAATAATTTGTCTTGATCTCTCTGCCATGTGATGTGTCTGAAGTTTCTCTGATCAAATAAATGCATCAAAAGTGGAGACAACATGCTCTCAGAGATCATATTTGAGCTCAAAGTGCCTCCTTTGATTATTACTTATCTCTCTTTTATAAGGATGTTGTTGGTCCCAACAAGATGATCAAGACCCTTGAGAAAAGAATGGGTAGGGAGGATGTATATTAAGAAATGGTAGACATGAGACAAGACTGTGAGCAGGGAGCATTAGAGTGTAAGAAGGAGGGGGTGGGGGGTGTATTTGATAGGGTGTTGGGATATAGTGAAAAAAGAAAAAACAAACTCCTGCCAGCTCCTTTGTTCCTGCATCCCTGCAATGTCCCCTTCCTTCTGGTGGTCTTGAAGACACTGACCCCCCTCTTCCACTGGCTTCACAACCCCTCCCACCCCCTTCTGCTATCGTTCCCATACCTGTCAGCCCAGATCTGCTTCACAGTCCCCTGCACATGGACACGGCCCAAATGACCCACAGAGAGGGGTGGAATAGTTATGAAGAGGATCACATCTGGCTATTAATATGAGAAAACCAGCAGTGTGTATTTCTTGGTCTCACACAGACAAAAACACACCTTTCCAAAAGGAAAACAAAAGGCACATACATCACAGTCTTTAGGCCTGAACTAATAAGTTGGAGAGTCAAAAAGTAGAGTGGATACGAGGGGGCTGGCTCTATAGGGGTAATTAAACATCACATATGAGTGTCAGCCAAAAGCTCAACTAAAGCTGGACACAGCACACACACAACACACACATGCACACACACAAATGCTCTGCCGACCATCTGGTAAAGGCGTTGGGGAGAGAATGGGCGAAACTCTTATTAATATCTATGAGGATTATTAGGAAGAAGGGGGAGGGTGGGGACGTCCGTCCATTCAAACCTCTCCCTCAAACACAAAGCTAAAGCCACAGCATACACTCACAAACACACACATATGCACACACCTGCTTTTATGCTTTAATTAGCCGTCACCCCCAGTCCCCCGCCCCCAGACCTCTGAAAGATTTCCATTGTAATCTCCACGCAGGTGAAAGAGGAGACGATTTGAATAATCTACTAACCGGCGTCTCTTTGCTTTGCAGAGACAGAGAAAGAGGGACAGACAGACAACATTTCTGCCAAAAAAAAAGTGAATTCATTTGTCTACTCAGATTAAAAGCGGTGAACTCTTGGTGGCATCATCCATCTCTATAACAGAAGACGAAAATCTATATCTTGCAGTCAAGTGGCATCTAGTGTGAAGTGCCTGAGAAGATTCCCTTTGAAGAGAATTGCAACTCTTTAAGTCTGTCTGTGAGTGCGAGACAAGGACGCTGTGATCAACAGCCTGAGCCTGGAAGAAGCATATATGGACTCTAGTGGAAAATGGTAACTTGATAACCACAATTGTATGTGCATGTGTCTTTATGAATGTATGTAGCTCTGTATGTACTTGTGCGTGTGTGTGTGTCATAAATGGTGCCATGGTTCAGAAATAGATCCAGGCTCTTCCATTCCAGGGACCAGCACAATGACTTTTTATGCAAATCTATGGGAGTCAATCTCCAGTCCATTTCCTCATCACCCAAGTCCAAATGACAGTCCAATAATTTGGGCTGCATATATATAGGGCCATTTGATTTTCAAATGAGAGAGAGCATGGTTGACCCTTGCTAATAGCCAAGGCACAGTGGTAGACTTAATGTCACAGATGCAGAAGCACAGCAATCTCCATTTGAGGGAGATAGTAAAGAATTAAATTTAAGAGAGGGGGTCAGAGATTGAAGAGTTAAAAGACAAAAATCTTGATTGAGAGGGCAACAGACAAAGAAGGAGAAACACAAAGAAGAAAATGAAGAAGAGAAAATATGCATCAACAAATCCAGCCCCCTTTCTCCTTCTTCATTTTTTCCTTCCATCTCTCCCCCCTCCCATCACACCCCTTGTTTAATTCTCCCCACCCTGTGATTCCAAACCATGGTGTTGCCAAGAGGATCATGGGTAATGAGATGGCCTATCTGCTGCTCCCCAGGGGTGAGACAGAAAGAGGGGGGAATTGAAAGAAAGAAAGTCAAAGACTATACAAAGAGGGTGGGTAAGTTAGGGATGGTGAAAGAGAGTGAGACGGTGAGAAAGACACACTTTCAATATATGTTTTAATCTGCTGTATGTTCCATCTAAATGTCTTATTTCTCTTGATTTCTGTCATAAAAAGTAAAATGCATTTTATGCACACAGGGATCTTAGTTCAAAGACTGCAAGGAAAGCAAAGGAAGGGGAAAAGTGATGAAAAGCAAAACAGTGAAGTGGAAAAGTGCAGTGGACCCCCGGATGTCCATTATGATGGAAAGTTGGACTGGCAGTGGTTGAGGACAGTTTAAGATTTATATGGACAGCCATCTGAGCAACAGGTGCGATGGTCTCTGAGACACAGTGTGCGTATATGTGTGTGTGGTCCTTGACTATGCCACATTGACCATGAACATTCTAAACTCTTAATGACCCAGGGGCAAGCACAACCCAGATCTCAACCTCAAAGCTCTGCAGGGACATATGCATACAAACACACATGTGCACTACAAACTAAACCCCTTACGTAGCCAGACGGCACTTGTGAATGGCACTGACAGATTTACTACTAACTCAATGTGTATTAAGGCCAGTGTTTGTTATTAAAAATCATAACGGAGCCATACATCATCATATTGGAAGCTAAGTTAAACACAGGTCAGGCCAGTTATGGACACGCTACGCTACAACACCATTTAATGCAGAGCTTACCTCACAGGCTGCTAGCACACTCTCCATGTCAGAACATCTTCCATTTTGTCATTAATAACTTTTTTAGATGGATAAAGAACTCCATTTTACAGCCATGACAATTCCACAGAAGAGAGATTCTGCACACACTCTTTGTTTCCAACTAAAATCTGAATCATGTGGGATATTGTATAAAAATACCCTGAGTGACAGTGTTCTCATGAACCAAGACCAATCAGATTTCCCACATTTCCTCTCCTATACGCAGCGAGGTGTAACCTCCGCTTTTTCCATGTAAGGCCAGTGACTTCCTGCGCCACCCGCTGTGCCCTGGACACCAGATGACTCGATGTCCATGAGCTGCTAATGTCATTTCCCTTTAGCTGTTTCAAAGTCTGGAAAAAAACACTTTCAAACTCTCAATTCCCTTTAGAAGTACTCCATTGCTGCTACAAAGCAGCCATAAAATCGCCTGAATATGCTTTTTGTTTGTATCTTCAAATGGTTTCCCATGCCATAAAGATATTCTCTGTTTCCAAAAAGCCAGATGGTAAAGTCGTCAACACTCGGATCTTTTATGCGCCCGGCAAAGCTACCTCTATCCCCATGGGCTTTTCACCTCTGCCAATACATAAAAGGAGAGGTGTTTTTCTGGTCAAATAAAGAAATTACTTTTTTCTCTGCTTTTACTCTTGCAGCTCTTTCTGCTCCATCTATGCTTTGTCTTCCTCTCTCACTCTGTTTTACCACCACATGTCCAAGGGTAAAATAGTGGAATTTATGCTAGAGGCATTAAAAGCGTCATCTGTGAAACAGATTTGTTGAGGCCTGTGGAGTAGGTGGGTGGGTAGATGAGGTAAAGGGGTGCGTAGGGGCACTCAGGGGGCATTGGGATGACCCTCACTTGCCTTGGCTAAACTGGTGATTGTGTGCACCTAAAAATGTTTTATTAGGCTTAACTTTCCTGGAAAACAAATAGGAACACAATTATAAATTTGTTCAGACAAGCATCTTGGTTACATTTCTGTGAAGTTGGTAGTGTTTCTTGAGTTTGCACACTTAATCATAACTCATGTTAATAGCTTTTTGCATGATTACATGCCTGCCAACTTTTAGCGTAACCTTGGTAACCTACCTGGCAATTGCGGCATATCAAATCAACTTGAAAAGGCAACCAAAAATGGCTCAGCACTCTGCAATGCATTTGTGTGTGTAGACACAAGGTCACACAGACCTAAACTCAAGCCTTTCTCTGACAATAAAGAGATCCCGATTTGAGTCAACTAATCATGCTGATCCAATATACTAGGACCTCAGGTAATACAGTCCGATGTGTAAGCTGCACGTTTGCTGAGAATTTATAAATTTCCCTCGAGCAGTGACATCTCCAATTCATCTCATGCCAAGTTCAACCTTTGCCAGACCATTGGACAATCCTGTGTTAATATGAACATCCTGTTGATGTCAGCTAAGACTGTTTTAGATAACCCTAACTAAGAATGCCAATTAGCTTAATCCAGTTAAGACTCGGAACTCTAAGTAAAAAATGGTCAATGGTCTTCAAATAAATTAAGTCTAAAGATAAAAAAAATGTTCCATTCACAAACAATATGTGGACTAAGGTCTGATGGGTCATTGGAGTACATTTATAAAGGCACCTTTATACATGTAATGTTGGAGATTCAAATCTTAAGATTAAATTTTAATAACTTAAATTAACGTCAATAATTTTGGCGATAGCTTATTGTTATTATACAAAAGGGATAAATCACAAAGAAATAAAAGGTTTTGGAGTTTTATATACACTGCATAAAACCCTAAATATAACCTTATTTTTCTTACATCCTCTTACTGCTTTTGTATCTACATTTAAGGCATACAGTACACAAACGCATACATTCACACGCACTGCCAAATGTTGCATACAGTTGTAAAGAAATCCTCATTAATGTAATGCACTTGATCCTGTCCTGTAGGTCAAGGCCTTGGAAATGTAATAGCATCCGATTAAGCTGAAGGAGATGTCTAACAAACTAAATCACCTTCAATATATATGCAGGGAGAAAGATGCCAAATATTGGGCAAGTTGGAATTTCTTTGTAGGAACTATTTATTGATGAAAGTGCAAAGATTTGAATTATTCAAGTAACTGAGTCTTTGTGTTAGTATACTTCTCTGAGGGGTTACTAATAACACTAAAACAATTCTTTCAGGTTTATGTATATATGTAGAGTTTTCATGTATTGTTATCCTGGCAAATGGAAAAACTCTATTTTTTACTTCTGGCACTATTAATGACAGAATATAAATACACTCATGTGTATACTTCCCAGACAAATTTTGAAACCATTTTCACAATACTTACAAACATCAACATTGCATTAAAATTGTTTTTATAGCTCTCAAGGCATGCATCTGTACATTAACTTGACACCAAATAGCAACAGTAATATGTGTAAGATTGATCAAGATTCACTGTTCTATTGTCTTGCGCAAGACTAATTTGCACTGGACATCCCTATATGAGAACAATTTTGCTGCAAGAAGCTGAAAAGACAACGGAAGATAATCCAAATATTTGAAACTGACTGATAGTATGTGACTCGTGTATGATTCAAAGAAACAGTAGCGTCAGCTGGTCACAAGCAGGAAGTGGAACCATATCGGATGAGAATTATACCCGGTACTCTCACTGTGACCTTTTCTATCTTTGTCATTTCATTCTCATGGGAACTTTATATCTGTGTGATGCTGGATTTAAGAGGATGAGTCAAATTCCTTTCTTAAAAAAGTGTTTTTGGCTATTCTTGTTATATCCATGGAGGTCGGAATGTAGTCATACTGTGTGCAATGTGCTGTCTCTGTCCTGCAAAAAAGTGGATTGACAACTAAATTTTTGAAAATATAATTATAAAAATAAATACATTTCTTGTGATGTGTTATAATTGGGAGTTTTTTTGTTTTCTTTTTTTTGCCTCTGCTTGGACAACAACTTGTCATTAGTGATATTTGCAAAGCACAGTGTGGGTAAAAATGTTTCTACCTTATAGAGGCGGATGGCAGACTCATGCCTCTGGTTGGTGGCATGTAGTCTCAGTTTATCCACGCTGTTGCTGTAGTAGTCACAGGCATTGCACTTGAGGTGCACGGGGTTGCCAATGGCCACACACTTTAATCTCCACTGGTTGGCCTTGCCTCCCTCCTTGATGTGGGCCACCAGCTGGTGTTTCTGCATGTGCTTATCTGTCTTGCAGTGCAGCTGAAAGTTGGCCTTGAGCTGAGTGTTGTAGCTGCAGAGCTTGCACTGGTAAACATCACCCACCACACAGCGCCACTCCTCTTCGGGCAGGGAGCGCTCAGCATTGACGTGGGCGTTGAGGCCCTCCAGGCTGTCTGTGGAGTAGCAGTTGCACACAGCACACTGGTAAAGGCGCAGCGAGGGATCGTTGATAGGTGGCGACAAGGAGGACAGGGAGGGGTCTGCAGAAGACATGCCCCCCATTCCACCCGAGGACACCAGGGATAAGTCATCTGCCATCAGTTGACCACTGGCAAGACGCAACTCTGCTGAAAGGTCACTATTCACTGTGGACAAAATGAGTGAAAACACTGGTGAGACAGCAGAATAGAACAAACATTGATTTAAAAAGAAAAAACCTAGAAACTCATTAGATGTTTTGTACAGGGAAGCATACAATGATATTATGTTAAGCAGAAGGTGGGCAGCAGGATAAAAAGTAAATAAAAACAATGAAATATGACAGTAATACAAAGCTGTGGTGAAAATGAAAGGTAGACATGTATAGAGAAAGATAAAGGATAGAGAGAAAAGCAAAAGACTCTTTTTATTAAATTAAATTAAGTGTGGAAAAAGAAGTGTCTTCCATGCATGCCTCTCTCACACAAAAGGATTTGATAAAATAAAGCCTCACAGAGGACTGGGGCTCCTTACAAAGTCTTGTCTATAAAAAACCTTAATAGGATTGAATCAGGATCAATTACAATCATCCTTTTCAACTTGCTAACTCGCTCATCAGGTAGCTTTAATTACTGCTCTCAGCAATGGTGGGACAACGGTTTTAGAGCTCTAGGCTTTTCTCACATCCACACACAGATTTGAAAAGCTGATCAATGCATTACACATGCTGTCCTTTTCTTCTGCCCACGGTTGGACAAAAAACAGATCTGCCATTCATGCAAATGTAATCAATTCCTTCGTTTGATCTTGTCATTGTCCCCAATGCGTGTTACCAAAGCTCGTCGTGTCTTTTCAGATATCATAACATGCACTGTTGCTTAAACATAATGTGAATCATTATGTCACATGATTATTGTCCCAATTGGGGGATGACTAATACATGTTCGTTAGTGGGTGTTTTTTTTTCTTTTTGTTGATGTTGTGAGTGCTGGTTTAAAAAAATAAAAACTAATTTAAATGCGATGAGAAAATGCATGTCGAAATCAACAATATAAAAATCTACTGTTTAGTACATATGGGCATGCATGTTCATTATCTATGCATACATGTGTCTATTTGTGTAAGCGTTTGAATCTAAATTAATATCCTGCTCACACCATTTAAACCTACGTACAGCTGCGCTCACTATGGGGAACTGTGTGTTATCAGTGTAATTCACTGGGAGTACATCTGCTAGCTGGGCTGTGACCTCCACACTAGAGGAGGGAGTGGGTGTGTAACACTGCAGGGTCATTGTTAAATCTCTCTCCCTCCTACGGGAATCCGCTTCCTGCTGTTTGTGAGAGTGTGTATGAGTGCGTATAGATGTGTGTTCTCTCCAGGGTGAGTAAAGGTTTGGATGGTGGTGGTGGTGGTAGTGGGGGGATTAAGCTGACTTAAGAAAATTACAAATGAAAGATTAAGAATAATTCTCATGTGGCATCTCATAATCATTTTTTAATCAGTGAGAGGGGTCAAAGAAAGGAGACAATGACAGAGGGACCAAATAAGAGCAGAGATAAGAGAGAAAGAAAAAGAGAGAACGACAAGGGAAGGGGTCCAAGGTAAAAAGGATGAAAACATAAAAAAAGGTGAGAGGGCACAGTGAAAAATGAAGAGTAACAAAGGAAACACGGAGAGATAAAAATATTACCTAGATGGCATCAGATTATGAGATAAAAAAGATAAAACTAGCCGTGAAAAACGAGTAGAAGAAAACTGAATAACAAGGTTGGCTGCAACAAAAACAGTAACACTAATAATAAATATTAATACCTTGCCTTTTTTCTCTATATCAAATTTATCAGACATGCTCATCTTTGACTTTCATGCCAAATCTAGTATCTCTCACCTAGGCCAGATCCAAGAGCAGCAGCAGTTGCAGGATCTAACTGAAATGGGTTAATCATCATCTGGGCGTCTGGGCCACTGCTGCCAGCTGGATTCTCCAGTTTTACTCCTGCGAGACCCATGTTTTGAGCCAGATAGTACTGGTAAAGCTCTGCCTCGGCTGGAGCCAGTCCCAGATGGAGGCTGTGTTGGATCTGCTTCATGTTCTGTTGCAGCAGCATCATGTTGTGCATGTGCTTTTCGCTAGTCATATGGATTCGTAAGTTCCGTGCCACATTGGTCTCGTAGTCGCACACCTGATGGTTGTAGAATAGGAAAATTGCATGCATTAGCATATAAAACTCTGTTAGCTTAATCATCATAATTACATTATATTACTCTTCAAATAGATTTTAAATCAATAATAATGGTAGTCCTTTACAGCTATAGAAAGTCTGAAATGGGCACAACGTATAATAGCAGAAGCAACAAAAGAATATACATTTACAATCCAAAGAATAACAGATTATTCATTCAAAAATAGTATTACAGCCAAGATGCTAAATTTCTAACAGATTTCCCAATGCTTGCAGATATTGCTAGAATGTATAAGAAATCCTGTTTAATACCAGAGGTCAGATGATGTGGCTAAGAAAAATAATAGACATGGTGACGCACAGGGAAATAACTGGCTCATTGTGTAGACAGTGCAACAAGCTAATTGGTATGTTGCTACCACTGTGCTACAATGATGCTCTGTTTCTTTCATTACCTCACAGCGCCAAGTGGGCTTCTGCTTGGGCTTGGAAGGCGACGGTGCACCACAACCTCCACCAAGGCTGGCACTGGGTACTGGATTGGCATGGTTGTGGTTGTATTGTGCCTCACTGCCACCATTCTGGAGTGTTTGCACATTGTTTAGATGCTTGTCTGACTGCATGTGGATGCTAAGGTTTCCTTTGGTGGTAGTTGAATAATTGCATACCTAAAAAAGAAGGATTATCAATCAAATTAATAACAATCATGCATGATAAGCAATAAATGTATCTATAACAGAGTGGGTAATATTTGATGTATGACCTAGTATAGAAATTCAACTTTTCTTTAGTTTAGAAAAGAAAACTCTGATGCTGAATTTTCAGTGTATGATTGTACTTATATCTGAGCCTCAAAAAAGTTTTTAAAAGCAAACAGCCATATCTATGTTTAGAGATAATGCTTTTTATCATCAGCCTACATTTGTTGAACCAAGTAACCAATTTTAGTACCCCCCTTAGAAAAAATAAAAAAGCAAATAATGAAACAAACAAATGCAATATTTAATTTGAAAAATTAAAAATGTCAAAAGGAAACTGAAAATCTATAACGATGGAAAAGGGATGGACAGACCTCACAGCGGAAAGGCTTGTATCCACAAGTATAGCTTTCGCCTCTGGCTAAACGAGGGTGAGGCTGTCCTGTGCGGCAGTAGACACATGATCCACCAGACTCTGGATGTTTCTCTTTCATGTGAGCGTCCAGTGTCTGTTGGTACTTGTAGTGCCAGTTACACTTTGGACACTTCAGTGTCTTGCAGGAGTTACGTGAATGCATCATTGTCATGTGCCCTCCCAGAGATCGTGAGGATCCCAAGACTGTGTCACACTTAGGGCACTCCACCCCACTACCTGGAGATCCTTCACCTGGACCAGGGGTGCCAGGTGTTCCTGGAGTTCCAGGTGTACTAGGATTTCCTGTGTGTTGATGTAAAGGCCCGGGACTTTCATCATCTCTGCGCAACAACATCATGTCAAGGGGGTTGGAGGATGGCGATGACCCATCCCGTCCTACCAGGCCTTCACTGGTAGAGTCGTTGCTGCTCTCCCGCTCTCTGGCAGCTGCCAGGGCAGTGGACAGACGGCTCTTCTCCATCTCCAGCTTCTCACAAACTGGCAGGGAGGAAGAGGAGGTGGATGCAGGGCCTTTGCTGTCACTGTTCAATTTAAGCACACTGTTGGAAAGGGGGGGAATACTTTGGTTTAAGAGAGGGAAATCTTTGCTACTCGTGCTGTCGGCCCCCTGGCCAGTCATGGTCATGGTCATGGCCTGCTCCTCCTCCTCATCTGCCTCCATCTCAACTCCACCACCAATTGAGTAAGTGTCCTCATCCTGCTCTGGACTTTCTTCTCCCACTGTACCGGGTTCCCGCTTGATGGACGGGTACTGGCTCAGGTCCGGCCCATTGGGTTGCAAAGTGCATGTGTCCCTAACGTGGCCTTTGCAGTCACTATTGGAGTACCGACTTTCCAGACTGCCACTAGAGGCAGCAGCAGCAGAACTCCCACTGGGGGCTCTGTGGGCACCAGCCCCACCCCCGAGGTTTGGGTTGGTCTCAGCCTTTGGCATGGTTTGGGTTCTGGGGGTTTGGTCAGAGGAGGAACTGCTGGCACTGCCCTTCAGGAAAGCAAAACCTGCCTGAAGAGAATCTGCATTCTCTCCACTACTGTGGAAAGCATTCCACAAGCCACGGAGCCCCGTATCTGGCCCTAGGAAGTTGGCAGGTGAGGGGAAGTGGGGTAGCACAGAGTTTTGGGTTTTTTTTGGTTCCAGAAAGCTTATAAGAGGTTCTTTGTCCTTCCCGATACCCTGGATAATAGCAGAGACATGCTTGTTGCCCAGCAGCTTCTGCTCCTGGTCATTCAGGGTCATACGGTGGTCATGGACAGCATGTGTCACGAAGGAACGGCTGTAACCAAAAGACAGCTTGCACAGGAAACACATGAGCACAGGTTTCCGCCGCCCATCGGCCACACAGCCCTCAAACTTGGACAAGTCCACATTGTTTGGGACATCTTTGGACACACAGGAGTTTTTGGCTGCACCATCCGCCGTAAGATAGTCTTTGTCATTTATGTGGCGGAGGTCATAGACACGGAAACTGTGCAACACAGGATCAGCGCCCACCAGCCCTCCAGCTGAGGTATTTGGGAAGGAGGGGTGGTCGGTCACTAGGGTTTTACCCCCAAGGGATGAGGCGATGTGGAAGGTGTTGATGATCTGGGGGTAGAAGGACATGGGTGCAGCGGGCTGCTCCAACCTCTCCCCCCCTGTGCTCAGGCCACTCTGACTACTGTTGGCCTGAGCATTGGGGAAGGTCTGGGAGGACATCAGGCCCCTGAACTGGAGAGCCCCAGAGAGGCCCCCAAGGTTGCCACGCTGCTCTTTGGAGTCCTCCAGGATGAAGGCAGAGCCATCGGGCTGGTAGATGATCTCACCGCACAGGTTCTCCACATCACTGTCCTCTTCCATCTCCATCTCACTGTTAATATCCCCCACTTCTGCAGCACCCACATCACGGTCTCCTTCATCGTCACTCTCCTCCTCTATCATCCCTTCAACCTCCTCATCCTCCTCGTGACCTCCAGCAGTAGGCAGGCGGGCATTGGGGCAGTGGTGCTCCATATATTTTTGTAAACTGGAGAAGGAATTAGAACATTCGTTGCAGGGGATCTCCTTTGCTGGTGCCACAGGTGATGTGGCAGGGGCAGAACAGTCCGAACCCAAAGCTGCTCCTCCTCCTACTCCTGGTAAAGTTCCAGTAACACTCCCTTTGTTACCGGTAGTAAAGCTTTCTCTCCGACTCTGCTCAGTTACAGGGTCAAAATTTGCACTGACAGTGGTGGGGGTAGTAGTGGACCTAAGCGGGCTCACAACAGGCCCTCCAAGGCCATTCTCCGGCTCTCCAATGGCAGCAGGTGACGATTGGTTTTTGTTGGCATTGTTGCTGTTTGTGACACTGGTCTCCATGGAGACGTCTGAGTTGTCCGCAGCAGCAGCATCCAACCTCTGGCCACCATGTTCCTGCTGCCGCGACGACACCATAGGGGGAGAGTCACAAGTTGCCATGACAACCACTACATATGGATCTCATCGCATCCAGCCCAACAGGGACCTGAGTTACGGAGAAAGACAAATGAGAAAAAAAAAGAAAAAAATATTTAGTAAATGGGATATGACAACTATTTCATATTCTAAATATTGCTAATGTTTTTTTCGGGAGCAGGAGTTAATTATTTTAAATAATTCCAATGTACTCTAAACTCAGATTCAACCCAAACAGTAATTGTGTCATTGTAAACTTTAATACGCTAAAAGATTGTAAAGGTTGTCAGCATCATGGGCAATAGAATTCATAGGGCTTGTATTTGTGATTTTTGTTACTTTTGTGGCTCTCATCTGATTATGAACTGGAGTGTTATAGAAAAAAAATATCACAACTCAAAGCCTTGAAATTGATCTTTATTGTTGTCCAGAATAATTGTCTAAGTTCTTTGCAGATTGAGGCAGACATTTTGGCATTACTGCTACACAACTCTTTCAATCCAAATGGTGCTTTTTGCCACCAAAAGTAAAATAAAAGTAGCAAACACATTGAACTTTTTGAAAAGTGGAGAAAAGCAGTATTAACTCCTCCTAGCATTTTTGTACAACCATGACTACAATGTTTTCCTTTTCAATATGGATATTTAAAGGACTGTCCAGTGCATTAAATACTCTTGATAATGACATTACTTCAGTGGGCTGTGACTTCAAACAACTATTATGAAGAAAAGATTAGGAGTTATCCCAGAAAATATGTTGACTAAAGGAATCAATTGTTTACTGTCAATCTTGGAACGTTCTTACCAGTCAGGAGTTACTAAATAGGCAGCAGATATTAACCAATTAATGCACTGAAGGTATGACGTACACTGTTTGTACAGAAGGAAAGTTTATGTAACTCTGTGGCAGTAGTTGTACAATGTGAAAATGTAGCATGTAACATTTCTAGTGTTGATACATAGGAATGCATATCCTTATATTCATTTGTTGTTTCATGCAACAGGGGAAAGTAAGAAAGAAACAAAGAGACCAAGAGACACTGAGAAAGACCCAAGAAAGAAAGAACAAACTTCCAGGAGTAATGATGTTTGGAGTACAAGTGAGATGTTATCTATCCTGGGTGGCTGCCTATCCTTTCACCCCCCTCACTTCAAATCTCTTGGCCTTTCACAACAAGGCACAAATGCTACAGCACCCAAAAACTCATGGCAGAAAAATCCTCCTTAGTCCACAAACGCAAACCAATAAAAAAAATCCTGCTCAGCAAATGCAGCAAATTAGAACTACTTGTACATGCATAGGTCTTTTCACTTGATACAGTACCAGCTCCTTTCAGATGCTTGCATGTAAATGAGCTAGCATTAAAAGAAAGCTTTAAAGAGGCATGTTAACCTTTAACCCAATCCACCTGCTGCTTAATTCTCCCTCTTTTTCTACAATGCCTCTCCCTAACAACAAAGCTACAAAGCAATTAGAGGATTAATCCGCAACAATCCAAGGCTAAACAAAGCCGGTGGGAGGGACAGTAAAAGCGTGAGGAATGAAATCAAACATGAGTGGGAGCGTGTTTTGAGGGTGCATGTGAGTGCACACGCTACAATCAGGTTTAATCTGACATTTCCTAGAGATGATTCAGTGGGACTAGTGATAGATTAAAAGAAAGAAAGAAAATATTATTTTTTCATTTCTGTATCTCATTGTGTATCGTTCTGTTCATCAGATTAAAGATAAATTCACAAGAAGGAGGAAAATAATTTTAGGGCTTATCAGTTCAGCATGGCTGTGGCATGAGACGGGAAGTAAAAGTGAGAGATGTGCATGACAAAATATTCTCCTAAATACAAGCACTTACTCTCAATCAGAGCGGGGATAAAGCATCGTTCTAGAGAAAATAGTTTTCACAATAATCAAATTATGGAAGACAGAGTGTATCATACCTGAAACATTATGAGTCCAGTCACATTAAGTATCTTTAGTGGGCTTCTAAAGCATCAAACCATTGAATCAATGGGATTTAAAAAGAGAAAACAGAGTTTTAATCTGGGGATAACAGCTGTGTTCCTCTACAGCACACAGTTCTGTATGCAAACACACTTGCTTTCATGTTAACTTCAACTGAAATTGGAAAAAACATTAGCAATAATTAGCCCTACATTCTAAAGAATCAAGGCGATGAAACGGACACAAGAATGTGTGGTAACAAAACGCACACACAACAGTTTTTGCACAAATGTATGTCTTAATTTTCAACATTATTGACTGTGACAGGATTAAAAAAAGAAACACAAATAAGCTTAGTTGGTGGCTTAATAAAATAAAGGCTTTTTACATTCACTTGAATTTCAGCTCAGTCAGCTTTTTACTATAAATTATCCAGTACACTCACATCATGCAAAAGCAGAATATTGTGCTTCCTTCTGCAGTTAAACATACATACCCTTCATATTTTCCTCCAGTGTCCGTCTTCTAAAGACTTGTGTTAAAATGTGATCGTGGGTAAAGCTCCTCAGAAGCAGTGCGTTTGAGGACTAATGCGACAGATACGACAGGATTTACTACTTGTCAGTGGTGTCATTCCACTTCTTATTTCATTGGGGAGCAACCCTCATTTGAAATGTAGCTTGGACATAAAACACTGGTTTATGAATTATGCATCTCTTTAAGAATAGAATTATGTCTTATGGTTAAGCCAATGTGTTAAGCACTTGGCACTGGCAAATCAGCCCCCCTAATGCTACAGGTTAGCAGCTGTTTAAATATGTGCTGCCCGCCAACAATAACATAACTGTTTATTATTTAGTTGCCTATAACTCTAACTGAACCCATTACTTTTGCTACTAACAGAAAACTGACAGAGCAACATGTTGTGATGAATGTCGCTGGTAATTACATTCCATTAACATTTTTGCTTATAGATGGACATACTCATGTAGTTTCTTTACTATATGTGCTGATAAAAAAAAAAAAAGAAGCTTTTTCAACAACAGAGATACAAAACACACATTCAACAAAAGGGCCCATCGGCCCAAGATACTATGTGTAAAAGCAGAGTTTACAATGTGTAGGAACAAAGATTGAGTGCAGTAAACATCTGTGTTACTCAGTAATTTAGCAATACATTGAGAAAAGAAAACCGAACATGATGCAAGCACCCTGGCATTTTCAAAGTCATCTGACCAATTCAACATGTTCTAATGAAAAATAGCTGGGTGGAAAAGTGATAATATATTGGATAATCAGACCCTTAAAGTCCAAAGATTTATATAAAAACAGCCTGTTATCAGTTATGTCCTAGATTATTTTTGTTTTCTTCCTTCTCCATGCTTTCACACCTTTCACAGCTGTAGTGCCCACTTCTCCTTCTTTCAAGGTAGATCATATTACCACTAGCCAAGAAACATTCCTTTTTCTCTCCCCCACTGGCTTCCTTCGCTCTGCTAACCAACCAGACTACTTTCATTTGTAAGAGAGCAAAAGACAGACAGATACATAGAGAGAAACTAACAATGAAGCTCAGGTTTTTCCACACCGCAGAAACAGTTCCCTTTTTTTAACAGGAGAACAAAAGGGATGGCCTGAGCCGCTCCTACCTCTGTTTTTTAATTAAGCATGTCCCCTTGCTTTCACACATATGCACACGGACAGAGGCTGACACACACGCACACAAAAGCACACAGACAGACACACATATCATTAAGGTAATTAAAGTGGCAGATCAGATCCAGTGAGAGGCAAATAATAGCCCAGGAATGCCTGCTTTGGACACTGCTAGTTCTGATGGTTGAAAGGGCTATGAGACTCCTTAGCCTTTTGTTTTTCCTCTCTCCCACCCCTTTGCTCTCTTTCCACTATCTTTCCATCTGCTTTTCAGTAGCTCCCTGAGAGACAGTGAGGCAGTCTGAAGGAGGGGAATTCTCTTTGCTTTTACCAATTTTTCCAACTTTTCTGCTTTCTATCAGACTCAGATTAATCATAACATGCTTCCATTTTGATCTGAAGTTGTGTCTTACAGAAGTACAACATGAAAACAATGTGGACCTGAGCTACTGGGCAGGTGGTGATGTCAACGTCTCCTCTTATTTTTGTCCTCTTGTCAAGCTATCACGCATTAGCCGGAGTTGCAGCCTCTTATGACAAACCCGTAATTGCAGTGTCGCCACACTGCTGTCTTTGCTTACACAAGGATCTGCTGGGTTCACATTCTTCATCACTGTCTGACATTTAATGCAAAGGCAGCAAGCACTTTTAATAGTGTGGTGAGAGTTTACAGCATTTGTAAACACCGGAATTAGGCACATCTATGCTTTGTGATGTGGCTGTCTACGTTCTCAAAAGGGTTTTTATGTTTTGTCTTGTCAAACTGATTTGGGGTAACAAGTGAGTTCATCTTATAACTGATAACATTACAGGCACAGACAGACTGAATCTTTAAGGTGACCCATGACAGCTAGGAAAGTCAAACAACAAAGTCAGAGACAGCGTGAAACTTTAGCTATATGTCCATTTCTTGAGGTCTTCTAGAAAGTCAGCTCTCTCCCAGCATGTGGCCTCTCAGTCTAATACCAAATCTTCTATCAAAATGTCACCAAGCGTTAGCCAAAGACAAAGAGGAAGGACGGAGTGAAAGCCCCTACATCCATCTCCCACTGTCAGTGCCATGAATAGGTCCACTCTGGTCTAATTAGACCTGTTTATTTGTTGCCATGCAGAAATGGAGGGATGAAAAACAAAAGGGATGAAGGAGGAGGGGAATTATCTCCTTCCTCAAAATGCAAGAGGAGCTTCGACTGCCATCAGAGTGCTGATGTACGCGAGCACAAACACGTGCACATAATCACAAAGGACGACCTAATGCTCTCTGTGTAAAGTCTTAAAAGAAAGGACAGAGGGAAAATAATTGCAAAAGGATGAAGGGGAGGGTTTTGTGAGACCAACTGTTTTTTGTCGTCTATACTTCTTATCCTCACAAAAGGTTTTAATGCAGCCCCAGTTTGTTGCCTGGAGGTGTAATATTAGACACAGCATTCAGTAGATCTCAGCAGTGCCCCCCCCCCCTAAAAAAAAACAACAAAAAAAACAAACACACACACCCATTTCTGTCTGCAAGTCCTCTTCCTTGTGTCTCCCTTGTGAGCAAAGGCCTTAATTATTAAAGGACACCTTATCATTATTGCAAGTCACATCCCAGACACCTTAAGTACCGCTACATTTAACACACAACTCTTGTTGTACAAATTACCCACACTGGTATAATGTCTTCTCGCAAATCAAAATTATCCTGGACATGATCAATGATCTTGGATTGTAGAAGGAGGCAAATGAAGTAAGAGAAGATTCAGAGAATGGGGTAAAAAGGAGAAATCTAGAAGACAGAAGAGGCCTTTTTTGTGAGAGCCGGTATGCAGCCTCTATATCCCTCAGGTTGATGACAAGTAAATTGGTCTCATACGTTGCTCAGGTAACATTACACCCAAGTCCCCTCAGGCTCATACCTGATATTTCATTGTTAGAGAAAGAGAGACAAAAAAAAAATAAAATAACAGGGTAAAACTGGTTAAAAAAAAAAGAAAACGAGAACAAATGAGATTAGAGAGTTGGAAAACAAAGTTGTACAGAGTAGTATGCAAACATATGCAAACTTGATGGCTAGATGAGACGAAGTGCTGAACCCACAGGCAATGCGGAATCTTTTTCCTCTAAAGCAATGAGCCATGGGTCCTAGAACCTGATTCTGGATCAGATTACAGCAGTCGCTGTCCTAATTTCAACTGGAATGAAGTGAAAACTATATATTGTCAACTGCTCGGATGCAACCCCTCTTGAATGAGTTCTTATTCAGTTTGGAGCCCAGTTAAATTAATTTCTACTGAGTTTTTCGTCAGGACGCTTCTGTAGGATGAGTATCCTGGTATATATGTGCTCCTTGTACAGCTATATAGACAAAGTTTAATGGATTAAAGACAACTTTGACAGGATTTAACATTCTTACAAATGGACTTTGGGGCTTACACAGTCTAGTCTAACTATATCCAGAAGCCTTTGAAAGGGCTAAATTTTGTGCTAAATTCAGTCTGAAACATGAAAATAAACAGTCAGACACTGCTGGGACGCAGTCACTACTCACTGCCCAAGCTAAAGATTTTTCCAGCATCAAAGACAAAGCCAATCTACATAGCTAATGCCTCCACTTTTTTTCCCCCTCCCCTTGCTCAAACTCAAAACAGCAAAGACTGAGAGGAGTGAAAAAAAGTGGGGATTTTTCTTTTGCCGACAATCTGGAAACACTCTCAAGTTAATTAGGGTTGATTGGAAATGAACCGCACAAACAAAGGGCAGCCTATGCCCTGACTATTACGACCATGCACGCGTGCATATACATGCACAGAGGGTTACTAAAGCCACATTAGGAGTGCATGCTGGTAGAAGCTCCATGCTTTGGACTCTTTTACTCACACTTTTCTCTCTCATCCCCCCCAACCAAGCGCACACACACATCCCCCAAACCACTATCCTTCCACCTTCACCCCCCCGCCCCCCAGATTAAGGGAATGCACTGACGAAGAATGTGTGACGACCTCCACTGCCAAGGAGCAAAACTTTCAGCCCCTGACGCCACAAAAGGCAAGAAGGTAATTAAGTTTGAAAGAATAGAAGCACTGCTGCAAACAATGCGCCAGTGTCCATGGGGAGGGATATATGTGTGTGCATGTTGAGGGGGGGGGGGTGAGAAGGGGAGGGAGGGCAGAAAAGCCATTAACATTCAGTGGCCGGGTGAAAGAGAGGAAGGAGGGCAAAGGGGAACTGAGGATGGCATTCTCTGTCTCTATGCTCCTCGCTGTCTTTCTCCGTCACAGCACGACTTGTCTGTTCATTCTCTTTATTTATCTCTTTTTTTATTTTCTTTCAATCACTCTAACATCTGGTTTGGACCCCTGCCTTATCACCCCTCTACCGCACAGCAGCAGCTCTCTAATGCTCTTTTTGGCCCCTTCGCTGTTCCTTGTTGCTCCTCTCTATGTGAGGGGTGCCCCCCTACAGACAACACACACCCTGCTTTTTAAGTCCAGCTCCAGCTCCTGATCATCTGCTTTGCGAGGCGAAGTTGGACACTTTGCATAAATTTAGGCTAACAGGTACACACACACCCTGTATCCCTGACAGTTTACCACCTGAGAGTGCTAAGAACAAACTAGATTACCACTCTACATACACACATATGTGTTCACACAAACGGAGCTTTGCAACATACAAACTGAAGGGAAAAAAAAATACACAGGCAGCTTTCATCTTCTTTGCCGCATCTCCAGAACAGCAGTTTAACTCAATTAGCAAAGAATGTAATTTTATTTACAGACTCCACAGTAATTTGTAATACATACACACTCACAGACACACAGACTCACACAGTTTAAGCAAGCTGTCCCTCTCCCACGTGGTTAGAGCCAAGAAAGAAGTATTCATTGCTCATGCATGTGTGTCAGTCTGTGTGTGTTTGTGTGTGAATCTGAGTGTGCGGGTGTGTGCATGTGTGTTCGGACAGTGGAAAGATCATGAGACACATTTACGTCAGATGAGTGAATCAGACAAACCGCCGCTAATTTCAATGAGGGATTCTTCTGAGGACAGAGGGATGGTGAGAATGAGAACTTTTGAGTCAAGGAGAGGTACATAAACAGTGGGAACAATAGTTTATGAAAGCAAGAGATGAGTGAACAAAACAACTTGTGTGTGTGTTTTTCACACGAGTTCGCACATCTAATGTCCTCTTTTTTTCTGAACTGTTGAGGAAAGCAAGTCGCCAACTAATTGTTGTGTTGTGGCGTTATTTGTTTAGTAATCTGCTTCTATTTGTCTCTGCATCTCACCAGAGACATGGATTAGAGCTAAAATGATGACTGCTTAATCCTTGATTTGCCTGTGCTAAATAAATATTAATCTAGCCTGCTCATCATGCTCTTGCAAGGTACAACGTACACAATATGAGAGGGCTTAGCTGTTACATAAATCACAGCCTTATCTTTTGGATGAGGCAAAAGCATGAGTCCACACACACACACACACACCTCATCTCCACAATAACACATAAAGTCGAACGCGGTGGCAGGGTGGGATTATTTGCCAAGTGAAATTAATAATCCTGCTAAATACAAAGCCAGAAAAAAAAATATCTCTCGAATAGATGTTTTCACTTGGGGTGTGTGGATACAATTACATGCCAGTGCAGGAAAAATTACAAATATCACTCATTTGTGTTGATTCAGACCCCTCTCTATCACTCACTCTGCCTCTCAGTGGGTTTGTTTAGAAAAAACCCTGTTGGGAACATGAAAAATGAAAGCTGCCATTGCTAAACTCTTTCTCTCTCTCTCTCTCTCTCTTGCTCGCTCTCTCTCTCACACACACACACTTTAATTGACAAGGCTGCGGCGGTGCAGCGCAGAAGAGGTTAAGCAAACACTGTCCACGTCAGTCAAGGATAGTGTGCACACACTAACAGACAGACACAGAAAGCAGTCTCTGACGCAGGCATTTCATATCCACCTGGCAAATATAAACGACTGGTTATACTGCATCAACTACCATGAGCCTCAGATTCTCTGCTTATTTCATGCTATGATAAGTGTGAAGCTTGTGAAACAACTTGTGTGTGTGCGACTTATTTTAGGACTCCAAATAGCATATATATGACTTATTCTTTATATACTTGGCACAACGGTCTGATATTAAAAACGTGAAGTAATTTTCCAGCTCTGAAATTTGTTTCGCAAGAGCAGCAGGTCCTACTGATACTCTGAAGGCTATTATTAAGCATTACAAACTTGCGTAGCAACTCCCGCTACTTGTTGCCAAATTCCTTTTAAGGAAAAAAAAAATGTCACAAATGTTCCCCTATTTGGTGAAAGATGTTGATCAGTATCGAGTGACAAATAACCATGTTGGCAGTACAGCTAAGTTATAACATGGGACACACGGTTTAAGTGAGTGGATTTTTCAACAGCTGTGTACTTGCTTCCATCTAAAATACTTGTCATTACTCAATTATGGCCTGAACAGGTAGGGACAACTTGTCTCTCCGCTGTGTCAAAGTTGGCTGATTTATGTTTGCTTAACCTGTGCTTATCAAGGCCAATTACAATGGAGAGGAGAAGAGAAGAGAAAAGAAGAGAAGGATAAAGACACCTTACTAATTGTACAGACATTTCTTAGACATGTCGACTAAATCTTACAGTTCTTTTCCAGGAGTAACAATAAAGTTTAAAGTTCAAACCCCCGCTGTTTTCTAAAGGAGGTACACGGCGGGACCCTGGCCCTGTCATTATCTTCATAAACATAATCATAGGGCAGGTATCCTGACTGACGCCACAAGCTATGTACCCCTCACTTAAATATCTCCTGAGCACTTCTTTGACACGCCACAAAAAGACCATTAATGTCTTAAGCATTTCAACAGGAAAAATGTGCTTACCTTACTTTAAAAGAAGCACAAATTAACACACATTTAAACACACAGAGATGTGAGCAAACAGGGGATATATGGAAAAACACACAATACCTTTTAGCTGTCCAAGAGCATGAACACTCGTGACAGGTCTAATTTCTGGACCCAGGGAATTACTAATTAACTTAAGCTTTCGGCTCTCTATTTAATTAGAGAGGTCTCCAAATGAACTTTAGACCAAAGCCATTTGCTTTTTAAACAAACCCCCTTTTTCTGACAGCTGTTGTGAGTTTGCCCTCTTCTCACAAAAACCACAAGGAAAGCACAGTTGTTATTTAAGCCATCATAGGCTCTTTTTCTGGTTACTGTAGGAGGGTAAAAGGAGAATAGAGGGAGGAGAAGGAGCAAAAAAAGAGCAATGAAGTTGAAAAGTGTACATTTTAATTGGATTTCACTACAAACAAACAACTGTCAGATATAATAAGCATGGTTTTAGATTAACACCACAATATTCCTTTATCAAATAAACACCATGTCTCGCAGATCTAGGGCCAGCCTACAGAGAGAGAGCTGAGATATAAAGGATCCATTACATTACTGCTCACTGTAGGAAATAACCATATAAAAGAAACACGGTAATGTATTTGAATCAAACATTCTTAAAACAATGTGGTTTGTTTTCTTTCTCTATGTGAGTGTAATTATGAGTGCTTATTGCTCTTTATGTGACAACTATGGGGTTGTGGAGGCCAATGACAAGGAAGCCCAGGTCCAGAGTCAGCATGGTCTCTTTTCTACTCTCTCTTAAATAAACAAAAGCATACATATTGTGATCCCTGCAAAGCAAAACCTCTTTCAAACAGATATTGTCTTCATTTTTAAAACTGTATATATATGAAAGTAGCAAGGAATCACCAAAGGCTGTGGTATCTTAGAAAATGACTGCCTTTCATTTAAGAATATTCCAAATGGATAAGAGTCTCCAACAAACCAAACAGATGAGCAGCCCATCCATCACCACATTGTGACACATGTTTAGGTATTATGTTAAGGAAGACGTCCATTCTTCAAAATACTTTGCTTTTTTAACAGTTCCTCCAAAGCCTTTGTATATCTGCTCATCTTTGTTAGGATGAAACAAGGCAAAACTCTCCTCTTTATTTAGTCTAGGTGCAGAGCGCTGATACATCACGAAAACCGCTGACAAAAACTAGCCCTGTTAATACCTACAATTTCATATACAAGAACATTCCAGCTCCTGCTCTGCTCTTCTTCTTTACTGTCACAGAAAGAGAGGAGTCTTGTTTTTTTTCCCTCTCTTTTTAAAAGCAAATAATTAAAGATTATTCCACAGCTGGTGCCAGGCCAGAAAAAGAGGTATGGTTTGAGGGGGATAGTGTTGGCTGAATTCTCCTCCGGGAGTTGTAGAGACACATGCTTGAATGACTGTTTAAGATCAGACACAGTGGAAAAGAGCATATCTTCTCTCCTTTTTATTTTTTTACTACTTTTCTTCTAATCATGCCATTAAAACGGGACACAACTATTCATTCAAAAGTTATTTGTAATTTTATCAGAAATATACCCTAGAGCAGCACTGTTTAGCAGGCACTTCCAACACAGACAAACTGTTGACCACAGTTTCCATATAATTCTGAAATAGCACATTCATGTTCTCTTTAAGTCAGTATAAACTGAGTTTGAACAAAGATAACAACAATTTCCAACAAAATTCCTTCATTTCATCTCTCATTATACAGTTTATTCAAGTCCACAACTAATGCATAATTAATTAGCTACATATTCCCCAATGAAACTTGCCAATGGCCTTGCTATGACCATGATACTATTGCCTTCAGGAATATCGCAAGCCAATCATGTTACACACCTGCAATATACATCAATATGCTGATAGAGATACAAATCAGAAACATATAAACCAAGAAGAAAGCACATTTAATTTTGCATGCATATTCTAATGATTTCTGAAAAAATAAACTATCACTTCCTTCTTATTATTCCATCTTTCCTTAAGGTCTATTAATGTGCACATCTTGTGACTGGGCTCTCTGCCTTTTCAATCCTTGCCTTTGTCTTTGGCCAACAGGGAAAAGAATGTATCATTTGTCATGAGACGTCTTGTGCTATTGTGGGGTGTCTTTTCTCAAACCTGGAGAGACTTAGTCATTCATCAACTTTTTGTTTTTTTCCTCTGAGCTCAGAGATTGTTGTTTAACTTCTGTTTGAATGATGCAGTTGGGCATATATTTCATGGTTTTGTTTTTACCATGCCAGCTTTCATGGCTCTCAAAATACTTCTGAGAGCAATCGATAGAATGTGGCATATAACCTTTTGTACCATGCATTGTTTTGTGGGTAAGTACAGGAGGGACAAACCTTTCTAAAATAAAATGCTGCTGAATACTTTGTTGAATATGTAGGATGAAGACTTTGAGGGACTCGCATGGACCTGAAGAGCTGAGCGAGTGTCTTTCACATTGAATACATCAAAAATTATAGAGGACAAACAATGTCACAGCTTGAAAGGTATCTACAGCTTCTAGTACAAAATCAATATGCAGAAATACAACCATTTGTAGAAATGTACAGCAATAAAGTTAAAACTTCTAATGTATCTGTGAGTTTCTTTATGCATTCAAATTGCCCAATCACTTTTGGAAAAGTCACTCCTTATACTTGACCACCATGCTCCTCAACTGAGCAAAAGAGGGCATCCGATGATGAAAGATGAGACAAAAAGAAACAAAGAACATGAGACACCAACAGAGACGTATAGAGAAAACAATCAGTGGTACACTGAGAGGCCTCATATTTTTCATCAGCTCATTTTATCTGACCTAAACCTGAGAATCTCTGCCACCCCCAAAGCCCACAGGACCGTAGATCAAACAGAAAGAATACTCAAACACACGGCCCCGATTGTTCTTTCCCCACCCACTGAAACCCCCCACCCCTCACACACACTTCCACTTTGAAATGAGAAGAATAAACACATTATTCTAAATGAAATACGCAGACCCATGTTTTTCCATGGCTAATATCCTGTACGGGATGGCTGATGCAAAATAGGCAGGAGAGCCTGAGAACGGGACGGAGAAAAGAGGGTAGAGAAAAATCCCCCTCTTTCTATTTTCCCTTAAGAGACTGATGAAGGCTTGTCGAGATGAGAGAGAGGCAGACATAGCGACATGAGAGAGAGAGAGAGAGAAAGAGGGTAACGCAATCCTGACTGGCTCTGAACCAACAGCAACAAAAACATTTAGATAACCGCGCTCAATAATGAACGATTTCAATGAGGACAAAAATTACATTTCCTACAGATAACATGCCCCCTTCCCATAACAGAGCCAAAAGAGCATTGAAACCACGTCATGCTTAAGAGTGGTGCACTGAAGTATTATGTTAGGGGAGGGTTGTGGTAACTATATTAGTATCCTTTTACCTAGCCAGAGACAGTACTTTTACTGGTTGGAAGGAGATTGAGTTAAAATAGCTGAGAGAGATGAGGAGAAATATAGTGCTTGTATGACAATTCCTCTAGCTGCTCTGGAAAAGCAACAAATCTCTCCTCAACTGACTGTCTGTGTTATAGCACAACAAGCGGCGTGGCTCAAACGATTACCAATCTTCAATACGTACTACAAGGGCCACTCAAAATAAAACTCCACATACACATAACCAAGGATCACTACAGCACACTTGATCCTCACAGGTGGTGTGGGTCACAGTGAGAATGCTATCCCCACCTTTCCCATCCACTAAGCACTCACTTCCTTTCATGCCAAAGTCTGTCAAGTTGCTTGAGAGGGGAAGAGGCAAGAAAAGAGAAGATATAGCGTGGAAAGAAGGCAGAGAATAAGAGAGAGAGTCTTTGTCCTCCTCCACTCAGCTCCAGCACGTTTCCTCCTCGGGTCTGTCCAGAATTAGCATATGAAAGGCGAGGGAAGGCGTGCAAAAGGTCAAAGAAAGAGGATCCTGTCCAATGAGAGACAACAAAAACAGGCCACACCGGCCTTTGTGCCGTTCATGTTCTCCACCACCTAACCTCATGCCCCTCCCTCAACCCTGGATCATTTCCATACGCCAGATGATGACGGTTGATCATAAATTACTTGCAAAGTCGGGCTGGGTCATATGGAAGTCACGGTGGCAATTTTAAGCTGCGTCACCACCCTTGTGCTCCCTCTTAGCACCACCACCAGAGCTCACACACATGCAGGCGTTCACATAAAACACACCTGCCTGGCAATTTCACAGCTGCCTCTGCCCAGATGATATCCGATCAAATCCTTAGCAAACATCTCAATAAAGGAAAATGTAAGAGCAGTGTTGTCTGGTTTGATCCATGAAAGCCGCTCCCTTCCTTCCATGTAAATGCTACCTGAGCCACAACCATCCACTACATAATTGTACACTCCAGTGCTTTAGGGATCCACTTTAGTATATATATGGAGGCTTAGGGAATTTACCAGTCTCCACCGTTACTCTTTTATCATACATATTGCTTCACATGACAGCTTCCATCTGCTTGCATCCGAACAAACATCCAAAAGCAGAGGCCTGTTGTTTCCGGGGTTCTTCTCAGCACAAACAGTTGTGTCCCGGTGGCAGCCTGAGACACAGAGGGTTGAGGAGAGAGAGAGAGAGAAAAAAGGGTGGGAGAGCGAGAAGAGGGGTAGAGCATTTCATCTCTCTTTCATCTCTGTCACCCAGTCAAGCGTTCAATGCCCCATTCAGCGCCTGCCCAGCATTATGCAAAATAATGCTAATCCCCTTTCCCGTGCTTTCACACTTGTATAAACCGCCGTTCCTGCCTCTGAAAAGCAATTATATCAGTTTACGTTCCTGTCAAAAAACAGGATTAGCATGCAAGTACTAGTAGCACCAACTCGGCTCGATCTCTATCCACCTTTGGCTATCGGGGAGCACAGAACATTAAATGTTTGTCCTCCATTCCCAAAAAAAAGGAAGTCAGGTAGCTGGGATGGGGGTAGCTAAAAGTGTGCTGTAATTACATATTTAGATGGAATAAAAAGAAGAGGTGGAAGTTTCACAGGCAGAACTCCTCATCCTAATTCTGGCCTGAGTAGTCATTGGCAGAATCTCAGCCCTGTAAAATAATAATAAAAAAAAGATTCAGCTACATCACCGCTCTGGGTCATACCAGTCTCACAGTTCCAGCCTCGCTTCACAGACAGTATGTGTGTTACACATGTGACATGCAGAGAATAACACACACAAATGAAAAGCTGTCATTCCCCCTGACACATTGCTTCCACATGTGCACAATCTTGTCTGTGTGCATGCAAACACACACACTGAGCAGACAAGGAAGGATGGCAGTGTTTTTGAATATGCAAATGCTCATATGAGCGGAACATGTGTAAATAGGAGTCATTGTGAGCTGGTTTAATCTGGACAGTCATGCCTCTTTCTCCATAACCCCCTCTCATGTTTTTTTACAAAATTTAATTTATTTTTTTAAATGGGGGTGGTACAGCACACTCATCCTAACCGATGACAGGTCAGGAACATGGGACATTCGTCATCACAATTAACAGGGTTGTCATGGTGACTAATGAAATTTGGCAAATTGGCTCAGCCATAGACTTAAACGTGCTACCTCTTGGGGGGGGGGGTCTCTGCCTGGCTGCTGGCCGGTTGCCTTACACACACCCATTATTCTCTTTTCTGCAATGGTGGTACAATAGAGTCACTTGTATCTCAGCCGATACCCACCGGCAGTACAAGCTCTCCGCCTGACAATTTGCATATGTTAATATAATTAAGTGCTAATTACACTAAAACTCGCATATTCACAAGCACCCTTCCCGGGAGCTACACACAGGCTTGATCTCTTTCCAAGTCTTTAACCCTCCTCCGCATCTTGCCGGTGTGTGTGATGGAGAGAAATTGTGTGTTAGTGGTGTTGCCCCAGGGCTGACACAGGAAGCCCCCCTCTTTCAGACATAATGCTGATCTGCAGCGAACTTCTTAGCTTCTCCCCCATATTGGCCTCCCTGAGCCAGAAGACTCTGACACTACTACTGCAGATGGTCAACCATCACACAAACACACATGTCCAGCTGTTATATATCTTTGTGTCAAAAACTACAAGTTCTAAACAGTTGCACAAAGATGTTGCATGAAAGACTATTAAAAAAAAAATAAAGAAAATAAAGAAGAAATGTAGAAGACGACAACTTTGCCTATTAAAGTCAAGTGCAACTGATCTTTTGCTGGGACTGTTACTTTTTTTGCTCCAGCTTGGAATCCTTCAGCTTAGAAAAATGATCTTTTACTTTTTAAAGTTCTGCAACCTATCATTCATGTGAAGAAAATGCTCGACTTGTTCAACACGAAATCTACAGAAATCAGGAGACCAGAATGACAACTGTTATTTGACCCAAAGACAAGAGATGAAAAAAATCTACATGGTTCCCTCCAGGGAGTATGTGTGTATGGATGTGAGAGTGTGTAGGCCTGCCGTTTTGATAATGGAGGACAGGCGGTTGTGCTTTTCACATCGTAATGGCCGTGAATCAGGGAGGAAGCCAAGCGGTCGTGCTACAATTAGAGTTCTTTTGTGCCTCTTCCTCTGTCTCTTTTTCCCTCTCTTTTCTTGCTTTCAAACGGCTGACACTCTACCTATCAAGGGTATGTTAAAACAGTCTACTCTGCTCTGCTGCAATGGTGAATGGGGGGGAATGGCGGCTGAATGGAGGGAAATTCACACTGTGCGGCTGCTGGACTTGCACGGACACATGCGTGCACCACACACAGCAGATGGTGCAGAAAGGAGGAATAAACACACATGCACAGACACACACCTATTGGCAGAAAGAGACCCCTCTGTGTGCACTGTCCCTTAATGAATGTCTGTTGGGAGTCAGAGGGTCGAAGCTCATTTAGTTGAATCTCAATGAGATGCTGCATTATGACTATGGTAATATGCTCCTCCCTTCCCCAATAATCATACGCAGGTCATTGTGTCAGAGCGATTCATTTCTATCACACACATGCGCCAGATGTTATTAAGCAGGAGAGTAAATCTCTCAAATAGATGTCGATGGGCTTCTATGCAAAAAAGTGTAGGAGAAAAAATATATATATCTATTGCAATAGTAGTCCAGTGTGTAGTGAGCTATGCTGCTCGCTCAAGCATGACGGCTGGTAATGCAGGTTTGGATGTAGCTCTGCGTGTGTCTCTTTGAGGGGGGGAAGCTCCCCTTCACTAATACCTGCTTCTCGGATTACCACAGCATCTTAAGTATTCAACCAGATTCATATTTTCCCTTTCTGCCTTTTTAGCCAAATTGGCTGTCTTTACACTGTAAAGCAGCGATATAGCCCTCCTTACTAAGGGCCTATGGGGGATCCACGAGCAAGAACATTAAAATGCAGCGATAGCCTTGTTGCAAAGCTCCTCTCTATTTCTTTCCCTCTCTTTCTGCAGCAAAAGCTTCTAAATCATCCAGCCTCCTCTATTAGACGGGAGACTTATTGAGGTAGAAACCATAAAAAATGAAGAAGGGAAATTTAATCCCTGAAATATTGATTTGCACATTAATATCAGATAGGCAGAGGGCAATCTAGCCGGGTGGAAATGACACATTGTCGACCCCTAGGAGAGGCCCGAGCCAATCTTCTAGCTGCATGTGTCTTAGACCCAGGAGTTATAGGACAGACTCAGCCCCTGTTTCCCTCTCTCTCTCTTCCATCCTTTCCTCCTCCCAGTGCCCTCTCATCCCTCTTGCCCCCCCTCTATCCGCACCCTTAATGAAGGCTGCAATGCTGAAAATGCATTAGCTTTTAATAATCAAGAAGCATTTCCAAGCCAACAGCTTTTGTCCTTCGAGGGCTGTCTGCCCATCTTTCACACTATATGTTATTTTTTTTCTAATCCCTCCCCTTTAACGCTATGGGTAAAATGAGTGTTGCAAATAGCTTAACTAACAGGAAGAGACATACACACCCCAGCCTTTGATTGTGTTAAGGCACCATGCACAGAAAAACAAAAACAAGGGGCCCGGGATTGTGCAAACACAATCCTCAAAGATTCTCTCATTTGCAGGAAAAGAAAAAAAAAATAATAAGAAAGCAAGAAAAAAAAACAGAGATTTTGTTATTATGAAGTGAGACAATTCCATCATTAACTGATGAAATTCACTGCAATTAGACAGGATCATCATGTTTCATATCTTCACTTTTGATTCTGTTATTTTTAGGCCAGGCTGCCTGTTTTTATGTTGAAACACTTTTGTGTAGATGCAGTTAAATTGCCGGACCAGGAAAAATATCAAACCTGTTTAAAAATCCAGAGTTCGGTGTGTTAATCCAGAAAATCAATCAGAGATGTTAATATCTGTATGATAGAAAAACATTTATTTTCAAAACGGATTTCAATCTCTAAAGAAAATGAATAAATGCTTGTCTTTAAGTTAAAACAATAGTAATAATAATAGAAGTAATAATAATAATAATGATAATTAATAAAAATATTAATAATACCTTAATTAGGGTTGTTAATGCAGTGACAGCGATCATTTTTGTTCTTTGTGAAAATTTTACATTCTAATTAGTATATCTATTATATCTATATTTTACATAAATACCTACATATATTCAGTGATCTACATATATTTAAAAAGTATAATCCATTGAGAAAAACTGAAAAAAACAACAACTCTATTTTCGGTAAATAAATGCTTTCCGAGACCCACTGCAAGAAAAAGCAAGAAAGATGTATCAAATAGAGCCAATCCTGTAAAAAGAGCGCTTATACCATTCTGGCGCACCGCTGACTTGGAGCGTATACAGTTTCTCCATACACGCAGACACACACACACACACACTACACCGTTACATAGCCGGGTTGGAGACTCACTGGCCCCTTGGCCCTGGTGTTTTTTTTTTTCTCCCTCCTCCCGTGCGATCGATGTGCACCCCTGTCACTGTCTCGTCCCTATCCGAGCCAAATCTATCTGCCTATCTATAAAAAATAAATAAATAAATAGAAAAAAGAAAAAAAAACCTGAGAATCAACTCCTCTACTGATGATCTTCTCTAAATTAATACAGAACAACACTAATCTATAATTTCAAAGAAGATGTTGCACCCAGCATACCTGGCAAAAAACCCAAAAACAATTATGTAGGAAAAGATCAGCTCACCAACGCGGATGGGAAACGAGTGTAGAAAAATGAATTTACAAGCTCTTGAATGGAAGGTGGAATTGAAATATGTAAATAACAATAAATGCAAGTAGACTATGCACTGGGGTTGTAGACTGATTTTCCAGATGCCGATGCTTAAGGGTAACAGGGGCACCAGGAGTCGTTGGCTGGCTCTAGAGGGAATCTCCGTGCTATCAGTAGCCCAACGATCGCCCTCCCTTCTGCGCAACGCAGCCACCCACGCCTCGGCAAAGTGAGACTACTTTGTAAGCGCGGCAGGTAAAAGTGGATGGCCAGCAATTAGCAAATGCACGTTGTTTTTGTAAAGATTCTTTAATAAAGGTCCCAATTCGGTCATTTGCAAAGATAACACTTCTTCAGATGAGAAAGAATCGTGTCGGGAAACCGATCACTTCGGCCGTTAATGCCTGGAAGGTACATGAAAGACGACTTGTTAAAAACTGGCTTTGAGCGGTGCGATGAATCCGAATTGTGACTTTAAATGAAATATCTGAAGGTTGGAGGCTTAAATGAGGAGTCGGCGAGTAGAAGAAAACAACAAGCCGTACACCTCGAGCAGAAAGAAGCTCGAAGCGGACATGTCCGAGAGATCGGACTCCTGGAAAAGCAACACTATACCCGCACTGCAAGCCACAGACAGGGGGGGGGGGGACACTCGTCTCGTTTCGTTGTATCTAACCTCTTATCAGTGTATCTGTCCACCACAACTGATCAACAACATTCGTACAAACTTTGCAAAAGGCAGGTCCGGACGTGATATCGTGCTGTATACCACGGACACATGCGTAAGAACGCCTCCAATCTCGTCTTGGTTTACTGAAGCCAAAGCACCGGAGTTGCACTAACATCACGATATCCGCCTTTATTCTGGACTAAAAACACCCAGCACCTGTTATCCTGGCAACCCCGATGTCAAAGATCCACTAGCGAGATAGATAATCGATACCCGACCCCTAAATTTAACACACACACACCCCAAACTACTCAATAAAAGTTAAAGGGAGAGGTGGAAAGGGGAAAAAAAAAAAAAAACTTACTTTCTTCCCCCTCCAAAACCGTCACCTCCGCTTCTGTCTTTGCTCTTGGGTTTATAAAACAGTCACATCCAGCGGCTTGCAGAATTAGACAACAAAAACGTGGAAAAGCAGAGAAAATTACAATAATCCTCCAACTTTATAATGCGAAAAGGGGGTAAAATCACAAATGTCAAGCGTTTAGAGAGCTATCCCTTATTTTGGTTCCGGTGGTGGTGAAACGACGTGTCGACGGGCTGCCTCGCAGTTTCTCTTGTGGACGGGGGTCGGGAAACGGAGGAAAGGAAATGAAAATCCGATATGTCTTTATTCTGCTAATTATTATCGTTTTAGCCCTGTTTAAAAAAATGGCTGATTAAGTTGAGTGCGCATGTCTTTGTGTGTCTATTTCCCGATATGCACTCTGGGAATGGGTAGAGAGACAGAGAGAGAGAGGGGACGAATGGGAGAGAGAGAGAGGAGAGAGAGAGAAAGAGAGAGAGGGAGAGAGAGAGAGAGAGAGGGAGGGAGCAAAAGGGAGACGGAGAAGGAGGGAGGGAGAGAGGAGAGAAGTGTAATTAGTGAGTTGATCAACAGTCTCCACATTGCAAATGACGCGCACATGGAGCCCTGGCGGCCACATAGGTCTATGCGCTCAGAAAATCTTTTTCTTTCCAAATCACGTGTAGAACAATGGACAGCTGCATTATACTCACCAAACAGGCTGCAGTTATATTACTTCCATGTAGTCACAAATCTCCGTTTTGCACAAATTTAAGTTTAGCAAATGAATATTTCTGGACTTGGCACGGTTCTCTCCAGACTACATTTTGATTTAAAAGATACAGGGCAAGTTTTATGGTCTGTCCATGCTATTTTATGTGCGTCATATCAGCCTGATTTTATTGATTGTGACTTTACAGGTGAATATAGGATGTTGCCATTGTCTTTTTTTTTTCTGGAGGAGGTGGGTGGAGAAATTCCAGAAAAACGAAAGACAGTTCAACAGAACGAGTAAAAACTAAAGCAAAACGATCACAAGCAGAAAACCATCAAAACGGACCTATTGTGCAGAATTAATTTCATATGTAACATCATTTATGTAGCCACGAAACTGCTGTCAAACACGTGAGTAATTTACGCCACACGTGGATACAAAGTTCCATATTGAATTCTGAGATAATGGGCCTCTTGTTTTCTGAAAGTGAACATAGTGCCTCTGCTCTGCTTCGTTTATGGTACATGTAAACATTCAAGCTTAAAAATGAAAGCTACAAAGCTTCACAGTAATTCCCCACATGTTGGAAAGTCATCTCTGCCCTTTCGAGACCGCTGAGGCCCCGTGTGGGCTCAATAAAGCCAAAGAGCAAAATCCAATACAGGGTCACCCCAAAATCCCCCTCTATTCACTTGCGTTTACATTTGGTGTTCTTACAAAGTGCCCCGATCTTTTGACCGTATATATTTTTTTCAATGCAAACCGTTTATGAGCTTCCCCATCGGTTTCTTAATAGAGGCTTTTGGGCAGGAGGAAGACTTCACACAGCCTCAATCGGGGAGAAAATCAAGAGATCTTGTTCGCCTTCATGGAAAAAATCGAAGCTGGGGGTGAATTGAACTGCATGAGCCGGGGCTTGGGATGTGATGATAAGGCTGCTGCTGGCAAGTGAAGTACTAGGTCTACTTTGCAGCCACATTGACTGGACAGCACCCATACCAACTGGATCTTTAAAAAGCCAAGAGATCCGAGCCCGACCCGACCCGAGGCTGTTTATACTGGGTTTAGAGAGGTCTCTGACAAAGAGGGTGGGTGGGTCGAGGTGATGAACAGAGGCGTCACTTTCCACCCGGATTCAAGGCTCTTTGCTGCTGCTGCTGCTACTGCTGCAGCTGCCTCCTTGTCCTCCAGGGGGGTTTTCTAGCCTGTCAACCCTGGGAGGCGTCGTTCACAGACGGCTTGGAAAGTCGACTCTACCCGCTGCAGCAGCGGACGAGAGTCCGCAGGGTCTGTGCGTCGATCTTCCCAAAGCTGCATGGAATGGACCTATTTCTCATTTGCGACTTTGTGCATCCAAACGGAGGACTTTTATAAACACAAACCAGCATGATTTCATTTTCTTTTCTTTTTTTTCCCTAACGTGTGTCTCCATTTCTGTGGGGGGATGCACTTACTTTTCACTTTCTATAGCGATTAAATTGGTGAGCGCTGTTGACATTTTCAGCGGAGGTGCGTTTGTTATTTTATTTGTTTTCCCCGAGAAAATGAGAAAGTGCAAAGAGGATTTAGAGAACTGATATAGGCTACCGCTTATCTTAACCTCCTGCGTTTCGTAAATCCTCCCCCCTCCCGGTCTCCACCCTCCCTCTCTCCCAGCAGACGATGCTCTTTCTCCGGAGGACGCTTGACAATAGACCGCGTTAACTAATATTTCGCCCCATTTCCATATCAGCAGCATCCTCAATTAATTATAGATTTTTATCTGTGTACTGTGTGCGCGCGTGTGTGTGAGTGAGTGAGAGAGACAGTGTGAGTCTTTAAGTGTATGCATGTGCGCGTGAGTGTGCGAGTATTTGTGTGGAAAAAAAAGGATAAATTACTGAGAAATTTATTGGTGGCATCTCGAGAAACCTCTATCAAGATGACTGGAAATAATCATTTTTTAATTGTGGTGTAACTATCAAACATAAAGGGCACCGAGCTTGTTTTAGCCTGTTTTCTGATGCGTCCGTTGATATGTAAAAGGTAGCACTGAACACTTATAGAGATATTCTGTCACTTCAGCAGATCAATAACTTTGAATCGTCCGGAGATATTACCATATTGGCTTGACACAGTGGGAGATGCCAAGGGATGGAACTATTGTTGATCCATCAATATATTCTTCGAGTCAGACAGGAAAACTCGATTGACGCTCCCCTTGATTCTTAGATTATTTAAAAAAAAATAAGCTGTCATTTTTGCAGTCTATCTCCTCTGTGTATTGCAAACATCTGGATAGTTTATTCCTGGATGTACACTCAGACTTCCACCTTGTTTGTCCTATGCGTCGGCGCCCTCATGGGGTTGCAGAGCTGACCCCGCTGCCTCATCAGGACACACATAAAAGCACGCAAAAGCCCACAGCTCTGACCCGCAACCTGCCACAGTGACCCACTGGCCAACTCTCGTCCAGCAAACACAAGCAGACGTAAGCTTTATAAAGGCCCATAAAAAGACAATAAGAAGTTCAGTGCAACTCTTCCAGCGCATGCCACCAATGTAAGACTGTGCCACAGTCTCCAGGATATCAATCCAAACTGAGCAAAAACACTTCATAAATCGTTCTTTCGAAACATATGCTTTAAACACAGCTCCACTTTGCTCTTATTTTAAAAAAAATCTACCGAAGTGAAAATGAATCTAAAGACACTTGCGAAAGACTCATCGCATGAGCATATTTCAGAAGCGTTCAGTCGCAAATTGAATTATTTTAAAAACAAATTAAAAGGAGAAAGATCTTTATCGAAATTGATGTCAAACTAGAGGCTACTTTAGTTACAGGACAGTCCACAGAGAAAAGGGCACAAACAACTGTCTCTTTACGATGAAATAAGAAAAAGAAGAAAAAACAGTGAAACAAACCAAGTTTTTTTTGCTCACAGACGTTCAACAAAAAGTCTCTCGACATTTTCACCTTCAGCCCTAAAGCCATTCAGCAACAGTCCATAAATATGCAATCGTTAACAAAAAAAAACTTTAAATTTACCTCCTCTTACCTCTTTTAAATTCCCACAAAAGCATAAAGTATAATAAGCCAAGTGAAGAAAAAGACAGATAAAAATGTAGACTCTTGGTACCTTTGGTATAAAGCATTCCGTTTTCCTTCTTTTCTGCCTTTCTCTTGCTCAGTAGCGATCCGATAATAGCATATGGAAAGTGTTTTCAAAATGCCCAGATTTGGCACATTGTCATTGAAAAGAGAGGAGCGCAGTGATGCGGTGCTACAACAGGGGAAATGAGTTGCGGATTGGACGCAGCCCGCCTCGGTGCGGACTTATCCCACTTTAATTTAATATTCCGCAATCACACACACTAGTGATGGCATATAATTCAAGGAGAAATTCAGAGGGAAGGAAATGCTTTTGTGTGTGTGTGTGCGTGTGTGTGTTTTTACACCACTTTATTTGATTAAGGAGAGAGGCAGCACAATATTGTCTTTTTTTCTGTTTTTCATCCCCTTCTTTTTGTCCCCCCCCCCCCTCCCCCCCGTCAGATTTTTTTATTCTTTTGTACATGAAACAATAGATATTTATTTGTTTGTATGTAGGTCATTCATTTAAAAATCAACAACCCCGACTTCTTTGCGCGTCAGTGTCACACTGGAATCATCCCTAACATAAAATCGAGACCCATAAACGCTTGTTTGTAAAACACTGAACCCAAAATCAATGTATTGGGTCATTTCGATCGATTATATAAACGAAAATCCATACGCAACATGAGACCGGTATCAGCCCACTCTTCCGCTCCCTTTTAAAGAGAGAGACAGAGAGGGGGGAAAAAGCAGAGAGCAGGGGAAAAAAAAGGAAAGCTTGTAGCGCCGGGGCGAAAAACAAAGACTGTCAAAGCAGCCCTTTGCCTCAGTCCAAGATCAGGACTTCTCCAACATTTTCATGTCAAGGACCTCAAAATGGACCCACCCTATAACACTGGGTCGGTTTAATTGGATGTTGTCCCTGGTATCCCCAATAAGGGATTTTTGTTGTTATTGATTTAGGAGTGCTTTGTAAACCTGTTTTAATTGTGGCGCTCTGGTGATACAAGCGAGAGCTTTGTTCGGACACATGTTCGCTAATTAGAATAATTCAGGGTTAATGAAATCATGGTGAAATGAAACAATTCCGCATTTTGCCCATGGGGACCCCCTCGTGTGGCCTTTAAGTATTCTTGAACCCCACTTTTGAGACTTGGATGTCAAAGTACTTCCAGATGGATAGTGATGGTGCAAGTCCTGATGACAACAATTAGACAAATGCCCTAATCAAACGGGGCCACACGGGATTACGTTGCATTTCAAGGGTCAAGGGGAACTGTTTCAGCAAACAGCCACCCCCACTCCCCGCCCCTACCCATCCTCCGTCTGCACACCAAATATCACATTTCAACATCACATAACCTTGCACAGGAACAATCAAGCACTCCAGGCCGTGTAATCACATATGCAAATTCCCACCCAAAGGCATGGACATGACAGCCGGTGCGCACTGTCAGATGAGCTGTTGCATAAACTGTGTATTAATATGCAACATGACACGAGGAGGGGTGGGGGAGGCGGGGGGCTAGAATCAGGACAGACGGAGGGGTAAAAGAAGGAGGTGACAATCATGTAAAATTTACATGGGACCACAGCTGTGGGGGCTCTCCAGCGGGGAAAAAGGCTGGGTGCAGTCGGGGAGGAGGGGGATCTTGAGATTAGGAGACAGAGGGGAGAGGAAGGGGTGAAAGGGTTGAAGGTGCAGGTTGGTGGTTCCGCCGGTGCCACTCTGTTTATTTGATAAGAGCAATTGATGGCCCCTGACTGTAAACTCTTTACTGAGATGCAGGCGGGGCAGGGTCTGCCGTGAGACTGCTACCGTTGAAGAAAAAGCGTGGATGCAAAGAGGGAGGAGAAGCACGATGGAAGAGAGGGGTGACTTGGCAGACTTCATCGCCCCCATCTCGGGTCGCTCACGAGAGGACATCAGCACTATAAGTTAACGCACACACCCTTCCCATGTGCGCTCTCACACAGCAAACACTCCCAACAGCAACGCTGCTTTCATTCAGCCTCACCTCGCCCTGCTGCCCTCCTCCCACTTGCCCCCTTGGTCCTACGATCTTTTTCATTGTTGAACCCTACTTAATAGACACGCGTCCACTGAGTGTCCTCCATATATGGACAAGAGGAATAAAAGAGACCCCCGTAACGGCCTTGTCTTGGAGCGCCAACACACAACCGCCTCATCTGACCGCCTCAAATTCCGTTTAACGCCAAATCCTATTGATTATCACTCAGGTCCTCATACACTCATAGACCTGTAAAGCTGCAGAGGATGGGAACAATAGCACCTGTTTGCTCCGTTTGTAAAACAGCATTAATTAACTGACAGCGTTCATGCAGATCGAAATCTAACATTAAACTGAACGTTAAATTCTATGCAGAAATACATTGAAAATTAAATCTGTTATCACATGTAATTGCGAAAAAAACATAGTTTAGTAATAGTAATAACATAAAAATATAAATATGATCAATTATAAATATCACAAAAAGTGAACAAAATTGAAAATCTAACGGAAGGCCTGATAGTCAATGGCCTAATGGAAGTAAGATCTCTGTACTGTATGTGTTCACATGGCTTATTAAAGTGCTTCTTTCATGACAAGCCAGCAGCTTGAACATGTCAATTTAGTGGTCCGAGAGGTCCTTTTAGATCTCCAGGAGCCCCCACTCTCCCTCTCTTGGGGACTGTCACCGCTCCACCTCCCCAGCCCATCATCCATCCATCCGCCTCCCCCTTGTCTTTCCTCTGACTCTCATTGGGCCATCCCAACACGGCAAATAACCCGGTCAGCACCGAGAAGTCAGTTATATGGCAACAAATTGACATCTCGACACCCTGGGTAAAAAAAAAAAAAAAAAAAAAACAAACAAAAAAAAAAACGTCAAGAGCGTCTCATGCTGGGTTTGTTGATCAGAAAGTAGTATAAGGAACGTAATACGAGGGAAATGTTAATCCTCGTCTTTGTGCCTTGACAGTAGTGTGTGACAGTGCTGCAGACAAATTAATGTGAAGTTCATTAAGCTCAATTTCTGTGCATAAATATCTAAAGACATTTAAAGATAATGTGCAAGCGCTGGAATTATTTCTAAATACACCAGCTTGATGGAAAAACTCTCCTGATAACTATTGATTTGAAAGAAAAGGTATGTTTAAAAGACACATTCTAATTTTCATTTTCATCACTCCTCCTTTGTGTTGCAGTACGTTACAAAGCTGAGTTCCCACCGAACACTGTTGTCAGCTGTGAGCTTGTACAGTCAGTCTCCTGCTTGGACGCCATCATCTAACAAGCCAACCAAGTCAACCGGAGGCGCAATGACCAATGCGTAAATGCGCACGGATTAGGGGACGCGGCCCAAACAAATTGTCAACGCTTGAAAGAAAATGCAGAATAAAGAAAGCGAAACAGAAAGAGAGAAGAGAGGCGTCATTTTTTCAGATGTGCAGTGACCCTGAAAGATGTTTGCAGGCTTCATCACTGCATTAGAAGTGTCCTTGTGAGGGCTCTTCAACCTCTTCTCCTAGTGGCCATCATTAACTGCGATGCCCTAAGTTCAAGAGGCCATTTCTGAAACAACTATCATACCTGAGTATCAGTGAACAAAACACTGTTCACGCAGCTTCAGAAACTGTTGTCTGGGTGATTCTGACCCCTGACCTTTTTGTGTCAGGTACCAAAAGAAAAATAGGGTTTCTTTATTGTGATAAGTACTCTTTAAATATATTATTACATTAACAATAAGACAACCTACTTGTTCACAGTAAAAACATGAAGAAACTTTACTAGATGGGTGAAATTATTCTGTTTGGTTGTTGGATTTGAAAATACATGGATTATGTTATAATTGCAACACTAAATTCTGTGTAATATACAATCTGAATTCAAACTAAATTAAATGAACAAAACAGACTAAATCTTATTCATTATGTGGAAATATGATAACTCTACGCTTTTGCACACATTATTTCTGCAAACAGACTGATTAATTCCAACTGTCCCACTGTTTTACATATAATAAACCCCATAACCTGAACTTATCCTTCATGAAACAAGCAAGCAAACTGGATTAAAATGTTAAAAGCAAAGACTCAACACACACACATACATGCACAGACACACAAACACAAACTCTGTTATGTTTTCAATTTGGGTTGAAATGTAGACATTTTCCCTTGGTTGCATAACTGCCATCCGTATCGCTCCTCCCTTCAATTAAATGCTATTTCTCCCAAACAAAATGTCAGAATCATTCCACACAGGGTAGTTCAACAGTGATTTGTTCTGAAAGCTACGTGTCTTGCTCTGAGATGGTGTGTGCATTTGAATGTGTGTGTCTGTGTCCCGACCTCGCTTGCAACTGGGTTCACAAAGGGATGGAAAAAAGGTGCCTAAAAATACATTTAATTCACAATCAGGCCAGCTGAGCCGAGAATGACAAATCCTTTTAGAAAGCCCGACAGTGAGATGTGCGATTATGAAACATAAACATACAGAGACCACAAATACATATATGCACACACACACACACACACAATGTTGTGTAAACTACACACCTGGATAAATGCATCAAGGTGGTAAAATACAACCCTTTGTGGAAATCTCAAAATAAACTTTATTACTAAAATTTAAGGATTTGACAAAATCTATTTTTGATAACTTGTTTTGCCTAAAAAACAACCTACCAATTTTTGTTATCAAACAGAACAAATACGGAGGAAATAAGAAATCTAGAATATTTTGTCTGTTCTGAGGTTATTATCAGTCATTCATTTTTAAGACTGGCGTCAACGGTACAAGTACATTTACATTTATTTGTAGAGATGACCTATAACAGCTGAGATGAAAACATTTAAAAAAAATACAAACACTGTAATAAGGTATATAATTTATAGACAAGTTAGAAAAAAAACTCTTTTAATTTAATCACTTGTCAATTTATTTTAAATGAAATTACAGCACTGCAGCTGTTTATCTTTTCCATTTTTACACCGGCACACGGACACTCCACTCAAGTTCACTGAGAGATTCCAAGATGGCCGCACACCTGTCATGGAGGTGGTTGTCCTGATTATGTATGGAGATCACCTCAAGGCCTCTGCAAGCTACAAAGAACATACACACCTCGAGTTGCTGGTTCAACGCTGGTCAAAAGTTTTTCATTTTAAAACCACTGACTGCTCCCTCAGTAAGAAAGGATAAACCCTAACTGTGTATCTTTTCTCTCTCTCTCTCTCTCTCTCACACACACACTTCCTTTTTCTTCCCCTCCATTGCCTTCTCTCTCTCTGTGTCTCTCACATCAGAAGCGTTGAAATGCACCCCAGGGCCAAATCGCACAGAACAACCCCTCTGAGCCAGAGAAAAAAGCTGGAATCCGTTTGCCCTGATATTTCACCAGCACCAGCCAGGAGCGAGGGGAGAGGGAAAGACTGAGGTAGAGGAGAGAAAGGGAGAGTGAGAGAGGGGGAAAGAGACTGGGGCAGAGAAAAAGGGATAGATGGGAAAACGGCAGACCAGGGCAGCATTTATTGGGGGTGTGAGTGCCGCGCTGTAGGCTGTGGGACGGTCGGGAGAGTGCAAGGTGTTGCTGCTAGGTGTGGTTGGGTTTACAGAGAGGGAAGAGTATGCATAGATAGAATGGTGGAGGGGAAAAAAGAGGGAGAGATGGATGGATTGGTCATGCGCAAGGTAAGAGTGAGGCTTTGTTTGATTGTATGTGGTGCTGCTGATGGGGAGGGAGTGGGATGAGGTGGGGATGTGGGGGATTGGAAGGAGGGGGCTGAAGCTGTCGTCTGTAGGGTTATTATTATTGCAGGCAATCTTTGTGTGTGTGTTTGTGTATGTGTCTAAGAGAGAGAAGGAGAGATGAGGAGATATGAGATTCAGCTGCGGGCCATTATTTTTTTCTGACGCATGTCATGTGGCAAAAACAAGGTTTGAGGTCAGACACTTTTTGGCATCAGTGGGCTTGCGAGATTCATTTGCATATCTAACAACAAAACGGTGATGCAGGTATGAGCTTTGACTGGTGAGTTTAGGCCTCTTATTGACTATTGGTTCCTGTGGGAGGACTGCACTCAAATACAGTATGTGACGCCCGGTGTGCACACACAAACACAAGTAGGCCTTACTGATTAACATCTCTTCCACTATCCCAGTAATAACTAAGAAGAACAGACTACATCAACACTGAGCTCAGAACAGATAAGGAAAGGGCAGAAATATAAAAGCATATGAGGTTTGAATGAAAGAGAGATCAGCAGAGAGGGAGAGAGGAGAATTTTTTGCCATTTCACCTAGTTTAATAGGAAGACAGTAAATGGGCCTTTTTTCATTTTTTTTTTATCATTTTTTTTTTTAATCGGGCACAAGCATCAATCAAGAGGTGTCAGGCAGCTGCTGAATCTGGGCTGTGGTCCTCTTCACAGATGACTGATTAGCAAGCCAAAATCACCAGATCCATCTTCCGACGGTCACTTTTATTACAGTCATTTTTAAAGTGACAGCAACCTGCCTTGTCTCACAACACTGGTCACTGCATATATATTCTCATCTTCTCTCCCCCTCGCACTTTCCCTCTCTGCATCCGTCTTCCTCTCGCCTTCTGTCATTGAGTATTTGGTCAGCCACTACCCCGTTGTTTCTTTTTCTTTTAACCACTTTTACCAGACTTTCTGCCTCTCTCCGGTGCCCCCCTCACCCCCTGTTGGCACTTGACTAATTCTCCCACTCTGTTGGGCAGGTTGAGGGGAAGCAAGGTCAGAGAGGTGTGGAGAGGAGACAGAGTAAAGAGGGGAGAGGGAAGAGAAAGTGGGACCCCCACCTCTTCTATTGTCTGAAGGGTGTGTTCTAAATCCCTGTACCATTTGCTCTCCAGAGAAGGCGAGAAATTCGTACACCAGAAGAGGGATCCTCCATTCCCATGCACAAAATGAATGTAAATGAAACAGTTTCAGCCTGGAGTGTATTGGTCACAGCTGCATTTACATGGCAGAATTTTAAGAAACAGACAGGGTGACATTAAAGTTGGTGGCCAGGGAGTGTTAAAATGTGCTTTTGAGGCCAGCATGTAATAATATGTTGCTGGGAAAGGTTTGTCAGGAGACTGTCTGGGGTTAGAATTTTGTTTTGGAGCTTGTCAGTCAGATTTCTCATCTTTTACTGCCTCAGTTTACTTACAGACTGCATTCAAAATAAATCACTGCATCAAATAATCATTGTGCAATCATTCAAAATGGCAGCTGAGCTATGTTTACCCAATGGTTTGCATACGTGTGCGCGCATGTTTGTATGTGTGTGAGCGAGTGTGTATGAGACCAAACTCGAAAGAGCACTCCTGTGTCTTGGCAGGAGATATGCTAATCGCAACTGACATCAATCTGAAAAACATCAGCCGGAGTAACATGTGTCTAAGATTACATTTACAACCTTCTGAGCAAAGAGGGACAGAACAACACACACGTGTGCACACACACAAGTAAAGGAAAAGTGGGTCAGGTAAAACAAGCAAACGTATTTCAGAGACAGCCTGCCATTTACAATGTCCTCAGAAAACAACTGATTGAACAGCTTGTCGAAACATTAAGGCTCAAATTTGAAAGCTTTGGAGTCATCTTAAATACAGGAGGGATTATCTATTAAACAAATGTGTCCTTTGTTTTTCACAGCCAGCTAAAAAAACTGAAAGCTTTTAATATGGAGACAGAAAAAAGCTAATATTTTTTCCTTTTGTTTAGACTTGTAGAGCTAAGGTTAAGGGTTCCTTTGTTTTTTTTTTTTAGAAATAGTGGAGGGAAGACGTATTTTTTCCTTTCTTTCTCTCTTTTTTTCTTTCCTTTTTCTTTTAGGCTGTGATATGCATTACGAGGCAACCTGGGTCACATTTTACAATGAAGCACCTGAACATCAGAGTGACTTGGGCGGGTGTAATATATGTGTTCTGCTAAACCCCATTTGGATAGAACTCTTAGATGTGAGTTTGTGTTGAGGGGGTAGACAGACAGACATATACACACAGGAAATCATAGTAATGGTGCTAGCAGCTGTGGCTTACTAAGTGAACACATACGACTGTAGGTATACTGAATCGGACATCCCCTACGATGGGATCAGATCTGTATGTGTTCATATGTGTGTGCCTGTGAGATGCAGACACTGATGTTGTGTTAAAAAAGGGGGTCTTTATTTTCAAAACTTTGAATCTGCACTTAAACTCTCACACACACTTACAGTAAACGATTAAAGTTCTCATGAATTTTTCTCATCTGAAGAACAACAAACTTTATGAGCAATGCCTTTATCTTTCTTCCTCTCAGTCTCACACACACAGTTTATCTGGAGGACAGCAAGGGTCTGACAGTGAACTTGCCCCGAAAATCTGCCAATAAAAGATCGCTGCAGTGTTTTTACGCAAGAAATGTCTGATGACAAGCAGTAACTTGCGTGAAATTCCCCCTAGATTAAATGTCCTAGGAGTCGTATTCCCATCCGGAAAACACACATCTGTGAGGCTGCACACACACACAAACACATGTGCACTCACAAAACCTGTAACTCTCAGTCTGCATATACATCTCAGCAAGTGGAAGGCATAGGATGCAAATATATATTCTTTGTATATATTCTTAGATACAGAAATGTAGACATACAGTACACTAAGGCACAGTCACATGCAAACACAGTGACATAAGTAGCCATACAGCATGTACTGTATAGATTGTATAGTACATAAATGCATGCATGTCTGCACAGAAAAAAAAACTGACTTACTCACGGGCGTTCAGACTGGAGACACACTGGGGGGCAAATCATAACAGGAGACTTGTAGCGTGTTTGGCTGATTACCAGTGGAGCAAGTAGTAGATAGAGCATGCTCACACAGCCAACTCCATCCTCCTACACAGACACGCACATACACCTGTTTCTATGGTGGTTCGTCAATGTGCTGATTATTACAATCATGACAACTTCTCTATTTTCCCTGCTTTGTTCTTTAATTTAGTCTTGACTGGTTTAAGAGTTGCTGCCAACTTCAGCAGGCATAGATCTCAAATATAAAGCTTTATTTGCTGTAAAAAAAAATTATATTTTTTCAGAAAAATACATAATGTGCATATAGTAGTGAGCGCTCATGCCGGATGTCAAGAGTGGGTGATGGATATCAGGCTGGAGCGAAAAAGTGTTGTGGTTAACATGGTTTTCTGACAGTATCACTCTTTTTCTCACACCTCCTGCTACTGTAGCTCTTCTACATGTGTTGAGACTCTTGATGGACTGCTAAACCTGTAAGGTGTGAGTCCTGTGACAGACAAAGACTTCGGCAGGGCAGGTTGCAATGCCCTTGCCAGTTTGTCCATTTGTGCTGGAGAAGGGTGTAATCAATTTAGAACATGTTAACAGAAATGCCCTTACAGAATTAATCCAAATTTGTTAGGCAAAATGAAAAAGAGATGAAAACGTTTCTTTCCTTCATTTTGTTGTGAAAACTTTTATTTCACTGTAGATGCATCAAGGCTTTTCTTATATCATTGTGCCAACACTAATCAGATTTAGAAAACATATCATATTTCCAGTAGTTCAGACTGCTGTGACACTAGCTTGGCTACCCACGCAAGTCACATGACTTGCCCACCTTGCAGGCCACTGCTGTCTGTTGAATCTCAGAGAGAGATAGCGATGAGAAGGAATCTCAAGGATGAGAAGTTCCAATTCAAAATTGTTCAATTCTGCCTCATGAGAACTGATGTCTTTCTGCACTGTCCATTTCACCTCTTTCTCTTTTTGTTTAGGTTATGTATGACTTCACCTCCACTAACGTTATCTTTTAATATCCTTATATTTTTTCCTCCTTAAATTTCAACTGCTCACAAGTGGACTAAAATCCACTCCGTACTACACAGAATTTAATGCCAACACATAATAAATCTTGAGTGACTTTGTTTTAATATTTCAGATTGCACACCATATACAATTTGAATATATTAAATGTGTTAAAGTGGTAAAAAAGCACAGTCTGGAGCTCAATCATATCAAGACACAGCATATACATTACAATAAATTTAATAAATGTCTATTTTAAAATTTCTCACACTGGGGTAATTTTATATATGGTATGTATAGCCACCTGGTTCTTATGCACGACTTCCAGCTGTTCTAATGCAGGGAAATTCAAGTCAGTATGAGGAGGTCAGATAGAGGTAAGCCAAAATAAAGTTTCTAACTGGGCTGCTTTACAAGCCTTAGTTAAAGATATTGATTCAATCGTAAAAAAAGCAACATTCTGCTTAGTGAAGAAAAAGTTGTAGTTTACAGCTTGTATGTTCATATCATCTCTTGGCATGTGTTTCCTTTACCACAGTTATGTGCTATAATTACATTAGACTTATGACCTTTCAGAAGAGCTGGAGGGACCAAGAAAATCCTTGAACATCTTAATTCAATTCGTTTCAAACAAGAAAGGCTGATTTTGGGAGAGGAGAAGAAGAAGGCCGCACACATAACATGTTACAAGGGGAGTGGGTGCCAGCTAAAGCTGTTCCCTGCTTTTTATTTTCACTTCATATTCCTCAATGAAAGGTTCTTTTGTTGTCTATAGACTGATTAACTTTAATGAGAAACATTCCATTGTGCCAAATGTTAGTTTAACAAACTCAACTTTGTGCCCCTCTTCCCTGATTTCTAATTAGATTAAAAAAGGGGACACAGCGGTAGATGCAGAGCCTGGTTGTTTGGGATCACAACAAACGTGCACATGCACACGAACCCGCCTGAGTCATTCAAATATGCTCACACAACATGCTTTAATCCCTCATTTTTTTACACCCCAGACTGTCCTATCGGCAGTAAAGAAAATTCAAAACGCATGACAATCATAGAAGAGGATGGAAAGCAATATTTAGAGCAGGAAGTGACAGACATGGAGGGATGGAAGAACAGGACAAAGAACTAACTATGCAACAGTGTTCAACTTGATACTCTCACAGCTTTAAATGTGGTTGAGTTAAAAGGCTGCAAGTGTGTTTTTGAGTGTGTATGTGTGCGTGTGTGGTATCGACAAACTCAGCCCTTGATCTGTGAAGAGGAGGTGATGGTGTCTTAAGAGTTGGCTGTGTACAAATTGTGTAGATTTAGCCACTGGAAACAATCATGTAGCATGTGTGTGGATGGAGCTACTGAAAGCAATTCCTCAGAATAACCGGTGAGTTGGACTACCTGCTGGCATGAGCTAAGCTGCAGATCGATAACAAGTGTGCGTGTCTGTATATGTGAGAACGGTTGTCGTATGTTTATTTGAGTGTGTGTGTATGGGTAGGTAGGTGTGGGTGTGCATATGTGTGTGTTGAGGCATCATGCAGTTACTGGAACACTTGCTATATTTGGCTCCCTCAATGCAACATCGGGTTTTATGAAAGCAATCCATCTGAATCGCCACAATAAATTCCCATCAGCCGACAATTTCTTAAGTGAAGCTAACAAGTGTTTCTAAATTCTTTATAAAATTACATCTGAGCTAGAACAGATTAGATGTTAGAAATAACATTTAGGTCAATAATACAGTTTAGACAACATGTTGGATCAATACGCGCACAAACACAGAACTGTGCAAGCATGCGCACACATACACAGATTCAGTTGCCATGGCATCCGTATGCTTTTTGCATGTTCCTGTCACATTGGCAATGTGTGTGTGTCATGTGCTGAAGGGCATGGTGACCTAAGCAGCCAGAAGCTTTTCCTCAGGGGTGACACTTCCATTACTCTCTAACAACGGGGACAGCCAGTGTCCAGGCCCAGCGCAGCGTCAGACAGACCCTGACAGCCTCTCTGCCACTCATCTGCATACTACCTCTGTTGCTACAACACCAAGGATCATTTAGAAAGGGATTTTGACATATGTTTGCATTTCCAGAGCATAATTTCAATTTATGTCACAGATGAAATGATCATGAAACACGTAGGAAGGCCCTGGAAGCCTTCAACCTACTGCCCTTTATTTTCTGCCGGTTGCTGCCAAGTATAGTCACAGGCAAATAAAATGCAGAGCCATGTGATAATATGGAATATGTTATGGTGGAGTATGCTGTGATCACATTTGACATCTGAGTGAGTGCTGCTAGTGCAGCCAAGCTACATAGGGCCCAGTTCTGGCCCATATCTGGTGGTTAGTAAGATCTGGTAAGAACTTGCCCTTATTACTTGCTCTAGCAATGTGGGAAAGGCTGGACCAAAATGCCTTTAACTTACATAAATGTTATTGCAGCTGGACTGCATAGAATAATTAGAAACTCTGCCTTTTTATATAGAATTAATTTTATCCATGAACAGAAAAAAATGTTTTTCTAACTTTATAACTAAACATAGATTGCATAATTAAATAGGAGCTAAAGTAAACTTCTTTTCGGCATATTTTAACCCTTTTAACACAAGACTTTTCTGTGTTTTAATTTAAAGAATGTTTTTTAGTGCTAACAGAAATGCTGTAGCTCTGAGAGATGGATCATACAGTGTAGACCACAGAGACAGAGGTTCCATAAACAATGCAGCTTAGAGGCAACAGTGAGCACATACATAATTGCTATTGCAACTCAGCTATGTAATCACAGCCTGCCAAATAACTAGGAGTTAAAGAAAAAATAGTCAGCAAGGGGACAGTCAAGTTTTTGTTCAGATTGTTGTAAAAGATATGTTGATTTCCAGAAGAATACGACTGGTGTTAATATTATTTGCAATAAACTTCACACTGATTAATACCTACCAACTACTGGTAATTTCACATGTATAAAGTAGAAACTTTTCATCATCCGAAATTGCACCCTGTCTAAAAAAATCGGTTTGGGGGACGAGCACGTGTTGCAGAAAAGAAAAGAAAAGAAAAGAAGAAAAAAAATCACAGTTCTGAAAGCAAGTGACAAAAAGGTTGAAATAATGTTCATAAACATTATTTTAAATATAATGATGAACCATCAGGCAGGGCTTAGGCACACAGAATGAAAACATATCATTTCTGTTCAGAGATGTTCTGAAAGAGAATATTATGCGTTTACAATCTCACACCCCACACTGTGAAACAATTACTACAAATTTTAATTGGTATATTTTCACCCACTGAAAAAAAAACATAGAAATAAATGTTGATGTAGCAACATTATTAGAGCTATTACTGATTAAAATATCTCAAACTTGATGCTCCTCAACCGATCCGTTGCTAGCATCATGGTGAGCATGTCTCCTTGTATAAAGGGAGAAAAAAGTTGATACGTCTGGCCTAACGCTAACCGCCTGAAAACAAGGGGAAAGTGTTTTGAAGCCCTTTTTGATGTAGGCAGCTTGGAGTCAGTAATGAGGATGTTGATTTTGTTCAGATTATGGAATTGCTGGTTTGTTTGTTGATATAGCTCAGCTGTGTCCATCCCTCCCGCTGAGCTACATGGACACCAACTGCCAACATGTGAATTAAAATTACTCACCATCCAATTAGTCACACCAATCACACTTGGAGCAGAACATATTCAGCACAACAGACCTCCTATACTAAGGCATACTAATGAAAACAACAGCAATATATAATCATGCTGCCACCAACTATGTGAATTATTGCAGCGAAACAATGACATTTGGTTTTCAGGCTGATTGCAGAATTACTTAGGAACAAGTTGATCGTGCAATCTAACATGTATACGTTTAACTTTTTATCTATTCTAAAACAACGCCCCCCCTCCCTTTAGAGAACTCACCTCTGACCTGCTGACAGCTATACATGACTATCCACACCTAGACTATCAATTTATTAACGCACAATATCAAAGGAATCATCTCCAGTCTGTCTCACACACTGATACAGACTGAAATTCAAGACGCTCTTAAAAAGCAGCAGAAACAACTCATACACACTCAAACCCTCTTAGCCAAAATGCTCAAATCTGAGCACTCCCATTATACATAATTTAGGGGAATCTATATTCATAGAAGTGCGGGGTGTGTTGTGCTCAATGGGGTAAAACGCCCCTGTGTGGCTAATGGAATGGCTTGAGTTGCGTGATTGAGTGAAATGTGCTGGAAAGATTGGGAGGAATTTTAGTGCAGATAAATAAAGAGGAGATTCTGCCTTTTACTGGGCGTCAGCATTAATGCAGTATCTCCCCAGGTGATCAACACATTCAAATGGAGAGATGGGGAGATGGAGAGAAGAAGTGATGGGGACACAAAGAGATGAAGAAGAGGAGAGTTATAACAAAAAACACACGGGAATGAGAGAGAAAGGACACTTTAAGAAATAGCCTGCCTCAATCTACTCCGCATGCACAAGGGCCATAGTATAGCATCTCATATATCATCACAATGTTACTATTGGAGGGTTCAAAGCAAGCTAAAAAAAATGGAGTGAAAAAATGGGTCTTTGCAAATTCAAAGTCAAAATAACCAAGGGACATTATGAAGCTTCAACAGATGACTTTAGAAGGCCAGGGCTGCCACATGCATTTTTCTCCCTTTTTCCCTCATCTTACCCACAATAATTTTACGTCAAATGTGAGCGTGCAGCTCTTTCTTTTCACCTCCCACTTTCCACATCCATTACGTTTGGAGAGATGCAAAGTGAACATTTCAATTGGATTGCAATGGCCAGTTAGTGCTGCTTTGATCCCCACTCTGCTCTTTGAGGGCTCCATTGTTCCTGATTTGCTGGCTTGATTTGCCTGCCTGTGGATAATGGCCAAGGAGCCATAGACAGGCCCGCTCCCATCAACCCATTTATCCTTATCATAGGTTTGAAGCTCAAAACCTATAAAGAATTAAAAAAATACACCCTTTAGGTATGAAGTCCTTCTGCTGTTTTGTATGGATATATAGACATGTACAAACTGTACCTCATAGTACAACACGAACTCAGGTATTCAACCTTACACTGAACACAGATGTGTTAATTGCAAAGACATACTGCTCTACCACCTGAAACACGGTTGGTGTTAGAAAGAAGTGGCAGTTCTGTGCCTTTATCTCATCAATCAAACTCTGACACAATAAATTGCTGCAGAGGTGATTTAAAGCATAGAACAGTTTCTTCTTCATCTTTTAAACTGTCCAACATCACCTTTGAAAGTAAAGCCAAATGATACGGATGTTATCTGAATGCTTCTCAGATTCTTTAATACAAGGCATCTATTTAACTCAGCATGGTCTCTTAATGGAGTCAAGCCCTTTGACATCAAAAAGGCACTTATTTTGTCAGTGAAAGAGTATAATTCTATTTTTCATGATCAAAGCTACAGGGCCCTTTTGTATAATATACTGAATGAAAAGAGTTCTCTTACAAGTGTTTGTGCACACAGTTGTTTTACATAAGTGTTGTCTACCTAAGTGTTTTAAGAAAAGGCTACATCCAGCACTTTGAAAATCCCAGCTATATCTTTTTGATTTTGATTCATGTTTAGTTTATTCACATTTTGTTTTGTTGTTTTGATAAGATACAAGATTCATAACCTAAGATTACCACCACCAATGTACCTTACACTTCGTACACTTTTACAGGTGCAAACATTTTTACATTTTACTCTTGTTTACTGCTGTGATGGATTACATTTCAAAGTTCAACACTGAAATAACCTTTATTATTTTGTAATTCCTTCCCTACTGCGGAATAAATAAATGAAACTTTAAAACAAAATCTCTTCTGCACCGCAGTGTCAGAAATTCCTTTTCAGCATTATGCATTTGTTATCTCTGTAAATTTGCCCTGGAGGTGATCATTGACCAGCTTTACTCTTATTTACACATTTGGTTGTCTGTCTGAAACTTTAAAACAGCAATAGCAGCAGCCTTGCCTCGTTCTGGCTCTCCCACACCCAGCCTTTAGATAACTTTACTGCAGCGCGTGTAAAGAGCGACCGCAGAGAACATTTGCTCAAGTGTCTGGTCTCCTCCCAGATACAAATGAACAATTTGTTTTCCATTTCTTTCCAAACCTTCATCTCAGCCTTTGTGCTTTGAAGTAGGGGGTGGAAAAGGAGGAGAAGGGTAGGGAAGGGGGGCTTACAGATTGAATGATAGTGTGTTTGTCTTCAAAGAGTCCCAGCTTGCTTACAAATGCACTGGCAAGTCCAACACCTTTAAGGTGAAATTGATAAATCTTGTGGTGAGCTCTTTCATGGCAATAATAAGCAGAATTTGTGGAAAGGGTGCATGGATTTTTTAGATGCAAATGTTGTCAAACACCACCAGGCAAAGACTAAATTGAACTGTGCCAAGTAGATAAGAATATATTGAAAAAGCACAGAGGTACATAATTACATTCATGAACAATATCCACCTGAGCCTGGCACAGCTTAATCAGGGCTGATACTGTGTTTTATACTTTCTGTGCTCAAAACATCCAAAGATTGCCCTTTGATCATCGCCAAAGTTGGCAATCTTCAGTGATTTCACATTTCTGAAATATCTGCATTGGCTCTCCTTTACATATCAAACACATGATCTTATTGTAGTCATTCAGACAGAAACTTTTTCTAGGTACAGACTCAGTGCAAACAAACAAGCCATGAGGGGGAAAAATAACAGAAAGACAAAGAGAAAAGGGAGGAAACTCATCAGTTGTCCATCTGGCAGATGACATCCTTTGTACCCTCTCTGTCATTTCTTTCTCATCTGCTAGGATGGACAGAATCTCCCCTCTCTCTCTCTGGGATGACTGCTTCACTGAAGTCCCTGGAGACACCTTTTTCCTCTGTCTCTTGCTTCTCGTGCTTTCAGTGGCTGCTATTTTCCTGAAACTTTATGAATTAGTTACAACCCTTTTTTCCTTCCTCACTTCGTATTTTCTCATCTCTCAGCCTGGACACAAATTCAACACCTGCCTCGATACAAACTGTCCGTCTCTCTGTCCAGCCGTTTGTCTACCGCTCCCCTCCCTCCTTTTCTTAACCTCCTCTTTTCTCAACTCCTGTCTAGCCCAAAAGCTCCCTGGGAAAAAACACAAGATGAAATTGAAAAAAAAAATACATTTATAGATATATAGATGGATACATTTTTCAAAAAAAAAAAAAGTTAGTGCTCTCGCATTTGTAAATGAAATGCAGCTGTAGATCGAATGGCCTCACAACTCCCTGCCGTCCCCCCCCACTCCCTCAAAGACTGGGCAGGCACAGGGGGTGGTGTGCATGTGTGTCCATTTCTGTGTGTGCATTTGTGTGTCCAACTCCTTTGTGACCGTTTTCCCTGAACCCGAACCTTCCCTGCACAGAGGGAAATAGTGGACTGTGGCAACGACAGGGCAGTTTTACAGTGCAGCGGGCTGAATGTTAAACTTATATTTAATGTATGACATTTCACACAAATCATCCGGCCACAGACATGACCCTGGGGTATTCCGCAGATTGCTTTTTCAGTGCCTCAGCAACTGTGGAATTATTCGTCTCAGAGAGAGAGAGAGGGAGAGAGAGAGGAGGAAAAGCCTTTGAGTTTGTTGAAATGATTGCCCTCTCACTGCTCTGGCCATCCCAGACTGGAAGCTCTCCCTCTCTCTTTTCTCTGTGATATCATGATCGCAGGGCCGTGCCAAATTGAAAACATCTTGGCAGTCTGGAGGCTGTATGAAATAACCATATATTATGTGTAGTATAACACCCGATTGGATAGCAAAACAATTATGCTGTTTTGCAGTCTCAAAAGATTCCTTGTGCTGCTCTCAACCCTCCACTCCCTTCATTTCTATGTAAAAAATCTTCTAAGGGAAGTATGAAAATTATCTGAGATTTGCAAATTGGAGTTGGATTTTAACCCCACATCCTCTCCCAGAATCTTGTGTGACATGAATAAGTCTACAACAGTTTACTGAAATATGTACAAACCCCACCATGGCCATCTGTACGGATTAAGGAAAATGCTGTAAATATCTCATACCGTGTCGTTTTTAAATCAACATGATATGAAAACAGTGGAAACAACAATAAGAGTTCATGAATACACAGTGAGTGGAGCCTTGGCATCCCCCAAACACTGCAGTCTTGAAAATAAACATAGGTTTTTCTTTTGTTTTTTAACGCTATGTTAAGCTTTTAAAATTGCAGGGGACCACAGAGGGAAAATTGAACATTTTCTTGCTTACGTGTTGATTCAGCCTTGCAAAACCATGTATATGGTATAACAGATTCTACAGCTGGGTCATCCATTTTATCTGAGGGGGCATTTTTCAGCATTTAGGTTTAGATATGAGAGGCACACTGTCCACTACATCAGTGTCACTCTCTTTTCTCAAGGTTAGATTGCTGTGGAGCTTTATGAGCATCAGGGTGCAGACATGTGTCGCACTCAAAATAGCCCAGACACATGCTTCCGCAAGTAAAAAGACTCAAAATGCACAATTATTAACAATTTCTGGTACCTCATAATGTATACATTTTTTTTCTTTTTCAATAATGTATTATTAAGTCCCATTCCTTCGTGGTTATGTTGAAAACCTAGAGTGTAAACAATTGCCAAATGAGGATTTGAATTTGGGCATCATGCTTAATTATGAAAAATCATTTGCCACAACCAAGATTAACAGCAGCGTAAACATTATATATAAAAAGCTACTTCCCACTGTAAGGTCCCTCGAAATGGCACACAAGCTGATCAAATGCTTAAAAGTCAAAGTTAAAAAATGTTAAGTAACAACTATACTCAACCATAATAGCCTGTTGTGCCTCCAAGCTTTGATTCAGGGTAAAATATACAAGTTAGTGTGTGTGCTTTAGGCTCACTTATGATAAACAACTAAGATAAGAGGATCTGAATCTCCGTATTGTGTCTAATTATGAAGGATCATTTGATACAGCTAACAACGTCAGCATTGTAAACATTACGGAAAGATAAAAAGAATATCATACACTGTGTTAAGTCCCATTGCACCACATACACTCTCTCTCTCGTTCACACACACAAACTGTAAGTCACAACCACAGTCAACAGCATAATTATCAGTTTCCCCACAGGGCGTTAGGAAACCTGTTCCTAATTGGAACCCAGTTGGGACTTTACATGGATTAAAATACATGAGGCTTCTGCAACAGGAAAACACACACGCATGCACACACAAATGTAAAAACACACCATCCCCTTGAGTTGCCAGTGTTTTCCCCAAATTTTTATTTACGCTAAGTCTTGCATGATCCCCATTGTCTCGCTACACACGGGTTGAGCACAACAATATGAGTCTCCAAAGCACAATTACGCCACTATTTTCCCCCTGTTTTGTATTCTGTTTTTCTTTATTTTTGTTCCATTTCCCTGACTTAAGCTGTTGTCTAATGGACAGCACCGTGACAGAGAGGAGTTTGGTATCAGATTGAAGCCGGTTGCCCTTTTTGCCAATTTGCGAGCAGCCTCCTCTGTACTTGTAAGATGGCCAATTAGCTGACCGTCTGACAGAGGCTCTCTGACTGTGGCTATTAAAACACACGGTCGTAGGCGTGCACACGCACACACACACACACGTAGAGCAAGTGCAGAGACACACATACATATACATGTGCACCAGTTAGCACACACACATACTGCCTCCGACTGTCCATCTCTATCTGCAATTTTTTTTTTTTGTGAGATGTGTACTTAGGCCTCACCCCTCACCTTCTACTCACAATTAGGAGGACACACACTCCTGCAGACAAACACGCACACACACAGCCCTTCATTTTCCTTGCCAAAAGATGCTATGCTCCTTGACCTCTTTCAACCCCTCCCACCTCCACCTGTTCTCCCTCCAGTCTGCTCTTTTCTACCTCCTCCTAAACATTTTCCTCTCCCTCCTCCCTCTACATTTAATCTTCCTTTTCTCTCACCCTAATCTTCATCCCTTCTCTTTCCTTCTTACCTCCATCTCCACTCAGACTTTTCTCTCTCCTCATCCTGTTCTACCATCTTCATCCATCAGCAACCATCCCTCCTCTCCATCTGACTCCATGTCATTAGTCTGACTCCTTTCATCTTCTCTTGCAGCTTTTAACTTAAACTCATCTTTACCACATCTATTTGGATTATTGGTCAATCTCACAAACACTTTTTCACTTTTCAGTAGCACCGGTTGTAATTTTTCACACTGTCCACCTGCTTTTGGAAGCATCAGTTGTTTAGTAGGACTGTTAAGTCCAGTTTTTAAGATTGGAAATGATCCATAAATATTAGTGGGTTTACATTTTGCTTGTTTTCTGCATTAAATCTGTGATCCACAAACTATCATCCACATAAATGGAGGACAGGCATAGATAGTGTAAGCACATTTAATATGAGCATCAAAAGGCAAACACAGTTCAATAGTGTATAAGCACAGAGCAACACAGTATGTGCTTATTTTACAGGTAACTTTGTTTCGCCCGGATTAGTGAAGATGTACATTAAACAGCTGAAACTGACTCAGTGAAGTAATGTAAACCTAGTAAACTACACATAGACACACCAACACTACACAAACACACATGAACCCAGGGGACCTTCCTCCTGGAAATTCAACCTCCTACACCACCTCCCCCCTTGTCTTTGTTGTCCATCAGAGATGTTTGTTTAAAGCCTCTGCTCCTGTCCCATCACCTCTCCCCCTACACGGACAAGTTCACGGGTCCCATGCAAACACACAGGGTGGTTGCGTGGCGGTGAGGATAAGGTCAACAGTTTCCTGAGACTATAAACGCGCAAGTTATGGACACCAGCTGGCTTACATGCAGTCGAAGAAATAGACAACACACACCTATATTTAACACATGGGAAACTATAAATCAGCAACAACTTACGAAACACAAGCACACAAATACAAAAGAAATTATTTTCAAGGAGAGAAAACATTAATATTGCCTTGGAGAACAGAATAAATTTCTAAATAAATAAATAAATTGTACTGACACCTACGCACCCATCCTGATGCACTTGCATCCTCAAGCTCTGTTGACTGCAGTCAAAATGGTGGACACAATAAATCGGGCTTAGCTTTGATTCCTAATATGGAGGAAACAATTTTATTTTTTTCCGTGGGGCTGCTGATTCTGGGAGATAAAATTCAACCTCTCTACATTTCTCTCTCGCTCTCTCTCTCTCTCTCTCTCTCTCTCTATCTCTCACACACACATTTATACCACATCTTGCTTCTTGTTCTCTTTTTTGATAAATCTGGACATTACTATCTTTGTCGGCTTCCAAAGCAACATTGGAAGAGGGTATGAAGACAGAGTGGTTATGACACGCAAATCCCAAATCATCATCCCGAGAAAAGAGTGGGATATATTCTGATTAAATTAATGTAAATTAAAATGTTTTGGTTTTATCTTAATAGACCTCCAAATGAAATATATCTATGTTACATTTTTGTACTTAAATTCTAAAAACAGTTTGAAATCTCACGAAAGGTTATTTTATAGGAATACAGAATAGTCCTCTTATTTCTTTAGTGCTACTTTAGAATAAAAACTAACAAAAAGAAACTTTACTTCTGCGCTACTTAGAACTATTTGCATTGGAAATGCAATCAGAATGCCTATCTGCAATTATTTCTAATTAATTTCATATAATTCTTGGGAGACTATTTCAGTCCCAGAATTAACACAAAAGAACTTCCTGCCTCAGTTCTCACACCAAAGATAATTATAAAGTTAAGAGGGTTTGCTAATTTAAAAAATGCTATCTGCATGATATCAGATATACATCTTTGATCTCACTCTGTCCCTGATGGTTAAATGCCTTTAATTACATTCCAAAAAAAATGAACTTTCTCAGAATAATTAACAGTCAGTCGCCTTTTTGTTTGTATGTAGAGTTTGTTGCATACTTTTGGCTTAATTAATGGCAGCGACAAACAAACACTATACAATTCGAATGCGAAGAAAATTCATCAATTGCATATCAAAAACATTGCTCTCAATTGTGCAATCCCAGTGCAGTTGCCTTTACGCAATATCTGCAAATAGTTAGCCATTCCACGCACATATGACTTGCACTCAATTTTACTCAAATCTCAGAGAACCATGAACCATAATCCTTACACTTTGTGAAAATTTCACAAAGCACACAAATGACCCACATGTGTTCTTGACGATCAGGGGGGACTTTCTCCATATCTCATTATATTCCCCTATAGCATATCAGCATCTCCCTAGGTGAATGTGTATACATCAAGGGGCAAGAGAAAGAGTCAGATGATTCATATTATCTTTATCACCCTGCCACAGGAGTCGACTTGCCTCCAATCTTTTCTCCTCACCATTATGTAAAACTATGGATTACGTTTGGTATGCATTCAGATATGTGCGTTTCTATGCATGTGTACATGTTAGTGACTTTATAGCGTGTGCTTGAGACGAAAGTGGGGAGTGGGGTGTATATGCATCTATGCATGCATGTATGCATCCATGCAGAGACCCCCTCCAATCTCTCTCTCCCTCCATCTATCATGCATCCATAGGTCTATCAGCTTCGGGAATGAGGTGTGGAGGGAGAGGAAGGGGCGAAGGGTGCAGAGGGGGAAAAGAAATAAATTGAGCCCCCCTACTTTAAAAATGCACATACATTTCCATACATTGGAAAGGCAGTGAGATGTGCACACCCTTGCTGCTGTATCCCCAATATGTGCCCGCCCCCCCTACATTGCCACCACCCCGACACACACAAAGGCACACATACACCCGAAAACACATAATACAGCAAAGATGAATGCATGTGTCCCAGTCAGTGGGTGCGGGTGAAAATCTACCCCTTGCCATATTTATCTTCATAAGAGCAGAAGGTGCATGTGTGTTTGTCTTAATACATAGTGGATGTGTGCCTGGACACTGTGTGTTTGTTTTTGTGTCTGTGTGTACATGGTCTTTTACCTCACTTTTAAATAAAAAAAAAAAAGACCTGCCCTGCTCTCACACAGTATAGAAAAAGCTCAATAATAGATTTTTTTTCCACTTTTGATTCCTCAATGTAATGTACATCAAAATATTGCAGCATGTACTGCGGGGCCCAAAATAAGCAATTCAGTCAGTCGAACATCAGGAGTTTGCAAGTTGAAGTGTCTTTACGCTAAATCCACAATTCCAGACTCCTTCCTTTTTTCATTTCCATGCCAAAATAGATTTGTTGATGCATAGATTCCAAATAGTTTAGAGTCTATTTGCCATCTGTCATAAAGCAACGCTTTCAGATACCAAAACAACAACCACGACCTTTCCCGAAAACGTAACTGAAACACCCAACCCTTGTAGATAATGACAGCCTGTCGTGATCGAGGAGAGAAACACGAGTGTGGTATTATTAAGCGAGACTAGTTTGTTCAGGAGAAGTGTTTTTGGCTTTTAAAAAGTTCCATTTTGCACTCCCCAGGCATTGCATATGGGGTACCCCAGGGAGGCATTGTGTGTGTGTGTGTGTGTGTGTGTGTGCACGGGGGTGTAATATGTGTGTGTACTCTAAAATATTCTGACTGAGCTGTCTAGCGGCTCACAGAGCAGAGAGATGTGTCCTGTCTTCTGCATTCAAATGTGAGTGGGTTTTGGAGAGCAAAAGTAAACAGATATGCTTGCTTGAACACACACGAGAACGTGTGTATGTGCACACCTGCTGTCTCGTATGCATGCATGTGCACACAACCACACACAAATACTGTATTAATGTGAGCACATATAGGACATGTGAACACAAGACTTGTGTGCGTCTCCCCATCTGTTGTCCGTCTGTATTTCAACATATCTGCCCATCAGTCTCATCACCAGAAAGGCTGCACAGCCTTGCCTCACTGACAAACGCAGTGGTGTCATTCATCCAATAAATATTTAAAAAAGAATGTTTCACTCAGGACAGTCAACAAAAAGCTGGTCGTCATGGACGTGCCCTTTCATAGCCTGGGAGGCTACAGTTTTATATGGCAATATAAACCTCTGCAGGTCTACATTCTCAGTTCCCTCCTTAAGCTCTTTAATTCTTTTTCATATCCCACTTGCAGTATATAGGCTGTAATATAAGATAGCCCAAGACAATGAGCTGTCCAGTTGCCGAGGGGGTTAGCTGACATTGTGTTATGAAAGTGGAGGCAGGAGGGATAGAGAGAGGTCGAGTGAAGGGTAGGATGGGGCCCTTCAAAGAAAATATGACCCTTAAAAAGCCTCGATTGTGCGACTGGAATCCTCCTTGCCACCATATTTCCACCTACTCTTCCCCTTCCTGCCCCTCCTGCTCTCAGTGTTGTCCCTCCTTCACTTTTTTCTTTTCTCACTCAATCCTTTCACACACAGATGTGTTGTCTGTCACGACTATGATGATAAATTAGCGCGGGTGCTGCTGGTGAAATAGGAGCTGGTGTCTGAGGGCAGAGGGCGATCCAGTGGACAATGCCAGGGATGAACCACTGATGGTTCAGCTGTGACTGAGGTCTGGAGAAAGACTGTGAAACATTCTTGAAATGTGTTTCAGTCACAGGGAGCTGATTTTTTTCTTGTATCGATTTAAATGTAATTTCCTAAAAACATCTGAGGATATAAAGGGGAAAAAACTTTAATTACAAACCCTATTCATCTGAAATAAAGATTGATCATTAATTTCAAAGTGAATAAAATGCAGATAAAAAGCTTTTATCAGATGGTGGGAGAGTGTTTGAAATACTTATGATTGTCTATATCCCTGTTCCACATGTGCAATAATAATCTTTGCACAATCTTTGGTTACAATACCTGGAGCACTTAAAAAAATGGTCTCATTTATTTGTATATGTGTTTGTGGCTGTGAGGGAAAAGAGCCGCATGTGTAGTTTTTTTTTTTTTAAACCTTTTTTTTGGGAGGTGGTGGAGGGAGTTGCAATTCTTTTACCTGAAGGCTTTGGTGGGGTTTTTTTTGCACTTGTTTGTGTCTATGCTTGCATTTGTGTGTGTATGGACATGTGTTTCTCATGAAGGCCCATGCCGGGCAAATTAATTCTCAGAAGTTGCGTGGCAGGGGCTCTCCTTCCCTTTGAAATGGGGCATACTGCTCCCTGTAATCAATAAGTCAAGCCATCTCGGCCGCATGTTGCAACCCCCCCGGCACACAGATGAAGAAGCCCAATTTACTCATCATAAATTCTGATTCCCACAATAAATATGAGAGAAGGTCCCACGGTATCTGGAATCTCAGGGGCGTTTGAAATGCCGACTGGCCCTCGCCTCGGCCTGAGTTTGCTTTGTTGGTTAGAATTAAATTTAAAGAAAAAAAAAATAGTGTTGAATATATGAGGTCAGGAATATGTATTTTGATCTAAGACAGAAAAATTCAAGAAGTCTTTTTAATTTATTAATGAAAGTGACCTATTTTCATACCAGTGTTTACACAACATAAACATCTAGTCAAATATATGTTCCCATCTTCGGTGAAAGCACATTACATGCATCACAGACAATTTTGTCTACCTTTTTGACAAAATTTCCCTGTTCCTTAAATCTGGCCATTTTCTAATGAACCCAGACAGGCACCTCCAGACAAGTGGTGACGTGTGCAGGCAAAGGCATGTGACGTTGGGGACATGCTAATCTAACAGACAAGTGCTGTCTCTCCTGTTTATAGCCCCTCTGCTCAGTAAAGCCAAGCACATGACAATGACCTGGGGAAGGGAAAGCGTGGTGAAAATATGACACACCTACAGAGGGCGGGATGGGCGCTGCTGAGTTGGCTTCTTTGACAGCGGTTAGTTCAAAAGGGGAGGGCAAAAATAAAAGGTAAAAGAGAAAGAGTTTATTCAGGCATCAGTAATATCGATATATCTTTGTTGGCAATCAGTGGATGTAAAGCTACTTGTGTAAAAGTAAGTGTTGGCATGTGTCGCTGTATTTGTATGCATGGTGTAAAACTGATTTAATGTAACATGGCATCCTAAACACCAGTGGCGCTCTATCTATCTTCTTTTTGGCAAGGACTTCCTGCTCTCCAGAGCGGTTCCGTCAATACATGACATTTATGAGGCTCCCATGAGCCCCGGCGCATGTTGCCCAGACAACTGAGACAGCTTCAGCGGCATGACAACAAAACGCCAAATACTGTCATGGCCCGCAGCCAACGCAGCACTTGAAATTGTCCAAAAGTGAACAAAGCAAAATTTAAACAAAAGCCTCTTTTGGCTGACAAGAAAAGAAAAACACACGACATGGGACGATAAAAGGAGTGGACAGGAGTAACTTCAAGAGGAGAGTAAATTTACAAAAAAGAAAGAGAAAGAGAAAGCAGTTTTCTGTGTTAGTCAATACAGCTGTCTTCATTTGTAAGACAGCATTAAGAACACTAATTCCTGACCTGTTAGTTACATCTGAGAAGAGAGAGCTTTGCTTGCTACTAATCCATAAGTCTGCTGCTAAGTGGTTCATCAGCAAGTGCCTAAGATCGAATGTCACCAATTAAGATGCCTAAATGCCTGGCTAATTGTGCTCAAAGTGTAGTGCTCTGTCTCACACGTTCACACATGATTAGTGACAGCACAGACATATATATACATGCACACACACCTAGCTAATTGTGGGCAGTTCAGCAGAAGGACTTGACAACATGAAAGCAGTTGTAAGTATGGGAGAGAAGACACAACATGATTGGCAAAACAATTTACCAACACAGGCACATGATTAGCACTAGGATTAAACACATTCCAGCTTTTCAGGCTAATAAATGATGGGAGCTATTAACAACTAAAGATAACACAACACTATTTTAAACAAACTGATGTAAAAGTACAATTAAACATACATAGAACTTAATCAATCACTGCTAATGTTATAAATGAAGCAATTTTAAATATCATAATATCCTCTATTAGAAAAATATCTTTTGACAATATTTTGGTATTATGTCCTATCATATTGATGTATTCTTATTTTTAAAGAGATTTTGTTTACTTGTGAGTACGCCATCTCCTCTACACCAAATATAATGCTAAGAGTGTGTTTATTGGAGGAGGAGAGATCTTCTGAAGAATGAGAACAGATAACATCTGCTCCAGACCTCTCCCTGCTTTGGCCAACAGGTCTGAGGAGCAGAGCGAATTGTGTCTGAAAGGCGATGATACCCATCGGAATGTTAATGGTGCTGAATATTTCAGAGGTGGGATCATCACATGGCAGCAGGAGGATGGGTGGGTTTCCCGAAAGCATTTAGCAATTGAAGTTCCTCTCTCCGTTATCGTAAACCAGGAGTTAAAAATGATTTCAATACACAGCTAACAAGGGCCAGTTGCCGTCGGGGAGGTTTAAGATGTCTGTTTCTCTCTTTCATTCAAAAAGAATTATAAGAATCATAGAATGGGTTTCGATGATAATTATCTTCTGTTTGAATATTTGGTTTCTTTAATTTAACTTTGAATCAATGGGAAAAAACAATCCTTGATATGTGTAAATCATTGAATATGCAGCTTTTGTAAAGAAGCTGTCTTTCAGACTGAAATTCATTTAAATGCAATAAAAATAGGTAACTTATGATCCTGGCTCTCTCACAGTGTTTGTCATGATGAAATATCAACTAATCCTCACACATATGGTAAATCCAGTTACCATAGCTATATGACATAAGTGTTTCTTAAGGCTTTTTAAGGAAAAAGGAAAAAAAAAGAAAAAAGAAAACAAGGGGATTGCCCCAACAGTCTTATAAACATCTGGTAACCACTAGGGTACCTTTATTTCAGCCAAAATGGCTGGTTGGGTTAGCCTTGGGAAAGCAGGAGAGAAAGAAAAGAGAAGAGGCTCTTTTTCAGCCAAAGTGAAACTGAAGTTTGTTGAAGGAAAAAAAAATGAACAGAAAAAAAAGCAACAGAAGGAAGAGACTATGTCTAAAATTAAGAAAATTATTACATGCTCCCAGATGTGCGCAGGGAGGATGACCTGGGAAAGTCAAAGTTGTCTCCCATCAATCATTGCCATATGCTTCTAGAGAAATGGATCCTGCAGGACACTTCATATTCCCCTTTCTGATTAGTTCATTTGAGAGATGAAAAAAAAATGAATGGTGGCACTCTCTGAAAATGGACGGCCCCGGTGTAACCCAAGAACAGAGCGGGTTCAATGTCAAAATTAAGGCCTGCTATTTAAGACTTGAGGGATCTTTTTTTTTTGTCTGACTCTTCACCCCCCCACCCCCCAGCTCCATCTTTTCTTTTAGCAGAGGCTGGTGTCAGGGAACGCTAGAGTGAAGGCAATGTGTTCTTAAGTCTGATCAAAGCAGGGAAAAAAGGAAAGCTTTTCTAATGACTGGCATTCTCTCTCCTTTCTTAATCCATCTCTCTGCTTTCCCTCGCCTGTCTCCCATCCCTCTCCGCTCCCTTTCACTTGGCTTTCTCTCTCAGGGCATTGGTAATTATCGGTGAGGTCTTAGTGACTGCAAATGAAATTACCATTTAAGAGAGAGGGAGAAAGAGACATCCCCTTTGCCATAGGAGAGGGCTTAAGTGAGGCAGCTAGGGTTTCAACTATTGATTTTTAAACTGCTACATCAGAGAGTGTAATGCTTTCATAATTTCAAATAAACTGTCTGGTTAAGAAGTACTAATGAGAGAAAGAGTGAGAGCACACCAAAAGAACTAAGAGAATGGTGGGGGTTGAATTTTAAGTGTTGACGCGCATGTAGGGAAATTAAAGTAATGCACTGGTCAGACAAAATGATCAGAGTCTCAATAATCCTGAATCAACTAGTAGCGCTTTGAAGAAATTTGTGGTGGCTGGTAGACATCTTATAAACAACGATAAGATGATGCGAAATATGTCAATACAAATAGTGCTGTTGCACTGGTACTTTCAATGTGATTCCATACACAGGTCTGCAAACAAAAAAGAAAATGCACAATAAACCAGCAGCCCGCCACTAAACTAGAAAGCTACATTCCTTCTAAAATCTCAATTTTCCTTTTAAAAATAAGAACTTGCCCGACAGTCACTCTTTTTTGCAAATAAAAGTCACATATTCATTAGAAGTTTCACATATGTGATACTTAAAATCTGTTCGAAGATAATGTAAGCAATGACAGGTTTTTCTTCTGATAGAATAAAGACAGATAATAAAGATGAGGGGTAGAGAAAGGAAGATGGATTTTTGGATGACACTGCATAAACCCAAATCTCTCTCCCTCTGTCTGTTTTCCTCTCCCTCTTTCTCTTACCACAGACCGCAGGCCGTTGAAGGCAGCTTAGAAATCTCTTACATCTGGAACAGCCATAATTCGTGGGATTTGGCCTGACAGCCATGACAGGCATTGGGGCGGCCAGCAACAACTGTCTCCTGTGTTAGCAGCAGTGTGTGTGCGTTAGAGAGTCGAAGCGCACAAGACAAAAAGTGACAATATGCAGCGTGTGTGTAAACATGAAACTTATTGTTCAAGCAGGGAACTTTTAAAGCTTAGACTCACCAGAACAGAGTTTGTACAACTGTTTAACTGCAGAACTAAGTTTGGACACTAACCAAGGCCTCTTACATGGATATGCTACAATTACTCATACTGATGATAAGGTTGGCTTAAAAAAATCAAATGTAATAGGAAATAGTCCCACAATAATAATATGGCACTTTTGTTTTAATTGAAATTGTTTTGATGGCAGATCCTGCAAAAACGTTTTAGCAGTTAATCTAGTTGCCTTTTCACTATCAGTTAATTGTTATCGCTCATTTTTAGGCGCTTTTGCTGTTTTTTGGTTACAAACTTATTCTATCTCCCAACACTTAAACATGAGTAATTTCTTAAAAATAGAGACAAAATGTATGAAACATAAAATAAAAGTTAACCTTAAAGAGCACTGTTGCCTGTCCTTTAAATTGTTTTTATAAACAGAAGATTTGATTTTGTGAACACCCTAGATTCACAGTATAGTTGTGGAAAGTAACTTAATACTGTGAAACTCACAAGTTATGTGCTTTTAGTACTGCAGTTTTACTTTACACTTATACCCCAAAAGGAGGCCAACTTTTATTTTTCACACTTCACTTATAATTCAGACTAAACTGTGGACTAAACTATACAGATAATATACGTTTTCAGCATATTTTTGTTTATTTTAGCATTAATAATTTTTTTTTATAAAGCCAATGTTGAATGATTATTGTACAGGTGTTTTTATATCATGAAGCAGTTAATGTTTTAACTATTTCTTATATCTGGTGACACAGTGCTACAGTAATTAGCACAGTTATCTAACAGCAAGAAGATTCATGGTCAACGTTGGGGCCTTTCCTTTGTGGAGTTTACGTGTTCTCTCTTTGCCTGGATTTCAACAGGTCTCCTTTTACAAGGTAGGTTAATTTGTGTTTCTACATTGACCTCGAATAATGATTTGAACTGTGGTCTCTGTCTTTGTTTTAGTGTTGCGATAGACTGACAACCTGTCCAGGGTGTTCTGCGCCTCTCACCCTGTGACAGCTGGGACAGGCTCCAGCAACTCTGAACAGGATAAAAAGGTTACAAAACAGATAGATCTGTCATGTCAAATTGACAGAGAGGATGAAAAAAGACAAACGTGTACTAATGATTTGGTAAAACATCATCTAGGATAGTATACATACAATATATCTAGATCAGAGTTTCAACACTTCTATAGATAACTGAACATACACATGCATGCAGCAGACATAAACCCACTTGCAGGAGAAACAGCAGCAGCGTCCATGTGTTTCATGGCATGCCAGGGGCTCCCTGTGTCGGCCCTAAATATTACACACAGACAGTAGCTATCACTTCCAAGTCTGAAATCCCACATTCCACATTCCTGATTCCATCGGCTCGCCTGCTAAGCTGGGCACCACATGAAGAGCCATTGTTAGAGAGAGAGAGGGGTCATGTATCTCTCCTGCTCTCTGTCTGTCTGTCTTTTGGCCCTCCTTTTCTCTCTGGCTTTGTCTCTCCACCCATAAATCTCTTACTGTCACACACTCCATCTGTGACTCTCCTGCTCCGTCTATCTTTTCATTTCTCCCTCTGCTGGTTTATATCTATGCTTCATTCTTATTCTTTCGGTCCTCCACTGTGCTTTGTCATCTGCTTTCCCACACAGTTTTCCTACCGTCTTGCATGTTTGTTTGTTTCTTGCTATACCTCACTCAAGCTCCTGTCTCCTACGGATGCTGTTTGTCTGTGGCCCTCCTCGTCACAAGACTCTCACTCTGCTTTCTGGCTGCTTTCTTTTCCTTTGTGTATCTTTCTCTGTATCCTGCTGTCTGTCTCTCCATCTCCCTCTCCCTCTGTGTCTCCAGATATTCATGTAGAGATTTTCTCACATGTTAGATATAGATTTATGACCCCGGCCAGATCCCCGTGGCCACTAAATTTGATACCATCCACTAAGCCACATTGTTTTTTTGTGTGTTTGGGCTTGTCTGTTGTGTGCGACTATGGGTAAGTATGTATGTGCGCGTCTGCGTGTGTGTGTTCATGCATTACAAGGTGGAGGCGGGTGACTTTTAAAGGGTTAGCTTGGGTATGGTGGGTGCAGAGGAGGAATTTACAGTTTATTGAAGCACAACAGTCAGGTATGTGTGTATGTGTGCAATTGTGTGTGTGTATATGTGTGAAATGGAGAGAGAGAGGGAGAAAGAGTGCCTGTGGGTGCCAGGTGACCAGGCTAACCTCTTGGCTGATGTTTTGGATTTAGCCTTTGGATAGTGGAGAAAAATAAAAATGGAATGCTTTTTCAATTACAGATCAGAGAGAGTGAACAAAAGCGGGAGTAAAGGGAAAGATGAGTTATTGGGATCTAATATATCAGGGCTTTGTGCTTCAAAAATCTGAGTACATTAATTTCGACTATTGGAACATTTTGCACTTGAATATTTGGAGAGCTCAGCAGTGTCCCATAATTTTGTTCAGTTTTCCATGTTGTAAAAACCTGTTATATTTAGGAAATATACATGTATTATGATATTTGTGTGTGGAAAATAAATCCTTAGCTTTTTTTTCTAGTAACTCGAGCAATATTCGAACACTCTAATACATTTGACGTTACAAAATTGAGCTTCACTGTAATTGAGCTCACAAGCATGCACAAGAGCAAAATTAGAATATGGCTAGAGCAGAATATGAAGTCGTGCAGACACACACCTGTGGAAGACAGCCACTGTTCCTGTGTTTGAATTGCTCGTTATTAATTCTGAAAATAAAGGCACAAGCTCTCTGCCATGCATATTTAATTGGCTGTAGGTGGTATTTGTTGGGTATTTATGTCTTTTTGTTTGAATACTCCATTCTTTCAACCCATTTGACAAGTTGTCAAGGGTGGGGTGATTTAAAATGGCATTGTGGAGCGCCAAGGATTGTAATACGTTTCTGTGATGTGAAATGGTATTTGCTTTTGATGTTTAGCAAGGAGGAAATACACCAAATAAAAGCCTTGCAAAATAAAGGAGTGTTTTTGTGCACGTTTGAAAGTGCGCTCCCTAAAATTGTTTATCTGTCAGTCAGACAGAGTGTGTGCACATTGTCTGTGCTAGTGCATGTGTTTATATGCATGTGTGTGTCAGTGTGTGGGTCCACGCCTACATCTAAAAGCCATATCTGGCTTCAGATCAAATGGTGTATGAAGGAGAGGAATGACACAGAGAAAGTGATAGCTCTTTAATGTTACCTTTCTACTCTAAAACCCAAATATAAGACCAGCAACATACAGAATAGGCGAGTGTGTTTTAGAGGAAAAGGAGTGACATGAAACACTTATGTAGAAAAGCTCTGAACATGACGTTGGCTTTGTAGCTGGGGAGGGGGGTGTCTCACGAAACAGAAAGAAAGAGTAAATTGGATGGAAAGAAGATTGAAGGCTGGGGCAAAGAATGAAGCAGCGACATGCAGTTTGTTTGCGTCTGTCAAGGTACAGTGATAGTTTGTATTTGACTGAATTCTAACTATGTGTCTAACTCACCTTTTGCTCATTTTTCTTGCTGTTCTGTGGTGTCTAAACTTTGTCTTCACTGTCTGACTATGATGCTAAGAAGTCTGCATTTATGTCCATTCAGTATTGAAATTCTTTTTTTTCTGTTTCACATGTAACTATTATTTGGTCGTGACTTTTGTGTAAAAAAATATTCTGATGTTGCAAAAACAGACAATCATTAGCTTCTATAAAAATAGGTTTTTGCATTATCTCTTCACCTCTGTGTTCCCCGTTTCCCTCCTTTTTCCTCTTTGCAGGTTTGAAGCACAAAGCTGAAATGGATGAAAATATTGTCTGTACATATTCTCCCTACAAATCCCTTTCCTCTCTTGATCGCTGCTATTTTTCCCGCTCTGATCAAAGCTTGTTGTAAAACCGATAGTAAAGATACTGTCTGTAAATAAAGGTGTTTCTGTCCTTCTGTTTTACTGTCCCTGTCTCTGTTCTTTGTTAGATAATCATATGCATCCAATAAGTAACACATAAAGACACACACGCACGTTTAGTCCTCTACATTGTTCTCATTGTTGCAGCCACATTGTCTCAGTCGCTTTCCGTATCAGGAAATAAACCTTGACATTTTTAAGACAGAACTCCCTCTCATAAAAACATGTGGGTAAATTTATATAAAAAATGTGTGAAATATTCATAGAAGGAGCCATATGTGATGAGAGCCTGCATATCAAAGCTGAAAGCAGCGCTGGGGACAGATTTCCTTCCCTATCTGCCATCTTAACAGAGTCATCATGCAGGGATCAAATTCTTACTAAGAACATTACTACGCAGGAAGCTGTTTTTACATTCAACTGGAACTTTCAGCACAGGTGAATAAATCGTCCCGCCTAGATGCACTGCCTATTCACATAGATATAAGGTAATAATTTGGATAACTATATAGGTCAAAGTGCAGCATTAAATGCTAAGTGAGACATATTGTCAGCTCATAGATGAATTAAGGAAACTGGCACGTTTCAAGGACAAAAGGGGCAACAGCACACTACCCAGAGGGAGAGTGCAACACATAATTTAAATAGTGAACACTGGTCAAATTATGTATCTATTTCAGCTATGGTGCCAGCAGTCTAGCCAAAAGATATATTTATGGTGCACCCATGTGTATTTGCTTTACGGGGAGTATCAGACCTCTTATAGCCACAACAGAAATAGACCTGTGGAGTCAAAGCATACTGTGTTCCCCACCAGCTGTGCTGTGTGCTGAATTTCAGCATATAATACTGAAAATCTGCTTGAATACACAGGCTACAACATGTTTCTACCATAAACTAAATTTCACACTGATAGATATTTTTGTTGGAGATTCTTAATAATGTGAAATGATGTCAGTATGTCGCCATGTGTACATTACCCCATATATATTTGTGAAGTTTCTACATGTGCGTACAAGCTTACATTTTCCCCATCATGATGGAGTGAGAGTGATGTGAATTAGAAATGCCTGGTTTTACTATTTGGACACTGGGGTGAGGCTAAAATGAGGCAGAACGGATACAGCGAAAGACAGAGTGAGTGCAAAAGAGGGCGAGGGAAGCGTGCTCATAGGTAGTGATCATGGAATACCATCATAGAGCACCATCGCTCCCCGTCTGACCGGCCTCATTTTAGGGCAATGGAACTCCAGAGAAAAAAGGCGCCAATGGCACATTATTCTGCCTTGGAAAAATCACCCTCATGTTTTTATTCATGCCTGTACCACAAACAACAACAGAATTTGATTTCCACTGTAAATATTCTGGACCGATGCAGAGCCTGAATGAATTATTTGTGAAAATGTCCTGGCAAGGCTCGATAAAAAGATAAGCCTAGAAACCATAAGAACTTTCACTGGGATGATGTGTATCCATGTCTGTGCGTACATGGAAAAAAACAACTGTCATGTGTAAGTGGCTCCTAATGAACACCTCTGATCATTTCCCAGTATTATGGCATCTCCATAAACCAGCCCCACTCTAATCACTACCTCTTCCTGCTGGGCCTGTGTCATATCCTGCCGAGCTCAACGACGGTAACTAGGATGAAGCACGTGTATCTCCCACAGATTACACTGCTGATGTCTCCATGGTCACAGAGGCCCTTACTGTGACAACCACATCTCCGCGTGACTTTAGATTCTTAACCTGATGGGGAAAGAGACTGGCAGATGGAGATCAGCAGCAGACAAGACAGGAAATAGTCTGGAAACTGCAGAAAAAAAAAGTAACCTTGAAAAAAGGGTATGGTTTCAGCAAATAATAAAAAACAAACAAACCAAACAATTCATTTTATCTCAATAATTTATTAATTAGTTAATAGCATGTGGTAATTTATGGATTCACAACTGTGAAATCAACCAGTAGACTGTAATCTAATATCGAAGATGAAAAAAAGAAAAAGAAAAAGAAAAAACTAATAGAAGTTCAAGCATCTTCTATATGTTGCTGGAATCAAATTATTTAAAATGATGGCAGTTGAAATTTAATTATTTTCTCTTCTTTTCTGGGCTTATACTTCATATTTGTTCTTAATATTTTTTCAATGATTTAACTATAATTAGCCACTATTATTTCAAAGCTACAGTTTGATTTCACTCTCAATTTCTGAGTACCTCGTTTTCTTTTCTTTACAATATGCAATTGTCACGTGTTTCTAGATTTCTGCTATTTACTCCACAAATTCTGTGATGTTCTGTTCTATGCAAGTTAAGAGCTCTAATCAGCTCTAATGACAAAGCCCTATTTATACTGTAGGTTTGTTTCTTTTCTCACATCTTTATATGTACGGAAGGCCAAGTAACTGGCGCTCTCATTTGTGAAAGCCTCTGCTGTACTATTAGTTATCTAATGACAACACAGAAACAGAAACCTATTGAGACAGGGTTGTACAGAATGTGTATTTGCCCTATTCATTTGGTTTTGAAAGAACAATATTATATGGTGTGACGTGTTATTTGAGATTTCTGTCAGAGGTGCATTCCAGGTTAGCCCTAAAAATCTGTGCCCATAACAATGTGAAAGATAATATATTGGCCTGTGAAAAAGGGCTGATATTGTTTTTGTCATCTATTTCCATTAAATGCCAATCAAGCAGTGATAAATACAATATAAAAATTGAGATGAAGAGCTTTAGAGTATTTATGAACTTCTTCACACTATCCTTAAATTAGCACACATTGTGCAATAGAAAAAAGTTTCAAAAATGTTTTCAAATTGCCTATATGTCAAATAAAATGTTTAAGAATACTTTTGAGCATGTTAAACCTTTGTCATTTCAGTGCTAACGTGGCAACAGAAAAATGTATGGTGCCCATCACATTTAAATGTAAGAAAAATAAATCTTCTCAGCTTAGGTAAGTTGATGTTATTACATTTTCCCATAGGCTGATAGCAGTCAACATTCTGAATATCAATATTGACATTGAGTCCAAACAGCTAAGGGTAAGGCTTCTGAATATTCAATTTTCTTTTTTTTTTTAATCAAAAAAGCAAAAACAAAAAGACTGATTTCTTTTTCTTAGCAATCTTCAATCTTCTAGCATCTTCATAGCAAACAATGAATTTGCACACTGATAAATCTCTAAATAATATGAGAAAGTTTGTCCTCAGAAACAATCGTTGGACACACTTCTAATTATAAGGCTTGTCACAGGAGTAGAGAACATTAAAGATGCTTGAATCCTTGAGGCAAAATAAACATCTTTTAATTTGGCTGTTTGGTGTTGACTTCAGCCACTCATCCCTGTTTTCTCACCATTCTAAACAAATCAATTAATACCGCACGAAGAAGGCTCAACTCTTGATATATTCTGAAACATGAAATTTGCGCAATATGGACTAAAGCTAGTAAAATATTGCATTTGGAATAACTGAATGAGGCAAGTACATACATTCTATCATTCAGGAAATGTATAAATATAGTAGTATAGGCTGCAAGAAAGCATGTATTGCGTACCAGAGGAGATGACTGCCTTTTTATATCAGAATACTAGAGTGATTTGTTGCTTACAGGTAGTTTGGATTTGGTTGGACAAAAAGGATGAAAATATCTGCACATATTCCAAAGACAAGAATGCGGAAAATACTGAAGATCTGAATGAAAACGGATTTGACAGCACACCTAAAGACCTTTTGACGACTCAATCCAAGACACTCAGCAAACATATCAATAAAGCTGTAAAACTTACATTTTAATCTGAGGACGTAATGTTTTTTTCAGAAAGCCACAAGAAGGCTGAATACTTCATCTATGTCCCAAAAGCAGAGGAAAACTAAAACTGAACTTCGGCTCTACATTGCCACTTATACGACACAATGCTAACTTCAGAAACACCACACAAATAAAAATAAACCTGTAACAGCCGGTGGTGTGTCTAGCTGCGAGCATCTTCGCTTTAGAAAAAGTAAGGTTGAGTGTGCAACAAAAATGCGAAAGTCATGGAGAAAAAAAAAAAAAGTATTCCCAGCATGTTTCAGAATACCAATATCCTTAAGCAGGCGGGGTTTTTGATGTATAGACTCCTGCCAGTGAATTGTACAGATGAGACACTTAAGGCAAGACAATAGTGTTATAGATTGTGGCAAGAGTTAAATCAATAGACCTTCTGAGGAGTAACAAGACACCCAGTAGCAAGTGCTAGTGCTACACATACATGGGAGGGGCTGGGAAACAAATGAGGACTGGCAGACTGGGGCTAAGACCTCTGTGTCACTGACTAGCCATTAGATGTGTATGTAGGTGAGTGTGTGTGTGTGCGTGTGTGTGTGGATGTTCCTGTTCTTCTCTGAACATGTGTTATGGATGTGTGTAAGCGAATGTGTGAATGTGTTTGTAAGGCATAAGCAAGAGCAGATACCTGTGTTTTGGTTGTACTTTTATCTCTGCTTCTTGGCCCTGTAATCTCCCACTGGGCATCAAAGCAGAGCTCCACTAGCTCTACCACACCCTTATATATCCCCCAGATCCCCATGTGTCAGTGTGTGTGTAAGAGAGAGAAAGACAAAAAACTGAAAAAGAAGTCCACAAGAGAGAAAACAGAAGCAAAGGGAAATAGGATAGGAGCATCAAAAATAGGAAAAACGAAACAGAAAGTTACATGTGTGAGTGGATAGGTGTGCATGTGTGTGAATTGGAATGAGGCCGGCTTTGCATGGAGCTTTGGACCGTCACACAGCCATGGCTGTCATCCAAGCCCAGCCTGCGAGCACCTCTCTAGGGCAGCTTCCACTAACCCCCCCGGGTCTTACTACCTCTTACTCCACCTCTGCCGATTCTTCCACCTCTGATCCGGGATCAGTGGTTCCAGGGGCCCTGATAGGTGTCAAGGTCCATTAACCTGGAACAGGTCTTATCATATTCATCAGGAAGATCAGAGATCAGATTTATCTCTGTTTTTATCAGATTTGAGGCTTCAGAAGGCTGCAGGAGTTGTCATGGCTCTATGGTAATGTGATGCTTGTGACAGACAGCGCAGAGTTGCAGGCACACTCCAAGTACAGCTGGAGATCCATACACAGCAGAGACGTTAAACTGCATGTTCACACACTCACACACATTCACACGCACGCAGCCTAATTTTTTTCAGAAGCTGTCAGCAGTTACTTGGGCCTCTTTGATGGGTTTGTCAGGTTTGATTAGCTTATGAAACAGGAGTATTTCACCCACTGACCTCTCTGTCTTTCCATCTATAGCTGAATCTAATCTAATCTAAAAACACTTCTAGCCTATGAGCCAACCTTGTAAGGCATGGTGAGCTTTTTAGAGAGAAGTACAATATTAGAGTTGAGGAAAAAGTCAAACCAGGGTCTATGGTCATTGTCTTCCACCTTCCATCCTCTAAGAATGAAACTGGCAACATGAGGAAGACATCGAGGTCACTTGGTGAGTTAAACAATATGATGGAATGCAGCACAAACCATTTGAAAACAACAGCTTATTATGCTTATTATGTATTAATGTTGATAATTATAGCCAGTGTGTCTTGAATTAATACCAATTTACTAACCCCCCCCCGAAAAAAAAAAGCAACTCTTACCAGTGACACTCATACACCAATTTTTCATCTTGTTCAGTTTCTCATTTATCTACCACATTTCGAAAAAACATTTTCCTTTCTTTAACTGACATTTGGCATCTCATGCCCCCACTGAATTCCACCAAACGTCAAATATTTTGATAACAGACACTCCAAGGCTAGCTACTCATTTTAATTCTGTGGGCAGCATCTCCCACATGACCTTGAGCCCTAGCCCTAACCCCCACCCAAGCTGCCATCTCAACCGAACTCTCGGGCTGCTAATGAATTATTGCTGAGTCATCATGGTCAGTGGTGAGTAATCAACTTGACACTCTGGGCTCATGACACAGCGCTGTGGTGCCTAAATAGTCATTTAGGCCCTGCACTGTTCCATACAGCTGGGACTTCATGAGCACTCAGGTTTTGGAAAAAAAAATAAACCACACAGAAAAATTGAATTTATTCTTAACGAGTACATGGTGACTAAAATATAAATGTGTCCCTGAAGTTGACTTTTTTCTTCACCAGATGTTTGGGTGAAATTGACTTTATTATATTCAGGGTTAAATGAATACACTTCTTAAGTGAATCCTGCTTTATTATGGAGCATACTGTAGGAGCCATTCTGTATCCCAATCCCTTAGAAAAACAATGCTCAGAACAAATGTTGATTTTTGTTTAAAGAAAGAGATTATAAAGCTGAAAGGATTGCAGATCTATAAATGAGATTTGGAGACGAGAAGCCCAACATAATTTTTCTCATATTTATAGAGACAAAACAGACCAAAAGCCCACAGATACACACACACACACTTACACATCTCTTGCAATTCGGCCTTCATCAACATCCTTCTTGGAAAATCACTGCTGCTCTGAAAAGTCATTTCAGCCACAGTAGCAGCAGGCCCTTAAAGATTCATATTCCTATTTACTGTCTGCCTCTCCCCTTGTGTGTATACACACACACACCAACACAAGCACACAAACTCACCAAGCCGGCCCAGCAGGGTTAGGTTCATGAATAAAGGAGGGAATTAGAGCAGACCTGGGAGAAGTCAGATAGACAGATATAGAGAGTTGGAGGAAGAGGGAAGAGCTATTAGATTGTATGAAAAACATCAGAGGATAGGAGCAAATCTACAGAGGGGAGGCCTAATCAGTAGAGATCAACAGAAGAGGGGAAATCTGGACGAGAGTTGAAAGAAAGAAAGACAAGATAGAACTGAGAGAGAAAGACATGTATATATATATATATATATATATATATATATATATATACATATACACATATGTATGTGAACGCACATGTGTATACTTGAAGACATCCTGTGCTACATGTTGAGATAACGTTAAATGTCCATTTGTCTAAGTGTATATTTTTGGACATCTACACACATCTATGCCAGGTATAATCTCTAAAACCTAAATGTAACCCATACTCTGCATACGCCTAGCAACAAAAAAAGATTTATTGATACAAATAATACTTTTATTACTAAAGAAATAATATGTTTAAAAGCAAGGAGCCAATAAGTGAATGATGCTCACTGATATGAAGCGAGCAGCTACATCACTGCTACGGCAAATATCATTGTACCATAAAATTATATTAACTTCATGGAAAGGGAGACAAGAGAGAGGCAGAGCGAATCTTGATGTTAATTTTCAGTAAATGAAAGACTAGAGAAATAATGGCAAAAACAGTGATATGATGAAAACAGGGGGAAAAAAACAGCAATAAGGATGGTAAACATCCCTCAATCACCAGAAAGGCTGCAATCATCACAGTATGCTGCATTGCCAAGATTTTATAATATGTGTGGAGGCTGTGTGTATCTATCAGTGTGTATGTGTGAGTTTCATTGGGAGGAGACAGGCGAGAGGCCGTTAGCCTGCACCCAGATAATAACCTGGTTTTATAATGTTGCATATCTATATTCAGGCCAATTCCCCCTGGGGGGAGTCAGAATAATAACGCTGGCCATTTTACCCCTCCTAGCGGGCGGCCATTTTCTGCCCTGATTCTCAGCATGGACCTCTCCTCATTCCCAAGGTAGCACGTAATGGATGCCGCAATGAGATGGAGTGACAATGTGGTGTCTGAAATGTGAAAAGCCTATTTGCCAACCTGCCCTCCCTCAGCAGGGTGGCTGCTGGAGATATAGGAGATGTTTCTGCCTAATCCTCTTTGCGGTTCCATATGTTGTCATTTTTGATGATTGTCTATATTATGGTAAATTGGCAAATTTAGAAAATAGGTGCATAATGGCGGTGAAAATTTGATATCCATTTGTCCAAAACAAACATCATTGTTCTGAGCCATATTGTGTGATATTTCAATATCTACACCGTGTTAAGATAGCATAAATGATGAAAAGACAAACAAAAGGTTATGATAGATAAAGACACACTTATCAGTGTGAATTTCTATCAACCACTTAGTGTAAAACACAGCTATGGAGTAGAATTTAACACATTATAAGATTTCATTGTCCATACACCATCCAAACACAGTTTGAGAGTTCAGGAGTAGAAGACATCTGGAATCAGGTTTCAGTTCATACTATTCTCGTGAAATACTGTCGCCCTGACCAGTCAATTTCAATAAAACTATAGACAAAGAAAGGTTAGGATATATAGATTTCCCACTGTAGTCATACACAGAACTGCACTGTGAGCTGCACGTCTTTCCTGCTTCTGAACTGTAAATGCTACTCATATTCTCCATCCTATCCCTTACCTCTTCAATAATTCACAGACTGTAGCTTTCTCTGGCCTTTCAAACCTTTGAAATGTAACCTACATCCGACAAACACACCATTCTTGTTATCCCAATGATGACATGTGTTTATTCCAGCCCCTTGCTTGTTGAGCAGTGGGAGAAAAGGAAAAGGAAAGCCTTCACTCCTCAAAGACTATTGATTGTTATTGACGTGTTGATAGCAGATAAAACAAAAATGCATTTCAGGCATTTCCAGTCAAATGTGTCTTGATATGTCACCTCTATTTGATTTACTTTTGATTTGTCCAGCAACTGGCATGGGAAAAAAAAATCGATCTCAACCTCAAAGGCATGTGAACAACTCAAGGAAAGTTCACACTAAGTCACAAACAGATAACATACCTCACGAATGCAGTCACAGGAAATATGAAACATTGGAGTGGATGTTGTTCGTTTAAATTTTTTCTTTAAAGTGTGATTCTTAATCATCGGGACTGTTGTGATAGGTTAGAGAAAGAGAAAATAATATTAAAAAAAAGATATTAATGCTGTTAAAAAAAATTCTCGTGAAAAGTTTGAAAACATATGGGCAGCAAAACCAAGTCTAGTATGAAACAGTTTTGTTGAGTATAATAAATCAGTCCAACAGGGCTTGTGAAATGGAGGACAGTTGGAGAGTGCAGTAAATGCAGTCAGTGAGAACAGCTCTGTCCAAGACAATCATATGATGTATCATTCATACCGTCAGTATGGTGTCTCTCCTCCTCCCTCCCTCTCCCCCTCAGTCTCTATGTCTCCGTTAGTCGCTCACACTCTGGACTCATCTAGTCTCCTGTGGAGGCTATGATGAAGCCCAGCTCTCTCCATCACACACAGCTCCCCAGCTGCTCAGGGATTACACATTTCAATCACACATCAGCACACAGTGCCATTCAAATAGTTTCTTTTGCTTCATATTTCACCGCACCAAAACAGATATTCTTGTAAATATGCAACTGGTTGTTGTTGACAATTACTCCTGAAATTTAGTTTCCATGTTCAACTAAATGTCCCAGAGACATCAAGGGCGTAATAACACTCCTTTCATTTTAATTACAATAACTAGTTTAAAGGTATGTATTTCAATTTGCGTTCTGTTTTTATTCATCCTGGATTGTGCAAGAAAGATTTAAAAGAGTTTTAAAAGAGTGAGTGCTGCCGTCGAATCATTTGACCTCTGTGAATAGCTAATGAATGCTGGGAGCAATCACAGTTTCCCAGAAAATGGACAAAAATGATCCCTCATCTGTGAACCTAATCACTTACTGCCATTACTGTGTGCATGTGTGTGTGCAAGTGTGTGACAGTCTGTCTGATTGCCATCCCTGAATGAAATAGTTGTGTGGAATGATCCCACCGGTATGTGTGTGTGTGTGTGTGTGTGTGTGGAACAGACATACAGAAGGTGGGGGGAAAAGCTAAGGACAATATGCTGTGTAGGCAAAGGGATAAATGACCACAGAAAAATGTTGCTTATTTAGATTTTAATTAAAATTCTATAGCCAAGTTGAGTTCAAAAGTTGCCAGGGAGTAAATTGTTTGACAATCTACAAGAGAATATTACAAAATGTTTATACTCGTTCTGTAGGTCAGACCGAACAACCACGATTCCTCTTCAAAAACCAAATGTAGGTTTAAATGCACCAGTACTGCAAAAGTAAACACCCCATTTACCCAATGTTACCTGGTGTTATTGTTCTGTTCCCACATTGATTTGATTCTTAACAAACTACATTGAGCAGTTGTGTCAAATGTACTTGAAAGAGATGTTATATTTGTGAGGATGTGTTTTAGATCTGAATGTTGGCATCTGCCTCTGAGTGGGTTCACTGTAGACAGACAGGGAGACAGAAACAAAGCAAAGGTCATGCTTAACAATGTAAGATGAACTGAGTTCTTTGAAATCTCATTTCCAAGACCCAAATCCAATCAGCGCCTCAGACATGAACACAGCACTGAAAAACTATCAGGAAAAGAAAGAGGACAAGGGATAAGTCACTGCTCATCCCAAGTTCTGATAGCAGAGAACAAATAGCAATCCTTCACTAAATGACATCTTCATTAAACACTGAAATATATAAATGACAATCGATAATATAATAATAATTGTAATAATTTTTTTTTTTGCTGCTCACCTGCATCTTTGCTCTTTCCCTAAACTCTGGCAATTGAGCTCCCAAGCTTGTTCTTAGTTGTCTGCTGAGCACACAGTGTGTCCCTCAATCACACTCACAGTAAAGTTTGAATAGATAAATAAAAGTTTATAGTTCAAAAGGAAAATACAAAAAAAGGATCAAAAGGAAAAAGAAGTTATTGGAGGTGTGATTCTATCCACTGTCAATACTGTTAGTATTATCACCGTGACAATGAGGAGTAAGCTTTGGCAGAGGTGCCTTTTCTTTCTCTCACTTCTAACATCAGCACTATATAATCCCCATTTGGGGATCATGACACACCTGCATGTTCATATGTGTATTTTTCTGGGAGTGTGTGTTTGTGTGAGATGAACGTATGTTTTCTCTAGACTCTTTCCTCCTGTGTGTCCGGCATTTGTGTGTGTTAAAATGTGTCTGTACATGAGTGTGCTTCTCGGAAAGTGAATGATGATTGCATGTTTCTTTTAGAGTCCATCTTTCCGTGTGTGTGTGTTTGTGCAGAGAGGGTCACCTTGTATCCATCACTTATCGTTTAGAGACCCCCTACAAGGATAAAAATCATCCTCAGAACTTAATCCAGGCTTATATCCTCTTCATCTCCTTACTCACGAAAAAATGTGCACACGCAACCTGACCTAACCCAACACACACAAACAGATGAGCATAGAAGATCTGAGAGGAGAGACCAGCTACTGTAAGCATAAAACCAATCACAAACAACTGAGTCTTCAGCCTCACCAATGTACATTTATAAACGTGTATCCAATCTGTGTCTTCCTACAAGAAAAACGTTCATAAAGCCTCACTAATCATGGTCAATGCTTTAACTGTACAACTGATTACAATTTGTGTGTACAATACCAGTGATATGGATTGATACATGCATTACTTTGCAGTGTGCTAAATTCCTTTGGTAATTTTATGACTGTCTAAATAAGAATTGTGCTTTTAAATCAAGCAATCAGCACACTGCTATCTCAACAATGAGATTAAATAGACAGAAAAAAAAAGAATAAACAGAAAAGAAAAATCAATTCTGTTGTTAGAACTACAGCTCCAACTCCAAACCAATGTTGGAAAATGTAAATAAAATAAATGTAAATGTAAAGATTTTATAATATAATATAATGGGCTGGATCTTCTTTGTTGAACTCAATTAGTGAAAAGTCTGTACTGTTGGCAGGCCAGTCCAGCACCTGAACTCTTTGTTGGGATGCTCTACCTTGTCTGGATGGGAGCATGATGCTATAAAGCTTGTATATACCCATCAGGATTGATGGTACTTTTACAGATGTGCAAGTTGCTAGTTCCATAGGTGTAAATGCACCCTTATATCATCAGAGATGCAGACTTTTGGACCGAATGCTGCTAACTAGCCAGTAGTCACTCTCTTCTTTAGTTCGGAGAACGTGGCCTCAATGTTTCCAAAAAGAATCTCAAATTTAGATTAATCAGGCAACAGATTCAATCCCTTTTTAAATGATCATATATGAGCTTTAAATTGAACTAGTAGATTTGAATATCATTGCAAACTGTGTTTACAGATTTGTTTTTCCAGAATACATTCTTTTTTTCTAATGCACTGCCACTGCATTCAGTATTGATATTTTCAATTATTTTGAAGATTGCTGAATATCAGCCAAGCTTTACCTGTTTACCTCTGCCTTTCTAAGGGGCTTTTTTTAAAATACCCTACTGAGGTACTGACCTGTTGCCAGTTAACTGGATGAGTTACAACAGGTCCTCCAACTGTTTCGTTTGACCAGTTTTACATTTCACCACTTGTACAAAGTACTTTTCTAACATTTTGTAGCTGCCATCACATTCAAGAGAAGCAAACATTTTCAATAAAAAGTCAAATGTCTCACTTTCAAAATGTCATGTTTTCTTTGTTCTATTAAGAATAAAATAGAGGTTTGTAAATTATTGCATTTTGTTTTTATTCAGATTTTACACAACATCCCAACAAGTGCGTTTGCATTAATGGTGGAGAAGTCAGACATGATAAAGCATTTTCCATTGAAGGGGCTTCAATCTAGATGATAGTTTAAGGGGGTCGCCCCTTGTGCACCTTCTGTGCAACAACAGAGATCCATCCTGTTGAAACTCACCTTGCTGGACCTCTTTGTGAAGTATTTTCAGTTGAAAATAAAGTTCCTACTACAGGGTATGTAGAGCTTGGAAACATCATACTGCAGCTTGCTGTGGAGGATACATGTGAGGTGCCAACGTTTGTGTTGTTGTTGATTCTTTAGCCTCTGCAAGGAGGTCATTTGATTTGCATGAAAATAGTACCAGCAGAAGGGCTTGGCCAGATGCTCTATTTTCTATTTTGATACAGTTCAGTTGTTATGCAGCTATGCAGTTTTCTGACTGCTACTCTGTTATAGTTTTATTCTACCTGAAACAGAATCACCTGTATGACGAAACAAAGAGAAGACAGATGACTCTGAGATCAGCTGTAAGGCATACAGACATCAAGTCCTCTCAACCCCAATCAGTAGAGGCATATGGCCACGCTTCCTGATTGAGAATCTGCTGAAGGTCTTCCTGTCAAATATTAGTTGTTTCTCTCCACTGTCACCCAAGACCCCGCACATGCATGTCTGAATTGAAGATTCAAAGTGATCCGCTGGTTTTCTTAGAAAGGCAACTTTTTACAGACCAGTGTTACACGAACACATTCATAACTTATTGATTAAATAAGATCAAATGAATTTGATTATAATGGATTTATAGTGTTATACTGAACTTGAATACTTTCTCTTTAAAGTATCTTGAGATGATTTTTGTTGTGAATTGGTGCAATAACTAAATATGAAAAAAATATTTTTCAGCACTGTAAAATAATTGAAATTGTGTTATAATTCTGATGAGTGGTAAAGTTGAATTATCTAAGCAATGTTTTAGTATTGAAAAAACTAGCTAGCATCAGAGCTGACTAACATGACACTTGTTACAGAGCACTTGTACATAAGATAGGTAAAACTATTTGGAAATATTAGTAGAGATAATGTTCTGGGACACAATTATCCTTTCATGACATTTCGCAAAGGATCCGTGCTTCTGATTGTGTTCATTTTTTCAAAAGCAGCACCTCTTTATGTCAGAGTTTGCGGTGGGGGTATTGCTGCGAAACGGTATACTGGAAAGCTGGCCCAATGGAGCACTTAACTACCTACAGCCCCAGTGACACTCGTTTGCCAACAGTAGAGGGCTGTAGTTTTACAGGGCAGCTCCCAGGTGAAAGTGTGAGACAAATGTGAAACAACACTCTTTGGAAAATAAACTTACAGGCTCAGATATACCTGCTAGTGCAGATTTGTTAGCTTTTTTAAAAAAACAGATTATCCAAGAATTAAGTAGATCATTTGCAAGTTTTGGGGTGTGAACTGAAACATAGAGACTTATTTTTCCACCAAGACTGAATCTGAAAAATAAATTAATCTGGTTGGTTTAAGAAACAAAATAGTAATAAGACAATGAGCTGGATGCCAGACACACCATTGATTTCAAACTATCTCTCTAAGCAGCCTCAGAGGCACAAACCATATCCACCTTATGCTATTGACCCTGCCTCTAACAAATATGCTCATATTCATATTGCCTTTCTGACTGAGACAATGTACAGCCTCACTTTGGATGGATATTGGATCATACACACATGCTTACCTCCAAATTCAATATTCATTCTCTTGCACTTGCGCTTTATCTTTGGAGCAAATATTTATGTGGTGTTTGGCACCAAGAAAGAAAAAAAATCTGTCAAAACTAAATCGCCTTGCATCAAAAATCAATAATAAAATGGGGGCACAAGCTCTGTTTTCTAGGTCACATTTGAATATTTCTTTTAGAGGTATTGATTTGTTTTGTGTGACCTACCCAGGCCCATTCTTTGTAATTAAAAGAGAAAGAGTGGGACTGTGGAGCAGGGGCTATCTGTGTCGTGTAGCAATCCCAGTTGGTGTGTACGTGCGTAAATACTTGTGTGCTTCTGTGTGGATAATGAATAAGAGGCAGTTATGATGAAGAGGAGGTGATGCTGAACCGTATGGAAGATTTATACAGTATATCATCTGTGCGAGTACATATGTATGCGAGTTGAGGTATGGGAGGTGGTGGGGGGTGAAAGTGTGAGAAATTTGTGCTTTTTTAATCTTTTTTTAATCAATCGGGTTGATTAATTTAGCCATATTGAATTCAGCCTAAAGCCCCAACTCTTTCTCACAATCCAGAAGATCAAACATCTTGAGCACTGTTGGTTTACGATATTCAGTTTCTGTGTGTGTGTGCATGTAAAGAGAGGAAAGTTGAAATACTCGTAAGAGCTTGAAGAAGGGCAACTGGACTTCTTCTTGGAAGGTGAAATACATCCTAATTCCCAAAGATGGTACATGTTTAAACATGCTGACTCTAATGCCGAACGCATGCCAACGTGTTTTACTAGATCCTAAAGACCTGTCTCTAAAATCTCATGCTGCCCTCTAACAATCCTGCTTACAGGAACCAAAACATTTCAATAACAGTTTCTACAGCTGTTTAAGTGTGAATAACAGCTCTAAAATTTAATTAGGGAGGGCACAAATGTGCAGCTTGGAAACAACTTGAAGTAAATAATGACTTTCCATAAAATGAAAAAAAAAGAACAATTTTGGATTATAAGCTAAGAAGAAGTTTTAACTGATAATTATGCTGAAAATGAGCCATATTAGGCCAATCTACATCTTTATGTGACATAAATGCCTTGATGTTGTGATCCAGCTGAACTCTGGATATGAATGTCAGCTAAATGTTTAAACCACAAAATTTAAATGGCTTCTGTTTGTGCACCCTCCCCTAGTGTGGGTCCCATGTCCTTCTGTCCTTTAGCCCTGGTGTCATCTTCCTCCCCTGTCTCAGAGCTATCCCAGCCTGTTTGAAGTGGCTATTAGCCAGGAATCAAAGCCTCCCATCAAGCCCATCTCAGCCCTGTGCCCTTTTAGAATATTCACCAACGGTCTCCTGGCCTTTTGTGAGCCCCCTGGAATAAAAATAATCAAAATCAGAATGGACCTTCATGTGCAATAATACACTGTCTACTCTTATGGCCTCCACTGTCAATGCCATTTATAATTCATGCACCCATACTGATGGGTCCAGGGCACGTTCAAGAGGTCCGCTTCTTACTGTTCCACCATTGTTCATCAATAGCTGCCAGCCAGGTAGGGGACTTTATTATTGAACAGTGGCAAAGCTAGTTTGACAGAGACACTGTTCTATAATTATTAAAACTTCAAAAACTTTACACTCTCTCTATCTCTGCAACTCCCTCCCTGTTTGAAATGGCCTCCCTCTTCCTCTCGTCTCTGTTGTTAATTTAAACACCAGCGGTTTCATCCCTCCCCATAGGTGTCTGTTTTACAATAAAAGGTCATCCTCATTTGTCCGCAGACACAAAAGGGACCACCATCGAGGCTGAGGTCAGACAATCAGACAGACAAATAGGAAGACGGACAGACAGAATGATGACTGGCACTACAGGCAGGCACTCAGAATGCAGGACAGAGGAGAAAGAAAAGTGAGATAAGAAGCTGAGATAGACGGAGAGACTGAGAGGGAGAGATAGAGAAAGGTAGAAGTAATGGGTGAGAGATGGGAAAGATGGAGGGAGTGGTAGTTGCTGGTGATGGGACGGGTGGGCAAAAGCGAGGACGGATAACTAATCATGCCATCACCTCTAGTCGCCTTCCTCCTCTCTACTCCTTCTTCACCTCCTCTTTGCTCCTCTGTGGGGATGATTGACGAGGGCACGGTGGACGGAGGTTGTCCCAGTCCCCAGATTAGAAAGCCCTCAAACAAATGAAGCCTGGAAATGCTGCCCAAGGGAGCCAGGAGCCACGGGTAGACAGACAGGACACACAGTCTGGCTTAAAGAGACATGAAGATGAGGGGTGTGAGAACCAGAGAGGAAGAGAGAAGGAAAAAAGGGAAATGACATGCTTCTTATGTTTCAAGGGGGAAGTGGATAACTTTCAGACAAGTTTAGAGTTGTAACAAAGAGTGAGAGTGGGAAAGACAAAAAGGCAGAAAGAGTGCAAGAGGCAGAGACAATTATATGTGTAAGGTGAGTGAGAGAGAAAGCGCGAAGTCACTTTAATCAGGTTACCTGCAGAGAGGGACAAAATGAGAGGCTGAACAAGAAAAAGAGGGTGATGAAGTAGAGGAAAGGAAAGATGATAGAGAGGGGAAAAAAAAGACTCCACCGTGGCTTTAAGCACCTGTTCTTGTCCTTCAAAGATTACCAACTACAGATTGTTTCCCTTATGCTCCTCTGCAGATCTGATATGGTACATTTATCAAAACTGAGCATCACCCCGCTCCCTCCGCACATACACACAGACACAAACCCTGCAGCCCTCCCTTTGTACCTCTTGAAAAACGATCATTCTCAACCCTGGACCGATTGTTTAAGATTCAAACATTAGCCAAAAAACAGAAAAAAAAACACAGGAAAGATGTGATATATGACCAGATATTAAGAAAAAGTTTGATTTTATAGATGTCACGTGACCTTCGCATGAGTGACCTCCATTTTCCCAAATGGCGCAGGTCCAGGGTTTTAATGGAGTCTCCGTGAGCCATATATCAGCACAGCTTGTCTCGTAAAGCTCTGCTCGGGCCGACCTCACAAACCACCTCCACCTTTATCGTGACACATAGGGAGGTTTTCATGAGCAGAAAATAGATGTATTAACAGGGAATGATTTTAATATAGTGTGTGGGAGCAAAAAAAAAAGAAAGAAAGAATTAGGAAGTTGCTTAAGGATTCACCTGTTTCTGCGCACGCTATATAATCTATTTGGATTTTTCAACAAATGTTTCCTCTCCATCCTCTTTCCTCCTGCTCTGTCTCAATCTCTGCTTGCTCCCTCCCCTCCTCTCCACTCCACTCTCCCATCTCTTCTTCCTATGCCTGTTGATTGTCACAGTGTTACAGCCAGCCAACATGACACTTTTTAAATTTTTGCGAGAAGTCTGATAGAGCACAGAGGAGATTAACGTAGCCGCCTGCCATAGCACCTGTCCCATTAACTTTTTTCAGTTAAAAAATAATGCAGAAGACAACATATGTTGCTGTACAGGTAACATTAAGTGAACTACAGGGCAATGAAGGCAATTGAAACATCTTTATGTAAAAAAAAAAAGCGCACACACACAAATGGAAAAATAGAAATATCTGAAAATGGGAAGAATACAGTTATTTACAAAGATTATTTAACACTGTATGAAGATGTATCCTCTTTGGGATTTGGTTTTCTTTAACAGGCAAAAGACTATCAAATCAGTGTTTGCCACTTTTGTGAAGTTATGCCAAAGTCTCCATTGGTTGGTGAGTTTGTCTTTAACAATTAATACCTGTGATGCTGATAAGCTTTAAAAGAGACTGCATGCTGGATTTATTGATATGAAGTGAAGGTATAGTATTCATCTGCACAGCTCAGTATCAAAGAGCAGCCTCCCTCAAAGACTCTGCTCCCTGCAGTGTATGTTTGTAGCTTTGAACACTTCTTAAAAAACATAGAAGGAAAAAAAAAAAAAACCTGATATGTAATCTAATTTTTCTTTGCATTGCACTGCAACAGGCCTGAGCGCAGTGAAACATTTGATAACTGAACACGAGTATGAATACAAATCAAGAAAGTTGTAGAGGAAGAAAGCTGCAGATCAGGAGCTGCTGCTGCTGCTGCAGAGCATTGTATCGGAAGTAAATACTGAATGACTAGTGAGGCGGTGTTTAAAACACACAGTGCCCCCAGTCAGAGCCTGCTCTTCATCAGTCAGAAAGGCAGAAATGAGAAATGCATCTGAGCGACGCTTTAAAAGGCAAAGTTCAGTAATTGGGAATGACAGACACACACAGAAAGCATCCATCACTCATGACCTTTTCATTTCTCCCTCTCTTTCTCTTGTTTTCTTCTTCTGTCTCTCCATTCAGGACAAGGACAAGAAAAGCAAGGGAGGAACAGAAGAGAACATCCTTTGGATAACTGCATTTAATTGGTCTATTTAACGTTGCATCTTGATGCTATTAACCAGGAATCATCTCGAAGATGGACATTTTGTTGTGGTACTTTAACCATGCCACATTTTCATCATTTCAAAACTCAAATTTCCTGTAAGTTTCCTGTCTAAGTAAAATATTTCATTTTTTAAAAGCAAAATAAATGAAAAATAAATGGAGCATAAAGTATACAGTTTGTGTCCCTATACTGTGCTTGAATTTTGAGCCTAACAGGTTCATGGAAAGTTAACTTGTTTATTGCATTTGTCACAAATTTTCTTTCATGGCCACACTTTTTATTACCCACTCTTTTTCTGTCAGTCTTATTTCATTTCTTTTCATTTCTCTTTCTTTCAGCTGTGGTAAAATGACCAGGTCGTGCACAAGAAACATGCCTTACCCTCTGTCTGCCTTAGACAGTCACACAGGCGCACACTTGCAGGCACACACATTTCACATCTGGACTTGTGTTTAATTTTACGTCAAAGTCCGGACAGGAAGCACCTGTCTAGATGAAATCCAGCAAGCAAGAGTAACAGAGACAGAGAGCAAAAGGGAATGAAAAAAGGGGGAAAAATACACAGAGAAAAGAAAAACATTAATCCATCTGTTGTGGGAATGCGTGTCACACTCGTCACATTAAAAGCAACGTCAACAAACGGAGCAAAACCTAAATTGGTTTGGAAAAGTCAAGTCATCTAAAATTAACACAGATTTCATCCTTTTTAGATGTAATTGTGTCTCTGTGTGTGTGTGTGTGCTTTTGTGTGTGTGAATGCAGACCATTCTCTTTCTTGAAGGCTCAGGGGGCTGTTCACTACAGATCTGCAATTACAGCGAAGTAGAACTTCCAGATGTGGGATTATTCTTCCCTTCACATTAGCAGATTAAAAGATCACTGTCTGGATAGAGTCACACACCTGTCATGAAGCAGGCCCAGTGACATTCTTAAATTCAATTGCTCAGTTAATGACAGGACGTTGTTTGTCTGAACCATGGGTCACTACTTGCTTTTAATTCAATTATATCCAATTTCGTTTTATTCTAATTTTATTCAAATTTAATGAACATATATTCAAAACAGTTTATACAAGAAAAATAGTTACAAAAATATAAAAGCAGAATATCAGATGTTACAGCAAACACATGCTTGATCTAGGTTGTGATTTGGGAAAAGGTTACATTTAAAAAGTTTACCTTGGGAGTAAGAAAGATGCAGCTCTGGATCTGTTGAAGACTTTGATCATGTTGGTTTTCACAAGTTAAAGCTAGATGAAAGAGGAGGGAAAAAGAGAAACCCAGACATTTCCCAACAATCAAAGTCTTTTTTTTATCTTTACTTTTTTAAATATAATTTGGACCTCAAGTTTGGAAAAAAATGTATATATATGACAGTCATTTCCCCCACTGTTGGTAATCAGGTATCTATTTTGTATGATCTGAGACTCTTGAATAAGGAGAAAAAAAACCTTTCAAAGAGGCATACATGTCTTCAATCCAATTTGCATGTCTACAACTTAACTTAAGTCACATATCAATCTCTATAATTTTCTTATGCTTAAAAAAGGCAATCAAATCTGTAGGCCAGTTCTGTTAGTGCAAACATGCTCTTTATAACAACATGTTACCACAGAAATATTTCATATTTAGCCTGATCAATGAATTGATTTCTTTCCCCTTTCAAATTCAGTTCTGTCACACATGGAATGACTTACCTCATAAATTAATAACAAGCAGTTTAACAAAATGTACGCACAATTGTGGTGGGACATGTAGTTTACTTTATTCTTGCAACATTTCCTGGAGTTTTTGCAGCAGTGTCAGGACACATCTATTAATTGACTCGGTCAGAACTCTAGTTTGTGCTGCAGGTAATGTCCCATCGCAGGTGAAAACGCCAGCTGTGGGCCACATATAACCCTGTTCCACTTCAATGTGCACTCCATGGTTTAGGGGTGCCAAAGTAAGTTAAGCTCAACACGTGCACTCCAGGTGACATCAGGCAGCTGCTACCTAAGGTTACAAGTCCATAAAGGTTTTGAGAGGTTGAGGCAGCATGAAGTCATCTGTCCGCAATCTTCTGTGTTTTGTGTTGTTCTTGAAACTGGACATTGTCAATAAAGCCATCCCCTATGGAGAAAAGCTGACCTACATATTATCAAATCATGAAAATATATAGTAAGAAAAATAAATTGCTTCGATATCAACAAGTATGTCATTTATCTTTTGGACTATGGTCTATTTAAGGCAATTTTAGTGTACGGCCACAGAATCACTAGTTGACAAGTTGAAACTTTAAGTCTGACAATGGGAGATGGAAGTGCAAAGAAATATCACTTAATGAACAAAAACAGAAGGCAATCAGCAGCAGGGAGACTGAAATTAGACAACCATAGCCCAATGTACGATAGTAATAAACTAAATAAAACTATAAGCTGTTGCTGTTGCTGTCTATAACCAATTTTTCTAACAATAGGCACAGCAATATTTAGTCAAAAGGATAAGCTAAAGAAGTGAAATTCTAATTATTTCAGCAAGAGAAGGCTGACTCTTAATACCCTGAGAGAACATCTGTGAACGTGTTGCAATAATTTATTTGGTTAACATGTAAATCGAGATGGTATTAGTCCAAGTGGCAGGGATAATAAGAGTAGCAGCAGAGCTTTTAAAAATAGTCTGAAACTAACAACTGTCTTTTGTTTCTTTTGCAGCCTTCCTGTTGAATGTTGTATGTAGACAAAACCCCTTTTATTCATGTTTTCAGGATAGTTTTTGAATTTCTGACAGTTTAGACCACAACTAAAAATGCATGTGTACAATGGAGCAAATGTACACATGCAGTCTTTTGTCAGTATGATAAAGTTGTGTGCAAGGTCATCTTTTGTAATTTTCAATTCTGGAGATGGAAGGAGAAAATTAAATTTTCTCAGACACGGTAGACGTTGGGAAGTCTATTGAAGGAGTGCCTGTAATGCTTTCCTAAACCCTAAGTAGTGGTTTACTAAGTTCCAAAGTAACTTCATACAATAAATGCCTAACCCTGTGGAATGGGTGCATAAACATACTGCCAAAATAAGTGTAAACAGCACTGGTCCAGATAGGAACCAAACTGGGGTTTCAGTTCAGGTGGACTAAGAAGTTTATTTCTGCCTTGGAATCATTCAAAGACATGTTGAAAACAGTGCCTATCATTTGACTAAAATAAATGAACAAATAAATGAAAAAGTTTGTCAGTGTTTCTATTGTATATAATAAAGAAATGTTACTTCAAATGTCACTTCATTCTGAAAATAATAATCATGTAGCCGTAAGAGTTGCAAAACAAAGACCAAAGCAGTAACGGCCATGGTCAGTTTCTTCCTCCCTCTTTCTTCCTCCCCTCCTCTATTTTTCTCTTCCTTCCTTTCGTCTACTTCAAGGTCAATCGTCAGAATGAGGCTGCATGTCACTGCTGCTTTGTCTATTCAGATAAAATTGCTGCATTCATCGTATGTCAGATAAACCTCAAAAAAGAAAGAGAGGAGGGTAGAGTCATGAAGAGAGGAAAGGATAGAAGAAAGGGGGGAAAAAAACAACACCCCTATCGAGGCATCCTCCTGCCTGGCCTGTTTTTATCTGTCCGTGACAAATTCAAGCATTCAGTCTCTCCTCTCCTCTTTCCTCCACATTTTCTCTTCACCTTATCTACTGTCTCAGCACCGCATCACTTGCCATTTTAGAATAATGTCCTCCCATGTCTATAATGACATTGCCTTTGTGCCTCAGATTACCTTGGGGTTTTCAGCACTCCCAACACACATGGATGCAGGAATAATGATGCAATTGCACACACATAGACACACAAACATGCACTAAAAGTGTCAAAGTAAATAACATAAAAAGAAACTAGCTGAATAAAGGTAGATTATTAAACAGCACACATTCGTTTCATCAAACCAGTGCAGTTGTGAGTAATAATGTGTACTTGGACGTTGATTTTGTGATAAAAGCATTCGGAAAGGAGCCTTTGGAAAATACATTAAGTGGTCAATGCTTGAGGCTGATCAGTTCCTGCACCTCACTTCATATGTAGGATGCTAAAACCAAGCAGCTTTGACTCTACTCCATTCAGTAACAAGTTTATGTTTAATAATATCAATTGATTGAGAGATCATTTTTCATCTTTCAAGTGAACACACTGTACTGATAAGTCAAAAAGGCTTCATGTCATCAATTCACACAAGCTGTGTTTCATCAGCAATCAAAGTCAACAATCTAACATTCAAACATTTTGTACAACAAAAAGTTATGTTCCCAATATTCTCTACTTGTATCTTACAGTGGATGTTCTTCTTACCCATTTTCTTCAATAAAGAAATCATTTCCGTTCAGGTATCATTTGACATGAAGCAAGTCCCCAGCTTGTATTATTTCTGTGCTCTGATGAGCTCCTTAAACTGTGACAGGTCCTTCTCTCCCCTGCTTGGCCATGCCTCTTAATGAGATGGTAATCAGCCAGTCATCAGCAAAGGGACCATGCAGGAAACATAATGAGAACATTAGGCTGCCTAGTGAAAGGACCCCCTGCCAGGTGGAGGATCAATGGTCTGGCCTGATGAAAGGTTGATGATGCAGCTGATGGTTGGAGAAAAAAGAGGGAGGGACAGAGTGGCAGAGTGTTGTGGTGCTGATTGAACAACACATTATCTACTGTACCCAGGCCTTTGACTCACTAAAGTCCCACAGATCAAACAGAAAAATGTCTAGTTTTGTTATAATTGTTGTTACCATGTCATTCATTAATCCCTTTTCAATGTAATCTGTTTGTTGTTGAAAAACAACAAAAAAACACTTCTGACATCATATTAAAAAACTAGCTTCTTTAAGTAAAACTAAAAGTGAGAATGCACGTGATGCCATTAGTTACAGTGCAGAAAGAATTTGGGCTTTTCTTTTCATAAAAAAAAATAATCTAAAAAGTAGCATTTCTGCCATTCACAGAGACAACTTGCAGTTTTTCTTCCATATACAACCAGGATATTGACTATGGCCTTAATCACTTTAATTTTACAAACAAGTAACTCTTTTAAGTATCAGGCATCCAGCCTTCTTATATGCTTTCAGACTTTGCTTTGTGAATTTTCCCAGTTTTGTTAAGAGGTACACCCACACATTAGAATCTGATTTCTGGTCACAAGGCAATGTCCGTGGGTCACGGATTGTTTGGTAAGTCATAAAGATCCCAGTTGAGACCAAAGGCCTTTAATTCAAACCATATTATTTGTACTAATCCCAATCTTACAAGTAGCTGCAGGGGAAGTTGAGTATTTTAGCACTCAGTGACTGCCAATTACTCTTTATAAGACAACTGGTAATTTAAATCAGAATTTCAGGGCTACTTATCATCACTCCGTTGGAGCAGTGCTTCAAGAAACTACATTCTGTAACTATGGAAATTTTGCTGTGGTGATGAGCCAAAGGGCTTTCATCATTTGATCTATTCTAGTCTAAAAAGAAAAAAAAAAGATATGTATATTTATCTCCATACATATACCAAATATTTGTTTAAGTTATCACAACCAAACAGAAACTGAAAGTGATATTAAAGCCTAACAAAACTACGACAGAAAATAAAAATGGTGAAATATTAAAGAAAATGAAAAAATAGTTCACAAACGTCTCTTAGCTAAAAGTGTTGTGTTTGTGTCCCTAAGAAATAAATTGAAAATATAAAATGAAACAAAATCAGTGCTTACACATTAATCACTGCGGACACTTTCCACAAAATTGCTGTTTGGTTAATTGCCTTTTTTGAAGGACTCATCTTGACCACCAGCTCTGAATGTCACATTTTAATGTAATTTTCATATCAGGAACCAAAGAAGTTCTTTTTTCAAGACTTGGGTTTTATTAAGAATCCTTCAACACCCCAAGATACCAAATTTCCTTCCTACAATAGAATGAATCAACTAGAGAAAATGTATCGCAGCCACAATAGCTTTTTAGATGTATGAATATGCGGGGGTTTGCACAGTGGTGCTGTGGTTAGGACTGTCGCTTTACTGCAAGGAAGTTTCTGGTTCAAATCAGCCTGTTGTGCGGAGTTTTCTTGTTCTCTGATTGGGTTTTTACTATGTGCTTACATTTTTCTCAGACTCCACAGACTTGCACTTGATAGCAACTGTTAACTTTAAATTTACGGTCAGTAAATTTTGAGTTGTGTCTGAATTTTCCCTTGAACAGGATAAGGCAGGTATAGAAAATGACCGGCTCAATCTGTAGTTGTAGATAAACACAAACTTTCTCAAATAAATTATTTCACTATACTACCGCATTTAATTGTTCTAATTTCTGATTAAGAGCGACAATTTCTTACAGGTTTTATGGTTTACATCAAATATCACAAGTAAAAGTAATGCAAAATCAATTGCAAGTTATGACAAACTTTTGTTTAAAAGATTAACTGGAAGTTTTGTGTTAAATAAATACAGTCTTTTCTGATGATAACAATAGTTGAATCAATTACTTGGAATACAAGCAGAGTAAATAAGGCAGGGGGCAGATACAGTCCTGATCGGAATCATCAGTGCTACTGAGAATTCAGTACAGAGATTAACTTATCTACAAAAATAAATACAAATGAGCCAACTTGGTGTTAAAAGAATGCTTTAATAAATGTCAAAGGTTCCTGAGCAAGAACAACAAGCAATGCTTGCATATAGTTTCCAGCTGACCTCAAACAATCTCAAGTGGTGGTCTAAGGCCATAACATATGCTATAAACTAAGGTAAGGATGGTTCTGTGATATGATTCTAATGTACTTTTACTGCTTTACACACTATTAAGCAAATAGTGCATCATTCCGTTGGTAGGGCAAGTACTATAGAAATAAAGTCTCATTGATGGTAGATATAATCAAATCAGGAGTTTCAAGAAGTCACTCTCTTTCTTTGGGTACATGAGTAACATTCTGAAGGATTCACTTTTGGTTATATGGGGTGGTCAGACAGGTGTCCCGGGTTAAGTGGCCCGACCACATCTTGGCTACCGTTCAATTCAATTTAATACTGAAAGAAAGGAGCTAAATGCTCTCTAAAACTAAAAAAAATAAGCCATAGTCTCTCAGGCATAATGTGTTACTTTTGGAGGCAACTAAAGTTCTTTAGTATTGTATTGCTTCTGTTTGTATACAGGTGATAAAATGATCCCTGTATAGGAAAGGAGCATCCTACCTACAGTAAAACATGCTGAAGCTCTGTCATGATACCATGCTGCTTTATTGCCTCTTTTACTGGACATATACAACAAAAAGATTAAATCAAATTTGGAATCAGATGGCATCTTTGGACATCATGTGTTAGTGAGGTAACAAATACAAAAAAAAATATTGGAAACCATGACTTCATATGGGTGTCCCTGTTTAATCGTCTCTGTGTTGCTCATGAAACATGCTGTAAGTTAAAAAGGTGACTGCAGCCAATGGGCACTTCCATTGGGTATGTTCTTATTTGTATTTGTTTAGATTCATTGTCTTGTCACGAGTGTCTTCTGTTAAAAAACAGTGGGTCAAAATTGCATAGGCTCATGCTGGTTAAAGGTTTGGTTGAGCAGGGTGAAAACGTTTTTGTGCAAAACATAAATGAAGATCACAATTAAACATTTTATGGGGACAGCCTCCTGAGCTTACATAAAAAGAAAATAATAATAACAGCTAACTCATTTTAAGATATTATATTCCATTTGTACACATTTACAATTATTAGAACAGTCCACTCAAATGTAAAGAACCATAACACACGAACTGCCATGCTGTACATAATGAAAGCTGCAGAACAGTTTATATATGGAGGATGAACTCTTCCACCCAAACTTCCCTTTCCCATATAAACCATTTGGTAACCCTTTATGGATTTCACATATGTATATTCGTATTTATGTTCACTCTGTCTTCTATCACCACTATGAAACGCAGTCCCTGCTGAATCCGGCCATAAAACTGACTGGAGTCACGTTAATTGTCAGAGACAGACACGGTTCTGATCATAAATGCTGTGCTACATACTGCTGCTTTAAATCACAGACAAATCTACTCTCCGCCCCCTGCTCTCTGGTGCCTTCCACAGTGATTTGGTCTCAATTTGTAATAAAAAGACCTACAGAAAAAGCGCTGGCAGTGCTTTCGACAGGCTTTTTTTTTGTGTTTTGCATTTTTTCACCTTTTTGCTCGTTGCAGTGACTGACTTTTAATCTAATAAACATTGCATGAGCCCACTGACCAGAACAAAGGGGAAAGAAAAGAAACTTCTCTCTGAACATCTATCAGATCACTCTTGTTAAAAGGAAGGGGGGGGGGGGGTTTGAAGGGTGGTCCTTAATAGGAATGGGGTAGGATATAAGGTTTCATGCCAAGATTGTAAAATTACTGAAGAATAAAAGCCATTCATTTCACATGACATCACCATTTTCTGTGGATGTGAGCTTCAGCAGCTTCAAAGAAAAACGGAGGACAAAATGTTTCCCTCATCGACTTTAGTTCTGCTGTTGTCTCACAAGACACACAACACAGCAGAACAAAGGAGTGGGATTAGCCTCCTTGCTATTGGACATAGATTTTCAAACCTGCAATAAAAATGTAATATACTTAACAGCCCAAGTGTCCTACTACATAGTTTATATATATGATCCAACAGTGAAGGACTCTGCTTGAGGCAGATTTGAATGGATTTCTTTCTTGTAAGATGTGGGCGCAGTAAAAGTTAACACAAGCCTCACAGTGACCCTAGTGGTGAAATCACAAAGCAACAGCTTACACAACAGGGATGATAAATAGGTGCTCATCACCAAACAAACTCAGTCTCAAACAGTCTCAGTATGCTGCAGTACATTTCCAGTTAAATACTCGCACTTAAAACATTCCATCTTACGCATGCTATTAGTGTTGCCCACTAATTTACACTTAGCCAGTCTATGTTTGTATGGCTGTCAGTCACTCACCATGGGACCAAGTTAAATCAGTCCTGTATGCTTGACACAAATGATACGGCACTGGAGTATGCTCCAGGGGGTACTAATGGTTGGTCTGAGTAGTTCTCAGCCACAATGTCACAGAAAACACATCATTTCCAGCCTGCTCCACTGCAAACCCATACTACACTTCAAGATACATACATTTGCTAATGACAAATGCATCAGCTTACAGAGGTGGACTAGGTAACTATGATGTATATCTCCCATCATCAGTGATTCTCCACATGTGGAAGAGAGGAGGGGGTATGTGTTTAGTGACTGTTAAGTATAAATAACCCGCCAATATATGCACTACATGAAGTGAGAGGAATTATTACTCGCAGCGTGTCACACATTGCAGTGTGAGACGCTCTAAAGGACAGAGGACCATTAACAATCAGAAGTGCCAATTAGAGACCTCTCATTTACTGTATTAGAATACCGGCTTAAAACAAACAAAGATGTTACATTTAAAACACAGGCAGACATTATTAATAAAGTGTAAAATAATAATTTCATTTTTCTCCCTTTCTCAGAGAAATGTGACACATCATCTGAAGCTGTATTGCCTTGCCTGGGGTAAAGGCCCGGCACAGTAGATGGACCGCTGTAATTTCTCATCTATCAAATTATGGTTTATTGTTCAGCACAGCAACCCCAGGCTACACACAACCCTGTGCACTGACAGTTATGAAACATTATATTTCCACTGTCATTGTCCATGCCCAAGACAAAGCTTAAGAAATAACCAGAGAAAGAAAAGAGAAAGAAATAAAACCTCCAAAGTTATACTAACACACATTGTGTCAACATCTATCTTAAAGAGAACTTTGATCAAAGTCGTTTAAGCCACTGTTGCTATTTCTGGGGTTTGCTAACGACATTAGGTTACTCAAATTGCCATTAGCCACTACTATGTAAGCTTGTTTATTATTGCCATGGTAATGATTTTTCTGCCAAATGAAATTTGTTGGCAGGAAATTGTGTTTAATGCTGGTCTAATGAGTCTGCTGTAAATTAGCTGGCATGCCAGTGTGGATGACTAAAAGGCCTTTAAGTAACCTTTGGTCTCTGTTGAGGGTAATTTGATAGTGCCACTGATGATTCACTTAGAGATGCTAAAAGCTATAGGCCTGCATCTGAAGAAGGACATGTGAAACTACTATCGCTCTTGAACTAGAAGAGAATGTGAACTTAATCAAATTGACTTGCCACTGGATGACTTTGAGACAATGAATGTGAACTCCTCACTGGAGTCAAACCAGTTTGGCATTTTTGTCACCAAGGTCAAGATTGTGCCTTGCATGCAACTTACAGCTGAGCTTGTTGTCAGTCTTGACTTAAAAGACTGACAATATCACATGTTGTGTTCACAATGAAAAAAAAAAAAACCCTCAAACAGGCATTTTATAGTGTCCTCGTTCTGACTTCCACACTTTCATTGTTGTTATCCTCGTATCAAGGTGAGAGCTGAGGGAGACTTGTGTGATCATTGTCATTGGTTTGCCAACAAGATCATGTAAAAATGATCCCACTGAATTTGATGAGTCTTTGGATAAGAGATAAAGTATTGACAAAAGTTAACCCATTAAATCTAGATGCAGCTTCAAATCACTTTTTTTAAAAACTTCTAAAGGTGACAAATGATCTTGACAGAAGACTCCATCTACACATAATTTCTGGTTTTACATGTATTTCTGCATTTCTAAAGACTAAAAGAGAATCTAGAAGTAAAAAAAAAGAACAGCAACAACCATTTTGTAAAAAAAAAAAAGTATTTATATTGTATTTAGGTAAACATAAATTATTTAGAATATAAATGAATACGTTTATAACTACCTAATTTAAAATAAGGGAACATTTCAAGCAAGATAAAAAGTGTATTTACTCAAAAACAAACCATTAGTTGCTCAAAAACAACAACTGTGATAATCTGTAATGACCCAAGGTCTTCTGGCCATTCAGACAAAAGAGTGAAATCTTATTAAAGAATCAGAACTCTTTCTTTAAAGTGACAGAGATCTGTGGGCATTTGTGTTCTCGTGTATTGGACGAGTTTTGCAACAGGTTTACAGTGAGGACTGAGCTTTCAGATACATTTTTTTGGATGCAAGAAAAAAAAAAAAAGTGTACCTGGACACATCACTTGGACCCCCGCAGGTCTGTGGAATCACACATGGGTATTTCATGTGAAAGTTACCATGCTTCATCACAGGCTTGGCAGTTACACCCTCCTGGCACATTCCCCTGATATATATACATATATATATATATATATGTGTGTGTAAGAGCTGTGTGTCTGTGTGTGTGTAGGACCGACATGTCTCTTGAGTTTTAATGGTATGACATTCCTTCTTAATGCAGGTGGCCTCTCAATATGTAAACCCTTCCTCTTAGACTGTTTAGTACCACCCCTGCCACGTCCCCTTCTAACCCCTTATTTCCCAGCACCTCCCACTGCATCTCACCCACCCATCTCGCCCCTCCTACTCTGGCAACACGTGCCCCCTCTTAATGCCAACATGCCCTTGTCCCTCATTTTCCTCTTTTCCCCTCCCCTCTTCTGTTTTTCCCACGCCTGCCTCTTTCTGTCATCACATAGTAGGAGTGGTATCATCACACGTGCCCCTTTTTAGTGCCAACAAGCTCCCCTGTGGCCCAATCCTCCCACCTCATCGTATTCTTCCTGTCGTCTATCCCCCCCAATCATGTTTTACCCCCCTAACAGCTCCCGCCCCACTTTCTCACACTGTGCATCTCATTGCTATGTAAGTGGGACTACCAGACTATTTTGCATAACGCTGTTTAGTCCTTTGTGGCAGGCGGGGCTGTATGCAAATATGCAAAACGGTGATGGGGAGGCATTTTGTAGTGTGATGAGGAAAGGGAGAGGGCGGCATTTCGAATGATGCCGCTGTGTGTGCATATGCTTGTGTGTTTGTCTGTGTTTTCGAACAGATTCTTTGGCTCATCAGAGCGTTGGTTGGTACAGGAGCTGGTGCCATCAGAACAAAAGCCAAGTTGAGCAACGTGGCAATGGAATACCACCCCAAGCAGCCATAATTCCGACATGGAGGGATACTCGTCTTTTGTGGCCTTTATTCCACTTGAGGGACAATGCAAGGAAAGCTTGTCATATTTTTCTTTTTTCAGCTTGCATCATTACTTCAATCCCCTGCATCGTTAGGGTAAATCCACATGACGCAGAATCTGCAAATATCAGCGACAAATTAAGAAGAAAAGGACGTGGAAGTTCTTTTCGCTTACCCCTCCTCTTCACCATATTCTTCTCTCTCCTACTTATCAGTGGCAGAGAGCCAATGGTTCATTATAATTGGCCGTTGTCATCATGCAGATGACACACAGTCAGCGCTCTGAATATCATTAGCGCCTTTGCATACCTTCGCGCTTTGTCTTTTTTGTCCTTTCTTCTTATTCCTTCATTCCAAGGCTCGTTTCGTGATGCAATATTCCAAAAGGTAATTATCATCCACGGAGCAGCCTATCAATATGCGCAGATAGGCATAATAGGGAATAATGGTGCTTGTTTGATTGTCATTTTTTCTTTCGCCATTTCCATCGCAAATGTAGAAGCATCTCCCAGGGTGTGAGGGAAAGTAAGAATGTATTTGTGTGATTGTACTTCAATCTCCTTTGCTGTGGACTCCAATGCATATCTCTGTGGTTACAGAGTGTTCTTTACTCTCCTCCTCATCCCCGTCTCGCTGTCGTTTGCATATGCCAGCAGCTCCTTGGGTAGAATAATAGCTCTTAATTCTTCTTGCAGCTCTTGCCTTATGATCCATGACAAAGAGAAAAGAGGCAGACGGTTAATTTGCATACCCCTCATAATGATGAGGTGTATGTTGCAGACTCCCTAATTACCATGTCCTCCAGTCACTGTATCTCCTCCTGCAGCTTTTGCTTTTAACCCTTATTCGCCCATTCGCCATCTCTTCGTCTCCAAAGAAAACCACTGCCGCACTCAGCGTTAATTCATCTGGAGGAACAATAAAGAAACAAGAAAAAATCTGAAGCATATTGCAGTGACGAGCGGTTCGTTCATTCACCTTCGTTTATTCCACTGTCTGTGTTTATTGGCTAATTTGCGGCTCCTCTCGCTCGCGGCGACTCTTCTTAAGCTACCCTCTTTGTCTTTGCCTTTGAAATTTACAAAATCTTACAAGAAATCAATACTCAATTGATTATTCACTTTCCTGGAGACTCAAACGACTGGTGAGTGCACGTGTGAATTAAATCCAGCGTGTGTCTGTGTGTATGTATAAGCGAGTCCCTGGTAGATCCCATTGTATTCCCAGTTCTTTCGAGGCAGCAGGCAGACGAGGTGGCAGGGAGCTCTGAGAGAAACCTTCTGCAGCATCAATGTGTGTGTGGATGTCAGTGTGTTTGTGTGTGTGGGCATATGAGACGTACCAGGGTCCTGTCAACAGCTAACAAGCCAGGGAAGTTCCAAGGGTTGAAGAGGGTCTACTTCTTAGCCTTTTTCCTCAAACAGCACTAGCCATACAGAGGAAGAGGATGGATGGAAATCAACAGCCACAACAAGAGCAACGTCAACAACAACACCTTGCCTTTGGGCACAGGAAGCACAGCAGACTCCAAGCAGGATGTGTAAGGAGTGTATCCTTATTTTTAACGCTTTTTTGTTCTATTTGTGGCATTTCTTTGTCTTCTGTTCTGACTCCAAGAGGATAGCGGGGCAAGATGCCACCTGGACCCTTTAGAGAACTCGGTGGCAAAGTGGGCGCGGAAAATAGGGGCGTGAAAAGAGGGGTGTGAAGAAGAGGAGAGAGAGGGGTTGTATCTGAGGCAGGCGCCAGACACCCTGCCTCAGATATGCCATATGAATGGCAGGCACGTAATGATGGAAAATGTAGAGCAGATTGGTTTGAAGGAGGAGGAGGAGAGACTGGAAAATGAGGGAAGAAGAGACAGATGGCACAGCTGGCCCATTGCCAACAATACCAAGGCATGACTAAGCATAGAGACCTTCCCCTATACCCTGCTCTAACACTTGTTGCTGTCTGTGTGCTCATGCATTGGGATCACATCTAAGGACTTACAATTGCCCAACTGGACCACAGCATTTTATTTTAGCCATATTAGTCATATTGGCTTGATAGAGCCAGAGGACTTCTTTCTCATCTGTAAGGGAAATTAACATTTCAATATCATCATATGTATAGGGTGAGATGTCTGAGAGCCTAAAGGAAAATAAGGGTGTAAGACAGAGGTCTGGCCATCAATTCAACCTTTATTTATGCAACATAGCAGAGGTCAAATAAGACTCTTTTTCATACTTTTTTTCATGGCCATCAATAATAGATATTGCAACCCATCAAAGTCTTTTTTTCTAATAATGGCATATGAGTTACAGAGGAATCTTTTTTCTCTCACATTGTTCATGAATAAAAATGCTGGCTGCTGTTAGTTTATGACAAGGCAATGGATAGCAGGTAGACAGAATATTATGATGTTCATACTGAAATGTGCTGAGCAAACAACTTCTGCGCCAGCGGACATGCTCAGTGTATTTGAGAGAGAGAGAAGTAAGGAGGAAGAGAAATGTACTTGTGTAGTACAAAATACACACTGTATTCCTGCTTCTGTTTCTGTATGCCATCAAAGCAAAATATGTCCATACTACAGAGGAAAGCATACATTATATGAATCTTCTGTGGGGGTATACTAAACAAAAGGTATACCTATAGCATACAGAAAAAAAGGTTAAAACATACTTTATAACATGCTAGGTGTTTCAAAATGGCCACAAGTTTTAGAGTGGATGTGTGCTTAGTTTTTCAAATTTCACAGCAGAGCAGAGTGTAGTAGACCAAGCAAAACTCTATCATCTGCAGATAAAGATAAATGTCATACATTGCATTACTGTTATCTTATGAGTCTGTGTTTGGTTTTACTGGATAAAGAGGAGGATGTGTGGTTGTCATCCAAATCAAACAACCCATTTAAATAAGAACAATCATCAAACAGAGCAGAGATGCAGAGAGGGAAAAATGGCGAGGCGATTTGACTTGCGAATCAGGCGATGCATATCTGCATGCTAATTACATTGCAAGAGGGGAAAAAGAGTGGAAAGCGCCCCCCAAGCGCCAGATAGAGACAGGGCGAGGGAGGAAAGACACAGCAGCCACGAGAAAGAAACAAGGGGACAAGCGACCAAACAGACGGACAAACAAGGAACCAAAGGGAGCTATAGGTGGGATTGGTAATTAATTCAACAACAACCTTTATTCTACAGCATTTGATCTTATTTGGAATCAAAACGACGCACATGGAGAAGGAGGAAAGGAGCAAAAGCTTGGGACGAATATAGGGACTGGAGCGGGGTTGGGGGCATCCGAAAATTAAAATTATTGATTGATCTTAGGATGCTGGGGGTTGTGAAGCAGAGGGCATTCTGAGGATGTAATTAGAGCGGACTGGGACCAAATCGGGAATGATAATAGATGACAGTGGAATTCACAATGGCGATCGGCCATTAATCTCCATTTACGCCAACCAGGATATTAAAAATTCTAATTGGTAGGACAAAAATAATATGGATGGTGTGTGAATATGCAGTAGTGGAATGTTAATCTTGGGCATTTTGTTATAATTGCCAACATGTGGGAATTCTGTCCCCAGGTATAGTATCTCAACTGTATTAGCTTGCTGCTATGGTTTATGAACAGCTGACCCAGCGGTATTGAGATTAATGCTTATTTGTCTTGTTTTAAAACAGTATAATATATGTTCTCAGTCAAGTACATTTATTTATTTATTTAAGTTTTTTCTTGTATGCAAAATGACAAACCTCTCTTATGATTTTGCTGTTGTTTTTAAACTTTTTAAGAAACTCTTAACAATATTATTGAAATAATGTAATCATAGCAATATGTATAATTTTTGCTCTCTGTATTAAGAGAATAAAGACCATTTTTATGCCTTTCATCTTTCTACGTGTGTCATTTGTTTTTGATACATACAAATCTGAATATTTGCATTATTCAGTGAAGTCATCAAGCACGCTGCATAAGGAACAACTATTCTTTAGTCCCCCCTCGCCCAGTGTGATTGCTATTATGCCAGCAGAACTGGTGTTGGATCTGCCGTTTGCTCAATTCCATGGGCCCAAATTAAGGCGAATGGGTGACAGGCCAATACCATGTTTATCAATAGCTCCACCACCTTCTCTGACTGTGATTTGACACTGTCAATAGATTATGAAATCTTACTGTGTCAGCTATTCAATATTACAAATTGCCTGTGTGTAGTCAGCATGTGTGAACGAGTTCCCGCTGGTGTGTGTTCATTGCCATGACGTAAATATTCAAGAGGTTAATGCATATGTTCCAGTAATGTCTCCATGTATTCACTCTGCATGATTAGGAACTGTCCTTGAATTAATAAGATGAAACTGCAGTTACACTTACACATACACACATATTACAACACACACACACACAGACACACACAGGGTGCATTGGCTTATATGCTGACGAACAGTAGCAAATATTGTCTATTAGGTTAAATGAAAACATAACTGGACATGCATAAACATGTTATAGAAAAACATCTATTCTGTATAGTTAATATATTCCTGTATTAATGTCAAGAGTTAGAGTTAGCATGCTTTTGTGTTTGTTGAGTGTGTGTGAATGAGGTTGCTGGTGTGATGTCATTACGGTAATGGTTTTTCACTGAGGCTTGTCATTAAATGAGGATATTAAAGCAGTAGGAGTTTTTATATGCATGGAAAGGTGATATGCGGGGTCAGTCTCGCTTGAAGTCTCCACTCATGCACAATGGGTGGATATACAAATACATACTGGGACACAATCGTACATAGAAATGAACAAAATAATGTATGTAAGGGGTCTTTCTGCTCTTTTCAAAGGATTTCTGTAACATGCACATAAACACTGGGAGGGCAATTACTTGCCCCTTGTGTGAGTATTTTTTTTATGTATAACTATTATCTCTCCAGTGACATTGAGTCTTAGATTTATGAGCAGGGATTGACTTGCATATTATTATTAGCATTATTGTTATTATGCATTTCGGGTGAGAAAAGTAACATTGAACCTGACAGAAGCAGGTGGTATCACTGCTGCAATCAACAGATTGCTTTGATTTATGATTTATGCACAGAGCACCCTGCCTGAGGTAACTCCCCTGGAGGAGCTGGGATGTAAAATTTGTTTTAGCCAATTGATTAATCAAGAGTAGCTATATGTATGAGCAATTCATATGTATTTATGCTCACATGGCAAAGACGAATGTGTGTTTATCATGTGTCTGTATCGTGTGGGTGTGCAGGTGTCTGTCTGTGGAAAAATTAATTTGGTGATGCAACATTATTGCAAGCAAGGATTGTTGGGTTATGAAAAAAAAGGAAGAAGAGAGAGGCAGGTGAAAGGACTTTAAACAACATAAAGAAAGCTGAGTTCTCGCAAACGTCTACAGAGAAGCAATAGGGCATGCTAACTGCAAACATCAAAAACTGGCATGGCTTGTGCATGACCCAGGCAGGAGATACTGATGAAAAAAAAATAAAAATTATCAAAATATCAGTGAGGTGAGATGTCTGGTCAGTGGCCAAAGTATACTAGTGCACACAGCCCAGCCAAATCCCTGCCTGCTCACCCTCCTGCCATCCAACATCATTTTGAACAGGCCACTGCTACACAATGTTATTTCTCTTTTTCATTAATCAAATTTCCAACAGTAACACGAAGGAAGATACTTTACATTTCATTACATAACCTTTTTCCTAGAGCTAGTGTTTAAGATCATACACGTGCAACTTAATGTACTAATTATCCATAGTTAAACGAACAATGCAAAAAAGGCAAGGACCTGGTTGACAAAAGACTTTGCTAAGACTCAATCTTTGCTGATGGTAAAACTATTTGAGGATTCTTCTCTTCTTTTTCTGACAATAAATTATGCCATATATCACGCAACAAAAACTTTCATGCAGGTTGAACAAGAGCTATATTCAGAACATGCAGAAAGTTTACACTTCCTCCAGAATGTCTGTGTAAACAACACCGTCTGGGGGGCTTTTAAGAACAGTCAGGGTCGCAGCATCATGTGACAATGTGCGCCGTGTTACGTAGCTCTAATCCATGTAACTATCTGAAGTGACGTGGTATCCACAGTATGGCACTCGCTTGTACAGTAATAACATTTTCTAGGTCTGAGGTAAAATCTTTTCTTCTGGCACTGTTTTGTGCAACTTTTAGCTTTAGCTCGTGCATGATTTCACATGCAGGGAACACTGATGAAGCATGGGTGCTCTTTAACCTGACTGTTTCACTTTCCTGTGCAGACTATAGTTTTCTCGCCATGTTGTCTCTCACATTTCTTGTATGCACGTTATGTTATCTTTATTTTCCGGATTTGCCCTGAGATGTCACCTGACTCATCTGTTATGCTTTCACTAGTTGCAGCTCCTTGCCAACTCGCAACTCTAAATTGGCTTATTGTGATTGGATGAAAGATTTACCACCTTATTAAGTGTGTTTAGAATACTGGGACAAATGTTACTCTTACTATGTTTTATAATTTTTCCCTAGTTTTACTGTATTGGCCCAGTTTAGTTTAAAAAGCCAGACATAGCTTGAAAATGCCTGAAAGGTACTCAAGTACTTATCAAACACACGCACTTGCATAAAAGGACAAATTTAAGATTAATTTAAGGAGAGACAATCATGCAAATATTTCAATGTCTCTAAACGCAAGGCTTTAGTTTGAGAAGGCATATAATCCAGCTTCGTTCAAGGTAAAAAAAAAATATATATATATATTTCAGTTCCTTCAACCTGATCAGTAATATTCCTTCGATAACTCCAAAACGGCCAGATTTTAAAACACAATTACATCGTTTGGAAAATTCAATTTTCAAGAAGAATTGTCCCTCAGAAATTTCAACGAAGACTCTTAACAGCCCTTAAGCGTCCAAGTATTTCTTCAGCACAAAAATGGAGGCAATTTGTTTGGAGACGGGAAAACGTTTCGCAAGAATGTAATTTTTGTTTGCTTTTGACAAATCATTGCATTGAATTTAAGGATATTTAAGGGTAAACAAAAAAAACCCAGAATATTTATACAAAGATTCATGTTCAAACAAAATGGAAGACAATATTGGAATAAAAATATTAAATATTAAGAAAAGATGTAACAAATGTTATTTGTGTTGTTGCAAAAATAGTTTCCTACTAATTTTCCTCCACAGTAACTGCCGAGCGTCTTTGATGCTGGCAGGCAGACAGCATTTTCTACAACAGGAAAAGCATGGTGCAAGTTGTTGCTTACCTTGGTGTGATGTGTTGGAAGTAGCAACAAAACGTAACTGCGCAGCATCAGCACCTATAAGAAGCACTCTGCAACATTTAATACTCATCAGTAAATCAATAAAGTATCAAAACAAATCCAAATCATTGTTATTAAAAAAGATATATGAGAAATATAGCTACGCTGGGAAGCAAAGGTAGCAATGCTTTCAGCTTTTGACAAAGCAACAAAATGTAATCATTTCACCACCCTTCAAATTAAAGGTTTTTAAAGTGAAGTAGTAACTGAAATCCATTTCTTAAAGAAACTTCAACGATAAGAGTTTGGTTTTGCTATCTACTGCCATCTTGTCAGATTTGGTAAACATGAGTCACAACTGTGTAAAATAGAAACCTGGGTTACAGGTTTGCAGTTGTCGTTGGAGTTACAGCTGGTTTGATTCAATCGTAAGTGTTTGGGTGTTCTTCCCTTTTTTGCAATTTAAATGTGTTTCCATATACAGGGCGGCTGTGTAGCTCAGGAGAAAGAGCAGTCGCCCACCAATCAGAAGGTCGGTGGTTCGACTCTGGCTTCCCCAGGATACATGTCGAAGCGTCCTTGGGCAAGACACTGAACCCCACGTTGCCTCCCAGTGTATCACTGGGGTATGAATGTGTGTGAATGATTAGAAAAAGCACGTAGTTAAGTACCTTAAGACGTGCTGTATGAATGTGTGTGAGTGGGGTGAATGCGGCATGTAGTGAAGCGCTTTGAGTCGTCAGTTAGACTAGAAAAGCGCTATACAAGTACAAGTCCATTTACCATTTACCATATACAAGCACCGTAATTTTACAACATCTTAAAAGCAAGTGTTGTATTCAGTTGAGTCTATGCAATTGTGTTTTAGGTGTGTCTGTTGTTGAGAGAAGTGCTTAACTTGGGTGGATTGCTCATCTATTTAAAGTCCTACTCTAAATCAAATCAAATTAAATGGTTGCAAATTTGTCCACTGTGTTGTGTACGCAGCTCAAACCAGGGCAAGAATGATGGCAAAATGGCCACGAGCAAGGGCACAAATCCCTCACATGTATCCAAATAGTCCCAATTTTCATGGGGTGTTACGTGTGCTACTTATGTAAAACTCAGTGATAAGCCATATTATTGCATGCAATTCCTTATTGTGACTGTCTATGTCAAAACAAAGATAAAGACAATCTAACCTAGAGGCAGATCACTGGGGTTGGAACCAGCTGCAGCATCACTGAAGCAAAGAAGTGGGCCTGTAGCTGACCATTGCAGGGGTGATTATGGATTCTGAAAGTAATGTTGGACTCTGAGCCAGAGATTATTATAAACTTGGTCATTGGCAATGAGGACACTACAGGGGAGGGAAAAACAAGTATTAGGGCCCCCTTCGATACCAGGGCCAGTGTGAGCTGTTTTCCATTTTAATGCATTATGTGTGTATAGAGGAGAAAAGAGAGATGAGGCTTTTTTTTCCCACCCTTCCCTGCATGGCCTTTGTGTGAGTGTGTGTGTGTGTGTGTGCTTGATTCTGCAAACTGAGATTTACATTTCCCTTGCAGTGCCTGTGAAATGTTTTCAGACGTGGCCAGCGTGACTGAAATAATATATAAGGCTCATTCGCACCCTCTCAGACCCGCTCACTGCCTTGTACATACTTGCATTTGCGCACACTGTCGGCAAAGTCCGTTTGAGAGAATGAGGATAAGGGAGTGCAGCCATAATTACCAATCATGTGAGAGAAATTAAAATTCACACTTAGTCTGATTCTGGGGTTAGTTTTCAAGCCACTCTTTTATTTAAGCAGATACTGACTTAAAGTGAAGGTCCTTTGGCGTGGTACTAACACATGACTTTAAAAACACTTAGATTCCCAATTATTAGATTAGCAGGTTTAACTATACACATAGGGAAAACATGTTTTCCAGGAATTGTCTGAATTAACTGAGAATTCCTGAGATTCTTGAAATTTCTCTCTTAATTGTGGCAGCAGCTGTGGTGATAGGCAAGGGTTTTCTGTAATCCAACATAAACCTTACTAAGTATATAGAAATTCAACATACTGGTCTGTACTGGTCTGTTGGTTTTATGACTACAGTACTGAAACAGCTGATAAGAGCAAAACAAGAATCACTACAATAATCAATTACTTATATATAATAAGACATTTGAATAAAAACTGCATTATATGCAAACTAGTCCCGTTGAATATACTCACTCTCTGCTGGCCTTACTTAATTTTAAGTTGCTTTGCCTGGTGGGTTGTCGTGATAGCAATTACATAGACTTTTTTAGGTTGGCTGTAATATATTGAAAGAGAGTAAACTAATTAAAATCGTAAGTCTAATATCAGCAGGTACAAAAAGACTGATGACATCCTTGGTGCTTTGATTGCATCTCATGAACAGCTGGATGCCCGTGTATATCTGCAGTGCATTATTTAAAGGTAGTTTATTGTAGTCACTGGACTGATTCTATTTCTGTCACAGTCTGCCCTATCTGGTTATGTTATATCACAGTTTATGTTTAATCATGTTTTGTTCTAGTCATGTTTTCCCCCTGTCACGTTCAGTTCACTCAAGTCACCTGGTTAATTGTTCACAGCTGCACCTCATGTCACTGATCACTCCCCTCACAGTATTTAGCCTCCTGGTTTACTTTCAGTCACTGCAGAATCCTCACTATCCCTCCATGCTTCGTTGCACGCAGATAAGTCCTGCCTCATAGTCTTGCCTTGTTTTTCACAGTATTTATTCATAGTCCTGTTTCTTTGTTTAGTCATAGTTTTGTTTTCATGTTTAAGTATTTTTGAATCCGGCTCTGCCGCACTTTGTTTTTGCCTTTGCTCCCTGGTCTTGTTTTTGTAGAATAAACCTTTTTTTGAACTAAAAGAGAACTGCATCTGGGTCCTACCTTCCCATAGTTCCTGACAATTTCTTGGTGTTCAGATATTTCATTGGTGGGAAAGTTATTGCCCACAGGGTTCAGATTTGCCAGGATCTATCTATCTACATAACCAAAAACAATCCATGCATCCGTCTATACATTGAAAACTTACCCTGAGGCAGCGTGCTTGTATGAGCGCTGTCTAAGGCCATTGTCATTTTAAGTGTAACACAGGTATTGATTCCATAGGTTTGAGTCTGAATGCAATGATGTCTTCCTCTGAGAGTTGATTAAACCCTTTTGGTATTGATGCACAGGGCCTGTGAGTGTTTGAGATTGTGTGTGGAGCAGAAAGTGTATGGTTTAGAAACCAAGGATGGTTTGTATACATGCATGCATTAATTGATAGAAGCATCAGAGAAAGCCTGAGCTTCGAGACTTTGTGATAAAGAACTCTGACAGAGGAAAAGCTCAAGGTTCGTCTTTCTTCATGTTCAGTCACAAGCACTCTGTTCACTATTCTTATCTCCTCATCTCTATCTTTACCAGTCAGTGCTAGGCTTGGCCGTCACTTCTGAAGCAAAGTTTCAGATGTACTTGACTCCAACAATGAATGTGAATGCCAACCTATTTTGTGCTTTTGTCATCATTTTTATGCCAGTACAGTGATACAAGTTTTAGTAATAATAGTAGCAGTCAAACTATGGTATCTTACTAATGAGTATAGAATCTCTTCCAAAAACATCTGCAAAATTGTCAGATTTTTGCTCAAAGTTTTTTTCTTGCAGGCTGTCACATTTACAGTCTGCCTACACGTGACACCTTCAAGGAAGCTCTGCAATCTGTAACTGTGCCAACCACCACCACAAGTAAACTGTTAGCTGACTCAGTGCAAGGTGCTTATGATAAAGCAAGAACACATTCCATATTGAGGGAATGTGTTCCATAACATTCCATAACAGTCGTCTCAGTTAGTATTAGCTCTGCTTCACTGGTACATTTCATGTACAGTATGTTTTGGGTTTCTTTGCAGCAACGCATGCATCTGCCACACATTGAGTGTGTCCTTATCATGAAGCTCTTTCCATAACAGCAGATTTCTTTGTCTTTGGTTTACAAAGTATTATTTATATGAAAGACCAAATTAGCTAACTTTTGGCTGGAGCATTAGCTATGTTAATGACTGTAGGGTATGCATATCTAAACTTATACTACAAAGCCCAAAAATACCAATAGATGAGATAAAAAAAATAAAATGTGAAAATTATTAAATTATAAAAGGTCCAACAGACATTACAAATATACCTAAGAAATTATGTCCTTTAGTGTGTTTCAATAAAAATTAAAAAGTGCACTGTATATTCCTACAGCACAGGGAGGCATTCTTTTTGGATAAAGTCATTTAAATAGTTGGCACACTTTTTAATCTGGTCTTGGTTCTACAAAGAACTTTAGAATATGTTTCTTATTTACCCACTTACATAAACACTCATCAAGGACAACAACCCCTAACCTTTTTTTTTTTTAACTAATCTTTTAATCTGCAATCAAATGTTTAGACCCTTGTCTATCCCAAAAACATTATTCCTAATAAAACCAGATGTAATCATAACCAATAATATAAATCTAACACTATTTAGCAAATTCTGAAATGCTTCGTTAAAGCTATCTAAATTAAACATTTCCATTATTCTTCTGTGACTGGATAGTGCAAAGTTTAATTTAAACAGCTTCACAAAAACATGGCAGTTAAAACACTGTCTTACATTGATAAATAAATAAAAAAGATAATGGGACTCATCTTCCAGGCGCAGCTACAGTATGAACAACCATCCAAGTGTTATACAATCAGTAAGAAAGTCTGTCTGTGCAAAGTCTCAAAACCTAAACATTAAACTTATTATCAGTATAAACTTATACTACTGTGACAGAGAACACCGTCTTCAATTTTTCAAATGTTCCCACATCCCACTTGAATGATAAGAACTGTGCTGCATCTTGTCATTTATTTTGTACCCGCCAAAAAAAAAAAAAAAAAGAAAATCAAAAGGCCACCTTCACTTAAGCATTAAACGGCACCACGACACAACAGTCATACTCAGTGTTGCGTGTGTTTTACTGATAAGAGTAATCTCTGATTCACAGTGCAGGCTAAATAAGGGAAGATTTCATGGGTCAATAGATTTGTTGTTAGAAGAAATAGTCTATGTCCCTGAAAAGCAACATGGGATTTTAATTTTGGTGCAAACATGAATGATGTGAGAGAAAGCAAGATCCTCTGTGTATATCAGCCAGACATGCACACAAGTATACACACAGACAGGCACATACACTTTGCCCAGGTCCCAGAAGCTAATTAAAGGGAAGGTAGGCGAGCAGAGATGTGATAACTCTCTGAATCATGTAGAATAGTTGTAATGGGTGACCTTTTTTTCTCTCCCTGTGCAGCAGGCAGAAATCTCATTTGAGTGTGAGCTATTCCAATTTGCTGCGGCAAGGCAGGTGTCAAAGTTTCAAGCAGGCAGAAAAACATCCCTTGGTGCCTTCTCTTTTGTTTGAGATCATGTGATGCCCTGTGTGAAAATGCAAAGAGCTACAAAGTCTACTGAAAAGGGGGTTTGTGTTTCATCTCAATGCACCTCTCATTTTTCTTTTCTTCTTCTGTGCTTTGGCTTAATCTAAAGAAACAAAGAGTGTTTTCTATCCCCATGTTTTGTGTATAGAAAGGATTATGTTAGTGATCAGAGCAAACATGAGAATTATAAACACAGTCGATCTTCATTAGGCTGCAGGCCAGATATTACTGGGCTGGACAGCCTGGAATGTTTGGTCGTCCATTTAGCCAAGGGCAGGAGCAGAGAGGCTGCTGTGCAGGGTTCCAACTCCCTTTGATCCTCAGCAAATGTGTGTGTGCGTGCACATGTGTGTGAGTGCAATGCAATTTCACAACCCAAGTACACCAGCTGGTCCACGTTAAAGTTCCAAGGTAACCATGGCGCCCTGCGGCTGGTGGAGTGTGTGTGGGTGTGTGTTTGTCAGAGTGTGTGTATGTGTGTGATAACATGTGGTACACGTTTGGATGCACTCCTCCACCCCCCTACCCCTTTGGCTTTGACTTTTAAGGAGTTTCGACACTGAGCTTTTGCCTCTATCAGGTAAACAGGATATGGGTCAGTGATAAAACAGTATATACACATACACAGCCTACCACCATGGGAGGATATACGTGTATCGCCCTGACCATTGAGTACCTGGAGTTGGGTCACCTAAAATAGTTTAGTGTGCATTATTTTTGAATTGAGATTCTCAGTATCACATGGTGTAAACAGTGTTTGAGAAGCTGTGCCAAGAATGATGTCTGGCAGAAACATTGATACACAGAATAAGACAGGAGTTAACCAGCACTCATTTATAATAGTCATGTTCAATCAGTTTGCCTTTGTTTGTGGTTTGCCTTTCAGTAAAAAGTGTGTGACTTACAGTTAAACTTCAGAGAGAGTTATAAGGAAAAAGCACTTGTGGCATTCATTTATTTTTAGTCCATATTTTATCACTTCAGATTACTACAGTTTGACTAAAGTTGTAAACTAAATTCTACAAACACTACACTTGAAGAAAACCATTTGTATTTCATTTCTTTATGTTAAAGTTCCGTGCCATCTCATGTATTATTATAAAAAGGCACCTGTCTGATGCCCCTGCAGCCCACATTTTACATCCATTAATTAAACTACAATAAAAACATGTACTTTTCTTATCTTCAATTTCCTCACAAATCTGTTTACCTGAAAAAATATATCATAACAGGAGTAACAACAATGTAGAGGTCGTAAGATCTTCTGGGTATGTCATTTAGCTGTTACAGGGGTCACCCCAAATGCCATGGTAACAAAACTGATGGATAGAGACACTCAGTCATATTCGTATATGAGCAATACTAATATTTCTAAAGAAACCCATCTGTGCATACTTGAAACCATAAAAAAATCTCAACCTTTATTATCATTTTCCAAGAATAGCTCCAAATAATGCAGTGTATGTTTGTCAGTAACTCTGCCTTTCTCAATCTGCTCCTATTTACTGCATGTGACTGAATCATCATGGAGGAATCACCATGGCTCCAGATGAGAAAAATGCAAGAATAGGACAGGAGAAGGCAAAAAAAAAAAGAAAGACATTCTTATAACTGCAAAAGTCCACTTAGGTCTTATGACAGTCACTGTGTTTTATCTAATTACCAGCTACTCATCACAGACTCAACCAGGTGAAATTCACAGCCTGGGTTACAGCAAAACCAGACGATAACCTGTGCAAAGATAGACAGTAAAAACACATTGTTTAACAGCTTTTTCTTAGAAGGGACTAGTAACAAAATCCATGTTCATTCCACGGAAGAGACTCATGGCAAGGATGTTATAGAATAGAATAAGAAATACTTTATTCATCCCCTGTGTGGGAAAGTCAAAATGTATATCTATATTCAAAATATATATCAATGTACCCCAAAAAATTGGTTACTTTCTTACATGCTAACCCCTTCCCCAGTAAATGTTTTTTTTCTTACATACCTGCAGGTGTCTTACATACCTGCAGCTTGTTTGTATCATGTATTGGTTTAAACCTCAAAGAACTACTTCTGCCTCATTAGTCCAAAAAAAAAAAAAAGGAACACAGTGAGTATATTTAAGTTTTCTGAACTAAATTTGTGTTTTCACAAATCATGTTGCTTCCTCAGGTGAACTATTGCAGTTGACAGAATATCAAACCTGTCTTTTATACCCAAAGGATGCTACTTTCAAAGTGCAGGGTGCACAAATATGCAACATCCCTCAATCCCTGCATCAACTGTGACTTCCTACTTGTCACCTAAACAGCCAAAAGCCTCTGCCTCTTTAGTGGCCAAGAGCTTCCTGCAATGATGAAAGAGGTTTTAGGATTTCTAGAATTAACATTTTAATTGCACATGTTGCACCTTTACAAGCTTTTTGAATGTTTCAGGAATAAGAAAATTGTACAATCCTATTAATCAGAGTTTCTTTGACACCTCTGTGATCATCACATGCAGTCCCATCACAGCCTGAAATACACCAAAAAAAAATTTAACTTAACTCCTCTCACTGACATCCATGAAGATGTTTAATCTTTTCTTGAAATGAAAAATCATCCTGCTATCAAGCTGTCCACTGCAAAGAGAAAAATCTAATGAAAATATAGTGCTACATATTGATAATGATATTCTGTATCTTTCTATTCCCACCTAATCAGAGGTGGAATACGCGCAGAGGCTCCCCTCTCTCCTGCCATGACAGCCACAATTCATCACAGTTTTAATTTAGTCTGTTACTGGGGTGTCGATAGGACAGGCACTGCCTGGCGACCCTCTTTCACACACACACAAATGCAGGCAGGGAGATGCATGTGTACACATATCCTTCCACAGCATGTGCACTCTTATGAGCCTTACGCAGACATGTCTGTCTCTCGCATTTCATCTTTGTTGCCAGCTCCCAAAACAGATACCAAATGTGCACATTCATGAACACTTAGCTGCACCCCCTACCACTGTACAGGAGTGCTGTGCATTGTGTGTTTGGTTATGGGCCCTACCTCAAGGCCCTCTTCCCTAGATGTATCATCAGTCATTTAAAGCAATTAAGCACTTCTCAATGAGAATAGCCGGCTCTTCCTTGAGCAAGACGAAGAGGAGTGATTCACAAAGCCATTTTCTAACAAATCCTATTAAAGGTGGGAAAGGGAGAGGAAAAAACGAGGTTGAAGACTTAAAATGGAGGGCTTTTATTTAAGGACTAGGAGGTATTACAGGCCAGATTACTCTTGGCTTATGTTCCTAGTCTGGGAAATTACATTCCCATTTTTTTGGGGAGTGCCCAGGCTTTGCAGTGGAAGATGAGAATCACTTTAAGTCTCTCTTGTTTTTCACTTCTTCACTTCAATGGGTTGTACTTGGTCTTATTGTTGTGTTTTGCTAGAAAGATTTCTGTTTTTCCACTTTTATTGGCACATTGTGAGCTTTTAGGTACCTCTTGGGCTATGTTTTTAGGGATAGGGCTTATGTCGATTCTATCCGGTTCTTTCAAGGGAAATTACTTTTTCCATTCCAAGACCCAGTCTTAATTATTGATAGCAAGGAAAAGACATAAGTTGGAATTTTGGAGGATAAAAGTGTTGTGTTTTAATCAGAAAAGGGTTTAAAATCATAAACCATGTAACCATACATAAAAATTACTGTGTTTCAACATTTAAATAAAGATTCAAAGAGAAAAATTAATATTGTTTTCACCGTATGAGTCATTGTGAATTTTTTTTCAACAATTTATTTCTGTCACTTTGCTGTTTTTTGTTATAAATAAGCTCATAATGTGTCAAGTGAAGTCAGCTGGTTAGTCTTACTTAAACTTTCACTTAAATTTTTCTAAAATTTAATAAGGACTTTGTGTTAATTTCCAGATACATTTTGTTTTAGAATTTCAACAGATATTCAAGTATGAATTTGTTCTATACTGTATAATGTTTAAAAGTGTATTTCTGCCAGAAAGTATTTCACAAATGACAAGCACCTCATACTACACCCATCAAAACAAGCAAATAAGCACAGACAGTTGTGGAGCTTTATGCATCTATAAACTAGAATTTGATGGTTGCATTAAAACTGTTCTGTACATATCTGAATAGAAGAGACTGGACCATGCTGGTAAAACATCTGTGAGGACCTTTATTTAAAGACGGCAGTCTGTTGGGAAATTACATGACATGGTTCTTGAATAGTTTGCCATCATGAAGGACAAGAGAATGGTCTTCCTTACCAGTATAAGTGAAATGTTACTCTCTCCTCTTTGTGGCTTCACTGACAACAAAATAGCCCGCTGTGGTTTTCTGATGTTGAGCAAATTTTTTTCTGGGGACGTTTCTTATATTTGTATGGACTGCAACTAACTATTCTCTTACAGATTACCAGAAGTGTTTTCTTGGTGACTGGACCTTTACTTAATTTAAGCATGGTTTCTTTTCCACTTTCAGTGTGTGCTTTGTATCCCAGTACTTAATACACTTTGAAACACTGTATGATGTAAAGGTTTATTCTTTCAAAAACCGAACCATATCATTTTTAAACATTCACTGCTATTGAGTGTATACTCCGGTTAACAATGTAATAACTGCGGGTTGTCCAACATTTGCAGCCCTGATTTTTCATGTTTGGTGTTTTGTTTTAAATTGTGTACTTGCTTGTATCGTCTATACTGACAACTGAGCGCTTAATTCCATCCCACAAAATGCTATGCATCTTTTTCAACCATAAAATAGTTCCATAATCTTAATCTTATGCAATACAAGTACATTAGCATATATTAGTACCTGGTCATTTCTAAGAGTGTGGCTGGCCACAATGGATCATATGTTGTATTTTGTACATACATTCTTTTTTTTCTTATTTTACATTATTTCACCAAAACGTTTAATTCTCTTCAAAATCACTGACAGCAAAGAAATCCCACAAAGTCATTATCCTTTCCGCTGATCAGCAGCTGTTCAACCAAAGGCGTCTCCACTGCAGGCTTCTCTAACTCAGGGCACATTTATTATTGGACTTGCAGCCAAAAGAGCCTGTCTACACCTTGACAAAAGAGAAGATTTTTTTCAAAACAGTGAAAAAGTATGCATGAAGCTATGCACGTCACAGTATGTGTGAGACCACTGATGTATATGAACACAGGCATATGTGTGTGCTGTATATGTGTCCTTTCCTTTGCCAAACTGTAATACAGGTTCGGGTTTATTTTTGTTGTGTTAAAGCAAGGCTCAGTGCTGCTGAAACAGACATCTGCAAAGAATATACCAACTCATTTGGCGTTAATCAAAACAGCCTGACTTTATTCATGTAACTGCAGCGATCTGCAAGCCTCTGGCAAGAGCAGAGAGAAAGAAAACACAGATGTGTGCATGTTACACAGACACATACACACAGACATTTGAATAAAAGGTCAAATAGCTTTATCAATAACTGTGGAAAATGTGTTTTGTGAGAAGAAGGAGCAGCTGATCTGACAGTGGCCACCGCCCTGATGAATAACCGCCAGGAGAATCAATAGGAAAGAGGAGTTGAGGTGGAGTGCGGGAACATTTTGTCATCCAACGGTACACTCCAATATCTAAGCTCATCCATCAAAGGCAGCAATGGCACTTCGTCCTCCGCTTTAATTGAAAGCACACTGAAACAAGTTATTTACATGACGGGACGGATTTAAACGGGTGCACGTCAACTGGCAGCTTTGCTGTTGTGTGCTTGCTAAATGTTTGTTTCATGAGCTGGCGCTTTACTGTATCTGAGCATGGTTGACTGTCAGCTAACGGTGGAAATGCAGACAAATAGTAAAGCATCAAGTCTCACACAAAGGCAAGAAACAGAAGGCGGGTGTTTTAATGGGTGTATTGACTTCCACATATACATCAACACTATCAAAGAACTGTCTTAAAGAAAAAGCAATGTTCAAAATCCTGTCAAATATCAACAACATAAAAAGAGCAAAATGTACATTTTAAAAAATTATCAGAATTTGAAACCTCATAGCTCTTATACCTTGTAAGACTAAAGGCAACAAACCACAGCCTTGTGGTAAAAAAGCAATCTGGCATCTTTTTTACAGTTAATTTTCAATTGTATCCTCTATTTCTTCTGTTTTTGGCAGCACACTAATTCAAGATGGCCGTCTTTGGTACTAAAGATGCAATATAGCAAAATTTCATTTGAGCTCACACGTGATGGTTTAAAGGATGCTCTATGAATGTACTTATGACTTTCATTGAGTTTGGTCTTTAAATGTAAGCTTTATGAATATCCCATTTCCAATGTCTCAATATTTGTGAACAATCTTTCCAGTATTTATTGCATCACAGAGACTGTTAATTATGAGGACGTCCCATTCATGACATACATTGTTGTGATGAAAAGCGAAGACTCAAAATTCTTTCTCTAGCCACTTTGTTCTTAGTAGTCGTAAAATCAATAACAGACAACTGATTTCTGCTCCTTTGGGCCTATTCCATAAAGTGAGTATCAGATGTTTTTTGTTGGTAGCCTCAAGTGAAAAATAAAAACTTCACCTTTGTTGTCAACACATCTCCCTCTTACCAGTTCTAATGCCTTCTTATCTGAACAACCGTACAACTTGATTGAATGGCCAAAGCGTGAATGAAGTAAGCAGTGAAAAAAGCTTGATCGTACCTTTTTCAGCCAAAGTTTTTACAGGACAGACGGAAGCCAGCATGTTTCCAAAAATCTGTCATAATCATCCATTTCAAAGTAGTGAGAGGTCTTAAATGAGTGATGCACAACTCTATCGTGTTTGCCCTGAGTGACCCAGTCTGAACTCCAGATGCTACTGTGTGTGTCACCATGTCACAACCTGAGCCAAAAAGGCCAAGGGGAGGAGAGCCTGTCTGCCTGGAAGCAAGCTAACATCTGTCGAGCATATTCACATGTGTAGCAGACATACAGAGAAACTCTTCAGACCACACTGACTATACACTGGGGTACAGCACCACAGAGACAGAAAATGTTGGAACCAAAACAGAGACTGTTTTTAGTTGCAGGAGACACAGCCAAGACCAGACAGGATATGCCAAAACTCATTTGCACCATGAGAAACCAAATTGCCTCCCCAAGAGCAAAATTGATTTTTGCTATCTCTAGTACTGCATCCATAAAAATTATTTGCCAACTAGTTGATGAATAACATTCAAGCAAATAGCTTGTTCTTAAAGTTTAGAATTGCGAACATACTTAGTTTGTGCTGGCCCAGGCAAATTACCCATGGCCCTATTACAACAAAGTGCTGATCAGGGTATCTGTGCAGAAGGGTCATACTTGCCTATTGGCAGGTCATTTAAGGAGACAAAAAAAGACATATTTTGACTCGTATATCTTTCCTTTTGTGCTTCCAAACCCATTAAATAAAGTATGGGTTAAATATTCCACAGTTTTGGCTCTTTGGAACGCTACATTTATAGATAAAACAGATGCCTCTGAAATGGGCGAAATTTACATCCAGTTCATTCCAAAATGTTCTAAATACTCTTTCCGGTTATTGTCTGTATCCATGCTGGGCCCTGGACAACAGAGGAGGGATTTGGAATGTACTTGGAAACCACAATGATGCAGGCCAGCCAAGTTCAACATGGAGTTTAAGGCTAGATCAATGCATATTTCTCTTTTAGTGGCTATAAGGCTAGCCAAATGCACAGTCTTCTTTCTAAACAATATCTAAGCCTGACTTTAATGATTGTCAGGGTCTATTCCATTGGTGGGTATAAATTTCAAAACAGATCATTTGACTACTTTGCATTCCCACAAATTCATATGGTTGAATTTCCTCTGCCTGCCTAAATTCACTTTCTAACTTATTAACAGGATATGGCTCTGAGCCACTGTTTGTCTAAGGCTGCTGTTCTAGAAGGCCTTTGCAGACTTCACCAGGAAACCTTGGCCAGCTCTGCTAAATATGTTTTTGTTAAAGTGTCCAGATATATTTTCTCTATGGTCAGAGCTTTGAAACAGCCTTGGCTCGCTTTGGTTCAGTACATGTGTTAATACTGAAGAGGTTCAGTTATTTTAGCAGCACATTTGATAGTATGTTGACATATGTGCTATTCTGGCCAATATTGCATCACCACAAGCCAGTATACATTGTTCTGCGTTTAGTTGCCTCTGGGGTACAAATGTTTGAAAATGGTGTCCAACTTAAATCCATAAGGACGACAACTGTTGTCCGTACACGTTCATCTCTGAAACTACAGCTTTGAGAAAAGAATGCTCAAAGGCTTGAGGAAAAGCTTTGTGTGGCTGCAAAGAACATATTTACATAAAGAAGAAAAAATAAAGAAAATGAGAAGAATTGATAATTTAGTTAAGAATTCAAAGACTTGAAAAATGAGAACTGATGTTTTGAAGGTTATTTGCCCACATCATTGAGTTTGTGGGGTAAATGAGCCTTGACGATTATTTTCATAAAAAGCAATAAAGACCAGTAATTATAAAAACGTCAATAAGAATTCATCTTTCAAAAATCTATAAAGCTATTAAGTCTGTAATTAAAAAGATGAGCAGTTAAGTCTGAGAAAATTGCATTTTCCTGCACAAGCAACTGTGAAGCATCATCTTGTGTTTTGCAAATTCCTCGACAAAAACATTAACTTTGAAATATTAATCTGATCTACAGTATTGATAGGAATATCCCATTAAAAAGGCTGGGTCCTGTTCTTCATACACATATGCTTCATTAGCTACATCTCAGCTGCAAATCAAAGGGGTCATTAAGCCTCCATTTTGACAATTACACACACAGACAGATACAGCCACCCACACACAATAAAGTTGATAAAAGTGGTCACTTTACTTCTCACCTTGCTAAAATGTGTAAAAGCAATCCTTTCACATAAGGCTTGCTAATGACTAAAGAGAGCCCCAATCAGTATTATTCAACTGTGAATAAATCAGAGCTTTCTTCGCATATTTAGACATAGCAAAGAACAACTCAAATATTTCCTTAGAAAACCTATGGCTATAGTTCAGGGCACATATGGATGAATGTTATTGTAACTGTAATCTCTGAGGATGTGGTTGTACAACTGAAGTTCAGTTGACTTGCTAAAGATATTCTTGTTAAGTTAATGACTGATCAAGATTTTAGCATTAGACCAAAGGTTTATCTGCTGCTGTTCCAGTGACATGAATGCCACATCCAATGTTAGAAACCTTTTTGCATGTAAATATTGAAAATAAATGTCAACTGCATATCATAATTAATTTGCTTTACTAGTCTTACAAGGCCTGAATTATAAATAATTTTCCCTAGTTTCTCCAGGCTTTTGAGCGATGCTCACCTCTCTTATGGTTCACCACTACACGTAATCTTGTTTGCAGAGTGTGTATTTGTGTATATGTACTGTACATCTCACTTTCATTGCCATGTTTTGATCTGGTGTGTGTTCACAGTGGACATTAGGCAATCTCTCAAACCAGTAATGGGGTTTGATTCCCCAGGGTTGCAGTGAGATGGCCACTTCTTACATTAGCCGGTCAGGTATGACAGCGCCACGGCTTGCTTTCCCCTCGGCCAGCCCGGATAAATAATAAATGAAAGTGGTATTTCAGTCCTCCAAATCATCCTCAGGGTCGAGACTCGCTTCTCGCAGTGAACTTTGTAAGATGCGCCGAAGCGCAGCGAGATGCTAAAGGTTAGCGTCTTGGACAAGACAATCGTGCATTCGGCCTGCAAGCACAAGTACTTTATAAACATCCACCACAATATCCAATCCACCCCCCTAGTTGTTGGTGAGGAGCTTCTTTTTCCAGTCCCCACCCTCCACCTCTATGGGAGAATGAGGAGACACATGAACAGGAAAAGTTAGCATTCTCACTGAGCATACATCTGCTTCTAAGCTGGCATTTTGTATTGATTTTTCCTGAAGCCTCTAATTTTGAAAGCTTGTAAGAGAAGATGAAGTAAATATCATTTTATTTGCTCAAATGGTTTCAGATTGGATTGGATTGAGATGAAAATGGCGGAGACAGGCAAATCTAGATGAGAAAGCAGCAATTTCACATAATTGTCTTCAGACCTGGTACCAGAATATATTACCACTGTTGTCAAATTGTCAGGCCAAAGACCTAGAAATGGACTAGAGTAAGTAAAGGCACTTATTCCTCAAGTCTATGACATGCTTTATTCCCTGCTGACAATTTACAATGTGTTGTGGTTGTATTGATCCTTCTCTGCATTTTAGATATTACTACAATGCAAATTACATCCTTGACACTCCCAAAGACCATGTCAGTCTGGATGTGAAGTAGACTCCAAATCAACTTCAGACATCAGAAATAAATTAAAGCAGTTCACCTCTGGAAATAACCTTTTCAATGACTAAAACTCATTCATTTTCCAATTGTGCTTGGACATATTTCTAAGACAACAAACTATCAATTGCCATAAGCTGTTATGCTTTTATTCATTGAAGGAAAAATTACTTAAAAGTAGCGGCCTTTGACAAATCTCCTTGTGTGCCAGGGAGTTGCAGAGCTGAGTTAATGATCACTGTTTATAACCATATCACAGACAGCCATTCTGGTTCATTTTTTTTTTATTATTTACCCTGGAAGGTGAAGTTAACCTTCTTCAGTCAGCTCATTGTAGTCAGAGGAGAATGGCAAAGATTAGTGTATTGGTCATGGTGAAGTGACTGCGCATATAGTACATGACAAGACCCAACTGCATGGACAAATACGGTCATTTCCTATGAGGAGGCTGGAAGTGAACTTGAGAATTGCTATTTGCTTTAGAGTAGTCTAAAGAAGTGCTTTGTTTACTTAGTTTGCCGTTGTGCATCTTAACACCCAAACTGTAGTTATACAGGTATAAAAACTTGCCTAAACATATCTCGTAAAAAAAAACAAAAAACAAAAAAACAACAATGATTTATTTCAGTCAAAGGGCATTTACAATAACACTATTTTCTGTCTGTCCTCATTCATCAATCCTTCTGTTCATCTATCGATCAATCAAATGGACCACTCAAGCCTAAAACTCATCAGAACAAAGCTCTCAGCTTTCTTTTGTCTTTAGAGGCACATGCAAACCATGGTGCACGTGTTTCTTTAGTGCTTATTAGGCAAGGTCGGCTAACTATTTGGCCAGATTAATGAAGGTCATTTGTGCTTGTCTGTCTTTGTGCTGATGGTCTATACCTGATTGAGATAAGTACTCCTCTTCAACCTTTCTGTCAATTTTTGTCTTGATTATAGGACATCATAGAATTGACTGCACATCTTGATCTAAACTGTTATAGACTCTCCTACATATACTCTTTGAATTTCCCTATACATTACATTATCCTTTCCATTCAATACCATTGACTTATATAAAATGTTGAAAGGTCAAATGTTAAACTGTATATAAAATTGAACATTGAATACATGGATTGTTGGGATAATAACATTTGTGCAAGTAAAAAAAATGCTTTAAAGATTTCTATCTATCTATTCAGAGATATCAAAGAAAATAATTAGCCATTTTATTTCTGGTATTGCATACTGGTAGTCGTATTTTCCTTGTCACTCATGAAAGGAAGTACAGTGTTTTCAATATTCAATGGCGAGATCTAAAATGCATAGTCTGCAATTATCTATAATAAAAAGGAACTCTGATGCCAAAGGTATTGTCCATATATATACAGTCACATCACAATTGAAACCGTGTGTGCGGAATGGTACCATTATCATGATGGATGGGCCAAACCAAATTAGGTAGATTTGATAATAACTGTTCAATTACATGTCCACTTACCTGGATCTTAATGAACTGAAAGTGACATTGTCTATTATTCTTGTATCATGCATAATTTGCTTTCTGTATGAATATGTCAGAGCTGTCTTAGCTGTCGCTCATTACAAATCACGCAGAACTCAGCTACTTAATGTGTGAGTAGCAGGTTATGGTGGCAGAAACACAGAAGATGTTGACTTTTCAGTGCCAGACATTTAGAGAAAGAACAACATAAATGAAAAATTTCTTTACAAAATTTGATATATAGAGTTTAGTAAAGACGCAAAATCTATTATTAAGCCCTTTTGTGACAAGACATATGCAACATTAATGGCTTTATCTATTTAAGGGACAGTATTCAGTCATTAGAACAATGGTCACTTTCGAATCAATGTTCCACACCTCTTATTCAGACATGCCTATGAAGATAATGAAAATATCAAAGTTGTGTGACTAATATTTTCCATTTGAGTGACACTGGACCATAGTCCAACTGTGATTGGCTCAGAGCACTATGGGACTATGACTCAAACCTGACTGGCTAAGAACAAAGCTGAAGGTAAATGCAATGCAAAAAATTAGAAAAATAATTGATAAATTAATAAATTACAACATAAAAAGAAATTGAAAATAAAAAAATAAACCAATTTCCCAACAAAGAATATTAAAAATAAGCATACATGAATAATAATAATACAAAATATTATAGAGTGAATCATACATAATAAATAAACAAGTAAATAAATAGTTTTTTTTATTGTTCTTTTATCTATTTATTCATGTGAACTTTTTCTAGTTGTCACAAATTTATTGAAAGCTATACATGTCTGATAGAGGCATCATAAAATCAAAATATTTAGACAATGTAGCTATTAAATACACCAGTCATGTATAATCATTTTCTAAGGTTAGAGTTTTGAAAGGAAACCTGTTTAATCTTTGCTAGTATTTCCACTTACCACATGGATTCAAAGAGAACAAAATGTAAGGCTGAATGAATCAAAGCACCTTCCAAACGTGGGACTAATATACACTTCTGACTGTGATTTTCAAATCATTATTATTTGGTGTGTGTGTTTGTACGCATACGTGTGTGTGTTAGGTAAAATTTGAAAATGAAATAAATCTTTAAAAGAAAAAAAAAACAGTAAGAAAAAAATATTTTCATCTGTCCTAGTCCCTCTCTGGCTACTACTGCAAGCCCCAGTTCCTAGACCCCAGCATCTCTAACAAGCAGCGGATACAGCGCTGGATTACTCTAGGCGTTAAATCAATAGCTGCTGGTCTCCCAGGCACAGCTATAGATTATGAATCAGTGTTGGTGAGCAGAGCACCATGGTGGCAAAAGGATGTAAGGAGACAGAGAGCAGGGCAGAGAGTGAGAAGAGAGGGAGGAAAGGCAGGAAATACAGATTGGTTGCATCAAAATGACGTACAGTGCTGTCATATTATCAAAATACTTGCTCAGAATGGCAATTCTAATTGAATATTTTCATATGGGTATATTCGTCTTTTTACATACATGTATACCAGTGGATAAATCAGTTTAATGTTTTAATTTATAGTTTCACATTTTCAGAAAAACTAAACTAAGAAAATGCATTAATTTTCCGCATACATTAATAACACTTGCATATTGATTAGGCCCTTAAGATCATGCAGCATTTTCTACACACTCTGAGCAAAGCAACACACATTTGTAAGATGTGAGGTTTTCAGCACAGCTCTGCCAATATCTATATAGCTGATCTTTGGCCACAGAGCCCATTAACCTGGATGAACCTCTGGTAATCTCTGCAGTGAGCTCCAATGTTTCCAGCCTTCAGTTTAATTCAAGGCCCTCTGAGTCCTGTTTACAGATGGTATCTAAGTGGCTTGATTCAACTGCCAATGAATATTGGCATGTGTCTACACCCCATAGACCCTGCTATTAGGGGTGGGGACAAGGGGGTTAGCCAAACCCAAACTAAACATGACATATCCCTCACTGCTGCAAGTTCAACACATACCTGCAGAGTCATGGATGTACAGGATAAAAACATACATTTTCAGAAAAAGCAAACACAAAATTAGTGCTATAAAAACTGAATAATACATAAACTCCTATGTCACCATGTAAACTAATACAAACAAATAAACAAACCAAACACACACACTCTTTCTCTCTGCTGAGGGGCAGGTTGCAAGACCCATACTGCCCCCTGGCTCGTCTTGCCTCTCTGTTTGTCAAGCAGTACCGACGCCCGAGGAATACCTCGTCTCCCACCACAGATTCAGGATCAGATTACCTTGGACCGGCTCCCTAACCTTAACCATTAGACAGATAAGAAAATATCTGTTCTAGGATCAGTGGCTGGAGGGATGGAGATGATACCGAGGAGCTATTAGAGGTGACTGAGTCCCCCCAGAGTCGTAGGGTATGAAAGGGTCAACTAAGACTACTGTAGGGCAGAAGCTGAGCTACAGTGCGGAATAGTAGAACCTTGTCTACAGTACACTGCTCAAGTCCCAACAATGAAGAAATATAAATAAATAAAAAAATGCAAAGCTAATGTATTTGATTTTGGCATAGAGAAAATTAACATAGTTGCTTAAACCATCCTGACTGGAAAAGCTAAATGTTGAGTTAGTTAGGATAGTAGTCAGAATCTTACTACTCAGCCATTTTCTAAAGCTGTTAATTATACAGTGGGTTGTTCAAACAGGTTATAAAGTATTACATTAATGGAATGCAATTTCGAAGCACACACAGTTATTAAGTGGTCCCTGAATAAATCCTTAGCAGACACTGTGTTAACTGTTAGCTGCAGAATGGTAGCTACAAGCCACCAACTGTGTCTGAATGACTGAGTCTCAGGGGTGGCTACTGCTCCACTATGGAGCTGTCAAGGTCAGCAGGAACACATACACACACACACTAGCCCCAAGATATCCAGGAACACATGAACACACACACATGCATACACACCAAGCACCAGAATGATTAATCTGTCAATCAATGCTCCCATTTCCTGCAGTGAGCCCTCCTCTTTTCCCTGCAAGGTTCCTGTGAACAGATCCGAGAGCTTGCAAGACTGGTGTGCAAGTGTGTCACTTTTTCCATCATGTGTGTCTGATTTGTGCAATCAGAGTCTATTCAAAACATTTTCTACACCACACTACTGAAGCGCAGCTGAAATGCAGAACATTGCTCTGCGATATCCACTCTCTGGACTCTACATCTACATCATACATAGGGAGTAGGTTTTTGTGGATTATTCCTTTACAGGATGGTCTGATGATGGCAGCCAAGAGGGGAGTAGATATTGAAAGGGCTCCTGAATACTCAAGCCACTGGGTAAGAATTGGAATTGCAAAACAGCAGAAAGATTATGGGTGAGTGGTGGCTAGACTGGTCCTTGTGCTATGTTTGAATGGCTCATCAAATGCAGTAAAATTTCTCCCCAACAGTGAAGCCCATCAAAGTATGAACAGGAACTAAATTTTATAGCTTTCTGTCTCAATCACATCTTTAACTTTCCTTCAAGTTATAAACATTTTAGCTGTTGTGATACTGGTGATTAGATATGCAATTATTTAGTTTGGATACAATTGAAATCTTAATTTTGCTTACACTGACTAATGAAATTATCATGGCTCATTTTTTTTTTACAATTTATCTTGTGTCATTAACTATTTTAATTTGTGGTATTAATGTCATTAAATTTGTACCATTTAGATATTGGAAAGACTACACAAGCATATACATCTAATTAACTTGTTTTTCAGTTTCATGAATTGTTTTTCCTCACAAACCAATTTTCCATTTGATGGTCATTTCACAGTATTAAAGCTCTGTTGTGGGTATTTATTCTATTACTGCCCTTCACATTCATGTTTTAACACATATATCCTGATTCACAACAGTCCCTTGTGTACTATTAGTGTACTATTGCAGCAATTATTACTGTGAAGCAACTATTACAGCTACTAGTACAACTCTGATGTCAATCTATTTCAATTGCAGTAAATGTACGCTTTATCTTAGTGCATTTGACAGTTTTTTTAAGGTGCTTTAAGTACATGGTGCTCAGTAATCATTTCTGTTGCCAACTAACTAATTACCTCATCACTTTCTTTCACATGCTCTCCCATTTACTCTTCCAATCTCAACATCAATTCACTTTCTCAACTCCCCTCAGCCTTGCCAATGCTAATTGCAGATGACCAGTGTAGTTGAGGAGGCAAAAGTTGGAAAATGGGGGACAAAGCCTTTAGTGCTTTATCTCCAGCGCTAAAAGAGTTAACCTCATTCCATGTGATCCAATCCAAGTCAATCACATTGGGAAAATTGGATTCCTGAATAAGGAAATCCCATGAGGGAGGTTAGGCTGTCCATCTGGATCAGCAGAAGACATTTCTTCTCCTCTTCCTCTCTCCTGTCTTTCATTCTCTCCACTGAGGCACTGTGCGTGGAGAGATTCTGTTCTCACTTTAGTGAACCAATAGGGCCATAATAAGTATTGATTAAGCTATTAGCCAACATTACCCAGGCCCTGGCAGAGACTGTGTTTAGAATCAACACCTCAGGAGTCTGTCACACTGTGTGTCACACACATACGCAAGGACATACACACAGTTTTGAGAAGCTGATTGGGTGTGCTGGAAGTTGGTTAGTTACTGAGGCGACTAAACTACTATTCTCTTATCCATTCCCCTCTGTCCCCCTGCACATCTTCAACCACTCTATCTATCCCTGCAACTGAACTCCAATCAAGTAAGGCCACAGTCTAGAATACATGTGGTTTCAATGAGATGGGTGAGAGTCTAACACACACACACAAACGTGAGAAATCAGATAAAAGGGGCTTGATTACAAAGGACAAGGTCATAGTAAGGAGTGACACAGGTTAGGCTAAGCTTTCAGAGACAAGCAGCCAACCTACACCTACAACTGTGTGCATACACACACACAAACATTTCCCCTTTCAAATAGACATACAAAAGAAAGATTTATTTTTTATTTTTTAAATGTAGACGACCATGTTTGTCTCCAGTCAAAATGCTAAGTGTGTGTGATGGAAGGCAACTCCAAGTCAGCGATGCTTATTATATGGCTTTAATCGCTCAACTATGTTACACTTCAAACAGAAAAAATTGAGCCATAGAGAGACAGACAAGCATAAGAATTATCTGTCACCAAAACTCAACACCACCATGTTTTGAATATATTTTCCAACAATTTGTTTGACTGAGGGATTTCAAATACATTGTCGGGACAAATCCCTTCCACTTAATAAGATCTTTGGTGGAGGCAGGGGACGACCACTCAGAGCGGGGCAGATAAAACGACAAGTATTAATTTGGGATTTTTCACAAACTGACACTCTAGTCTCCATCCTCAGACCCTGGGGCTGTGTAACTTCTCACCCATACTCACACTAACATAGACACATGCCCCTCAGTTTCTCTCTGTTGCTTCCCAACCCTCGGATACTCCCTCCTCCTTCCCCCTGATCATGGAAGAAATTCTGTGGCGTGGCAATTACCTAAGTCTTTTATCAGTCATTTCAAAGGAGGAAAATTAGAGCAATTGTGTCAGGATGGTCATATGGGCAGAAATTGCACACTTATTGGGTGCACTTACGCCTGTGACTCCGCTCCCTGCACTGATGGGTCCCATTGTTAAGAGGACAGTGTCTTCGAGGCCGCTGATTGGGGATGAGAGCAGATGCATGTCCCCCAACCCATACCCTTTGCATCCCTCTCACCCCCTTAAATTCTCCCTCTCACTCCAATGGACCCCCAACCTCCAATCCTTGCCAACACAGCAAGCCTTTGTCTTGATTCAGCTGCCCCATTCTAACCCTGCCCCTCCAACCCCACTTATTCCTCCCTTAATTGAATATAAATTACAGCAATGCTTTGGTTTATGTGGACCATCATCAAAGTTAAGACGGAACAACCATCTTCTTTGACAGATAATTAATTTGACCCACCTCCACTTGTCCTTTCTCACCACCTCCTGTCAGTCATTCATTTCCTGTCCTGTTCATCACCATCAAATGTGGTTTAGGACTGTAATGATTTCTGACCTATTTTGATATACTCTATTGATTTGCTTCCAAAAAAAAAAAAAACATACATAAAGTACAAATGTTTTTATTTGGAATAGTTATGTTCTGTCATAGAAGAGCCTATATGGAGACATTAAAATGAAACAACTAAAATTAAGTGATATTTTCTTAATAAAATTTCAAATTAAGTGAAGGATGTATATCTTAAGAAAATGTTGCTTAAAGGAGTCATAGCCATATTTATGGTGCCTCGATTAAAGTAATTATATGAATTGAAATAAATGAAAGGAAATATGACCTTTGGCAACCCAGTATGACTGCAAAATGTCATCTGAATCTCAATCTTCAAACAAGAATCTCCAACACATATTGGGGAACAAAGAATACAGGAGCCACTGATTCAAGCTGTAAATGCTATGTACTCTGAAACACTTAATGCCACTATACAGCCCCATAAGATGATAGGCCACTCAGCTAACTGGTGAAGCTTCCACCTAACAGTAACACTGTCTGCTCACAGAGATCTTTCCCTAAATGCTAACTAGATTCAGGCAGTGAATCCTAGCAGTAAATGCTAAGTCTATGGCTTAATCGTCGACTCTAGCTTCTTCGCACCACAGGGAGCTGCCAGGCCTCTCTATTCCCACTCCACTGGCCACACATCTCCACTCAATCTGTCTTAGCATATTGATTTCCCAGCTGTCTCATTGGTTCCTAACATAATTATGGCTGGCGAGGCTAGGGGCACAGACGCAGGGCTAATACATTTACACCAAGCCCCATCAGCACGGGCTTATATTCATGTCATTGGGAGAAGCAAGAGATTGGATGCCTCTAAGAGGCAAATGCACTAAGAGAATTTGGGGGGCTTTGCTCTAATGAAAAAGGGAATTAGCTGGATCGACCTCCATCACATTGTAAGATCAATAGCGATGTTCATGAAAACATTCAGTGAAACATACAATGAAGACAAAAACTGACTGTTAAAATCTGTTAATAAAAATCTGTTTATGTGTGTCATTTCAATAATCTTCTTGATATTAGTTGCTAATGTCAGTTTTTGTACCCAAGCTTTCAGTTATGGATGAAGTCAACTTTCATGTTTACTTATTAAATCATTTTAATTGTAGTTATACATACTGTATAACTGTATCACTATTTTTGTCCTGACATTTTACTGTCGCTTTTGAGGGTATATCTGCATATCTTAACTCTTATAAGTTTATGTAGTTTTTATTTATTTATTTCCTAAAATCCCATTCACAGGATGAAGAATGAGCTGGGGGGAGGATGAGAGACTTGGGAGGGTGGGTGCGGGGGAGTAGGGTGGCTGCGGATGGGAGTGTAGGGTGGGGGGTACGGGGGGTTATAGTCTATCTGTTTCGTTCTGCCTAATTGTTGTCAGAAGCTGACCTAAAACGCAGAGACAGTATTTTTCAAAGTCAAGAATGAGGTAGAGTAGGGGGTGGGCAATTCATCACGGTATCTCTCTTCCTCCTCCACCCACCGTCCAGGACCAGCGAAGGTCTGCTATGTATTTAATTCCATGGATCGGGTCCTTAATGGTAAACTGCAGCCCTATAAATTAGACGTACACTCGATTAGGATGTCTCACGTAAGAGGCAGTCCTAGGTATGACACTGACATGCAAGGTTATTCAGACTTGCTCACATCTATTACAATTAATGATCATTAGAGAAATGCCAGGGTGGACAGAGTTAGAATCTGTCAGCAACATACAGGTTGCTGTAACTGGGACAGATACATGAACATCTGGATCCCCTGCACCTGAAAACAAATTTTATCGCAGACATTTTGATGTTAACTATGAAATAAAATTTGAAACAGCAATTTGCTAAAGTGCACTCATGAATCAAACTTTAGCACTTAAACAATCAGTGGCAGTGTGGCTTGAACAAAAGTACCCAAATTTCCGTCCATAATTATAGAAATGAATATTTAAGAATAATAAGACGTCTTCATGTAACACTCAAGTTGGTGCGGCAATCAAACAAACATTAATTATACTTTAAGTACTACAGTGTACTGCAGCAGAACAAAGATGTGATGCTGACTACATACACAAGGAACAAATGTGTGTGCAGAACAGTCAGTTTGAAGCAAAATAAAACAAGCTTTCACAGCATGGGCCCACTGAAGCTGTGTTCAGCATGGTACTGGAGTGCTACATGACACATGGTACTTTGAACAACATAAAATATATGTAACACATTCTTAATGCTAAGCGCACAAGGGCAAAAATAGCTTTATTGTATTCTATATGTGTTCAATGTTAGGGGTCCCATTTACCATCACACCTTATCAACAAAAATCAATTTAGAGATTTTAGACAAAGTGTATTTAAATGAATGAACAATGCTGTTAATTTTGCATCAGTTTCTTATAAGTTCGTTTTGCAACTCACTTTTAGTTCTTTAATTTCTGAGGTTTTCTTTCATTCCTTCTGCAAAATGTCTTTCATCTATCTCTCTATTGTCTCTGTGGCATTTTGGACATTCACGAGCACTTGCTGACAGTTATTTTGGCTCCTGGCGGCACAGACACCGATTGTCAACAGGACGTCTCCTTTCTTTTATTCATTTCTTCTTTCCTGAGAGATGCTGCCGAATGCAAGTCAGCCTTTCCTCCCTGGAGGGTGGGGTGGTGGGGGTTGGAGAGCGAGCAGTGGAGAGTACAGTGGTGGTGGGAAGGTGGAGGGGCAGACAGGAGGGATTGGGGGGGTAGCTGCAGGGATAGGGGGGTGATAAAGCATGTCAGAAAGGTGTGGTGTACTGGACCGTTTCCTTCTCTCTTCACACTCTGCAGTGTGTTTAGCTGCAAAGTGTGTGTTTGTGTGCAATTGTCAAGGGTTATTCAGGAGGACACACTCCTGACCATCAGATCAGCTTCCATTCTGGCATTCCTGCACTTCCTCAGTCTGAAAAGACAACTGCAGACTCAATGAATGTCTGTGTGTACTCGGGATGTGAGTTTAGGAGCACATAACAAAAATAGTTACTGTACTGTTCCTGTGTGAAAGACAGCTAGAATGTTTTCAGAGCTTGAAACTAAATTATAAGCACTTATGTAGCTGTGGATGTGTGTTTGTAATGTAACCTGTGTAAGTGTATATTCTCATCTGTGTGGGCATAATTGGGATGTTGCGTGTCAGGAACACCAGCAGTATTTTTTTCTTTTTTTTTTCCCTCAAGAGCAAGCTCGCCAGTCAGACACCATAATGGGTGTTTTTGCTTGATGAAAGCCTCAAAGCAGAGGTCCAGTGTCTGTTGTGATAAAGGGAATGAGTATGCCAGTGAGTGAACCCTGCATTGATGCTTGGATAAAACACATGATCAATAAAATAAACAGTACATCACCTCTATTAGTGACACAACACCAGGATCAAGGTATGTGGAAATGGAAACAGAGGGGCCGGTAGCGCTGCAGAGGTTTCAGATTTTTAGGCAGAATGAGATGCTGTTTGTGTTGAAACTGTGTGATTACAGAACACAAAGTAATGGGTAGCCAGGGATTGCTGAAAAATATACCAGTAAATAACAAGCTGCTACTGCTGCTAGTATGACTAAAAACAAATTTACACAATACAAGAATTGATAATTAAGCTTTACAATTACATTAATACAGACTTTGGTAATAACATAACATGTTGATAGGAAGCATATGTGGGCTGACTTGGCAAAGTTTTGAAAGAGAAACAAAAGACATGAACTGCAACCCAAACAACTTGAGCTTCATGCAGACACTAAAAGCCCTGAGAGTGGAGTTCCTCACTCATACAAATTGATTTTTGTTTGCTTTGTGTTTACAAGGTGTGCAGATTAATTTGCAACATGCCCAAACACATCCACTGCTAAAACTCTCCCCCCTAAAACATGATAGTTTTTTTTTTTCTGGGAGCAGCAAGGATGAAATAATGACACCAATTAGATTACTATTCTTAAGAATCCATTAGTCAAAAATGACACCCAGGAAATCACACGGTGCATTCTACCCAAATGCAATAAGGTGCCAATTATAACACTCATGTGGAATAAGTGGGCTCGTCTTCCTCTGTTGGCTGAGGAGAACACAAATCATCATTACTGTGTATTTCTTAATGCTATCTGCTCTGAGAGGCATTAAGAACAGACTAATAAGTTTAGCCCTTGCAAACAGAGTGCAGCAGCGTGCTCCATTTTCTCACTCATTGTCCTTCCTCTTCTCATCAGCTTTTTAAACCTGCCTGAATGTCAAGTTGCTGTATCAGTGTTAAGTATTCTGGCCTGTCTGTCCTTCCATATGTCGTGAACTAGTGTTCTTCCTCTCAAAACCCAAACAGCTATCACATAACAATTCCAAAAAACAAGTGGTTCAATCTTTGGAACACTTTCAGCGTTTGCTGGTGATAGCTTTTATTTAAAAGCATGCGCGGCATGCAAAAGTCTTCTTTGGACAATCTGCCTAACTTATTTCTGAGGTATCTGGTCTTTTGCGCTGTACAGAAATGCAATTCTCTAAAGTCAACCTCTCTAAAACCTGGTATGCATAAGGAAGACAAGTAAACAAAGTTGACCAATGGAGCAAACAGTCATCAAAGGTTTAGCTGCTCTAAGCCATCACTAATTTCAAGCCATCAGCTAAAGGCTTGCAGGAATTTTAAAAGCTAATAACATTGTCCGACTGTGCCACCGGTGGCCTATTGGGCTGTTAGAAGTCTGCCAACTGGGAAGGGCATTAACTGCTAAAAAGGATCCTGTTGGGCAGGGGCAACTTTTCCAAACTTCATCTCACTGGATGAAAAGACAAAAAGAAGGAAAGAAGAATTTGATGGCAGGAAGGCAAAGCCGTGGGGAATCTCAGACGATGATGAAAGCAAACTCTCGAAGAGCCACAAAACACCACACACCCTCCTCCATTACATCAAGGGGCAAGCAAAGAGAATTATAATAACACCGCCTTTTCTTTTTTAATTAATGAAGACTGTTATTTGGTAGGAGGCAGGGCAAGCTGTGAGGGATCTTGAATGAGTGGCAAACATCAAACGGAAATGGTGTGTGTGTGTGTGTGTGTGTGTGAGAGAGCCAGTATGTACACATGAATGCAGGGTGACTGTACAAATGTGATTCTGGTTTGGCGTGTGTGCGTTTGCTTTCTGCCAGGCCAGCTCATTGCCTTTAGTAAATAACACATGCCCATCAGTGGCAAGCGGACTTTGGCTTTTGTCAGTGTGAGTGAAGCCTTTGCTTTTCTGCATTAACGATTGAAGAAGGGGGAATGAGAAGAAGAAAACATTATTCATACAACACATTATACAAGTTATGGAGACTTTGAGAACTTCCCTCGTTTCTACTGAAGGTGGTTTTAATAAGGTTCCATGGGAGTTGGTGCTTCAGGGTGTTGACTAACGTTGTGTGAGTGTGTGCATATGGGAACGAGTGTATATCTCTTGTCTGAATGAATGTGTTCGGTAGTGGGACGGCACGTGGTATGTATTACACATCAAAGAAAGGTCAGGCTCAAACACAGACTCAGGCTAAAGGTTAGGGCACAGCTCTATATAGAACAGAGAGAGGGATGAGGCTTATCAAAGCTATCACTTGGAGAGAGACTGCTAGAGGTCACCAAACCCTTGACATGACGTTCAGATCTAATGTCTTAGCCAAGAATCAATAAGACTACACACAGACAAACCAGATAGGCTTAACATTAGTGTTGCCCCACAAGACATGGAAACCAAACATTCTTTCTCTCTCAACCTGGGTGGAAGATGAAAAAAAAGAAGAAAGTATGTGAAATGAAATGAAAAAAGACAAATAATCAATTAAACAAGAGCAGAGGGATGAATAAAAGAGCGGTTTCTTTGGATGCAAACATAAGCTGGGAAAAGTGTTTCTTCAGAATTGTGAAAATTTGATGGGGGGTTTTTGGCATACATGCATTTATTTTATATTTAGAGCATCTGATGGAATAATACATTGAATAATGCAGATCAGAGGTGTTGAGAGACTGTTGCAGCAGATTGACATGCATTTCTTTTGAGTCTGAAATATATTTTTCTGACAGGTAGCTAGGTAAAGGACTTATTGATCAACCTGAATTTACCCATACTTGTTCTTAAACTTAATAGAAAATCTGTTTAATTTCACTCTGCTTTTCACAGGTATTTACAAAAGTGGATTACCCCAACAAACAGTTAAAATGGCTACAGCCAGATGAAAAAAATAAATTTAAAAAAAGAGAGGTGGCATCATCCTTCTTCCTTGTGACTTCTATTCGCCTCTGTGTTCCACAAAGTGACAGGACGGAGTATGTTTTTGCTTACTCATCAATATTTCAGAGCACTACACATGCAATGCTCTAGTGACTTTGAATATAGGGCCAGTGCATACACCTCGTCTCTCTTCCTTAGTGATATGACATCAAGTAATGCGCAGTGAAAGTTGAAAAACAGTACATCAAGCCCCCCTCCTTACCCTAATGAAATCTGTAAAAGAATTGCTGAAATATGCTGTAAAAAAAAATCAAGGGAGAGAAACAGAAAATACAAGATGTGTGAAGAAAGTTTGTATGAAAGGTAAAGATCACAGAGGCTAAAGGGTGACTATGTGTAATAGAGTATGCATATAGTCTCTACACACAAAGACGGAAGCCACATGGAGGGCTCTGAAATCTAACTCATTTAGTGAGGCCAGAACATCTGTTCTCAAAGTTATCTTCACAGATGTACATTTTTTTTACCAAAATCTTAGAGAAGAGTAGAATCGTTGTTGTGTATAAACCTCTGTTTACATCTGCATGGAGGTGGATATTCATGGAGCAAAACAAATATGTCAAGGTAGCATTTGTAAAATCCATTTTGTGTTAGCATGTGAATCTCCAATCCAAATGCCTGTTAAAATTTGCACATGATTAAGAGTGTGTGTGTTCATGACTTTGTGCGCATGTCTTCAGGCTTGTGCACATGTGCTCTTGTCTGTATCATTTTGAAGCATAAAGGCCATTTATCAAGGACAAAATGTTCCCAAAGCGTCAGAGACTAATGGACATTGTCCCAGCCCCCCATGACCCCCCCCCCAACCAACCAACCAACACCCCCGTTGTGAACATCCTTAGAAATTAATTAGAAATAACGAATAGACAGTCTTTTTTCACTTCACTCTCATTTATTACAATGGTAATTGCTCTTCCCACATTCTAGGTTAAGTCTTTAAACACTGTCTTACACCAAGACACGCTCATCCTCACTATCTATAATTCATGATATACTTTGCACCAAGCAAAGCTGTTAAATATTTAGTGAATCATTGCCTTAAACTTAATCACCCTTTGATAAATGCATGTGTTTTCCCCTTTGCTCTACCCCTCTTGCTTTCTGCTCCCTGATCAAGAGGATACACACTCTAACTACTTGTATAATCTATTTTTAATTTCTACAGCAGAAATTAACATAACACAACTTAGCATAATGTATTAATTACAGTACATTGTTAAGTGCTACATTATGTTTCTGTGAAGCAAGCTATTATCATTGTACTTCATAAAGTATTAAGTGTAATCTATATTTCAAGAAAGCTTAAACATTCATTTGTTAGACTTGCTGCTAATGTCTTTTCTCATCAAAATCAAATTCCACACATCTGTTAACTAACATTACTTCACACTTCATTTTCTTTTACACAGACTTCCTTTTTTAGGCTTGGAGAGTTTTCATACTGTAAGCCAGTTACTATTTCTGGTAAAAGGTTAAAGAAACAAAACAAACAAAAAAAAAACCAAATGGTGCAAAATGTGACTTTTATTGAGACTTTCTTTGGAAAAGAAAACAGTTGGAAACTGCAGTGTTTTACTTCATATAAAATCACATGATTATTAAAGTATGTATTAACTAAGTGATTTGTATAGTTGTCATGCAGTTTAACAAAAGTAAGACACCAATGACAATGTTCTATTTATTAGCTATACCTGCATTGTCCTGTAGGATCTTGCAGGGTACTTGAATATTCCAGCTGCTACAGGGCGAGCAGAAGGAAATGCTCTGAGCAAAGCAGGCAGTCTGTCACATAGCTTAGAAAGAGAAACAGAAAACTTCCAACAAAGAATCAATTTTTTTTATATAACATGTGTCTTTGGTCTGTGCAAGAAAAAGCATCTGGAGAAAACCCATTCAGGCTCAGGGGGAACATATGAACTCCACATAGAAAGACCTCAGTCAAATAGAGGATTCAACCCCAAAACATTTAGGATGTTTACATGACATTAGAAAAGAAAAAAATACTGTATCGGTCTGCCCAAAACCAGATTGCTAATATGCATGGAAACTTGTTAGTTCAACCAAAACCATACAGAATTGAGCTTCTAAAGACTGGATAAACAAAGGTAATGCAGCTGGGGATTGAATAACTAACTCAAATGTACCTAGATGCCCAACACCTGCACCCAAGTTATAACTTTTTTTCCATCTCATCGTAAAAACAGTAAAGCATAAATATACATGAATACAGCAACATTTCTTTAAAAAAACTGCCATCATTCACATGCTTATCTGTCTCTTTTTTATGAAATTATGTCTGAAGCAGCCCACTAAGTCTCCCAATCAATTAATCTAAGAACAACATCTGTGCAGTGAATCTGGTCGCACTTACATGTCTGAAGATCTCCACAGAGTTTGATGCAGTAGAATGTCTTCTCACAGCAATGTATTATAAAACATATTTCACTCAATAACTTAATGCGGTTGCTCATCAAAGCCCGCTCGATTCAACTGTGCATGTAACTATGAAAATTTAGAGCTTAGACTTGACAGTGCTAATCACCAACACAAGACTGAGTTTTGTCATAAACCGAAACAAAGATTTTTCTGATGTTTCAGCAATTTAGCAAATTATCCTGGCATATAATCTTGAGAAACCATTCATTCATAGTCAATTTATTAGCAAACTACTACCACATCTCAAAAATATTGATTCTTCCTGCTTTTTGTTATATTTTCTGAAAATAATGAAACAGAGAGACAAAGCGTTACATACTTTCTATACACCATGCCATAATAGACTCAAGTTAACACTTGAATGATTTACTGTAGTATTTTCTGTATTAGCTCAATAGGGATCGGTATCTCCTTCCTCATCCTTTTAAATGAGCTGTCTGAGCGGGTTTAGTGTACAGCTGAGGATAAACTTCCTGTTTGGATTTCCAGATTTACATCCTGACTGCCTATCATTGGTGGTAGGGATAATAGGCGGGTAGTACAAACAGTCTCTTGCATTATCATAAAATCACAGATGTAAATACATACACAGTCTTTCAACTCCACCTCCCTTCTCTCAAAAGACAAGAGAACATCTTTAGATTCTAAACATGCTATTTGAATGCATCTTCCTCTGTTCTTGTCTCTCCTCTCACTGTGTGCTTCTCTTTCTCTCTCTGAGGCACTCCATTCTCCTGATGTTTAATTCATCACGCTTCTCCATCATCCTTCCACCTCTCTCCGCAGCTCTGTCAGGTAACAAACAATGAGTTTTTGATGTGAATAATTTAATACGTGTACTGCAAATGCCGGCGCTCTGCATTACCCATGCTGCACACTCAGCTGTCATTAAGACACCTGATTTCCCCCAAGATTGCTCTCCCTGCCTCAAAGATGAAAAGGTAACACACATGTCGAAAATTCTCCCCCTTTAAATCTGAAGAGGAAGACTATATTTTTAGACAGGCTAAATGAGACAATGACAGCGGTAAGCAGTGAAAAGAGAAAAAAGACAGAAAGAAAGCAAAGGGAAGAGGAAAATGAAGGGGAGGGGTGGAAGGAGACTGGCTGTTTTCTCTTACATATTTTTCTTTCCTTCTCACTCTCATCCAGTGTCGCATCATCAAACGCTAACCCTGCTTTCAAGAGTCGGGAAGAGCATTGATTCAATATTTTCCTCCCTGTGTTGCTGTGATCCTGAAACATCTCTGTGGCTGGATCTAGACACACTGAGAGAAAATGACGGTGGCGACATCAAACACGAATGTGTTGTGGATAATAACAGACTCAGCCTCCTTTCCCTATCCCCACTATTTCTCCTTCCTTCTCAGTGAGTCACCTCCCTACCTCCTCTTCCCTCAACCCCTAGACATGATACAAGCTATGGGCTCCATGTATATGTTGTGGTGACAGCAAATGCAGACTAATTAATTGCTCAGCTCCTCCTCCCTGTTTTGTAATGGAACCATTTTTATCCTGAGGATCACATTTTTGAGCCTTAACTTTCAATACGCAAACAAAAAAAAGAAAGAAGAAGACGGGAATGACAGAGGGCGCCATAGTGGCAATAGTATAGAAATACCAGTGTTATGTGAATAACAGCAGCAGGGCCAATACAGACTCATCTATCCTATTCATCCCTCTCCCGAGCCCTTCTGTAGACAGACAATCAGTGTACACTGGGATTGGCGAATGAGGATCACCTCCACTGGCAGCAGGGTCCTCTGTTTCATTAAAAAGGATTAAAAAAAAAGGTGGAGAGATCAGGGGTGGGTTGAGAGGGGGAGTGAAGCAAAGGAGAAGAGACAGATGAGGGGGTGATGATGATGGAGATCTGGGCAGATATAACGGCAAAGGGCAGTGGGTTTTAAAAAATATGAAGGACAAGGATGGAGAGCAGGATAGATTCCTAGGAAAGTGAGGGAAAGGGGAAAGCAATCTGATTTGATATGAAAATATGAAGGCACAGAATAATATGAATATAACACTACGCAGCTCTGTGATGTGGAAAGCAGACAAAGAAAGGAAATAAAGAGAGTGAAATGCAGTGAAGGTGGGTATAGTATTAATAAGCCATTGTGGGGATAATTGAGGTATGGGGGGGGGGGGGGGGGGGGGGGGTACTTTGAAAGCCTTTTTAAAACCAACTCTCCCTTGAATCTTTGATTCACTTTCATCACCTCCAGTGTGGCCACGTTGATTGTGTGAAATCGGCAGGAGGGCCTTCAATTATTACATCTCATCTGTGGCACTCACACACAGGCACCACCGCCCCCCCACACAAAGGCACACACACACACACATACAGGGAACTGCTGCTACACACGCATGAGGGGAGACATGCACAAAGATATACTTGCAGGATAGCTGCCATTCATTTGAAAAATATGTTCACTTTCTTTACAGAAACAAACACACACACTCACACACATTAAGAAGATCCCTTGATTTTGGCTGGGGAGAAAAAAAAGAGGCGAGAGTAGATACACAATAGACAGATGGAAGAAAGCAGCAGAGATGAAAAAGAGTGTTGATTATTCTCATTGTCTATTTTGTCATTAGCAGATGGGAGCCTGATAATGTACTGGGTAGTTAATGGCGGTCATACAATAGAAAATGAGGAAGAATCCTATACATAATGACACTGAATGGACTGAAGACTTTACACACATGTGAGGAAGTGTGAGAAATGTTCTCTGAACACTATACACACAAACACATATAGGCTAACACACAGAGACAAATCCAGTAGGTCCTGCATGCATTTATGATTGCAGTACTTGGATATTGACCCTTGGAAGATCAACTGCAACATAGTAGTCGTTTTATTCGTGACAAAAACATGGTGGACCACTGTGATAACTACATCAATTATTGTTTGTGTCCCTACTATTCTGCCATTTCTCCCAACCATCACTTATAGACAACTAAATTTGTCATGAAAGACCCGATGCATCTTTTATACATCCTGATACACAAACACACACACTTACATGGCTTTTGCTGAATACAGACTCATTTGTGGTGTTGGACAGCTTTAAACCCTCTTTAAACCAAGCCTTTATTTCCCTTGTTGCTCACAGAGTGTGCAATACTGTGTGTAAGTGTCAGTGGGAGTTCATATATGTGTAGATGGCTGTGTATGCATACAGCACAGTGTGAATGTATAGTTTGATGTTTGTGTGTGCTTGCATGAGTGTTGGTGTGTCCTTCTCATTGTCTTAATTAAAAGTGAAGTTCCACTGAGACCCAGTCACAAAGCAGCCACTGGGAATATTTCAAATTATTTCCTACCTTTCAAGCCCGTTTACTCTTATATATGCGACTACTGACCGCTATCAGAGATTAAATGACAGTGGGGTATATTTGCACATGATTACCGTTTGTCCAAGTTGATAGAAAGAATTCTTGCTCTAAAACTCAAGTGTGCATGCGAGTGAGAATATGTGTCAGGCCTTTATATTAAAAACAGAAGAGCATCAATTGAATGATGAATCTAAATTTGTTGCAACTAATTTTGTTACCTTAACACTTTCTTAAAAAACTGCATCAAACTGTTCATTTCCATATTCCATAAACAAATGAGGGAATGCATCTTTACACAGCTCAATAAAATATGCATACACACCTGCTGACATCCAATCATGCATGCTATATCACCCATATACTTTTAACAAATACCAGAAAAGTACATGATACTAATAGCCTGTTGACTTACACTGGCTAATGTAGTGAGCAGCATATCTAAAGCTGAGGCTACTGATTAATATGTAAACTAGTGTGCTGTCATTATATGGGGTTGAGGTCGAGGGACTCCGGCCCAGGAGGGGAAGGGAGGAGGTGATGGAGTCAAGGCTGCAAAGTTGAGGTCTGATTGAGTTCAGCAGCAAGGTTTGATATGTGTGTACACAAGTCTGTGCACTTCAGCATGTGTAAACGGCTGAGCCATTGCCTAGACCGTGTTCGCTTGAGGATTTGTGTGCATGTGTGCGTGAATGCATTTGCATGCAGTCTTGTGCATATGCCTTCCTGAGGTCTCCAGGTCCCCAGGGTGATTAAAGAGAATAAATATGCTTGATTACAAATGTCCTACCTCCCAATCAACTCTTCTAATGTAGGCAGTTTAATTGAGCGTCACAAGTAAAGTATGAGTTATGGAATGATCAGACAGGCCAATATCTCTGTCACAGAAGGGGGAAGGGAGGGCAAGAGAGAGAGATACAGTAATATACTTCATTTGAAAAAAAAAGTGACACATAATCTTATTACTGGTATCTACATTAAACACATAATGCAATATTACCAGGGCAATCAGTAAAAGGATTATTCTTTAAAATCATTCTCTTCAAAGGAGAGAGGAAGAAGTTTAAGTTTTGAATGGAGCGAAGTGCTTGAATTGGACAGATACAGCACATGCATTCACACAAACGAGAGCCTGTCCAATGCCAGACAAACATCCTAACAGTTATATAAGGATGTAAATTAATCGCATGGTTTTCATATTTGGTAAAGAATCATTCTTGTATACCAGTAGTCTTTCTTGCTGAATGCTGATCAAACTTCACTTCTTTTACCTACTGCTAGTCTTGCCCAAAATAACATGTACATGTATCATGTATCATATCGTATATAGAGATATAGACAAAGTATACATATTCATTCACACAGATTAGGTCTTAATTTCTTACACCTTTATATGATATAAAATAATGTATTGTTAATGTTCCAAAATCCAAACAATTCATGAAAGCCACCACATATTTAAATAGTCAAAAAGTGTTTATTATGATTACTATTATTATCATAATTGTTATCAAAGTTGTGCTGATTTTGGCAACAATAAAACAAAGTAATTAAACGCTTTAGTTAGATTCTAATGTGGAGAATTCAGATGAGAAATAATCAGATGATCTTGTATTTTTTGACAGGAAAGGACCCTTATGTTTATATTGCAAAATATATCAGAGAAAGTACAAGTATGGGATCGTAAACACTGATGTATCAATATTTACTGGATAAAAGTATACAATTATTTTTGTCTGACCTAAAATGTCATCTTCATTTATTTTGCAGGATATCTGTGTGTCAAGTTGTGATCCATATATGCAATACAATATACAACCTTTTTTGGTTTGCAAGGAGAAACTGCTACAGGAACAAGACTTGGGGGAAGAATGGGAAATGGGAAAAGAATGAGGTTCATTTCTTGTAATTTTATAGGGGTCTGTCACATCCAACTCTGCTAATTTTGATTTTGCATGTGTTCATTTGTGTCTTCTGAATCTTTCCTTATTTATCAGCAAAATGTATGGTAATTTGATATGAAACTTTAAGAAGTGTAACCAGTAGAGAAAAGCAAGCATGGATTGTGGAAAAACTTTGGAGATCTGTGTAGGTTAAGTAAGTAACTGTTGGGTCAAGTTTGTTTGTTTCAGGACATCATTGCAAAAATGTAAACTCTTTTTTTAAGAGCCATTTCAAACAAAACAAATAGTAGTCCATATATTTCTATTTCTGTCTTTGATCAGCATATAAAAGCTGTGATTACGAAAAGGTGAATGAAAATAGTACAGGTTCACTTTCACATGCAAAAAAGTTTGAAGTGATTTTTGGCTGTTTTGAAGAGGTCTTGATGCATATTACTTTTGTTTCACCTGACAAATATCAAACAAATGAATAAATCAGTTAATGAAATTAAATGACTCAGCAGCATTTTCTGTGCCGAGTCAGCGATTAATTCCATTGCAGTTGTTGTTGACGTTTCCTTCAAGGTTTGGAATAACTGCTTCCTCTACTGATCTACCACTTGCATTGTTGCTTTTACTGCTATCCTGTGGAAACACTACACTTCATGCTCACTTCAACCAGTCAGTGGAAACACATCTGATTCATGTTTCTTTTTTTGCAGCTTTCAAAAGACAGCTTCAGATTGTTTACACAAGTTAATGCAAACCAGGCTCGAGTTCCACATGAAATTCCAGCTGATGTAAGTAATGAGGGAAGGAGCCACTGACATGTTGGATGGAGGTTACTCGTTGAGATGCAAAGCGAATTAACTGAATATCTATCAGTCAACAATTTGCCATCTCCAGCACCTTTGGGAGTCTAGATCAACACATAACACAGTGCATCTGGTCATAGTAGATGCTAAGAATGAATACATAAAGACCAAACTGTTACTGATTTTCAGACTATGTCTGTGTTGTTAGCAAATTTTTCACTGATTTCATTGAATCTTTTCATGTTTAAAATGTTCAGTGGTACATTTACATGTTTGTTCAGAGTAGAATGTTTTAGTTGGATTTGTTGTGTTTTGGAGATGTCAGCTTTAGAGAAGTCTATATTCTTTTTGATATAAAGTGAGAAGCTAGCACTCAGCTATAATAGTACATGTGTGTACTTTGCTACTAAACCAAAGTGCCATCAAAATCATTACAGTAAAGAGAGGGAAGGCATCTCTATGGCCACTATCTCCAAAACTCTGCAACTTCAACCAAAACAATTGACATGAAAATAACACCACAGACTAAAAAAAAGAGATGGTATAGTCAATTCTTTAATCCTAACAACAATTTACTGTTATTAATGTAACTTGTAGTATTTTGCAATAGTGTAAAAAGCTAAATAAAAGAAATAAAAAATAAGGAAACATGTACAAGGAAAATATGTGTTGCTATTCCTCCATTTCTCCCTCCCTCATCTCTAACTCACACTTTCAAACGCCCAAACACACTCGCACAGGGCCTTGGCCCTTAGCTGGGTTTGGTCTAATTGGCTTATTGTCTTGAGGAGCCAGTGACAGAGTTGTGGGTAGGAGGCAGACTTTCATCGGAGGTTATTGAGAGAGATAGCTAATTTCCCCATGTTTCCTTGTCCAGGCCTCAGTGGTGCACACACACAGACGCACACATACGCTTACACAGAGAGACACACTAAGCCCTCCCTGGAGGGATCATTAAGAGTCTGGTATTCTCTCTCTTTCACACTCCCTCCGTCTCTCTCTCACACACACTCACTCATATAGACACACACAAAGTCTTTGCTGGTCAACATCCAAACACACAGAGCTAACCTTTAGACAACAGTAAGATGAGACTGGTAGGACCGGGCAATGCATGACAATCTTTTAAATAAGCTGTTCTGATGTTCATCCTGCAATAACACATATACAGACACAGATGAAAAAAATAAAATACAAATGTGCATATCGTTGTAGAAATCCATACAAGAGTCCACTCCAACAGCATGTTCACAACACACAAACCAGAGCACAAATTCTTCATATCCAAGAGCACTTGAGATCTAAATTGTTAAATTTAAAAACTTTTCTCAAAGTTCTGCAGAATAATGAGAATATGAGAATAATGAAAAATAGCAATAAAGACTATGCCCCCATCATACATGTTATTGTGTATTCTTATAATGCATATCATAACTTATCAAGTGATGTAAGAACACATCTTTCTGCTTTTTTGTTGATATCCTCACAGTAGTAGGAAGCTTCATCCACTATTCTTGACATGTAGCCAACAAATGCTGAAATTTCTACATTTGCATCACATCTTGGACCACTTTTTCCAGTCATGACAATGCATTTCATGTTGAGAATTTCATGTCATATAGTTCACATGTGGATGGGCAACTGCAGAGAATCCTGACATTCTCCAGTGTTCACGTGGGAAAACAACTTCAGATGATGAACCTTGTCTGTGTCTGACAGTGAGAACCAGTTCCCTTGTTCAGGAGAATGACAGCTGGCAGGATTGCAAGAATGAATGGTTGTAATGCCATCCAGCCAGTTGAATTGTGGGCGGCGGGTGGTTGCTTCACAGGCCATAAGAAGGCTGCAACAATCCTCTGAGGACTCAAAGATAGGACTATGCCCTGGGTGCAACTAATTCATGAGCCCTCATGGTCCTTGGTAAAAAAATAAAATAAAAATAAGGGGTAATTACTAATTCATTATTAAAAAGCAGCATTATTTATGAGTGGTGGGAAGAGGTGCCGCACACTCTTGGTTGATTTGGTTTCCAAACCACACAAGAGCTGGGATGATGTGGTCAAGATCAAGCCTGAGGCAGTCTTACTGTACCTGTCCCCTGACTGCATGGCGAGAAGGGCTGTGGGGCAGCTTTCAGATGCTCAAGAAAGCAGTCCACCATTATTGTGTGACCAATTTCAATACTGATGGCACTCGTACATTTTGCCTATTCTTGCATGTTCTGAACACCTGTGTGTTTAGACATATACTGCGTCCCTCAACATTTCCAAAAGCAATTAAGAAATACATTCATAAATGGACAACATTTTTTAGTGTTCTTCTAATGCGGTCACAGTGACTAAAGGAATTGAGAGTGAGAAACAGTCATTGAATCAGAGTTTTTTTTGCCCACGATGGCACACTTCAAATAGGTCTGATTCTGGTCAAAATCAATCTTAACTGCGGTTTCTCTTAAATGCAGACACATACTGTCACATTCTACAGAGTTATGGAAAACCTCTTAACGACAGAAATTCTAATAGCCCTCAATATTAGGAGAATACTGGTATTTTTAAGCATTTGATCCATCCTGAGGTTCATGGATTTAAAAGCTTTTGTGTTATGGCTGTGAAATGATACATTTGCAGGCCTGCTTAAAACTCAATTTAACTGTAGCTGCAGCATTGCCATAATGGCAACCCTCTATTTCCAGAGCTCTCCCAATCAATAACAAATTGCTGAAAGCACAAATGATTCCATTTTCTGCTAGGGGGAAATGAGAATGATGAGAAAATAGGTGAAATTGATATGTGAGGGAATATTATCAATGCTCCAAATGCCAGCAGGATGAGGTACTATGACCTTTCAGGGTGGAGGGCGAAAAAACACAAAGATAAACCCCAAAATGCAGAAAAACAGTTATTCTAATGCAACATGGAAGCCTGTTAGGGCTTTTTTTTTTCATTTTTTATTTTTTAGGACTAGCTGACTATCAAACATGGTTCATATCACGGATGAAAGTGGTGCAACCAGGGATTTACTTCCTCTTCTCCAACATGATTCCGTCAATCTAAACCATCATTACATACAAACTTAAAAGTTGGTATCTGCTTTGTGTTGGACCAGCGCTCCAGATTGCAACCATTTTTTTTATATGTAGAGTTCACATAACATGAAAGTACATAGCTACATAGTTTTCACCAGTGTGGCTGAAAGTAGAATATTTTCTTTTTTGCAGGCTGTATCTTTCCCTACTTCTCCATGCAAGTGCACTGATAATGAAACCTATAAAACAATCAACCAAACTGCTTCAATCTTTCAAAGAGTGGTGCATAGCTGATTGCTGAAAAAAACTTAATGAGAAGACAGAAAGTGGCTGGTCAAGTGGGCGAGTCAAGGAGACACACTACTGATGTTGTAGGCTGCTGAAATAATGCAAATAGAAGCAAGAAGATATACAGTACATGTAGTTCCAATACAAGGAGAGCACTCTACTTTGTGTATTGGAAGCAATGAGGCCTCTCATTGTAGACAACTTATTACCATGTCAATACAGTTTAAGCTTGATACTTTGAAGATGCACAGTAAGAGTGAGAAAATAACACTGAAAAAAATAATTTAACATCAAAAAGACTGAGGCCTTGCCCACTTCTTTTTAGTAGTTAGATCAGAGCAATTGCTCAAGGAAGAATGTCAGGAACATTTGCCTAATTTCTGTTAATTTGATAATGATGAATAATATAATTAAAACCATACAGATAAATTCTAACACTAGTTCTAGCACACTATTAATAATTACCTTGCTGCAGATCCTTCATATAGTCCAGTGGTGTGTCAAGTGAGTGGAGTTGGGACACCACTTATACACCATATAAACTGGCCCACACACATGATGATATCCCGCTAAGATATATCAATGAAAGCAGTGTATCCATCCATGATCACTGCTTGTAAGGAAAACACAAATACAAAATATACAATAGCCCATGCTGATGCGGTTTAAAATGTGCCATTGAACTCAAAGTCTGGAAGGCATTGGGATTGTATAGAGAAGAGAGAAACATTGAACTCTGTATAACTTGGTAGTACATACAGTCTGTATAAAACTGTATGTACTACCAAGGACTGGATTAAGTGCAGCAGTAACACAATAGACATAAACACTCACCTAGGGAAACACCACAGTGAATGCCTGAATGCTAATAAAGCTAGCACATGCAAGAACCAAAAAAAAAAAAAAAGAAAAGAAAAATCAAGGTATAGACAGAAACTGAAGACATTTTTAGAGGGTTTTAGAGTGTCTTTTCTTTGTAGCAATAAAAACAGCTGTTCAAGTCACAATAAATGATACAATAGAATTATTCAAAAAGTTTTTTGAATGTGACAAAGGTAAGGTAAGGTCTATATTGTATGTAAGCTCCCTTTTCATTTCTTAAGATTTTTCTATTTGAACGTAGCTAACTAATACTAATGTTTCTATGGAAAACACAATGGAAAATTAATATTCACAATAAAATAAATGTTAACTGCCTCATACGGCATACAACCAAAATTGTTCCGTTTAAAAAATGTATCGTGTCTGAACTGTATCTTCTGCCAGGTATCTAGATACGCATCAGTCTCAAGGAGAGATGCACATCTAACATGCCAGCATTTGGTGGAGGGAAATGACTGCAGCAGTCTGTAAAAGTAGTCTGAATTTATACTTTACTCTGCTAGAGTAAAGTATAAGCAGATAGGAGTTAGGAGTTAAAAGTACAAGGTTAGTATTCATATTAATGTTCATGGTTACACTCACATGTTGAAAAAAATATATGGTGAAGGTTTGAAATATATTGTAATGCACAATAAAGTTTTACACACAAAGGTCGCGGTTTTGAAGGATTCTACATAACACAAAAATAGCTAAAAATATTTTGTCGTGTCATCATTTTGAAGCCTGGATTGTGAAACAAGCAAGTATCCGAAATGTGGACAAACAGTCATACGTTACAATTTATGGTGAGCTTTTCATTTGTGTTTCTAAAATTGTGTTCCTTCAGGTTTTACCCATGTCATCTGTATTACATTTCACACAGTCATGTCTATAACTCACCAGTCCAAACTCTCATGTCAGTACCGTTATTTAGCCTAAGTGTCTGCACTGTACATGTTGCACACTGCCACCTGCTTGACTTACTACTGTACGGTTCATAAGCTGTTTTTTGATTGCTTCCTTGTGTACAGCATTTATTTACAATAGCAGCAATCTTGCTTTAATTCATAAAAGGGAGGATCATTAAAAACAACAGAAAATTAATCAGGTTTGGTACCTCTAGCTACCACATGATGTTGATTAATTGTGAACTGTGAATGAAAACTTATCAATGCTATGGAGCCCAAATATTGGTTTTTATGTTATAATTTTCACGTTACCAATTTTGTGTTTTGAGTCATTCTCTGGATGTATCAGCTCTGTCACATATATCTGAATAAATCTGCTATATGTTGCAGAATGACAAACAATACCCAGTGAAGGTGGCCAGCTTGTTCCTTTCCATAGAATAGGCTTTGCACATAGGGCTGAGAGCAGTTTTAGCAGAAGTGTAGCATTTGTAGAGTGGTTTGTTAGAAGGTTTGAGAAAAAAAGGTTTTGATACTACTCTAACAACAGAAAATATAATTAGCTTTTTCTATAGCTATGAATGACTGCTTCATGATGTTGTTAAAGTGCGAGTGTAGTGAGCTCTTTTTAATTTAATGAAGACATTAATCTTGCGAAATGTTGTGATGACACATGGGTCGCTGTGGCTCAAGCAGTGAAGTGGACTGTCACTTAATCACAAGCTTGTCTTTTCAATTCAGTGTCTATTCACATCTTAGTGTCCTTGGACTAAACACTGAACACAAAGTTGCCTGCTAAGAGGGGAGCACGCTATATGGCAGCTCTGCTATCATTGGCGTGAGTCTTTTTAAATGGGTGAATTAGAAACATTGCACAGAGCTTGGATACTGCAAAAACACTATATAAGTGCTAGTAACTCGAAAAATTATTGTCAAGAAAATGACCATAAATGCCACCTTTACTCACTGCAAATTTGCTGATACATTAGCAAATGTAATTTTGCTCCAAGAAAGTCCATATCAGAATTCAGACGTTTTTTTGCCACGCAATGTGCAAGTTAAAAACACTGGAATATTGGTGTTTCTTGTGGCCAGTATTATGGGGATTCAAAGTATCCATCCAAGATTATTATCCAAGAAAGAAAAAACATCTACAATAATGAAATCAAGTTTTTAACAACTAGTTGGACTTTAGTTCCAGAGCCAAATCCCACTTTTTTTTGTATATATTTATTTTCTCAAATGTGGTCCACTCTTGGTTTGCATATGCAAATTTTTAAAATGTTTGAAAGTACTTGAATATTCATTTGAATATTCGATTTTATTAACTTTGTTGAAATGACATTTAATTCATTTATCAACATTTAATCAACTCGTCTGGACAAACTTTCTAATAATGTCCACAACTCCCTCAAAATGAGTTATTATTATCGTTTGTCATTTTATGATCGTCTCCCTGCAAAGAACAAGGCCATGGCGTACTAATTTCTCATTAAAAAAAAGGAAAAAAATAAACAGAGCAGTGTATATTGTCCTCATGACAGCAAATATTCAGTAAAATCAATAATGACAGAGCACATATAGCTCAACCAAGGCCCTCTGAAACCTCATTAGTCTAAAAACCTCCAGGTGATATGTGCTAATAAATGAAAATAAAATTAACAGTGTGTTCTGTGGCTCCATTGTACTCTGACCTGACCATTGCAAGGACATACCCTGCAGTGTTTTACAACCATCCTGGTTAATTATATCTTATAATGTGCAGGTCAGAACAGAATTAGAAGCACGCTAAACTTAAAAATGAAAAACCCGACTGTGTGTCTTTATTTTCTCTGCATCCTGCTTTGGGTTGAAAATAATAATCATCTTGCAACATTTGAACTTCACCATGACTTCCTTGAGGGCAGTTATGAGGGAATGAGATGCAGTGGGGGCATTCGATGTGTGCACATTGCGTGACTGCATGTTTACATGTGAAAGATATTTATTTGGGTTTGATCAAAAGCCACTATGAAACCAGACAATCAGAAATGGAACAGCACAGGGTACAACATACGACATAAGGAATAGATAGTACTAATTAAAATAGGCCTTTTCTAAACACCATGTCACTTACAGAATAAGTCAAGCCACACTTTGATAAATATTGTACATTTTTGCTTTTATCTTTCCTTAAGTTTTCAGGACATGGAATTCTGGTTAAAGAGGATCTCAGCTACACAAGGTAGAGCTTGCAAGACATCATGCATCGATGAAGACAGTACGTCCACAACCTGTTCATTTACAACTAGGGATCCAGCCCAGAAGGTGGTCACAGAGAAAACCCAACTTTTAAACTCAGTGTGGCTCATTGAAAATGTGCCTAAATTAAACCAAAAAGGAGGTTTTTGTTGTACATTTGTCCTTTAAAGCTACACACAATCCCAGGCTTTTTTCACAAGATTATGGTATGGATTATTCTGAGGTTAGGAGAAAAATATATCATTAAAGAAGTCAATATCAATATGACCCATACGTGTCATTGTTTTGTTCCTTTTTTTCTTCAAAGAAGAATGTACAGAGCGAGATGGATAAATGCACAAACACAAATACATACGCAAACACCTTGACATCATCATGTGCTACCATGGTGATAGTGTGAGTTGTGCCAGGGTCAGGCGGTTTATCAGGGTAAGAGCACTTTGTATGCATACTGTCACTTTGCCTTTGTGTGTTTCAGTGTTAAAACGGTTTTTGTGTCAATTCTTGGTCTTCACTTGCAGTTTTTGTAATTGAATTCAAAACAACTGTTAAAAATTATTTCAATAACTAAACAATGTTTCATGTCCTGAAGGATATCTGAAGAGGGAGAAGGTTATCCATTAAACCAAGTCATATCTGTAGCGAGTATTTCACCTGATAAGCTGAAACAAACCTTGTGTGTGTGGCAGGTTTATTTGCCTCAATCTGTCACTAACCAGCTATCAACCCCCCCCCCCAAATCACTTTCAACCTACCAGACTAAAAGAAGGCATTAGCTATATATTTCTAATACATCCATTTGTAATGTATTATAATGCCATCCGATGCCATTTAGCAGTTGAGATGCAACCTGAATAACTACAACGAGACATGGTTTCATAACATTGTTTTATAAATCAAATACATACAGGTCATTTTTATTTGTTATATGTACTCTGTAGATGCACATATACAGTACTTTGAAAAAAGAAATGCTTTCTGTTTTGTTGTGCATACTTATGTTGAAGTGTGCTTGTGTTTATATGTGTAAATAATGCAAACGTTAAATTGTCCACCCTCTTCAGGAGGAAATAATTGACCAGTCATTCTGTCGTCTTTCTGAGAGTTCAGACATTTTAAACATTGTGTCTAGTGTCTAGTCTAGAGTGGACTTTTCAAAGAGAATTAGGTGGCTTCTCAACCACCAAATCACTGCAGAAATGTAGTCAGACAGTCTAATCATAGATACTCAACGTTTCTTCTTCTTAAAGTTTCTACTTCACCAGACCTGCCTGCAGCAGCCTTCATCATACCTTCCCTTTCGTATTCATTTCCTTTTTTTTTTTGATATGCTTGTCCATCTCTCCTCCTCTCGTATTTCTCGTATTTCTTTTTCATTACATGAAACTCACACCGTCTCTACTGGTGTCTGACATACTGATTATTTTTTTTCCCCCTTGTTAAACCCTCTCCTTTGTTTATATGTAGCTATGTGTGGAATTTATCACAGTTTAAACTTTGACTGGCATGGCTTCTATGGACCACGTAAATAGCAGGAATAGAGGAATTTGATTTTGTGATTGCTTAGCATATGTGGGCATATAAGTGAGAGGGTGCATGTGCATGCTGAAGTGTGCACTTATGTTGGTCTGGCAAGTGTGTGTTGACCACAGAGGTATACTACGGGCCATTTACACCGGCCCAGTGCGCCCACGAAATTGCCTCAGGGTGTGGGGGTGCTCACAATGTTCTGGACCATTAGCTCAAATAAGTCACAGCCAAAACTCTTAGTATCAGTCGCCAAATGACAAACTGTGCATCCTCCCAAATCCTCGCTTCTACCAAACAGGCAGCAAGAGAAAGAAACGGGCAAAGAGAATGACTTCTAAAGGTAGCGCTGGCTCCAAAATTACTTTTAAATTGCTTTAATTACTCTGCAGTAGCATTCGAGCTTTGTGGTTTCACAAAAATGTGACATACACTTGCACAAAAAAAACATCTATAATAATTTTTTCCACCTTTGTCCCACTTTTCGATAAACATGCCAAGTTCCTGTGGAAACCTCTACAGGAACTTTTTATACCAATTGTTGGCATGATATTCTACAATTTCTCCAAAAACATGTACAATATACACAAGTCCTAACCATTTTTTTTAAGTTACTTTTCTGTTCCTCAAAGCTTCAATGCCTTCAGTTTTTGGTCAGTAGGGTCTGCTCCACACAGCCACCAAAAGAACAAAGGTCCAGAATATTCAAACGAACACACACGTTCCAATGATCAAGATACTTTAAAAACTAGAGCATGGCGTAAATCATAAAATAAAGACATCCTTCATGTGTATACACACGCACATATGTTCTTGTGAGACAACTATGAAGCCACAGCTCTTTCTCATCTTTTAGTCTGCTTTTCTTCTTCTTCTTTTTTTTCCTCTGTTGTTCTTTAATTTATTTTTCATCGGCTCATCATAGATGTGTCTGGGGCAGCAGGCATGGCAAATACTGCCCTCTGTAAGGATATTGTATTACTCTCAAGTGCAGGCAACACTCACACACAAACTCTCAGATGTATCGGAATATACACCAGTGTGCACACTCTCACACACAAACCATCCTCTAGAGTAAATGAAGTCTTAGAATTCTTGAAGGCACCCTCAGTCAGAGACAGATTTTGTTTTATTCATCCCCTCATTCCCCCGTTCTCCCCTCGTTCCTCACCTCCTCATGTCAATTTTGCATGCGAGTACACTCCCTTATTGCGATCCTTCACCTGACTCTCCACACTGATCAGAGTTGAATTTGAATCTCCTCACGGGGACACGCGAAAGCACACAGCTCACAAAACAACAGTACACAAGAAAGTGGATGCAGTACACCTGGAGCATGTTTCAACCAGTTTCATCATATCAAACCATAACATCGCTTGATGCATGTGGGTCCACGATGTTTGGATTGGGCTGCATCTGGATGTTTTGTATGTTTTGATGTGTACAACCGTGCATCAGTATCTCTCCAAGATATTAGGAAGAGTTGTCATTATTTTATACATTCCAGTATCTCAAATCGTCACACAAATTCTGAAAAAAAAGGAGCATGATTTCATAGTTACTATTTTTATCTGTATTTATTGTAAATGCTGTTAAAAAATATGGTGTTGTTACGATATGAAAGAAAAGAATGACCCAAAACAGTGTGAGCTCAACTATCACTGATCCAATATTGTTTTTCATATAAAGTAAGAACTCCAGCATCAATCTTTTTTTTTTGGGGGGGGTAGTAAACAATTTTCTTTTGAAAAAGAAAACATTGCCATTTTTATGTAATAAATACTTACATCACAAATTTAAAATTATACCCCCCACTTAACAATCTCAGGAAGAGCATAAAAGAACTAGTGTTCAAGTAATGAGAGCAGTATCTGTCCAGGAGATATACAGGCTGTAACAAACTCCTCTTCTTAGCTGCACAAGTGTATAAATGGCAACTGCACTAAAACAGACCAAAGCTGGTGAAAACACTCAACAAAACAATTTATAGCAAATAAAGTGGCGTAGATACAGTAGGATTAACTGTGTGTTCTCAATTTGTAATGGTTTTGTGCTGAAAAGCACAAGAAGACCTTAGAGTTTTCTGAACTGCCTTGAAATATCATGTGAGGTGCACTGTGGTGATTAGACCTAGTGAAAAACAAAACAAATCACTCAGCAAAATATAAATGCTTTAAACTATGCTCAATTGTACTTCCTGAAAAAAAAAGATGGTAAATAGAGGAATAACCTATAATAAGAACAAAGTTCTCAAAGATTAACCAAACAAAAATCTGTACGATTCAGAATATGATAACAAGCAGTAGCTGCTATTGCTTGTAAGGTCAAATCATACTAAAATTAGTTGACAACAACATGATTGAGCATAGAAAAATGGGTATTTCAAATAGCCTATATTCTAAAGATAATTCTCAACTGATTATCAAATATATTCTACATAATGAGATTGATTTAACTGCATACAATGTAGACCTAGATCAGCATCATTCACCTTTATTTGTGGTTAAACAAGTTGTGTAGTTTAGTTGCAATGTGTGCCTCACACCTACATCGCACAGATCACAAAAAAGTGGCTAAATAGTGACCTAATCTTACAATTCACAATCACAATACCTTGGACCATGTATATCCAAGTATAGTTTAGTTAAATTGAGAAAGCATGGACTAAAATCCCAGAGTAGACCCTGACTGATTTTGCAGTCACTGATATACATTTATAAAGTTCCAAATCCAAAAGTTGACATGCTGTTTAAAAATCTAAATAAAAGCTACATGCAGTAGCAAGGCCAAAAGGTACAAAGCACATAAAACAACATTTTATCCAGAACATAACACAAAAGATAAAATATTTAAAGTGACACATTTCAGGTATTAGCAACTACAATGACACATTTTTACTAAAACATGTATGAAACATGTTGCTACCATGTAGATTAATTGGTCAGTATGTGTTTAAAAAGCACCTTAGAGAGGCCGAGTCTTACAAAAGTAAAGATGAGCAGAGGTTCAACAATTACTGTGTTCACTTTCAGAACAATGTTCTTCAATGCGAAATTGCAAACATTTTTTTAATATTTCATCATCTGTAGTGCATATTAATCAACATTTTCAAAGAATCTGAAGATATCACTGTGCACAGGGCCAAAAATCAACACTAGATGCCTGTGGTCTTCAGTCCCTCGGGCAGCTCTCAACTAAAAACAGGCAGGATTCTGTCAAGGAATCAAACAAATGCGGGTCAGAGGTCTATCATGCATTGGTGCCTTGGAACAGGAAACTTCTGTAAAGGTACCATCAATGATGAAAGGTATCAACAAGTTTTAGAACAACATATCAACCAGACAACTTCTTTTTCCAAGGAGAGCCTTACATATTTAGGTAATATAATGCTAAACTCTACACTGTATCTTTTGCAAAAGCAAAGCTTTTGAGTCTGGGTGCAGCAGTGTTCTGCCTGCAGTCCAGACCTTTCACCTATTGAAAACATTTGGGGCATCATGAAATGCATAATACAACTAAGACCCAAGACTGCTGTACAGCCAGAATCCCATATCAGTACAAGAATGGGGCATTTCTTTCCCAAAGGTCCAACAACTACAACAACAGTTCTTTGACATTTCTGGAGTGTTGTCCAAAGAAAGTGGGATACTACACAGTGGTAAACATGGCTCTGTCCCAATATTTTTAGATATGTTGCTGCCATCAATTTCAAGATGAGCCAATATATTTATTTTAACATCTAATGTTTTCTATTTTCTTCTGTAGATAAAATGTTGGTTTCTGGAATTTGCGAATTATTACATTGTGTTTTTATTGACATTTTACACAAAGCTCGATTTTTTTGGAATGTGTAAAATTTGCAACCCCATCAGGGTTCATTCGTGGTAGCTCATAGATAACTGTCTGCGTCAATCGGGTGGTTTTAGCTATGGGCGAAGTGGGCAGTCTCCCAGGGCGCAATCTGTGAAAGGGTGCACCATGCACAAGGGAAAGAAAGTATCTAAGAAGAAGAAAATGTTTAATTTCATTTCAGCTCGCTCCCGGGAGGAGGTGGGGGCGACTGTATGGGTTTTTCTAGTTCCAACAACAGCTAGCTAAAACCGTACAGAGCTTAATGCTTTGTACGGTTACGTCAGAGGCTTTTCTGCCACATGCATGCTCAATGCAAGATAGAAAATAAAAGGTCAAAAAAGCTGCCAGGAGCCCAGTTCAGGAAAAGAAGGAAATAAGAAGCAGAGAAAAGGACAAAAGATAAAAGTATGTACTATGTCATCATGTCAGTGTCTCTGAGGATTGTGCACGCAATGAAACAGACAGCAATAGCCTAATGTGAATTAGTATGTTAAGTAGCCTCTTGCTAATAATAACTAGAAGTAGCAACATTAGCTATGTTATACTTCTATACATTAATTTAATTTTTAAGCCCTGATAAAGGCAGTGTGTGGGCAAAAACTATTGGCTTTATCTAATTAGTTCCACTATGAGCTAGCTGTTTACATTAAAACTTAAAACCTACAGACATCTTAATTATATATTATAAAAAGAGTGGCTCTGTCTCTACCTTGCTCTCAGAATTTGTCTGACCTTTCCTGTAAGTGTAGCTGAGGCAGGAAGGAGTTTTTCAAAGCTGAAGTTAATTAAAACTTACCTGCGGTCTACCATGTCACAAGAACGTCCGACTGGCCTTGCCATCATCTGCATTAACCAAACAGTTGAACAACACATCATATACGAAGAAGTAGTTGATCATATTATTTATCACTGGTGATTATTTGAATATAGAGGTAGTTTGTGTGTGAGTGCACAACAAGCCCGGACCGCCACTGTCGTCAATCTCACCCTTACACAGTGGCACTCTGGGTATTCAGCCAGTGCAGACGGGCTTACATGTGATCCTTCAAAAAGCTCACATTACTTTTTCCTCAGAGAGGGCAATAGGTAAAATGTTGATTTGTTAAATGTTAGCTTCAGCTCGAAGGAGGCAATAAGAAAACTAGTTACATCAGAAAGAGGACAAAATGCCCAAAACGAACGATAAAGCAGGATGGGTTAAAAGCACGGGAAATCTTCATCATTTTAGCGGTTTCACTCCACTGCAAAACAGATCTTTGTCCACAATCACTTCTGTCCTCTCCACTGCAGAGAAAAGCAAAAGGACCAACAATGGAATAATGTGTGTAGATTTTCTTTATTATAAAGCAATGCAAATGCAAAAGAATGGTGTTGATGCAACAGACTCCCACACATGAAAGAGATGAGCTATCACAGGCAAGTACCACATTCAAATTCATTTAGTGGGATCCAGGCCTGAGAGGGAGCTCAAGTGCTGAAGCAGTGACATAGGAGGCAATCACATTACGCCAGTTTGAACAGTTAAGACCTCTATAACCAAAAAACAGCTTTGAGTTGGAAAATGTGTGTAAAATAGTGAGTCAAACCACAGCCTCAACACCTCATTTGTCTCTGTGCCTCTACCAATGGAACAATGGCTTTTGTTTAACCTTGTTTGATTTCCCTCTTAGCACTGATCTCTCAACGAAGAGGGCTATTATTGGGCCTCTCCGAGAGGCATGTTTCACTAACGAGCGATCACTAATGAAGGCTTTGATGTAGGATTAATTACACTCCAAATTGAATGTCTAATTGCTTTTATTCCCTGCCGATGAAATATGCTCTGACTGCCACTTCAATGCCATCTGTTGTAATTAGAAAAAGAGAGACAGAGAGGGGAGAAGAGGAAGCCGGGGGTGGAAGATGGATGGTTAGGTGTAATAGATAAGACCTTTCTCAGCCAGCAGAGCACAGTCCTTTGTCCTGTTTACATATTATTTCTTTTGCGTCACAAGTTCTTCCCTCTCTCGTCCCCTCCCTCCTTGTCCCTCATCCTCCACCCTGCTGTGCCTCTGCTTCCACCTCTCTGATAGACGATATGAGGTTATCTGTATTCCCTTGCTAATTGCAACCTCTGATGAGTTTAGGCAAACACATTAGCTAATTGCATTTGTGCTTCTCAGACACCGCTTGATTGATATAGTGCATATGATGCTGAATCATTGCACTGTTTTGAGGTTATTCATCTAACTGGCGAAGCATATAAACATGCACACACATATATAAACAGAGGGAGGCAGAAATGACAGTGTGATTGATGTTGTGTTTTAAGAGATTGTTTCTGCTCTTATTAAAATCATTGATTTCTTTTAACTGTTTATTCTGTGATGTTTGATTACTCCAAACAACTTGGATGGTGAGGTTTCCATCTATATTGTATGCAGGGTCAAAGAACTTCAGAGTTCAAAGTCAAAATAGCAAGTCCAGCTTCTGCCCTGTGAGGAATATATGAATTAGGTTTCTTGATTATCAACCAGCGGAAGGTTGAAAATAGTAATCCCTCACGATGCCTGAAACTCCATAAAGTATAAAGGTAATACAATATAAAGATGTATTCAACTAAGTCGACTTCAAGGCTGAGTTACTGTCCAGCTTTACTGAAAATTATCATTACTCCATTGAAAATCAGTAGCTTCCAGTATCTCTTAAGCAAAAATGATAATTTTAAGAAGACACAAACTAATTACATCTGACTTTCCTTTAATGTCATTTTTAGCATTTATTTTTATTTGAGAATATGCAACAGAAGTTCTCACCTACAATCAAAGCAGGCAGATTCCAGTGTCAGGGTATGTACCGCAAGACAAAAGGTGCTCACTGTCTTGTAATTTCTGAAACAATATGACCAGTTTTTACAGGTGGAGAGCATTATAAAAAGCCTATAAAGTCCAATGTGATCAGGTTCATCTCCCAAACCTTTGCAGTCACCTTCTCTTTTTGCCAGTTTGCTTAGCCTCTTTAAGAAATAGAAAAATAAAAAAAAAATCTGATATGCCATTATTATGACAAAGCTGTAGCACAAGTAGAGGGCAAAAAGGTGGGACACCAGGCTATTATATTGCATAATGGCATTATGTTCTTGAGCTTGCATTAGCATCCCAGTGAAAGGACGTGTGGCAGGTGTGCTTTGTAGCAGCACACTGCCTCTGTCCGATAAGACAATGACACAATATGACGAGAAACAACGCTGGTTGTCAGCAATTGTCCTCGCAGAAAAAAAAATGACACAGTTGTCAATACTCATGCTTTGTGTGTGCGTTTTGTGTGTATGTGCTAGTTACACTCCCCTAGGAGCAAATGGCTTTAAGCAACACAAGCGCCTGATCAATATATCAATATTCAGCTTAGGAGGTCTGACGACACGTACATTTTATGCACACGCTCACAAACATTCAAGCATTTACACGTTTAGGCACAGAGATAGATACAATCGTGCAAGCTTCAGGCTGCTGTATGTGACCCTTGGCTAATCAATTTTTCGCCCCATGATAGGGACGCCACGCGCCGCCATCATCACTGTTTCATCATTAAACTGTGACACACACAAACTCTCACACATACACACACTATTGTTACTGTTTCGAAAGATTATAGTCCACAAAGACAAAAATGGATGTGATTAACATCATGTGCATTCTTTGCCAGCGACAAATATATGCACACATACACATGCATGTGTGTCCTGATTTTGCCTCTAAAGCTAAAGCATATTGGATGGATGTCAGCTTATGGCAGCAGATGTATTGTAGTTATTGTTATTCTAATGACTGACAGAAACAAGAGTATAGTAACCAGCAGAGATGAAGCTTGCATTTTCAGATAATCTGACTATCCGTGCTCTACAGAATGATTGGTCACAGTTAGGGGCCTTTTAAGTCAGATAGCATACCATGCACATGGGCTGTGCTACAAGATTTCTGTGGGTGTGGGTGCTTGAAGGATATTCATGTGAAATTACATAATGTGTGAGTGTGTGTGTGTGTATATATATATATATATATATATATATATATACACACACACACATAATATGTAAAACAATATGTAAAGGTATACATATTATTTGTGTTGTGAACATGACAAAGAGAAGCCCCTTGTATAATCTAGCCATAATATTTCATGTCCTGGGCAAATGAGACCTGAACTTTCTGCTTTGTTAGATCTGATTAGAGATAAGTGAGAAATTGTATGCGTGTGTGTGTGTGTTTTCCACTATTTTGAACAGACCTAAGATCTCACTTTGGTTATTACTGCTTTGTGCTATTATAAAGGTAAGCTGAATTTAACCAACTGTCTCTCAAACCCCCTTTCCGTGGTACCTACACAAACATTCACATGTGCACACAATTCACACAAAGTGCACTCTGTTCACAAGCCCATCCAGTGAAGTAAACATAATTTAATTGCATATCTGGCTAACATGATTCAATTACACAGAGGCATTTAAACCAATCACTCCCATGGTCTTCATTCATATCAGTGACATCATTCTGACCATTTGTGGCACCACTTAGACAGTAATGAACCAAATGAAAACGGAAATGTGGCACTGAGAACATCACAACAGGCTGTGGAGGGTTAACGAGTTAAAAGGGGGTTTTGTTTTTATTGTTCGAATTAATTGACTAGTGCATCACTAACAAACAAGCATATGAGGGCTGCATTTGCCATTTTGTTGAGCATTTTTAGAACTTAAAGCAAAGCCGATTATTTAAAAAAAAGAAGGGCAAAAAAGCCAGGTTCAAGACTCATCTGGTTTCATCTATGATGCAAGTCTGAGGGCAGATATGCCAGATGAACCACATACATGAACTGTCAAGCCTGAAATGAGGTTCACTAGACTAGAGTTCGAGTGCAATTCACCTTTTATCCTATTATACTTTTAAATTTGAATTCTCCCTCTTTTCCTATATTGTCCAGACAATTTACTGTTTTGTGGTTGATGTCTTGACCTTATCTAGCATACAGATAAACATAAAGAAAATGGATGAAAAAAAGTACGTCAGTTCTTCACAGAAATTGAAATGACATCGGTTCCTAGTTTTGAAATGTTAAAAGACAGCACAGCATGCAAAGGTTGCTGTACACTAAGTGGTTCCATCAATTAAGTCAAGGTTAATTGCATCCTACATCTATGTCCTATGGATACAAACTATTTTAAATTTCACTGGGATTCAGCTGCCCATGTGGAAGAAAAATTTAAAAAAAACAGCACGATGTGATGTTAGAGCAAAAAGAAAAGCAAAGGATACAACCTAACGACTAATCCACTGAGTCCCATGAAGGGAGAAGGTGATTGGAATGGCTGAAAAGCAATGAAAATCATTCTTTGAGGATTTAACCTTTTTTACAGAGTTTAACCTTTTTCAGGTAACCAGACATGAGCGTTATTTCTGGGTGAGCTGCTCAATGTTTCATGTATAGGTCAAGGTGAATAATCTTGAAATGTTTTGAGTGACTTACTTCTTTCTATTACATTCAGTATACAGACAGAGGTACGAAAACCAAAACTGTAAACAAGTGCAAATCCCTGAAAGGGAAATTAGTGTTAGATTAAAACAGAGAGCTTATTAATGCTATGACAGACAACAGGCATGGGATAAACTCAAGCCATAAACCTGGGAAAGATTACATTTTTGACATAAACAAAGAGAAAATAGAAAAAAGCTGAAACTAGGGGTTGCAAAGCTGACATTACAATGGCCCCTTAATGGGGGGCTCTGACTCATTAGACTGTTCTGTTGGTTCCCAAAAAGACCTACATGCTGGGGTGAACACAGTTCAACTAGATGAACAAAAACATTTTCATCATTCCAACATATTCACGCAAAAGCTCAACCCCACACAAAATTACCAGAACACAGGGCGAAGTAGATCTTTCCATGATAAAAGAAAATGTAATCATTAAGGTAGGACAGTCCTTCAGACTGGCTGTGATAATTATCAAGGAGAAGCCGAAAAATCACTCGTACTTTCCCCAAAACGGAATTTAATAAGAAACAAACAAGATAAAATTTTGAAAAAAGGAGGGGGGTATGAAACACTATTTCTTCCATTGAAAGCTAAACCTCCAACCTTTGTGACAGAGAAAAGAGGCAGACAAAACACATAATACACGGAAATCTCTGCTTTTAATTGGGATTATGTAAGTCAAAGGCTTACGGAGATATTGGTTTAATGCTTTCGTCCTGGCTTCTGTGGACAAAACTCTATGGCATTGAAACATCAATTGAACTGTGTTTTTCTAAGTTTCAGTACATCACTTGCCCAATCACATGGCTCCTTTCGCTTTAAAGTTCCATCAAAAGAGTTCCTTTGATATGTCTTGATGTATGGGTCAGCATGTGTTGAGGCCTCTCAAGGTGGGAAACACTTCATAGATCAGACCACTGCTCCATTCAGTCTCATTTGCTTGAACTTCTGTAAAATAGGGCCAGATATCAAATTCAAAGGTTATTTTCCATGTATCTAGTTAGTTTCAAGTTTACGTAAAGACGTGGGGTTTTGAAGCGACCACTATTCTTATCAAGTGATCTTCACAGAATCTGGCACAGAGATGTCTGTGTGCTTTTCTGGGAAACTTAGTTATATTGACATGAGATAAACGTGAATGCATAATCATAGCAACACATCAAAGGACAATGGAACTATTACAGGCTCTTAAATGAAGTGGTAGAGTGAAAAGATGCTCATCTTACAGTCAGGAAATTCTGAAAGATGAACAAGCTGCAATGTATGAACCAACACGTGCTCCAACTGCAACATATACTGTAAATCATTACTAAAACACTTTAGTCACTTCTTGGTTAGATTTAGGCAAAAACATGGTTAAGATGAAAAATCATTACAACGGGGCCGTCACTTTTATAGATGACATTTTTGTCCTTCACATGCAGCTGCTCCTACGTCCACTTGAAGTTGAATGTTTATGGAGCTTCATTTTAAACCTTATCTGCTTGCATGAACAAAGACCACATGGGTACATCTTGAAGAGGAGGACAGTTTAGTACGAACATCTGATGTCTAGTAGATTACTGCACAGGGGCCAATTAGCTATTTTAATCCATTGTTAACTCAAAAGCAAGTCTATTTGCTTGCTAAAGTTGACATTTTATTTATTTGGCTTGAAAAAAAGCACACAAAACCACTTTCTGTGTACATTTCTAATGCACATTAAATGTGGGACAATGAAATAAGAATACAGAGTCTCCATATAATTGTACTGATAAACAGAAATCTGAACTCATCTTGCCATTCATGTATATCCATCATCACCTCCACTAAATCCAACATTGCATCAATCTTTAAAAACCTTTGTGAATATCACAGATGATGTGGCCAGTGGAAAATATGGATTGCCATGTCCATAATGTGGCCCCTTATGTGTATTAATCAACTCTATTGACCTCGGTTTCTCTCCGCACGCAACTCCATTGTTTGTTTACCATTAGGGCCGAGTGTCTTGTTTGTTCAATAGCCCACCTCCATCTGCATTTAAACAATGAAACTATCAGCTAGGTAACAAGAGTGGGGACAGCAGCTCAATACAGCTATGAGAGGTCTCCAATAATCAGCTGGGTTGGAGGCAGGCGGGACACAGGCAAATACAAGCATGCTGTATTGACAGGCAGTGGTTGCTTTCAATCAGGTTATATGTACTGACAGGGAATTCAGACGCACTCTGCATGGATCCCGAATGATCACTCACGAAGACATCAGCTGGAAAAGATAAGAGAGTGGGGGCAAAGGGTTTTTCTTTTTTCTTTTTTGTTCACCCAGCTGATGACAAGTTTATGGAAGCATTAACTTTCAAATGGACATTTATTTTGTCATCATTCTCATACTTTCTATTGTAAACATCAATCAGTTCACAGGTTGCATTTCCGATTCATGCATCTGGAGGTTTTAATCCATTTTGACAAAGCAGGGTGACACCACCCTCATGGTAAACATGATAAGAGCAGAAATTCTTCAGCAGAAAACACATCAAGCAATAGTTCTGCTTTAATGACCTGGGTAGGTAACAGTGGAGCAATTGCTTTGATGATCAGTGTAACTAAAAGATCACTTTAAATATGACAAGAGGAGGAAAAAAAAACTAATCAATCTTTGCATTTATTTTTGTAGCTGTAAAACAAATTAAGGAAACCATTTCTATTGTAAACTTTAATCAAAAGAATAAAAGTTGTCCATAAGTGGAAAATGGAGGGGCTACCTTTAAATAATAGAGATATGAGAATGGTTCAAGCATGTCTGCAACAAACACACACACACACACACACACACACTTTAAACCCAGTGGCATTGAAACTGCCAACACATCATTTACATAATCAGCTCTTGTTAGATGCTGGGCTTCCTTGTTTTGGTAAAATATGCTTAATCTCTTCACTCACACACACACACACACACAGAAAACAAACCACGTAGCACTGTGCTTGGGTCATACTGAGGTCACAAGTAAATTGACTGGGGGCAGGAGGCCTCACAGCTTCAAGTTTATAGAGGCAAATTAATTAGTGGGCCATGCAGCATTGTGAAGTCAACACATTATGGAAGCAGCTGACACGTGTGGCAATAGGATGTCTAAGCTTTACTAAATATAATATTACTACTCATTTTCTGCCTTGGAGCAAGGGTCACTGGTGAGAGACAATGCAGTATAACATATAGAAGTACAATGGAAAAACTCTGCATCCAGTTTTAGCAATCACATTTTCTTAAATCAGCCATAAAAATATATTTAATTAAGCAATTAACACTTGTTAATTACAGTTCAAGGTTTAAATGCAAAACATCCCTTGGTTCCACTACTTAAATGTGTATTTCACTGTAATTTCAAACATTTCAGATGGACAGCTGGTCAAACAAAACATACTGTTGCCACAATGGTTATTAGTGACATTGCATGATTCTTATTCATTCTAACTGATCAGGCAAACTGTTCAGGATAAAACAAAAAAGCAATTTGCAGGCTTAAACTACATTCTGGTTAATAGCAATATTTTGCCACATGGGGTCAACAAACTTATTCCCCCACCTCAAGTTTCATGTCAACATAAATAAATTGACTAAGGCAGTCAAGTCAAGAATAAAATATAATATATGAACAATATATGATTTTGTCCTATACACCACTGCCCGTTCTTTTGAATGCTGAATCATCAACAGTTGAAAAACTGCCTTTGTAGTCACTGTCAGCCAGTGTTGCACCATTCAGGAGTGACAGGGGAACAGTTGGCAGCTTGGGGGCCTTGGGCCAACACCAACCATATGGCAGATACTGTTATACCGTTGTCTCATACTCTGGCAAGTTTTAACGACCAATTAGGCTCATTAGGCCTTGATTAGTGATGGTGAAGCCTGGGGGAGTCACAGAGGGAGGAGGGGTAGTGACGGTGATGATTTATCAGGGGGAGAGGATGGAGGGAGGAATGAATCTGTCATTAAGTGCTATCGCTGCATGGTAGAGCAGGAACAGGTGTTCCTGCCTTTAAGTAGATCAGCCAGTTAAATTCAGGAGACAGACTTGATATTGTATATTGCTCATTAAATTCCTTCTATAGAGGGTTAGGGTTATGGAAGATATGGAGATAAGGGCAGTGAGGTCAAAGATAGTCTAATAAACTTGTAAAATTTTTACTAAATACTGGAGCATGATTCATTTTCAGCACGACCTTCCAATACAAATTGCATTGAGATAAAACCAAATGATGACTCAATTAGGCCATCTAAATAAGGACATTTTGAAGTTATTTATTTTACAAATCATAAATACAGTGACACAGAACACATCAGTGATATGTTTCCTGACAGCACTGCAACCAGGCATAACTAAACTTCAACATGGGTCGGTTAGGCACTGGCAGCACTTTTTACAGTTGGAGAATCACGGTTTAAAAATCTGACACACAAACGGTTAAATTATTCACCAAATTCTCCATTTTGGCACTTGTGCACAAGGCTGGCATACCATCAGTCCTTGCCACCAAATTTCTACTATGTTGCTGCTCCTATATTTACAAGGTATGATCATTGTAGGTAACCTTGAAATTGAAATTATCTTTGGAGGTGTTTTGAACTTGCTTGAGCAACAGTAAAGTCTTAGAGTTAGCCAAAAACTGAAGAGCAGGGAGTGAATGAGGCAGAACGAGTGTTAGAGGCCGACTCGTTGGGGAATAACTGTGGAGATTGAACCATATCGGAGTGATTGAAAGAAAATAAAAGTACAAAAAATAAATAAATCTAAGATAAAAAAAAGTTCCAATCTATCTAATCTAAAAATCTAAATTAAAAAAAAAGAACTAGAGATAATAAAAAAATAAACCTTGTTCGTAGCTTCCTTTTTCTCTTCAAACATTATTATTTTAGTATTTTTGTTTATCTCATTGTTTTTTTTCTTCATATCACTGGACTGACCAAGCAAAAACAACCCATTTAGATGCACTGGAATGTGTTTTGACAAAAACACACAGAAGTCAAGAGTCACTTACTGACAATCATTATCATGTCTGGGCATTTAACTGCAGTGAGTGTGTTTTTGTATGAAAGTGTACTGCAGGGGATTATAGCTCTAATGATAATTCTACATATGGTGGCTGCAAAAACCTGCCTAAGCACTGAGATCATAAATCCAATATGAGGATGATAATCCTTTAGCCAGATGAAGAATTAATACCAAATGTTATGCAGAGGTCGGAATGAGATGTGTTTGTGGTGTTGCGATAGTGAGTATGTTTACCAGTTACAGATTTAACAGAAGACAAAATCAGTTGGTTGTGTTGTTTGCTTTTTTCACATTTATCATTTTACACATTTGTTAAATCCAATTATTTTTCAATATCTAATTCAAAGTATTGTCAAACAAAAAAGCATCAGTTTTCTGCATTTGTCTGTATTCCATACATTGTTTGCATCCAGGAGAAACATTTTTTCCCCTCTTTTTTTTTTATTATGTGAAGTCACCCTGCACTAATCCTGTAGTGTTGTTATTAAGCTCAAGGCCATGAAAATGGACAGGGTGTAAGACATGCCTAGTGCTTATAAACCAGATTAGCACTAAAACACCCCACAAACATTGTCCCCATATTCAAATTCATATTCATATCTATGCTTTACTGAATAAGCTGTTCTGCTTTTGTGGAGTTATTGTGTATATGTTTAAAAAATGCTAAATAAATTATTTAGAGAAAGCTTAATAGAAGACAGGAGAGAATGGTGAAAAGGGATTGTAGGGAAAAACAATGAGAATCAAATGACAGAAAGGGCTATTGATATTTTTACCATAATCAAGTGATGATGACTGTCTTCGCATTCAAGAGAAAAAAAAAACAAATGTCACAAAACGGGAAAAAATTACATATGCAGACATAGAGAATGGAATTAAGAGTCATGTCAAAAGCGAGATATCCAGAGAAAGCAGCTCTGAATCTGAATAAGAGTAAGAAACAGAGAAGGTGAGAATTCCTCTCAGAAAAAGCCAGAGAGATTTGCAGGAGGAGTGGGAGGGAGCACTAGAGCCAGTGTTTGACATTTCACCTTGCTCAGTTGATAAGGGGTGTCACCCTCTGGTCCTCAGGGCTCTGACTGATGTCTGCAGTCATCACCCCTCCCCAGAACAGGAAACTATTGATCAACCAGACACTACCACTTCCTCAGCTTGTGTATGTGTGTGTGTGCACAGGTGTGTCAAATTTGGTGTTAGGAGGATAAAATAATGGGTAGGCAGTGTCTGCATGTGAGCATGTATTTGACGTTTTATTTGTTCCAGAGCTTAAGGACCACAATCTGCATTAAAAGAAAAACACAGCATCATCCCTGGATGCCCTCCTCTCCCTTTCTTTTTACATCTTAATCTTGCCCTTCGTAACATCTTAACTTATCTCATTATTTGAGAAGTAGGAAGTCCATTAGGCTTTTGTGGCTTTGGCTGAGTGGAGTGAGATCACAGGGCTAAGAGGCAAACATTGCCATTAAAAAGCCAGAATACTCACTATGGCGTGTGGAATGGCTTCACACACTGAGATGTACTTTGATTCAACAACAATAGAAAAAAAAGACAAAAAAAAAACAGTATGATGTAAAGACTTCAGTTACTGCTTCTTTTGTCTTTCATTTCACTATTATTGTACATTTTTAAATAATTGGTGGGAAGAATGACATGTGGTTGAGTCAAATTGCAGTCAAGGAAGAAATTAAGCCAGAAACTGTATACTCTACATGCAGAGCCAGCTGTTCCTATAAATGCTTGTGAAGAAATAGTTTTTGTGGTCCAATTTTTACAAATTATCAAACACAGCAACTTTTCAGAGGAGACATTCTGTTTGAGCAATGTTGAGACGTTGTGTATAAAATTGAAGTCTGTAGATCATAGACATTAATGAACATATCAGTGAGTGCCAAGAAATGGACAGAAATAGAGCATTCTCTTCCAAATTATGGAAACACATATACCCTTCCTCCTTGGATCAAAGAAGTCAGTGGCCTTGGATGAAATTCTACGAAAAAAACTCTTCTCAAAAGTTTTGATTTTTTTTTTTTTCAAAGCACCGTCTGAAGAAAAGAGTAAAGTCCACTCCCCCCAACCTTCAACTTGACTAATGCAGGATGACACTGCAAAATACTTTCACAGAGTGGCAACAAAAAAAAAAAAAAAAGAAGCTATAGTGCAACAGTGTTTCATCATCCAAGCAAAAAAATGGTGTAAATTATATGCAAGTGGGACTGCCAGCACGGAGAGACACGGTAGACAAATGAACCTACAATTTGACAGAAAGGTTGGTATGCCAAAGTTATGTTCTGTTAGTGTACACATTGCAGATATTTAAGCTCTTACCTATAGTTTCCAGATATTTAGCTAAACAATATGTAGATTTTTGCTCTCTGCTTTTTGGTGGGGATCTTGTTCCAGTTAAATGATTATATCCTGATCTGGGATGTGCACAACAGGTTGATTAGTCAGAACAGTGTACATATTCGACAACTTTTTTTTTTTTTATGAGAGTCAACTAATTTTGGTTTGGGGCAGGAGCAGAATCATGTTTCACTATGCAGAGATGTGGAACTAATATTTAAGGCACTGTTTCTGCCAGAGTTTGCACATATAGCGGAAGCAATAAAACAAAGCAAATGATGGTAGTATTTCACCAAACTGGACAACAAATTAAGCTAGTTTACCACAGTTCTACCGGTGCAACAAGGACTCATTAAACCGTCACAAAAATGTTGCAGTTCAGGGGCAAAAAGACCAGACAACAAAATATATGGTTTTGTTGTAGCTATAGCCATGTGACAGCAAACTACAGGAACAAAAAACTGCTTTGGTGATTAATATTCATTTAATGATGACATCACGACTAACAGACTTTAATTGGCTTGATTAATAAACAAAATAATTTTTTAAAAATCAATTAAAATGCACATCCCTGATCTTGATTGTTGACTTTTTCCAACACCTCACCATCATAGATATAAATTGTAATGTAGGCAAGGACAGATCTGTACAGAGCAATCCAGCATGCCACCCTTGCGCTCTATACTGATCTTAAAACAAGTTCAACCTGTGTGCTGCACTTTGGCAATATGTCTGCATTGGAAAATGTCTTGAGACCTGCCAGATTCCCTATGATTGGAAGCGTTGTCATTGACGTTCTATAGGGTGATCAGGTGTGTGAAGTTGGTTCTCATTTTTGTGTATTGGTAGGAGTCTCCCAAATAGGCTGTCAAATTGCTCCCCATCCTAAGGCTCAAGTAGACCGGGACACTGTAGGTGCAGCTCATGACTGAGCCTAAACTCTCAGAACTCCTGTCTTACCCTGTAGATACAGTGAACCCACATCCTCTCAGCTGCTGCTCATTTTCTCCTCCTCGGTAACAGTAAGACCAGGGTTTTCTTCTAACAGCTTGAAAGAATCCTGCATCTCGGTCTACAACTTGAAAAACTAACTACTTACTGAATATTTTTTTTGTTGCCCTACAACTAACTTGGATGCCATTGGCGCATGTGCACACTTACCCCGTATGCGAGTGCAGCGCATTCCACATCCTATGTGGAAGCCCCTTAAGCATGCAAGCTGCACACACATCACACTGTTAAAAGAATAAAGTAACAACACAGCAGTGATCAAAGCCCGAAGGAATTCAGTTCCACTCCGTTTATAGCGTTGGTATTCACTGAGAGAAAAACCTTGGCAATTTGCTGTCGTAGCTGCTTGCAAACATTAAGGAATACGAAATTACAGTAAATGTACATACTTAAAGTTGTAACAACAGTAATGTGTATAAATCTAGTAATTTCCAACACTGCCATTATATTGTTTGGCAGTAAAGGACAAACTTCCAATTACTTCAATCCAGTCTCTGCCTGCAACCATGACATCATTGAGTAACAAAAAAGGAGTTTACATTTGCGCTTATGAAAGCAGAAAATAAATGCAAAACCTTTTCTTATGCTTTGGGAAGTGATAATTGCATTGCAGAAGGAGATTTTTACTGTAACTTACACATAAAGAGCTGTGAGCAGTTACAGTTTACTACAACCACAACACAAAACTTTTACTCTATCAGTGCTCACAGGCAACATTCTCCCACCAGACATCAATGGCAAAGTTAAATCTAACTGTAATTTGGGTAATGACCACAGCCCTCTACATAACCTCAGAAATTTCCCACAATTAACCAACAAAAAATGGCAGATAAGCGGTTTCTGCTAATCTTATATGATGCTATTTGGTTCTCACAAATATAGGGTTTCAAGAAAACACACACACATAAACACCAGCACTGGGTGAAATAAATGATACACCTGCATGCAGCATTGAAAATTCCTCTGGAAATGGATGGATGCAAGGGCCCGCTACACTCTGCATTCATTGTGTGGCTCAGGGGAGAAGGAGAGGAAAGGGAGTGAATAAAATGTGGGCAAGCACAGATTCATGTTAAAAATGACACAATTAGTTCAACTCTGAAGTGCGTGTTAGTCGCGCATGGCTTCCCTTCTCAGATTCACATGAGGTGATCAGACAGGCAAATACTCCCAGGGCCTGGATGTATAGTCAAATGAAACACACTCATATGCACATCTCCACACTCACACAAATAAAAGTGCACAAGCCCACTTAATACAGTAACACAGCACACAAATGTATGATTGCACTTCGCCCCTCTCCATCTCCTGTAGACTTGCATAAACAGGACTAAAAGCTTCACAGTCTGTTATTTGTAATACAAATTTTTTTTTGTTGGTTGGGGGGGGGTGGATCTACACTTACACAAAACACAGCCCATAAAAATAATGCAGTAACTACAGGAAATTATCCTGCTAGTGTGGAAAACACTGCTCTGATTCTAAAGCCTCTTGCACTGAAAAATTGATCTTTATTTTCAGGGCAATGCACTTTGAAACAAAAGGGGAATAGGAACTTAATATGCAGGAAATGAAGAAATGAAAACTACAGAACACGGAGCACTTTGAGTTTGCACTTTCAAAGCCGGGAGAAACGAGCGTTTGAATTTCTTACCCCCCCAAGAGATAGCAAGGGAAAGGCAGAGCCTGATTTTATTAATTTCATCTGTAGTTATGTTTCTCCTGAATAAAACATTAATACTCCCAGGAACAAGGGAATAACAGAAACAGAAAGAAAGACAGCTTTTTCTCTTTTAATTAGCAAGCACAACTCACTCTCGCTATCTCCAACCGTCCCAGCTAGCTATCTTTGTATCACCCTTCAAGTGTTTCTCTGTCAATCAAGCTATCGTACCCCTAACTAGAATGAAAGGGAACTCTTTGTCAACTTAAAAATCACAGCTTCTTACTTTATGGTGATATCTTAAAGCTGCACTCCATAAATAGTGCTAAACACTAATGTCCTATGAAGTAAAATAAATATTCAAATTAGCTTGTTGCCTTTAAAAAGTTTGGTCTTGTTTCAGCTTCAACACAATTGCTCTGGACACATCCACATCCTATAAACTCAGACAGTAATGGTGGATGTGTACTGACATCATCGTCTGTGTAATTCCACTTTTAGCAGATTACATTAGAATAAAATTATCCTTAGTGGAAAGAGCTTTAATAGATATGCAGGCTATCAAGACAAGTTGGAGCATGAGCTGAAGTGAAGTAATCCAAATGATTCAATGTAGAGGAACTGACACCAAAGCAATTAATCTCTGAAAAGGTATCAGATGAATGTGACTGATGCAAATGAAAAAAATTCACTAACATGTAAAGTCAGAGATGTTTGTTAAATAATTCTTGGATATTACTATCCCTGCCTGCTATCAATAAAACTGAACACCTTTCGAGAAATTTACAATCTTCTGACAGCCAGGCTAACAAAATGCCCCTCCTCCCCAGAGGCCAAAGAACAACGTATGGAAATAGAAGGCTAATAGTGCTGCCAGGTGAATTTCCAAAATCCATACATTCCGTCCTTGCGTAAGAGAGATCTCAGGGATCAGAATATTGAGCGATGGAATCACAGGTCTTGAGAGCGTGTTTCAGGGGTGGTTGTGCCAGCTTTAACACACTGTACAGTCATACACACACACACACTGTGTTCAGTCATACACACGTATAGTCTCCTCTGCCTTGCCCCAGGGTGCAGCCAGTCTGAGATCACACTGGCAGGTTCACTTGTAAAGCTGCAGCTTTAGGCTCAGAGAAAGAGAAAACTACAGACGATCGCTGCTGCAGAAAGAAACACTAAGCTTGAGGAGTTATATTCCAAAACAAGATATTCCCCGTTTGAGAATCTGTGACAAAGTTATTGTTGGCATGAAGGTAAAAAATTTACATTAGAATCTTAAGTGATGTTATTAGCTCAGCTGCATATAGTATTTTTAGGGTATTGGTTTTTCTTGTGTTTTTTTTTTATTTTACTTGCTATGTTTGGCATCTTCAATGTATATGTAACATGCTCTTGATGCTTGTAATTGTTCAATACAGATTATTCTGTAATACACATAGATGTACGAGTTCTTAGTCTTTCACTCATCTACGTCTAGCAAAAACTGGAACAAATGTGTGACCATTTTGGATGTCAAGAAATATGTTGAAAAAGTTACTTCTATTTGTTTTTCACCATTATAATGAGAGAAGGTGGACTGGGCTATATCTGAGAAAGGAAGTGGGAGAGTAGGAAACTGGAAGGAAGTCTGAGGTCCAAGGGGAGAAAGTTTTGTGAGGAGTGAAGGGCCTCTAATGATTGAGAGGGATTACCAGAGAAGTCAGCGGGCTGGTAAAGGGGGAGAGAGAAAGGTAAAGAGGTAAAGAAAAAAGAACAAGTACTTTATGAATGGCAGAGAGATGAGTGACCTGGGAGAGACAGCGTGTGAATGCATGTCTGTGCAGTTGAGGTGTAATTTAAAGACAATAAACTGAAAAAGTTAGTCCATAAGTGTGTTTTACAGTGATAGAGTGAAAACAAAGTTGAATACTTTACAGTATAGTATGACATTTATTCATTTACCTCACCCCACTCCAGCTCAAATCACAGGGGCAAAAACCTGATCGTAGACCTACAATTCTGAACACAAACTGTATAATCAGTATGGGCTGCAATATGCAAATCACTTAAAGTAAACCATTCAAAAAAAAAAAAGTTCATTTATATAAATACATATTTAAGTGACAATATGTAAAACAATTAAAACAAAAAAAATAATACAACACAACCTAATATTTAGCTTGTTAATATATTACTGGCGAGTAAGAGAGCTCATATTCAATTCAGTGTAAAAAAAATAAATAAAAAACAAATCAAAGAAGAACTCAGTTTAAAGACTTGGTACGTTTCATATTTTCAGAAGATTTTGTCTGCAAAATCTTCCCTTTCTTTAATGTGATAAGTAATAAATAAATGTGTTGGTATGATTTATTTTCCATAATCAATGTCAAATTTTCCACAGAATGGCATTAGTTAGTAATTCATTCATTAACAGTTAATTACACTTTGGTGTAAAGTGGTATGCTACAGCTTCAGCTCTTAAACAGAGTTCTGCATATAATATCATGAGTGATATATATAAGTATAGTTTTTCATAAAGTATTACACAAACATAGAATGTTTAACTAAATTCAAATACTTGTGACTTTTTGAAACACTAGAATAAAACTACCTTACTGAACGCAGGACATTGGCATTATCTCTTCCTCTCTCTCTCTCTCTGTTCAGGCATTTCTGTGGTCTACCTATGCCTCCTATTGGTCTGATCGCTGCAGTCAACTAAAGTCTCAGTGCTACATGGGACATGGAAAGAGTGAAAGAGGGAGTCGGGAAAGACAGATGAGAGACAGGGAAAAACAGGAGAGAGAAAAGAAGGAATTACCATGAGTGACAGAGTGGGAGAGAATGAGATGAAGAGAAAAAAAAAGGAGAAAGCCTGTGGGAGAAGAAGGGATGGGAAGAAATGGGGTGGGAGTAGATGGGGGTGTAGAGCCTGGGAGGGAGGAAGAAAGATCTTATGAATGTTGACCACTGTCCCTCTACATAAATCTGCACATTAACTGCATTAAATGAGGCTCCCCATGTTTTCTCATCTTCTCCTCCCTTACTATCCTTTTTTCTTTATTCCTGCCATACATACCCGACACACCAACACCACCACCCCCAGTCGCCATCTCGCCTCTGATTGGGCGATGTCATTTATAATGTCTATCCACATCAGGGGACATTGTAGAGACCTCGGTCCTCACAACACCTCCCTATGTCACACTCCCATGCCTGATGGGAAGAAATAAACCAAGTGCCATGCTGCAGAGAAAGTGAAAATGTCACACAGCTAATATCTAGAATGAATAATGGCACTTTGCTATTACAACTAGTCTGCTTCTCATCTGCCTGATAAACATTTGGGAATTGAAATACGCAAAGGAGAGATGTTAATCATCTTTCACAAACACAATGAATGCAATGTGAAAAGAGGTAAGGCAAAGCGGTGTCTATTGTTTAAGTGTTTCCTTGTATCCTTGGAAAAAAATAAATAAAATCACACGTAAAATAAAAAATGCAGAAGAAATTACTTGTGGGAACAAGTGTGAAAATTTATTTAAACTACAACAATGTGCAATTTTTACAAGCAGATGCAAATGCATATCGATGATATGGAAGAAAAACATGAATTATTATTCATTTATCTGTATGCATCTAGATTTATAGCCATATAATGTGTGAATAGTGTAAATATTTTGCCACAACCAGCCTTTTTAAAGTTGGATCTATACATTATCTAATCATCATCCATACAAATTGAATGATTAATTGGAGATCAATTAAAGAATTATCCAAGTAGAGATAATTTAGAAATGCTGCACACAGTTTGTATAAAATTAATTACACTCCCACATCCAATTGTAAATGTATAGATCTGATAACTTGCTGTAATTACTGTAAAAGTAATCCTAATTACTAGATTTTAACCATGCGTGGAAAATAGATTTTGGTGAGCATGATGTTGAAGTTTAGCTATATTCAACACAGAAATAATTTAGTCTTCTTTAGCATTTCTCTTTTCCAAAAATCTAAAAAATCTAAATGACTGCATCAATACTGAAATTAAATTAAATTAAATTCCATAAGATTTTTTGTAATGCAGAGGTAGAACATGCGAAATGTAAATTTGCTTTCATCCTTTTGTATATTCTCGTCACTTCACATGAAACACATGAAAGATAAAGTGAAGCCTTTGAAGCAGACGGCAGGGCCACTGACTCCCCTCCTATAGCTACTGCCACCTCCTCAAAGGCAGCTTGACTCCCACATGCAACTCAGGAACATTAAATGGGCCCAACAAAATACTAATGACCGCATTTCTGACCACACAAAAAGAGGGCAGACACCAATTTGCATTGCCTTTCTGATTTTCAGTGGTGAGCAAGCAATCTCCATGTGTAATGAGTGTGTTGTTTGCCACTCTCTCCTCCTCAACAATAACTACCATCCTTGGAGCCTAAAGATTCTGTTTTAGGATGGAAACCCCCTGGTTCAAAAAGCTTAACTTGGTTATAAACACACCATTTTTTTTTTTTACTCAGTCTTTCTTTATCTCTCAGGGTAATCCCACTTTTGTTGGTTTTGAAGAAAAAAGGTGAAGAACAAGAAGGGGAGAGAGAGAACGCTGGGGCCAAATCAAAGGGAAAGGTTAACGTCACCAAAGATAAAAATGGTCTCGCTGCTCTCGTCTACTCATGTGTCTTCAGCCAACTCGTGTTGCTGATCTCACACGACTTAAATCTCAGAAACCACAGCCCAAGTATTTAATTCACATGGTGACAAGTCTACCAGATTGACCAGAAACAGTTGAGTTGATTGTTCGGCGGTCCCCAGGAGCTGCTTCATGCAAATGTCTGCATCGATGCCTACAAAGCCACCGCTGCTGTCCAAAGGCACATCAAGGAAATGAGAGAGCAGGCCAAGCCTTTGTGTGCGCCGTGTACAATAAAGGGAGGATTTAGAGGCCTTGCCGGCCGACCGCAGGGGACGAACAAAATGAATGAAGTGAAGCGGAGTAAGGGTTGGGGACTCTACCAAAGTGGGTTGACGTGGAGGGGGGCTTGCTAATGCACCCCCCTCCATAAACCCCCATCCCTTCATTGCTGGACAGCCCATATATAACACAGACACGTTTGGTCTCTCCAAAAGGTCACAAAAGGGTAAAACTTAAGAGGAAAGATGAGAGCTCTGCTGTCATAAAAAAAGAAAAATCTGTGTAAGGGGAGAATAAGTGGCTATTCCTCTTAAGCCCGAGATAAAATATTTCAGATTCAACGATGCAGTGTCCTGACCACCAGGGGTCTGGATTTATTGTTGGGGTCAAATCTCAGTGCCAATCAATAGTATATCGGTACTATCAAACAATAATTATATGAGGACAATATCCAGACTGACGGTGTCAATTTATAGTCTTGAATCAGTCGTTTCTCAGCAGAATGTTCCTAATGGCTACAATACTGAGCACAGAGTAGTTCTAGACATTTTTTGAGGAATTAAGTAAATACTCTTTCAGTTAATTATACAAAATCTATAAATCATTATTCTACAAAATATATGTTTAAGCAACCTTAATATTTTATTAGTTTGTTATTATTACTTAATGTTTCTGTATCTAGAATTGTTTTAATAAATACTGTTAAAATGTTGTTTTAAAAACCATGTAAATGTATGATGTATGACAGATTATCAGAGATCTTTTACTGGCATCCATCATCTATGCATTTCATCTTATATCTAAATCATCAAGCTAAAGCGAAAAACAAAGAAACAAACAAAAAAAACAAAAAACACCACACAATTGTACAAACCTCCTCTTCATTCATCTGTTATCTAGAAAAAATCATTTACTATGGTTTGCTGAAGACATGTGGTGTAATGGAAACGCTTAATAAACATGAGAGCTTTATACATGAAAGCCCCATCATCCCCCTTAATGCATATCCATTTGTTTATTGAAAGAGTCTTCATTAAAAACAAGTTGGAAGGGGGAAGAAAAATGAAAAATAATAATTATGTTGATGGCTTAAAAATCGCATCAAAATTAAGACATTTATCAGAGGCAAGTGCACTGTAATCCCCTAAGTGCTTTGTGAAGTCATTTTATAAAGCCATACCCATCACAAGCAAAAACAAAAGCTACTCTCAAACAATCTCAACTCTTTCTCCTCTTTGCTTTGTTTCACCATCCATCTCTTTCTTCAATAAAGCTTTTCGTTTATCTTTGCCCTACCCTTTCCCCACTTTTTTTTTCTCTCCAGCTAAAGGGGTCTTATTGCACCTGAAAAGGAAGAAGGGAACAAAAAGAGCACACTCAATTGAAAATCTCCGAGATTGAATTCTAAATTTCCTCTCCCATTTTGTTTTGTTCTCTTTTAAATTTCAAGGACATTCGAACGCCTTGCCTATATGTCAGGCAACAAGATTCTAGTTCCATTTTTTCCTCTACGTCTCTGGACAGCTTACCACAGCAAAGATATGAATCTTTGACCTGTATGTTAAATTCATAGTTTCAGCAGTGACATCAGCAATGCCCGGACAACTGAAGGAAAAAGGAAAAAATGGTGTGTCTGTATATGTGTGCATGTATGTGGATGTTTGTGTCATGGGGGGTGGGGTGGGCCATGGGGTGATTTTTTATTCTGCCCCCGTAACCATGACAACCCTCATCTAGAGACCGAGAAGGGATGGCGACTCACACTCAGGGAGATTCTGTCTGAGGTCCCCCTGATTTCTTTTGTTGTGCATTTATTGTGTGTGTTAGTGTATGTTCATGGGTCTGTACAAGTAGTGCAAACAATTAGAAATGTCCAAAAAAACTCATCCCACATAAAACAAATTAATTTGCATTTATTTTATGAATAGTCTTGAAAGGATAAAAATCTGAAATGCGTGTATATGACAAAAGTTTACATTATTTAGTCTGCTGTACAAGCAAAATTAACTTTTTATTATTTCAGAGTGATACATTGTATGTTTGTTTGTTAGATACTGAATGTAATATTCATCTTAGCAGAATAGCTGCTGATGAGTTAGTGGGCTCTAACAGTAAAAAACAAAAAAAAAGAAAATGTCATACTTCCTTTCATCAACCAAACACTGTCACCAAGTGCAACATACCTAAATTGCATCTTCAGCCACAAACATTTCTTACATTAAATTCTATACAGCCGTCTCTCAGTTCACATTCAATACAGCTCAACATATATAGGCAGGAATCTAGATAGGGGGAATATGAATGTCAGAGGGAACATTTTAATCATTTGGCAGGGTTGGAAGCCCAATCTCCAAACATCCACATTTTGACACACAATCTCCCTCTCTCTTACAACCCTCCCTTCTCTCTATCCTCTGGTTTCATCATCTCATCTCACACCCTTCGCGTCTCAGGGACCTATTAAATCCCCTCTCCCAGCCTCACTAGTATACCCCCCACCCCTTTTTTTTTCAAATGTCACCTTCATTTTTCTGTTCATAGTCTTGCATTGGAACTCCCTGTAGATAGTTTAATTTTTTTTTGAGGGGGGGGGGCTCTTGTCAACAACTTCACTTTGCACTGTGCCCACTGTGGTCTCAGGTCTACATGCTCACACCAGACTGACAGCGGATAGCATGGGTTGAGGCCTGTATTTATAGGAATGCGGGTGTGTGTTGATATATAACAGTTTTTATGCACGTGAATGCATAACAAGGGAATGCTGTCTCACACAGCATCTCCCGTTTTCTTAAACCCTTATTTATGTGGGGATCATTTAGAGCAAGACTTGCACCTACCGTCTTAATCCTCTCAACAGCTCCACTGGCTCCCAATAAAATTTCTAATTGAATTCAAAATCGTTCCGTTAACTTTTAAGTCCATTCACAGCCTCACCCCTCCTCACCTGTCTGACCTCCTCCATGTTGCCACACCCTCCCGCACTCTCACTCTCCTCCTCCTGTCCCACCTGTCCATCTTACCCCCATGGGGAGCAGAGCATTCAGCCGCTCTGCTCCTCATCTTTGGAACAGTCTACCACCGGAACTCAGGAACACTACTTCACCCCCACACTTCAAATCCAAACTCAAAACCTGGCACTGTGTAATTTTAACCTGATTTTGTTATCATTGTTTATGTTGCATTACTTTTAACCTATGTACAGTGACCTTGAGTGTCCAGAAAGGCGCCTACAAATAAAATGTATTATTATTATTATTATTATTATTATTATTATTATTACAACAATCAACAAACTGACAAAATACCATGGGTCCTTATTTGCCCCCAACTGGATCAAAGTTTCTTAACTACAGTCTCATGTTGTAATGGATTAACTGTTCATAAAAAAAACAGCATTACAAATGGTTTCCATTAGCCTGCTCTGTTCATGCAGGCTCACACAGTTTTGGCTGAGTCGTCTTCTTTGTCTGCCAAGCCTTGCAGAGTTGATCAGAGACACTGGTGTTGATTTTGACCTCAGTATTTTTACTGAACAGCAAAAATTAGCACAATCATGAAACTTTTGTGCCCCCACATTGAAATTCTGCTGTTTGACAAATGTATTGAAATACAATGACCTTACAAGTGACAAAATTCAACTTAATTTCTGTAAACCCATTTAGCAATGTGACTGAAAAGACTGAATCACATTCTTGTTTTGTTTTAAATACTCGGTGTCAAGTTCATCACAGAATCAAAAGAGGAGAAAATGGTGGAGCTATCAGATGGGATATAACATAGCTGTAATGTTTGTTTTTTTTCTTTTTTGCAGTTTTCTGCAGCACACCTCAGTTGCCGTATTGTGAGCTTTGTGTCACCAAATAAAAAACATATCGGTGTATGGAGGCAGTGATACACCTCCCCGTTAATGCCCCTTGATAATGTCACTTCACTGTTATAGAGTATTGTAGCTTACCTTTAGTGTCTTCCACCCCTTCTCTCTTACACACAAAAAGACACACACACACATGCACACTCACCGCAGGCTTTGCAGACTCCAGCTGCTGCCAAGCACTGCATGAGGGCATAAATTGTTAGGTGTTGGCCAGTAATTCTAAAATGCAATCTTCTCTGCTGCTTCCCTGCTATCTCTCTCTCAATTTTCTGTCTCTCTTCAGTGTTCCTTCATTCTTTTGAAAGCTCCCTCCTTCAGTGTTTGTCTCTTTACACGACCTTTCTCTGTGCATTTCTAAATGTATGCTTTTTTGATTTTGGTTATATCCTTCTGTATGTCTGCTCCGTCTCTCTCGGTTCATCATTTTGTCTCTCACTCTCACTGTATTAATGATAGCAAGGAAAGGTTACATTATAAACAAGTTGCAAACAGATCAGAGTCCGTTAGACTATAGCTATTTTAACACAATGTTGAATGGTGGCACCAGTACCACTGACAGCCCCCATTCGGAATAATGCTGCATTACATTTCTGCAAATTCTGTGTGAAGTATTGCTAATACAGACACACCAGCAGTTATTGCATGGACAAATATTTATTCAGTCCAGCTGAAATTATCCAGATAAGACATTCAAACCCAACTATTTACACAGCTCTAAATAAATGTAAATAAAATGTGATCAAAGAAGTTTAATATATCTCAAAGGATAAAATGTTGCATTGTTTAATAAGAACAATATTTTTGTAGCTTTGTTTTTTTAAAACAGCGGTTAAACGGAAAAACACATTTTGCTATACTCAAACTACCTGGAGTAAGTGGATAAAAGTTTGTTGCAAAAACGTTCTTACTGACTTTATCTACCAGGAATGGAAGTACAACAACAACAAAAAACACTAATAGAGAGGAGACGGTTTTCTGCTTTTTCCAGGAAACTTTTCAGGTTACTTAATGTTATCCCCAGGATTATCAAAAAGTTTACACCACCTTCATGTCATCTTTCTGATTGGATTAGATCAGGTCAGTTCACTCTGAGGAGGTTGCATGAGGCCCTTTCTCTGACTGGGCTTTTACTGAGATAGTTAGCATCCATGCAAATGCTAAATAAATTAAAATTATGTAGTGCTTTTTTGTCTTGTTGACCGCTCAAAACGCTTTTACATTACAAGCCACCATTCAGACATACATACAGTAAATTCTACAGTGCTTTTCCCCTCCACCACACACATTAAAAGACAGATGGATGCATTATGGGTAATGACGTGGTCTGGGGAAGCCAAGAATCAAACCGCCAACCATTCAATTAGTAGACAACTTCTCTTCAGCCACCCCATGTAATCAACACCTAGCCACCCCCCCCCCAAAAAAGAAACTCTCCTCCTCCACAACCACTACACACAGGGATGGAGTTAGGGAGTGTATGAAAGAGAGAATAAGAATGAGAAAGACAGAAGGTAGAGAGAAAGACTTTCTCCTGACACAGTGGGATGATGCATTTTAATGACAATGTCAGACTATTTTTATGAAGGGACTGATACTTGCACAGGTGTATACAAACACACACACACTCACACAACAAGAAGGGCACAAGAGCCATCACCCCTTACACCCTCCCCTACTGCCCTCTTAGCAGATTCTTCGGTCAAACCCAAGGAAGCAGCTCACCAAGCTACACATCATTCCCTGTTCAGGGAGCCAGGCAGGGAGGGGAGGAGTTCATGGTGAGAAATCAGCAGGAAACTTTGGGAGAAGGCAATTTAGAAGCAATCAGAGGGAAATTTGAGGCGGATTAGGCTGAGGGTTTATAGGAGCAGGGAACCAACGCTGTATTCATCTGTCTATGAGAGGCCTTCATCAGCAGTCATCTCCTGGCTGGCCAAATCAATCTCTCCTCCTTACTCCTCTCCTCTTTCCTCCTTTACCTTCATGCCATCTATCTACTCTACTCCAGCTCCCTCTCTCCCACTTATCTCCCACTCTCCTCTTGTCCCGCTCCCAAACATTTTACACTCAGGGTTAGTCAGATGGTCTTATCAAGAGTAACCTGAAGAGACAGAACACTAAGCAGCCAGTGTTGCTCAAGAGCACATCAACAGCCCTGAGCCCAGTTGATTTGCTCTTTACTACATCAAAAAGCCGACTTTCACCTTATGATGTGTAGGCCGATTTCCACTGGGCCACTTAACTATAGCCGCTTCTTTTCTTCCATTTCCTTGGCAAGAACAGAGACTGTATGCGTCAGAGCCTGTGTTAGTGTATGTGTATGCATGTTTAACCATATAGGCTATATGCTGGAAATGATGATGCGCAAGAGGTAGTATGAAATCTGTAGCAAAGCACAGAATGTACCTAGAAAAAACTAGATAGTTGAACCCACAGTATATCCCTTCTTTGAAATGAATTGATTTGGTCTCCAGACACTGTTCGCCCAATTTCCCATATTATCTTCACTATCATTTACCATACATCTGTTATCATTGAGACTCATTTATGAGGCCCATTTCATCTTTAAAAGAATTCTCAGATGATAGAAAACTGATCTCTTCTGCTCTGGTATTACTCTTTACTGTAGTCCAATCTCAAAGCCAGCAGAGTTGAAATTGCTTTAATAGTCTCTAAGTTTTAACGTGTTGCTGCCAAAGTACTTTGTATTTCAGCAGCATGGTCATAGGGTAGACTAACAAGAAAAGAAACCAAGTTAACTTCAAATGTTTAAAGTTATAAGCAGACCCAGTGACCTCTTGCAACAAAGTCCTCATGAGTAAGTCCAGCAGACCAGCATTCAGACAGCTGAACTGAAAATGATTAACTCTGATTCGCTTCTAACTGCAGCCACTCCCAAAGCTGATTTTTTCAATTACTCTTGTTATATGAAACACCCTGTTTGAAGACACCAACTCGTAAATGATAAAAAGTCAATTGAAATTCAAAGGAATAAATGTAATGTGTACTGCAATGTACAGTGTTTAAATGTTTTATGACGTTCTTCATTTAGCTGTCAGAAATTTGTTGGCAGTTAACATAATGCAAGTTACTAATGAAAAAAACAAAAGTTATAAAACTGCTGTGACATGTACAATAGTTTTGTTTCTGTGCAAAAGATAACCCGAGTTATATGTACTTATTAAGAACAACTTCTGACTTAATAGTGTATAATCCTGTCTCACATTTTATAGCCTCAAATAATGAACAAAGTTTCACAGTAGCTGGTGGTAAAGCATCAGGAACAATATTTATCCTTCACTACATGATGATTTCAGCTAAGTGCTGGTGTCATTAGCAGATGCTGGCTCATAGCTGGGAGGCACTGGTGATGCTTAATGGTTAGAATTAAACTGCTAACGAAGCGCATGTGAAGCCATGCATACATGACATTTATTATATTAAACAACAACACCCGGGTGCTGCTTGGAGCGAAACGCTGATCTTTTGTTGGATGGTGCACAATTATCTCTGAGATAACACTATAACTGAGACAAGGGGGGTGGGGGGTGGGGGGTTAGGAAGCTTACCTAAACACAAGCAGAGACTCCAGCATAACTACTAGTACAAAGAGATGTTGAGAAAATTTAACAGTGTGTAGAAAATAGACAGCAAAGAAAATAACTGTAGCATGTGGAGGATGTTTTGATCCAAACCACCTCACAACAGTCAAGAGACCTTTTAAGGCAGAATTTTGAACCATTTTGAAAATACATGCTGTTGGCAATTTTTTGTAGAAATACAATGTCAACATCTCCCAACACATTCTGACTAATTGTTTTATATGGACACACATGACACATGAGTGCATTGTATTCTGGAGGGATTACTTCTCAGCAAGTTTTAAAGGAAAATTTAAATAACTAATTAACTAATTTAATAACTAAAAGATACAGAAAAATAATTAATTTGATATAATGTCATTGAGGTAAAACTTGATATATTTTCACAATAAAAAAAAAACATGAGCAACTTTGATTGTATTTTTCCTTTTGTGTGTCCTCAGCATTATACTGTCCTCAATATCCCTCAAAATTAAAATTCAGGAATATTCTCAGTCTGCAAGCTGCTAAGTGCTAAACATTGTTCGGTTATCTAAAAGATCCAAAGCCAGCAGTCACACAAAGAAAAAAGAAAAGAGATCCATATTTCTCTGTATGCCCAGAGGCATAAAGTGATCATGATCTCCTGCTGATAAGGAATTAGCAATAAATTAATTTTCAGTGCTTTGACCCAGATTATGGAAAAGGTGGGTCATGGAAGATACAGTGTCCTTATAAATATTCAATAAAATAATGGAGAGTGATATGCTGGAAAATCAAAAGCTCAGCAGGTGGGAACTTGGTGGGACCAAAGTTCTGTTAGTATTGAAAAATGTTAAAAGATTACTGTGATGATCAATTTGCCACAAAAACGGCTGGAAAAATAAAAGCAACCTCATTTTATTCAGTCATCACAAGAAACTATTCACTGTACAAACAGCATTCCTTCTCTAAATGTCTTCATTCATATGAAGGCCAATTCAACTTTCATTTGTAGGGCTTAAAAAAACTTCTTCATTTTTATGTCTTTTGCTAAACCTCTCATTCAAATCAACAGATCAAAAAAGTTAGTGATGACTTTTTTGAAAATGACAGTGACACGTGCTACCTCTTAAATGAGACATCTCAAATGATTGAAGCAGACTGATTCCAGTCAAGTCCCTTGCAAAACATTTTTCCGATGCTACATTTTCATTATTAAAGAATCACTGGATGTTTATGCGAAACAGAAAATACAGAGAGAGGTAAGGAAACAGAAAGAGTGTGCATAGCATGTGGAAGCCATTATTTCTGGCGTGCTCCAAGGCTGGGAGAATTAGAAAATATCATTCTGTCAGGGTGATTTGATAGTGCGATGAAAAATGTCAGAAGTGGAGATGACAAATCATGGTGCTGAGGAGAGGGGACTGGGAGACAGGGGATGTCATTTGTCATGAGTGCCATTTGACTGCACCCCCCCTCCCCTTCCCTCCCAGCTACCTCCTCTTCCACATCTCACCCTTTCTCTCCCCACTCCTCATCTTCCTCTCCTTCCACCTCCGTTGTCTGCCTTTCTCTCCCTTCCTTTCTCTTTTTCATTGTAATGATCCATTTGAACACGTTCTACTGCCTCTCATCTTTCTTCATCCTCCCTCCTATGCACCCTTACTCTGCCTGACTATCCCCAATATCATTTCAGTTTCCCAAGTACTTACATTAACAGCTCTACAGTATTTAAAACTTTGTTAAAATATTTCACCAATTTCTGACTCAGCATACAGGAAGAACGAAATTTAATTTATTTACATCTTGTTGTCTCCTCCTCGTCTTCACATAATCTTTTCCACACACCTCCCAGTTCTCCATCCCCTCTACCCACTGTCCATCCCCCCTCAAGGAAATCTCTGTTCTTTGTGAATGGAAAGGATTAAATAGACATTCAGTGGAAACACACATGAGCACACAAATGCACGGACACAGCCATAAAGCACGCATATACACACTTTATAGAAATGCATACAAACACACGTGCATGGTCAAAATGTCAAGTCTGGTGACATTTAAAATTTTCATCTTTTGTGCCGTTTGCTTCAGATCTTGAAAAAGAGGTGAGCAATATAAGCTGCACCATAAACACTGAGATCAAATAGTGGCTGACAGAATTGTACTGTTTTAGTTGGCTTATTCTCGGTTTATGACAGGTATTCAAATTGCAAAAAATAATCTGAAGCTTTGAAATCCTTTCTAAACCCCCCCCCCCCAAAAAAAAAAAAATACTTTACTGTTCTGCCATCATCAATCATTTATAGTAATTAACAGGAGCACATGCATTCAACTATACTCTTTTCCACTCCTGATTGTTTCCATATCTCTCATTGCCCTCGATTTACCGTCTCCCTCCTGGCTCACCCTTCCTTCCCCCCACAGAATTCTTGCACTGGACTGTAGCCTCAAGGTGCTCTGTATTTGTGTGTGTCTGTAAGAGATATAAAGAAAAAGCAGAAGCATGCATGCGTGCATAAATCCATGTAGACTTGGGTGCACGCATCTTTATGTGTTCCTGTAGGAGGGCCTATATGTGTGTCTATGCATGTATGTCTAAACATCTTTGCATCTGATGTAGGGAGGCAGAGGGTGTGAGAAGGGTGGGGGTCACTGCTTTGTTGGGTCTGGCCATCCTCAGTGTAGCGTGGTCTGTAGCACCATCCAGGGCCTTAATGCCGGGGTAATTAAGGAACAGCTTCAAGGTTGCATGGACACAAGACAATCCCAGCCTAATGAAGTATCGATCGACTGCACTGGGGCCCATGCTTGGACTAAGGCAAGCTGACATTCATTTAGAACAGGGCCACTGCAGGAAGAGCAAATACACACTCATATACAGCACAAATCACAAAAGCAGGCTGATGACAATATAAGAGACTAAGAGGCACTCAGTTTTAATCACATGGGAAACAATGGAGAGCCTCATTTAGGGCCGCTGGGTTTATCCATATATATATATATATGTATGTGTGTGTGTGTGTGCGCATGTGTCTGTTCATGTCCACATCACACCCTGGACAACCAATAGAAAGCTCAAAGCAATCATCCCACTGAAAACAGTACTGATTATACCAATGATGATTATGGTGATAATGATCGTTCTGCTATCAGCACAGTCATTACTGTCTGTTGCATAAAAAGAAACGTGTCACACCTTACAATCAATGCCCCCCCCCCCCCCCCCCCTCCAACAGGAGGATAATAACCCAATTCACATTACTTCAACCTTTTATATTTATATTCTAATTTTAATTTAGCAAGGTCTGACAACCTCATCCAGTTCAATTTAAGCTCAGTCCAAACAGGATATCAACACAGCAGTGGCAAGAAGTTTTTTTTTTGGTTTGCCCCCCCCCCATTCATTTATTTGTCACGTTATGGCATGGTCTCAATGTATATCATCCATATAAAAATCACTATGTGTGGCATCCTCTCAAGAAATCTTTCCCCTCAAAGCTGAGGTACAACAACAAGACTCAGCTGGGGTCCTTTTCACTTTTTGTTTAGACTTTGCGTTACTTTCAATGTAACTTTCAGTCCAATCTACAGGTAACCACATACTTTGTATAATGTTGGTATAGAGATGGTTATTAATTATGAAGCATCCATCTTACCCCAAATGACCCCATGTCACCTTAAATGACTGAATAATGCTTTTGTGTATGAATGCATATACTGTGTGTGTGTGTGTTTTAACATATCCATAGGGTCCATTGTTACAGTTCCCACCTTGTCCAGAGGCTTGGTGATTATGTCTCTGATTGACATATGTTTGGATTCACATCTATTGGCCTACTTGTGCACTGATTGAATGCTTGACTTCTTATCTCCAGACAACTTTATCAAGGCAGAAACAGTCAGACAATCAGACTGACAGACAGAGACAAAAGAATAAAGAGCAGAAAAAGAGAGACACTGGAAAAGGACATGAATGATCTTGATTGTAATGGATATAAGTGCTGCTTTTCTTGAAAATATGATGCAAAGACTCTGAATATCCCTCACGTTCTCTTTCCTACACACATACACACACAACCACACAAAGATCAACCTTTACATGTTCCAAAACGATGCCAAGAAAAACATCTGAGCATAACTTTGCCATTAAAACATTCATAATTGTGCAAACTGCACTGCTAGCTCTCTTTACTCCCACGACAATAGAGCTACATGTTCAGTGTCTGTTACTTCTTGTCCTTGTATTCTAATGTATTCAAATCAGAGATATTTAGATCAACTTTGCACTGCAGCAAAACGGTCTATAGCTGAGAGCTGCGCAGAGATGGGACACTGTCGTCCAACCTGCATCTACTTTATAACCACAATTTCGAGGATGTAACCCCACTCTCACCCCCGCAGTCCAAGCAACTTTTAAACCTGCAGTTAAAGCGCTGACTTCACACTACTATGCCCCCCCAACATCCTCCTCCCTTGATCTGGCAGCATACTGTGAATTTTTGAGCAGCGCCAAAATGCTCTCATTTTAACTGATCGCTCCAATCATATGCAAATGTGGCAGGCAGGTGGGGGGATATCTTTCAGTGGTAATTGGCGGTTCTCTAATGGAGACTTTGGGTGTCAGTTGGAAATATGTTTTAAGCCTTAATGAGTTTTGACGGGTCAGATCAAAAAGTGCCTTCCGTGCAACTGTGTGTGTGTGCGTGTGTGTGTGTACGCTGCCATGCTGAACCTGATGCATTTTTAAACAGCACCAATTACCCCACATAGTGAGTTTTACTGAAACATTTTTATTGTGCAATATCTGTCACATATAGAGACATCAACATTCATTAGATTCACAGTCATTGTCAGGTGATATTCAAGGTAATCTAGAACAAAAGGGGAGAGGGACTCAAAATGGATGCTAAATGCAACTGACTGTGGAGGTCAAACATAACCTTTCATATGATAATCACATGCACTCATACCAACAGCACACAATTCATGTCAGGAGATTCATACAAATGTAAAATGAAATAAAATAAAAAAAGCAACAGGATGAGGAGGTTTGAAAAAGTGAGTGAGTTTAATGTGAACCACACATAAATAGTACACCTGGCTGGTATGCAACAACTTAGATATATCATATGAATATGTCTATTTCTGCTGTTTTAAATACAATGTTCATAGGCTGACTGCATAACAAGTTTTGTCACAAAACATTCAGCAGATATCCATTTAGCATCAACATAATGCAGGGGCATCTGAAAATTCCCATTAAAATGCATGTGTCGCTATCCTTGCAATTTACAAAGCAACTTATCATTTTGCCCAGCAATAAAAGTGCAGCAGAGGCAACAGATTGCTGTGACATTCCAAGTGGTTTTAGATTTATTGTGCATAATAAACACATGAGCAGCTTTTGAATGAAATCATCCAATACATCTACATCTAGTTTTACTTTATCTGTAGTGCCTGCATGTATAAACGAAAAGCTGAGTAGATGGTGGTGCTTCAGAACTCAAATAGATCATAAATCATGTGAATTGTAAATCACGGTTTGTTTGGACACATAGGAGGGGGTTGAGGAGTGAAACTGCTGTCCACTTTAACAGTATGCATTAATAAGAGGTGCCCTCCTGGGTGGCCGTAAATACTCAAACAGAGGTGGCAGCTGATGATTTGGGTTTTAGGGTTCAAAATGATGACTGATTCTGCGGCTAGAATAGCCGCTGAAGCTATTTTGCAAAACTGAAATCCATAGAGTCAAGAGAACAACAAGCTAACTTATTGTTTATTGCTAAGTAATGTGTCAAGATTTTTAGAAAGTTATATCCCACAAAGTCATGATCTCTGGTAAAAATAAGTTTTGGAATACTGAAATCATGCATGCTGTCATGGGGAGGTCCTCAAGAAAGTTCTTTAGTAAAAACTATCTTGAAAGCTGCAGTGTCAAGGAACACTGCTGCCTGCAATCAAGGCTCTCCATGCAAAAAAAAAAAGAAAAAAAAAAGGAAAGAGTTAAAAAGAATCCATTTAGCAGTACTTTGCTAAACAAACTTCCATGTCAATTTATGCCATGTGAAAAAGTAGGACAGCATAATCCTTTAGCACAAACCCAATCTGGGAGATCTGAAGAGTACGTGATTAATTCTTTGGTATTAATCATGTAATTCTTTCATATAAAACAAAGCTTAAGCCTTATTTGCTAAGATATTTGACCTTGGTGGAGAGTTAAGACATTACAGCTTGGATTTAAAATGCATCTAAAGATTAAAAATGATGGTTGACTATTACTAAGGATTATAAACCCAAGGAAAATTGCTTTTTCATTTTGAAACAAAACTGATTTTAGAAAGGAGCTATGGGGTCAGGTGGTATATGAGGTGACAACAACTTGAACTAGCATGTTTTCTGATAGATATGAAAGTTGGATAGAAAATGTGTTACAAATCTCTTTTTTTTTTTTTTTTTTTTTTTTTTTTATAATTTGCCCCCCACATTTCCCTTTTTTACTCGAGCATAGAAATTAAAGTAATACCCTTGTAAGAGAAACAAGATTTGTTCTAAATTTATGCTTCGCTGCTTGAGGCTACGCGGCACCTCAGACACACAGGGTTTATTTGATCTCTGCTCGTTGAGGGGAAAAAATCCTTTATGACTATCAAATGTGTCTCACTCTTTCCCTGTGAATCTTGTTTACCAATGCTGCCGTGTGTTTATCTGTGAATGAAAATGACTCTAGAGACACCATGCACTCCTTTGCCCCAACAACAACACATATTTCTTTCATTTCATGGTCTTTATAGAGTGGGGGAAAAAAAGTATCGTGAAAGTACAAGGTCGCTTTCAAAGACATCGTTTTTATAATTCATGCTGAAGTTAGATGCGGGTCTTCGACTTGAACTAGGGGCCTAGCCAAAAGTTTTATTAAAATTCATTGGTCAAACAGTTTATATCTTGGGGCCCCCCTCAATAGGAACTTGTTTTGTATACATATATTATGATCATTAAACAAGTGAGCACACCTTTCTTCAGAAACACAAAAACATGCAAGAACACAAATCTTTTTCAATATTCGATAATGTTCTTAACACCCACATAGTTGCATAATCCATACACACAAACTTTAGTGAAATGGCCGACTGCAGCGTGCTTTTATAGAAACATTTATCCCCCTCATGACACCAACACTTTAAACTCGCCAACTTTCACTTTGTTCTGCATAGTTCTTAGATTCTTTCAAATTCAGAAACAAATGTCCTTAACACTAACAAACATTCATTCTAACTTTTTTCTTTTTTTACTTTAACTGTGGATACAAGTGCACAAAACAGACAGCATCAAGTTTAGATCAGGAATGTTCAGTTTGTAACTAGTCGTAGTCTAAAAGAACTAAGAACAAGTTTCAGAATATAAGCCTTGATACGGTTAAATATCTTTGGCAAAATAGAGTCTGGTAACGATCAATAAAACACCACCGTAGTTAATAACACGTTTTTCTCAACCTTCTATGGAGTCAAAGAAGATTTGGTCAAATAATGTAAGATTATATTTGCATGTCATCAGTATCAACACGATACAAAATGAAACATGTCCAGAATTAACATTAGATGACACAAATAAAATGTTCTCTTATCTGTGAGATAATATCTGAGCCTGTTAAAGTAGGATGAAATTAAGGAGGAGAATAAATATAGAATGTTTTGCATACCGGTTGATTTGTGCTGTCTTGGGAAAGTATACATGACTGCAACTCCAAGTGGGCCATTGCAAAAAAAAAAAAGGATATATATCTTAATTCCGCTGGAGCCAAGTACTGATTATGTTTGCAATAAGATGGAAAAAAGTGATCACATATACTGGAAAAAATGGTTCAGAAATGTATACCATCAAAAATTCAATCGCATACATTCCTGATTCCAAATGCAACACAAAATTAACCTATAACTTTTTTTACTAAGAATACAGCAGAAATTAGGAGACTGTATTTACACGGATTCTAACTCAAGCTTTCCAAGCCTTGTTTCTCTTAGATGATGAGGTCTGACTTTGAAGGATGGGCATTTGCAGTGTAAAAAAGCAGAGCCCGGCCTCTGAAGCAGCGAGCCCTGGGGACAGCTCGACACGACAAACAAACATCTTTGGCTGACCTTCGGGCTCTGGGCAAAAGGCCTTCAAGGTGCATGCAAAAGCTGCTCAGACATCTCAGAAAGAAGGGTCTGTTTTTGAAGTAAAGTGTTTAAGTGTGTGTGTTTGTTAGTGTGTGTATAGGAGTGTGCATTTTTCAAAAGCAACCAAGGATACCCATAGGCCTGAATTCCATCAGGCTCTTTGATATGGGCGCCTCAGAATGTTTATAATTACAAACTAACCCGATCATGATTAAAACATTGCTACAAAGCGCAGAGGTAGCAAGGGAGAACTGATCTGACCCAGTGTGTCAATGTGTGTGTTCTTGTACGTACATCCATCTAAAATATGCTTGTGCATGAGACCAAGCTTGCAATACAGAAGCAACAGGGGCCTTAAACCCTAATGTTGACATCATCAACTGTCGCCAACATGAAGGCGAGCAATAATGACAGCTGATCATAATGTCACTCCTGGAGGGCAAACAGCCAACAGCACTCATGTTTCTCAGCATGTATATTATGTGTGTGTGTGTTTTCATCATGGCCATGTTTCAAACAGGGTAGTTTCAAAGGGAATACTAATCCTCAGAAATGAGGCGTGAGATCAATATTCCCATGTTTAATTGGATGCCGACTGATTTGATTGAGAAATAGTCAGCACGACATCCCTCTGTCATGGCAATATAGACCCACAAGTCAGCCAATTTGACTCTTGAGGAAAGCGTGTAAGAAAAAGGGATACAGACAGACAGTTAGATGGACAGACAGACAGAGAAAGTGAAAAGAGTGGAACTGAGACTTGACTTCAAAGTGTTAGGACGTTATGATTGCTCCAGCCATTTAAGGAGTGGTTGGGGAGAGAAGAAAACCTCAGGGGGTCGTCCCATCATCATATGCCCCACTTGCCGCTGTGATTTGGTGATTTTTGTCCAGAAGCCATGTTTTGAGAGGAGCAGGAGGGACTATGGGGGGAGCGGGGTGAAGAGACTGAAGGAAAAGGAGGGGAGGAAGAAAAGGACAGAAGGACTCAAGGAGTCAGTGAAAGAAGATGGGTGAGTGGAAAGGAGTGTCTGGGACCACTGTCAAATGGTTGAGGTGTTACCATGGCGACAGTAATGAAGAGTCTTAGGACGCCCTGGGGGCATGAAGGAGGAAGGGTTAAGGCAGGGGTGGTGGAGGGAGAAAGGAGAGTGATGGTGAAGAGTATCGGGCGGGGGGGTGAAATTGAAAAGTGGAGAGAGAGAAAATCTAAGAGGCCTGCAGCCTCTTTTCAGACAAACTGAATATGTTGACACACATTATACTACAATGTTGTCATGGAAATATACTGGTTAACATCAGACATCACATAATTCTGTCAAAACTGTACAGAAAGACTCTTATGTGCTTGTAGGGTCATACACAACATTTGCTACAACAAACGGAATGTAGTCTGTCCATTTAAGTAAAAAGCAATCACAAACATGTAAGAGTATTATAGATATTTTTAGGCATTTTAAATCCAAACCTCATCTTTCTCTGTCATAGACAGGCCGCTGTCTCGTTAGCCAACCGCCATCAGTTAGATGTAGCAAGTGAGCCTAAATATGTTACAGATTATTACTTAATTTTAAGAAAAAAAACCTGTCTTCACTACCTTTTGCCTAAAAAAAAATTAATTAAAAAAATTCACAACACCCTCAAGCTGTCACAACTGTTCCTGTAATAATCTTACTTTGCTTTCTAGGTTCTGAACTTTACACACCTTGAACATTAAACTAGACTTAAAAAAATATTTTTATATTTTAATAACAGTAAACATACACACACATTATTATTAGATTGGCAATAAGCAAAACAACAAATATTAGGAGATCATTAAAACACAGTGATACTTGTATGTTTCTCTTAGTGTACTGACATACCCGTTTATATGTTTTCCACTGTCTCTTTGTGCCTGACATACAAAGTCACACAGTTTTCACCATCAAATTTATCAAGGAGCAAATCTACCCGGTCAGATGAAATGTGCTCTGTATGTTAATTATGCATAGAAACTGCCCACCGGTTCCATGAACTCTGGCTTCAGAGTTAAATGGGCTGCTGGTGCGTTCCTGCATGTCAAGACTAGTAATATGCTTTAATGAGCCTTCTACTCTGGATGAGAGACAAAACTTCTAATTTTGCCGTGGACTGAAGATGATGAGTGCACAGGCATGAGTGAAATTGCATTTACAAGGCAAGTAAAATGGAATGCATCTTTTGTCAAACTTTGTTTGTTATACATATAGTTGGGGCTGTTTGATAAGACCACATAAAAAAATAAATTACATTCTGTCTCCATAAACTAAAGGCATAACATTTAGTTTATCAAAGCTAAACAGCATCACAGATGGCATGTACTTGTGTATATGTGCATGCATTTTTAAAAGGAAATTCCAAACAAAACATAGCACCCCAGTAAGCAAAAACATACACAATCAGCTAAATATTCTCCAATGTTTGTATCATTGAGTGGAAGAAGCAGTGCTACGTTCAAAATATTTGCAACTCTGTTTCAAACAGTACTCGGAAACTTTAGTTTCCACTCCAACTTTTTTTTTTGTGTTTTTTTTTTAAACCCGAGTGACATCAGCAAATGAAGCACACATTAATCCCATTAGTTCTCATGCTACCGTTTCTGGTGTTGCAACAGGTTTGTAGCGGTTTATCATTTTTCACGGTACGGTGTTCTGTTCAACACAGAGACCTTGGCAACATGAACAACATCCATATCATGGAATTATTGATTCATCATCAGCAACAGAAGCAGACATTACTCAAGTTTGTGGATGTCCGGCAAAGCTCACACCTGCAGGTGTCTCAGAAGAACCAAGGTCAGCCTGCCTAACATATATTATTGTATATACTTGCATAGCATAAATACTAGAACACAGTTAAATCAAATGTTCACGTGTTTTGCCATTTCAGTCAAAATAATTTCAAAAGCGAGGCCATATCTAATCATTTCATCTCTTGGTAAATATATTTTATGAAATACAATCATTTGTCGGTCTGCAAAAAGCACAGGTTTTATTTATTATTCTGGCTGCACTTTTGAGGATCTATAAAGGATGATTCAACGGCAAAACAAAATGAAAAAAATGCATGCAACTGATTTATAATTTACACTTTCAACTGCATCAAACTTTTGATCAGCATGCCTGCAGAGTAGGAATAAACCCTCTAGCTTGCAAATCTTACATGTAATGATTAGAAGAGTGTTAAATAATCTATATACAGAGGGCAAATCCTACAAACAGAAATAACCAAAAAAAAAACACCCATTTTCCTTTGAGAAGAAAAAAGTCATGCACATGCAACAAAATGCATTTTTTGTTGAAACACTATAATCACATGTGTATTCAATATTGCCTGTAAAACCATCTAAGAGCCAATAATCTTGCCCTGGAGGTGATCTTTAACTGAACTTGAGCTGATCTCACTGTGTGGTCTCAGTAAAAGTCTAAACAGATACACAAAGCTCTCTGCAGCCTGAGATCATTCATTGCTCATCGATAAAGTGATCAATATGTGGACATGTGGGTATTGACTAGGATAATGATGATAGCAGCACAACCACACAGTCACACTCAAGCACTGTCACACAAACGTATGGAAATACAGTATTTACACACATGCACATCACACCGGCACACAAAAAATACACACACATATCATCTCAGCAAACTGCTCTCAAAAGGCAACTTGGACGCTGGGATGGATTGAAATTGAATGCATTTGTGTTTTTTTAAGTGTGGATGTATAGGTACAGTACGAGTGCTCATCTGTGTAAGTCATAACAAAGAAACAGCACTCCTCTTGTCAATGATTATAGACTTTCCGAGACAGCATTTTATTTACTCTGTCATGATCCTGACATGGCAGCGAGTGACATTCATTGACTAGTTGAACCAGACTGGTTCAAACCAAAGGACACTTTCCCTTTTTCTCTTACTTTGATTTACTTCAATTGAAAGTGTGACCATAGAATTTTCCAAACAGAATAAACAGGTTCTTGTTTCTTAAGAGTCTGTTTAAAACTGTTGGCTTAAACTATGAGTTTGGACTAAAAATTGGGTCATGGCTCTGTATCTGGCAGATCCTCACTGGACAAAAGAAGCAATACATTTTAATGAGGCACAGACCCATGATAAAAGATTAAAACTACTCATTTAATTTCTGAAAGAAAAAAAAAGTTTTTTTCTATGGATGGAATACAGCTGAGTTCTAGAGCATTATCTTATTCAACTTGGTGCAGTGGACTAAAAACACCAAAGGCTCCTGGCACTATCTAGTGAGAGAGAATCCAAATCACTTTTCCATTTAGGGTAAAACAAGCCATAACAAAATATTTGAGAACAGTACTACACCCACCTGTGAAATAAATCAAATTTAGTGGAAAAAAAATAGAGACATGGAGACTGGCAAGTGAAACATTGCAAGGTGCAAAATGTGTGCATAGATAACCATTCAGAAAATGCCCTCAGTGAAGAGGAGGATACATTAATTCATTAAAATAATCTCAGTTTGTCTTGATGTTAGTTTGAGTTGTGACACGCATCAAGTCATTGTTGAGAAAAGCCCAATAAAAGCAACACTGACTTAACAGGCAATTGTGTCTGTCTAGCTGCGAGCGCACTCTTAGTCACGGACACTGAGTTTATTGGGCGGATCAGTGTCAGGAGCACAAGTGCACACAGACGTACATACACACACAGACTTTAATAAGCCCACACTTTAATTTAGGCCCCGTCACTACAATGAGGCTTCCAACATCAGACAGCAAATTGTTCTTGTTCAATGGAAGAAAAAAAAAAGAAAACACACACTTACAATCACATACACACACATCCTATCTTCTTGTCTTGACAGCAAGACTGGCGGATAAAACAAAGGGGGGGTGGTATGCATGCAGCTTTTTATTTGTGTGATGTATGTGTGTGTACCGACGTGAAGGACAGTGTGTTGTGTTTACATTCCCAACCTCTCACACCAGGTACCGTTACATTTGCATGTGTATGTGGACATGTGTTAACATACAATTTTCACTATCAGGTGGTCTGATAATATATGTGTGTGTATAGTTTGAGGGGGGTATGTCTTGCCTCTTGAATATGTTCAGTTACATAAGCCAATTGTTCTTTAAAAGCTTAATCAAACTGTAATTAGCATAGCTGTAATTGCACTTGCCTCATGGCTGTGGCTCATTGACATGGATTCCCATGTTAATTATTGTAATTGCCTCACTAATGCTTTGAATACTTCAAAGTTATGCAAATTGTAATGATGAATTATCCAGCAAGTGTTTGAAATGACTGCCATTAAGCACACACACACACACAAACCAATTGTGAATTGTTTGATTCGTTTCTTTCTGATGGGAACATAGACGGTGACACAGGTGAAGATGTAACACACACATTTGCATATTCATGCATGTTATTGAACACAAGTGTAAGAACACACAGACACAAGTTAATACAAAGGGAATACATACTAACATTAACTAACTTGCACCCGCCCCCCCACACACACAATCAAACTCTCAGATCAAAGTGTTGAATCATAAAGATGAGAAGCTATCTAAGAGTCTAACACTTCAAGCGGGGTGGTGGTTGTATTAGTACAAAGAATTAATGAGGGCACACAAATACACTCACCCTCTCGTTCCCACAGTCTCACACACAGACAAACTCCATGGCAGAGAAGCTGAATGTCGAATGACTATTCTATGTACTAATTACCCTTGGTTCATCTCTCTCATCTAATACTCACTCCCTCAAACATGTACACATACACACATTAATGAAGGCCTGTTGACTGGTGTAATCCCATGCTAATACTCCAGGGAGTCAAATCAATGTGACCCCACCGTCTTTGTGCATAAAGCGGCGCTATAATGAGGTTGGTGTTGGAACGTCTGCACATATAGAGACACACCGCACACATACATGAAAAAAGGCTTGTCTTTGTATAAAGGCTGATCTCCGTCTCTCAAGTGAAGATTAATGAGTCCATAAGTGAGGAGTCTATCAAAAAGTATGTTCATACAGACAAAATTTGAAAGTCTATTTGTAATATCTAACAAATGTCAATAGTGTGAAGCAACTTTCATGGAGATCCTGGCCACAGATAAATGTTACTATACCTGTTTTAGGATGACATCAGTCACACTCAAAAATCATTTTTCAAATCAGAGTCGTTTGCTGAAGTAAAATTTGCAACAAATATGACTCACAAAACCCTTAGCAGCAGAAAAATGTGTACCTTCTTCAAAGGAGACAAGTCTGAATAAAAAGCAACAAACAATTTATTGTTAAAGAGGACCAGAAAAGATGACACTACTGAACTCTGAAAACAAAAGTTTTTGTTTTGTTTTCTGGTTTTCCACGTATACTCACTGAAACGCATAGCCTACGGAATCAAAAAAGCTTTATTTAATGTACAGTTATACTTACAAGATTATTTCATTCACATAGGTCAATTTAAAAGTCACACCTTTCAATTCAGCCAAATTTAGACACGGCATTTACCTTCACGTGCTGCGAGTTTCTCGGTGCTGGGATCAAATTGCAAAATGTTGGATTTTTATCTTTATAAGTACTAAATGGAACTCTGATAAGAGAAGAGTTTGACACTTAATTGGAGTGTCCGTTAATTGTCCCTTTTTACTGTGAAGTGTAACTTTATGCTGATATGACTATGATGGGTGTTTTCTGATACAAGTAAAATAGCTAATACACAATAAGTTTAGCTGGTTATTATTTGTCTATTTCTCGTCTAAGTTTCTTTAGAAGTATAGGTATGCGTTTGTCCCGGTTAGTTTCAACAGGGATAGCCACTGTTGTGTTGACGAGGACAGCAAGTAAAGAGGTACACATATACATCCACTACACACAAACACATACGTAGACACATGCCTCATCCACGAACATGGTGACACAGTCCACACCGACAGCTCCCTGGAGAGTGCCACTACAACTTCCACCACTTTATTATTGGTCAATTTGGAGGCTTCTTTCACAGGGGTGACATGGCTTAGGAGATGTCACAGCCCAACCAATCAATACCACTCTGAGAGCTCAGGATCCACAGTCTGTGTGTGTGGTTGCGTGCAAATGTGTGCATGTGCGTAAATGTGTGTGACTTGCTGAAAGCTGCAGCAGCTGTGGCTGGACTCTACCCTTCTGACCTGTTTACTGGACAGTAATTACATGGGAAGAGACGTCCATCCAGCTCCTGCTGACCAGCTCAACTAATGAAGTAAAACACAGACAGATTGGCAAAGACAAGGGCCAATAGGAAGACAGGATAGACAAAGTGACAAATAAACAGTAGTGCCACAAGGATACAACTACTTTCAGTGTATTTGTTTGTAATGCCAGCCTGTGCATTTGCATACTCCTATATGTAATCTGTGTATGAGCTTTTATGTATTTCCTGAATAATGTTTTTCTCTTGCCTGTGGCAGGATAGTCCTAAGAAGTAGAAAAACAAGCTGCACAGCATGTAAGCAATCCCAGGCGCGAGTTTCCCTGACAAACTTATTGATTCTATGGATTTCTACCCAAAGTTGTGATAATGATACATCATGGGCGGATTTGGCAGGACAGACTGCTGGGGGAAGAGGTGGCAAAGCAATTTGCAGCTGTAAAGACCAAGGAGGTGGGGGATTCTGATTACTAATGCCACCAATGAAACAAAAAGAAGGAGAAATATATCCCTCCATCTCTCTGTCCATCACTCCATCCCTCTCTCCTCACTCCTCGGGTGCCTTGTTTCCTGGTGCGATGATGTGGATGTATGAATTTGTTACAGACAGATCCAAGCACAATGGATTGGCTTTGCTGCTTTGTTAAGGATAAGGGGTGTGCAGGAATCATAGACTTTGTTGTGTTTAGCGTGTGGGCAACAAGAATGGAGCTCACAGATAAACCCGACTGTACTTATGTGTTCCGTTTTCACTGTTTAAAGCTCAGAGCAATTTATCTTTGCAATTGAATGCTGAGGTGTTTTGTAATAATAAAACTATCTTTCACCTTCTGGCTGAAATACATTTTAAATTAATGTACGAGTGCTTCTCTTGACACTAAACTAAAATAAGATTTAACTGCATATACTTTTAAGTTGTAGATTACCGAGTTATCTAATACATACAGCGAAGCAAAGCATATTCTTAAGTATATTAAGATAAAGACATACAATGCAAGCTGAAAGTTAAAGACTGATGCCATGCATTTCATTTTTGGATCTCATTTGGCTGGAAAACACAAGCATTTGTACGCAAGGGCAGGTTATTTCAAGTTTATAATGTAATTCTGGGAAAACCTTACAGTATGGAACATAATCCCCACGAGTGAAAGTATACCCGAACGATTTTTAATTCAGAGTTCCTGAGTAAAAATAACTATCTTTTAAGCCTCTTAAAAATGCTGAAAAATTAGATTTGTGATGCGCTGGTGCATAAACACAAGTTTGCATGAAAGGCAATAATTTATGGCCCATATTTCACTCTGATTAAAAACCTAAGCAGCGATTATAGTGACTACTCAGCAATCTTCTCTGACATCAAGGCATGTTTTTTTCCTCATTCTAATCCACTACATTATAATTATTCAGTCATTTCAACTTTCATAGGGGAAAAATAATAATCTTTTGGTTATGCAAATGATTGGGCCGCTGAAAAGGCCCTCCTTGGCAGATGGCTGGTATTTAAAATGGGGAATGTGGTCATTTGGTTAGTTTTGTTAGAAGATAGATCTTTGATTTAATGAAATAGGGACTTAAGCTCATCGTGAAGAACATACAATAAATTTACTTTATAACCATTATCACTGATTGAGAATGTTGCTGTGAGTGTATTCATGTTTGTGCATGTGAGTTTCTGCAGCAATGTGGCTGTTGTAGTCTTGAATATGAGAACACTGCAGTTCATTTAACACTTGGTGACCGATATGTGTGTTCAATCACATTTTACCCAGGAACTGATTGCAGTTATTGATACAGTTTAATATGCATTAATTTCAAAAGGCTTCTGCAGTGTAAGCTGTAATTTATCATTCAACTGATTAAATAAAAAAATGCTTTCTGCCATACCAGAGTTATATCTTTCAATAAGATCTCTAGCACGACACCCAACATTTGTTTTTATATCGATATCCTTTCAAATTATGAAACAGCACTAAACTTAGGTGTATCAGATTTTTCTTTTGAGCCAAAATTTGACCAGTTTTTCTATTTGCTTTGTGGTGTCGACTCCGACCTGGTGGTTTTCAACTCTTATTTATTACACAGTCATAAAAGAACACAGTCTCCAGCCCCTTTGTCTTTAAAAGAGACTGTCTAGCTGCCAGTTGGGTATCCAATCCCCAGCCGTTACGGGCAAATCAGGATAATAACACCTCCCTTTAAACCAAATGACCGCAGCGTGGGACTGCCAGCTAAAATTAATTCCACCTCTGACCAGAGGCAAGAATACCCCACTGCTTAACCCTCTCTATACACTCACACCCCCATAAACACACACTTAAGCTCTTACATGCTCAAGCACATGCACACTAACACACACACACTGAAACGCTTATATGCATACAGAGGCTCACACATGCATGCACACAATGACACAGTGAATATGAAGTAGTCCTTATTAGCTCTCACTGCTCACTATTCAGACTTGATCACAAGCCTGTCAGCAAACATCAAGCTGTATCATTTGGCAAAACTATTCTGTGCTTCAGCAATGAATTTTATTTTTTTTATGTGGCACTTACATGGAACATGTGGAAAAGTTACAATTCCCCAGAAGTTACAAAGTAGCAGTAATGCATACTTTGTGAAGGTCTTCATCTGCGCAGCATGTAACCTGTTAATGTGTATGTTTTGAATGGAGCACTTGATACCACACAATTGGCTTTCCTCTCAAGCAATATTGATTTATAACGTCAATATATGCTGGCTTCTTCTTAATATATTTAAATTCTAAACAGCAATATGTCACAACAATTAGACAGCGACTCTTCAAAATAAACAAACTGTTCCAGAACACTCCATATTGCATGTTTGTTAAGAAGGCCAAATTTTGTTTTATTCTGGCTTGTTGTTACGTGACCTTTTGTTAATTCATTTTTAAGTGACATTCATTCTCCTGTCTCAGGGTGTACTTTGTCTTTGTTACGAAGGCTTGCAGCTATTCAACTTTCCATGTTCTTCATGCTTCACACAATCATCAAACCAATGGAGACTCTGCCTTTTGCAGCCTTTAAAATGTTTATGTGCAGACAGGTGTAGCAAATGATTAAGATTTATTGCTGTTCATTTGTCTTAGGAAAACCAGAGGAGAGAAGTCCAGCTGCTGCCAAATTTGAATCAAGGCTCAGCGATTTTCTGATGAAGATATAGAGGATGTGAGTGCTATGAGGTGATTTTTAAGATTCCCACTTGCTCCACAAACATGCATCTATGTATATCTATACAGAGACACAAACAGAATCATTACAGTGTGAACTGTTTACAAGCATGATTCTAAATTAAGTGTGACCATGATCTCACTCGAGCCGCAAGTATGTGTGAGTGCGTGATAACATGGACATGTGTGTCTTCCAATGAGTATGTGTTGTTTCTAGGGCAAATCTAAACTCTGTCATGTTGTTTAGCTGTAGGTGTTAACACACTAGATACTGCCTCATCTCATTCTCCTCCTGACTGATCAATGTCACTCTGTCTCACTTCCTTTTCCTCTTCTTCACTCCATCTATTCTCTCTTTGTCTCCACAGTTTGTATTTAATGCATTTAAGTTTGTTTTATTTTAGTGGGATTCAAGAAATTCAATCAGAACAATCTAAAGTTTTTATAGCACGTGTGTGTACACATTTTTGGGAACATTTTTCTGATGTGATTTCAGCTTGTTGCTAATTGTTCCTGCTCAGCTCCCAGTGGGTTGTAACCATGCAGGCATCAACAGATTGGAGGCTCTCAGCTGCCAACCTCCCACCAACTGCCTTTGTGCCTCTGCCACTTGACATCTCCATTTGTTGTGTGTGATGATGTAAATAATTACACTCAATTAGCACTTAATTAACGATGCTGAAACAAAAGGACAAGTCCCTGAGCGCTGCTAGTCTTCTCTCTCTTTACGCTCTGTCTGCACAGATACACACACATCAGGGAAAACAAAACATGTCAGCTTTTGACAATGTGCCATCTGTCCTCGAGCCAACAGATAGGCTTAGACACATGTACACACAGATACAGCCCCTCAGCGCCCATAAGACATGCAGAAACACTAATCGGGTCCTTGGGCGAACATAATTACAGCTTGCCATGTTAATTACCTAACAATTAGCAGCCATCTCCTCCAAGAGCAATCAATGAATTAACTTGTGATTCCTACGTTGAGTTACCAACCACCCTTTACTTCTCCCTCTATTCTTAAGCACTTTTTTTTTTTTTTTTTTTGCACACACACATGGTGTAAAGTGCCTGTCAAATGGAAGAAGCACCTACATGCCACATAAAATAGGAATTAATTCTTATTTGCCCAATTAGTTTATTTTATATCCCTAGGCAAACTGTAAAACCATTTGGCACCTTTAGTGAGCAAAGGGTCAAGAATTTCATTTCTACTTTTCAATAGCCTCCTTATGCCTCAAGGCAACAGTTCAAAATTCAATGCAAAACAGGCTGAAGAGAAAACATTAAAAAATAATCCCAATAGAGGAAATTGAACAAATTGGGCATCTTGTATTGCTCTTTGTCTTTGTAATTTCTGCTCGTTATTGAATGAATAATGAGAAAATTTCGCTGCTGTGATGCGAAATATGAATCTTAATGCCAATTCTGATTGGAAACAAATTGGTGAAGCAGGTGCAGTCTTGAGACTAATGATCAATAAGAAAATCTCATATTTCATCATTTTTAGAGGACCCAAAAACCTTTCAGGATGAAAAATGTGCACCCTTTACCAGAGAAATCATCCATCACTGTTCCTATTGAATTTCCCATATTAAAACTCAAATATGGAAGTCATATAGGCTGATAACACAATCAGATTGAAAACAGAGGAATTCACCTCCTGCCGATAAATGTATATCACGGATTAGTGCACTTGGATGGTTGCTTCCTGGTGAAAAAAAAAAAAAAAAAAAAAGAATCAGTTGACCTCTTAGATGAACAAACCTTGTGCTTTCTCTTGTTGCATTCAAGCCCAATCAAGCAGAAACCACAATACTAAAACACCCAAATAGCATCATGACAGCCATATAGATGTATACAAAACACCAGCCTACTTACAGGGACTGGCACTCTTGGATGTATATAATTTAATTGAACCCCTTTCCTGCACCTTTATAGAAATTTCTGTTCCACTTATTACTCTTCATATTGCAGTGGTTATTACTGGAGATATTAGATTGGTACAGATGGCCTTTAGCTTCTTTTATTACTAAAATCCTGAGGCTGGCCACATGTGTGGGTAATTCATTCATTCTGATTGCTTTGTGTTATATTTACAAGTCAGTGTTATATGCCTCAGTCAGCCTGCTGTGCCAGCAGATGATGATATATCACATACGATGGCATGAAGATGCGACTGCCATGTGTTTATTTATTTCCATAATTTTTAAGTATGGTTAAAATATAATTAGACAGTAGTGCAAAATGGATCCACGTTCTGACTCTCCCACTTTCCACATCACCATCACAGACCACAACGGCCATGCTAAGCTCAGCCACAGACAGATCTTTAATAGGCTGGCTGTCTCCTTCTTAATTTGCTGAAATTGCAAAATCAATAGGTGTAGTCGTAGCCGCTCGCTCCCTGTTTTAGTGGGAAAAGATAAAGTCTATGGGAAGGCAATCTTCACTTTCAATTTGCTCCCTGTTCAGCATTGAGGCCGAAGTGCTTATCACTCTACTTAAAGAGACCATATGCCTGTCTCGTAGTGGGAGTGCCGGTGGACAGGCAAGGTATTAATTCTGTGCAGGTTGAAAGACACTGAAAAGTACAACCTAAATGATATGAATTATTGTGTGAAATCCAAATGCATGTCATTTTCTAAAACAAACAAACTCTTTTGGCTTTGGCTGAGCTTCGTCTTGCTAAGAGATTCCAATTGGATTGGAGCATTATTTAGCTTATTAATTCCCTCTGATCTCTGTCTCACCTGTAACTAGTGCTCTCCTCATGTGGAAAGTATTTCTTTTTTTTTTTTTTTTTTTTTTTAGGGGGGGGATTTTTGGTATATTCAACTGTTGACCGTTCTGGATGCATATTTGCAAACATGCAGATGTGTATTTCAGAGAGTGTTTTTAAAGGCATGTGCTCTAAGCAGCTCTTGACAGTAGGATCTATTGTCTCAGTGAGCCTGTTCATCCTTTCTCAATCTCCCCTTGATGCTGCCTTTACCCATAATCCTTTCTTTCATTAACTGCTCTCCTATACAGCACCACCTTTATTGCAGTCTTTCACTTTCTAATTGTAAAGAGACAAGATTAAAGGGAGGAAAGTGTGTGTGAGTGTATGGGTGGGTGGTGGCTGCATTCAGAGCATCTGCATATGAAGTTATGTTTGTGGAAGCCAGGCCACAGTTGAGAGCAAAGGGCGTGGGCGGGGTTGGCTTTGTGGGTGATTGCAGAAATAATTTAACATGTTGTAGAAAAGAGCTTAAAGAAAAATTTTAATCTGGATATTAAGAACATTATATGTTCAAGTTAAGGGGGTCAGTGCCATGGCTGCTCTTGGCAGGAAATCCATAGAAATTAGAAACAGGATTTTGATGATGAAGATGAGACAGAGAGAGAGAGAGAGAGACAGACAGAGAGAGAGGACAGTTAATGTGTGTGCTTGCTGCACCACCATTATATGTACAGTTGTACCAATTCGTGGAATTTTCTAATTACTTGACTTCAAATCAATTCTACATCATCCCGCATTATAAGACAATAAGCAGATTTGATAGGGAGGAGGAGAAACAGAAGGAGAAAAATCAGCTATGGAAGAGGAGATGGGAGGGGAGAGGAAATGAGTCCCAAAACATCTATTGTTGGGTTGTATTTTAAGTGTGCCGTTTTTATGTTGTTAGCACGCAAAAAGAAGGGGAGAAAGCAGGAGGGAAGGGAAGAGGTTACATTTTGAAAACACTTGTACTGATGCATATTCATGACTGCACATCATAAATGCACTTTATGATAAGGCAAATAATTCACAGACATTACTTTAACTTACTCTATAACCAGAGTTAAAGACTGCCTTGTTTGCTGTTTCCCATTTCACAATAACCCCTCCAACAATAGCCCCCCTCTTTGTCCTGCCCAACTGCTTCCCCCCTAAAGCCTGTCTAGCTCCTCCACCAATGAACAGTGGCCTCGGAAAGGCCTTATCCTTGGTTACACACTGGCCCCTATTGGCAGTCTCACCACTAGGACAAATCTAGGTGATGCATGCTAATGGCCACAATTGCACTTTACAAATGATCAAGCCATTTCCATTTGTTTAAGGTTTTATTGTGTTTCATTTTTTCACTTTTGTACCATTTTATTTATACCCCTTTAATTCTTTGAAATTAATGTTCAATAAAAAATTTTTTTTAAAAGTGATGTCATTTTTATTCACATCTCTCTTTTTTGTATCGTCATTTCAACGTTTTAACAGGAAAACTCAAAATATACTGCGAATCCATGAGAAAATGCATATGTGTATCCTTGAATGGACAGAATTTATATTGAAAATTGCACAATTACAGGTATTTTTAAATCCGTCTGAAATTAGGGAACAGTTTCATATTGATTCTTTTTCTCATTTTCTCTTTTTTGTACCCAGACATAAATATTTATTCAGGTCTGAGCAAATGAAAATCACTGTCAGAAACATGGAAATTGATCTCAACAGTAATATCCCACAATTAATGTTGGGAGTTCTCCTTTTCCAGGAGGGAACAGTGTGTCAGTACATTTCTGCAGCTAAATACATGATTACACTTAAGCCCCTGAAGTTAGGTGTTCCCAATTTCCACACACTAACACAGAAGGAACACAAGGTCACACACTGAGAGAGTCAGAGAGAAATGGGTAGAAATGGAGGACAGCGTGAAGGGCAAAGAAATAAGACACAAGGACGGCGCAGTATGTATTATGTTACACCTAGCTTTTAGGATTTTAGAGACTGGGTGAAAAACATGTAACTTTGTAACTTGTAGGCTACATGCTGCTTACCAGCTAACATTTGTCAAACGTGGAAAATGTTCACAATCTATTTTCTTCCAAGTTCCAGATTTAGGAGGTGAAACAACAACAAGTCGGGAGAACATTTGTGATATTAACTGAAAGGTTTTCTAAACTCTATCTTATTGTAAATACATATGAAAAAAGGTCAACAAATCAAATTGAGGAGAAAGTATCTAACTATTCTTACATATGGCTTTAGTCAGTTTACAAGGAAAATATGTTTAAAATGCCATTGTGTGGTTGCACAATGAATTACTTTCCTTCATAAAGTGTTACAGGAAATTGGATTTGACAGAACCAAAACAAACAACAAAAAAAAAAAACTACAAGTTCTGGTTCCTCTTCTTTATTTTTTTTGTTTTCCAGATTTCTAAAGTTCTGTCACGTAAATGATAAAGCCTAAAAAGGTATTTGTCAGACTTGTTAATAAAGGCATTCATACGAGTGTAGCAGGTGCTAGACATAAAATATAAATGTGAGAGGAGACCAGACTTTAGTGTGGAATGAAAATATTTTGTTACAGTAAAATGGAGCTCCTTGATTTTTGTTGCTTTTGAATGATTCGATTCCAATCTATGAATGGTTTGCCAATTTAGTATTTGGCATCATATACACTACACCACAAAATAATGTATCTATATTGTCCATCTAATTTGAGATTTTTTAAGTTAAATTACAAAAGGAAAAAAAATGTGTAACCTAATTTTCTAATTAGTCTGCAGTAAAAATAAACTTTTTTTAATATACATGATGTTCCTTTGTTTTTGTAATACAGTGACATTACCTATTTAAAGTATATATATATATATTCCTTTTTTCTCATTTCATAGCATTTTTCACAGAAAAATATAGCCTAATATATATTTTAAAGCTAGACTTGTTAAATGAAATTGTTCTAACATCACAATGTATGAAGTTAGAACAGTGAAAGCAAGCGTAATGTGACTTTGAAAAATGTTTTTTTTTTTTTTTTTAAAAAGACCTTTTTTAATGCACAGCAGTGGGACTACATTTGTCAGCACACATTTGAGTGGCGCACACACACTTGCATTTATTTTCAAACCCCAAAGACAAAACAAAAGCACCAAATGTGTACATCAATATGCTATACATTTTGTGTGCTCCAACAGCTTTTCCAAACTTACCCTTTAAATGCAAATGAGTCCCACCCACACCCAATCGTGCTGAAGTAATATGAACTGCTGAATATAAATGATTGGGAATGATTGATAGAACTCCCCACTCGTCGCCCACCACAGAGAGATAGAAATCCAGACAGACATATCTTTCTGACTCCTCTCATGCATTTCTCTTCTGTCTCTTTCTGTCTCACCCACTCTGTTGTTAATCCATTCAGTCACACACTCAAATACATAAAAACATGCTTACAATCAACAAGTTAAAAACCACTACTGGTTCTAGAATTTCACAATATGACCCAGAAGAGCCAGTCAATATTTAAACTAATGCGAGAAAAATGACACGTTAGGTCTTTGTCATTGTAGGCCTCAACTGGCTACAAACATGTCCAATTTTTACTGTAAAGGGTACATTATTACAATGTTGTCCCTGTCCTAATTCATCTCAGAAGCTGCTCGAGTGATGAAAAATACTTTTCAGACTTGCTTCCTGCAAAGTCGAACAACAACTCAGTAGACTACAGGATATAAGCAGTATACATAAATAAATCAACTCAATGGACCATGAGAGTTTTCAATAAGTCACTGCAGCCATTTTAAACCCCTCGAGGTGTCAACTTTCCTCCAAATCGAGCCTCAATGTGTGACAAGTACCAGCAGAAAAATCCATCTAACTGGCTCTGCAACATCGCAATTGACAGCATAACTCACCTCATTGTTCAATGGATTCAATTTATCTGCATCTTTTGCATACCTCTGCATGCACTACATGGGCTCCATCTTGACAAAGCAGCGGGCTATGAGGAACTTAGACCCATACTCAAGAGGGCCAGACTCACACCACGGCCTCTTTCAGCACACATGAAGATAGCGAGTTTACAATCAGAAACTAACAAAAGCACACAGCTGAGAATGGAAATATACAATGATGTGGACAATGACTGAAAAAATATTAATCCCACACAGTATAACAGCATGCCGGCCAAGACAAACACCAAATATCTACAAAAGAACGTATTTACCGAACTGTTTCCATCCGTTCCCTTTCCCCAATGTCCGACTGGCCAGGTGTGTGTATGTCAGTGTGTGAGCTACTGTTGGAGGGTCGGTGTGTGATTTCTTTCAGACAGGAGACTGGAAATGGGGTAGAAGCCATTACGCTGGGAGAATCACCCAGAGCACCCCGAAATGAGGGGCAGGGGCCTGTCAACACGCATGGATATGTGTGTGTGTGTGTGTATGTTTGTGTGTGCGGGCAGGGTCCAGCAGGTGACCTTCTTTCAATGAGCCCCCCCCCATGATTTATTTACAGTGCCCTTATCCAACCTCTCTGCACACACATGGACACATGATTTCAGTGATAAGGTAGAATCTGCAAATATGGCTCTTTTTTCTCCACTCGGAACAGGACAGGCAGGAGAAAATGGTGTTTAGTACAAGGAGAACAGATCTGTCACCCTATCTCACATTGCAGTAGCATCTTATTTTCCTCTCCATTTCTCGGATCTCTCTGTCCTCTTCTCATTTTAGCTTCTTTTCCAGAGCCAACGTCTGCCTCTCACCCTTACAGTCCCATTCTCACCCTCCCTGCACCTTCCCCTCTTACATTTTGTACCGCCTAGACTAGCAAGTCCAGATGCCATCTCCAGCTCTCACTCTCTGTTTCACCCTTTCCTCCTTCTTTTCCGCTCTCATTCATTTCTTTTCTGTCTCCCTCACTTTCCCTTGCTCTCTGTCTCCCTCTGCGAGGGGGGAGGGGTTTGGCTGTCGCAGAGCGAGATGAATTTCTGATTGCCGTCGGGCAGTACAGAACAATCTTATTGGTCAGAATAAGGCAGAAAGGAGAGGCAAAGGCTGCAGGAAAAAAAAAGGGGACAGTTTTTTTTTTTTCAATGGCTGCATATGACCATAATTGCATCCCCCCCCCCCCCCCCCCATCCCCTCTCTCTCTCTGTCTTATTCAGCTGAGCAGCAGTATGCTATAATTTGAACCACCAGAGCCAATTATGCAGATTAGCTTGCCCCAGGTTGACCAATGACCTTCTCCCCCGTTTACATTTGTTTACAATATGCAAATTACCACTGGGTTAAAAAATGCACTGGAGGGTGTCAAAACACCTTTAGTATAACATTGTAATGCAACAAAACTGCCTCACACCCCTGCCAGCTCCCCCATACTCACACGTGTGAACATGTGCAAAAGAAACAGACAATTTAGCAGCAGATTTTGTCTGATGAAATGTTTGATGAAGTGTTAGTGATATTCTTTGCAATAAAGACTTGTTAATATCACAGGATTTTCCCCTCCATTTCTGACACTACGTTTACACAATAAAACCTAAAAATGAAAAAAAAGGAGGGGGTGGGCAAGAGACTTGTACTTTTAAAAGCTTTTTCTGCTTTTCCTTCCTTTCTAATCTCCTTTCCTCAAACATCATCTCATCCTTCCCTCACAATCTCTGGCCTTCACTTCCTCCTCTCCTTTTCTTTCTTTTTCAAGGCCTTCCATCGATGCCTCCCACCCTCCATTCACACTCTTCCCTTACAACCCCCCCTCCCCCTACAGAGATGGAGGCTAGTCTGTCTAATTAGCAGTATGGTTTACCTTGGCTCAGTGGGGCCTGGCTGCCTTAGCTGGGTTTAAACAGGGAGATGGACGGGCTGAAACGCTGAAACCCTAGACTGTAATTAGAGACAGGCTCACTGAGGGCACACCACTGCTGACACAGAGCCTCTGTTCTACCATGTGCACACACAGGAAAACTTGGAAGGCAAACACATACACAAGCTTCTGGCCAAAATACACACATGACAAATGCAAACAAGAAGGTGTGGACATTAAGAGTATCCACTCAACAATAGATGGCCACTGGCATAAAGATATATGCAGACAGTGATCATGCCATTAAGCCAACAAACACATTTTCAAATCCATGACTGACAATATGGTTTCTTCCATCTTATTCCAACTCATATGTTTTAAGTTTCTGAAGGTGTTTTGCAGCTAGGTGTTCTCAAATACCTCATCTGTTTTACCTACTTCAGTGACACTTTATCTAGCCCTTTGTCCCCATTCCAAATATGTCACCTTTTATCATCTGATTTTACTCTCCCTCTTCGTCAGTTATAACAGAGTGCTTTTACTAAGTTCTACTGATGGTCAGCTTAAAAAGACACAATGCCACAAAATCAGCCAAAGTCAACAGACACAGCCAATGGCACACACATGAACACAAGCATGTCTGCAGCTGGCCTGGTTGTGCTGGACGTGTTGTGGTTATTCCCCAAGTGAATCACAACAAGGAGCAAAGAGACAGAGGCAATCAATGAAATTCATTAATGAAAACTGAAATGCATTTTATTCTTTTCTAATTACACGCATTGTAGCTCCTAATTGAGTTGGTGTATCAGGCAGAGATTACTTCACACTTGGCAATGTGTTGCTCAGTTTGTGCATAAGTATATACAAAAACTGAGCATAAATTTTTTATATATTTATTAATTACTGTAAAGTGTGTATGTGAGCAAGAAAAAGCAGAGAAAGACCGTTATACAAAGAGAAAGAGCTGGATGTTGAGAAACAAAAGTCAAAGTATGGAGGACTGAGAAGGGAGTAAAAACGAGGGATAGAAAATATAAATTTAGAGACTGTATTAAATCTGCTTTCTCTGGTGTTATACTGCCCCCTTTTGTTCATGCAAAGAACACCATTTGCCGGTTTTACAGTCACATGTTGAAACCTGTCCCTGTCCCACATCTTTTCTGCAAATCAGTCAGAAAAACTATACAAGGCCACTGTATCAAGACAACATGAAGAGCTTTGATTTGCATGTTGCAGTTTGACAGCATCAGCTAGATTTACTTGAGTTAACTGACTTTCTAAATTAAAGATTGAGCAGTGAGCTCAACAGTAAAGACAGTCATTAAATGGAAAGACAAAATGAGAAACTGAAGCAAATCTGATAGGCTTTTATAGTTTCTCTGCATTTCTCTCCTTTTCATCCATCTAAAAATGTAGAGTTTTGTCATGAAGCCATGTCATCACAACAACCACTTTTACATTTCATTGCCAAATTGTGATTGTTGTTCTTGAGATTAAAGTGGACTGTTCTAAAGAGCACATACTTGCAGGTGTCATTGCTTTAATGTGTTATGACAGCAACAAGGCACTGCCATCAACACTGTGCATGCGTAAAGTACAAACACTTCATATTCTTTTAGACATTGTTCATCCCCAAGCAGACAAATCACGATTAGAGAAAAGTAGATCCTGCATGCATGTGTTTCTGTGTGTGTATATGGTTTGCCATCTGGCCCTAACTGCCCTACAATAACAAATGTTCCAGCCTTCTGATTGGGCAATTAAAGGCAGCAGGGGTACTGTGTTGACGGGTTAAAGTGTGACATCCATCATCTGAAACAATTGGCCCCTACCAAGCAGAATTGTGTATGTGTTTGTGTGTATATGTTTTTGTGTGTGCTCTTGGACTCTTCAAAACTACCACAAGCCCCCTGTGTCTTTATAATAACTCCATGAAATCTAACGCACCACTCCTTATTCCCAGGTGATGCACAGTAGCCAGTGGCTGTGAAAAAAGAATCCATAATGACCATGTGACCAAACCAGGCAATGCTTGAGTTTAAGTTCAAGTAAAACACAAAAGTATGTTAGATTCTGCAAATGCCTCATCATGAAGCACTGCTCTCAAGAGTTGGCAAAAGTAAACTATACAACTACACGGTAAATACATAAAATCCAAACTAAAAAAAAAAACTAAAAAAAAAAACACACCAAACTTAGTCTGTGATGTGGAAGTTTTTTTTCTTCATTTTAACATTGCTATTGAACATCATGTTTACATTTTTGTGAAAGATCTACAGGGAATATGCGAGGGCTTGATTACAAGTTGCAATTTCTTGCTGCCAGCATCTCATTGGTTATTAGAAGAAGTGCAGCTTAAAGCACTTCTCTATATTGACCAATATCTACTCTTGCCTGTATACCCGTAGCTTATTACAGGGATAGATTTCATAAGAAACGTGTCTGAATAAAGGGATCCTTTTTTGACATGAATGCAATAGTGTAGCTTACTTGAGGTGCATTTCACAGCATTGTCTCAAAATAGAATTGGACTTTGCGTGTACATTCAATAGTCATTGCTGACCCAACATATGTGGAAAATACGTTTCTCTTAAAATTCACTTGTCTATAAATATATTGTCATTTCAAATTCTAAAATACTAAAATTCCATGTCTGATACTGCCTGAAGTAAGCTTGGCTCAATGTTGGCACAAAAAAGAAGTTTCTTCAGTCAATTTTCATTATTAATTCAGCTCTTAGGATTTCAAAAATATGTCAATAGCATTTTGATTTAAAAAAAAATGTAAAATGACCCCTAATTTATCATGGTCAATTGAAGAATGTTATCAAAACCCATCAGTAGTTAGGTGCGGCTTCTGTCAACTGAATTTTGACCTGAGCTTCCCCATATACACAATACCCAACACCATTAAAAATGAGCAATCTGACTGATATGATCTGGACAAGACTGGCTCACTAGCATTGGATGAAATTTACTTATGATGAACAAAGCCATTTTTGTTTAAGAGCATTCCAACTTAAGACCATACTCTGAAAACTGCAGTAATGATGATGCAACAGTGTACCTGAAAGGTACTGTACGTTGACTTTTTAAAATATGTTGCCACATTTTTGTAATGCGAGTAAAAAATTGTTCAGGAATTGCTCAAGGAACATGGCAAAGAGCTCCAGTCATTTGCCCAGCCACCAACTCCCCTGATCCAAATGCGATTGAGAATCGGGAATGCACTGAGACATATGAAGGCGATGGAGATCCCACCCTTAAACCCACAAAATCAAAAGAATGAATTTAGGATTATATTTCTCACATTTAGACTGCTGGGATAGGCTCCAGCCCACCCGCTACCTGATTAACGGACTGTCGGTATAGAAAATGGATGGATTTCTCACATTTATGTTATCTAGTTTTATGCTTTAATGCTGTTGTATATATTTGACACATAAACTTGAAGTATTGTATAGCACATAAAATACATGCCAAAATCAATTTCAAATAAAAATCCACCATAAGTTTGGGTGATAAGGTCAAATAATAAGTCCACTTGATTACTACACCTAAAAACAAAATGTGACCTAAAAACAAATTCATCCCTGGAGATGATCTGCACTAAACTGTGTGAAAAGAAGTGCAACCAGAAAAAAGTAGAGGAAAATAAATCATAAGCCAACATTACTAATTTGACAAGTTTTATGTGTCTCTTTGGTATGCAAAAGATGTACTATATTTAAAAACACACATTTCTGGCTGTGCATATATCCAAGCAGGGCTTATACTCTCTGCGATGTAGAAATGCAGCTCAATATCAAAGCACACTCTTAGTCTTAGCTGTTGATTGTCTAAGAGCATAATTAATACAGGGACTAATCCAGCATGCCATCTAGTCAACCCAGAAATGTCCAATCATATTTACTGTTTCAGCTGGGGTTTGAAGATGCTCAAAGCCTGAGACCACAGCTGCAGAGCTCTGAGACCACTGACTAAGGCTCTAATCATGACACCATTAACTAAGAAAACATAGGGAATTAGTCAGATGAAGAAAACTTCTCCTTCTCCTCAGAGGTTTTGTTTAGTTAATTCCCACTTGACAGTCAAGTGCTCCACTTGCCTGAAGGAAACTTCCTTGAGAGCCAAAGATTACTTTTTATCCCTAATTAATGCAGCTTATTTGCATAGCCCACCAAATCATAATATATGCTAATGTGCATTTTTCTCAGAGAGTGCTGCCGAGGCAGTTAATGTGGCCTAAATACATCAATAAAATTATTTAAAAACATATTTTAAGCCTTTATGTTATCTATTTCTCGTCAGGGGGATTCTTAGTGTCGTTGGTCTTGGTCAGTTCCACCAATGCACAGTGTATTTAAAGGAACAGAAATATGCAGGTTTTATTTATCCAATATCTATTTTGTTCTTGTAAACGATAAATCTTCCTCGCACACCAGAGTAAGTCATGGAGTTCTGCAGGGTTCTGTGCTTGGACCAATTCTTTTCACTTTATACATACTTCCATTAGGTAATCATTGTAGACAGCATAGCATAAATTCCCATCGCTATGCCAATGATACTCTTATCTAGCTATGGAATCAGATGAAACCAATCAGTTAGTTAGACTACAAGCATGTCTTAAAGCAAAGACCTGGATGACTCAGAATTGTCTGCTCCTAAATTCAAACAAAACTGAAGTTGTTCTCTTTGGACCTGAACACTTCAGGGATAAACTGTCGAGTTATATACTTACTCTAGGTGGTATTTCCTTGGCTTCTAGTACTACAGTGAGGAACCTTGGAGTTATTTTTAACCAGGATCTGTCCTTTGACTCACATATAAAACAGGTTTCCATGACTACCTTATTTCTCCTTCGTAATATTGCCAAAATTAGGTACATCCTGTCTCAGCTTGATGCAGAAACTGGTCCATGCATTTGTTACTTCAAGATGGGACTACTCTAATTCTTTATTATTGGGCTGTCACAAAAATTCTCTGAAAAGCCTTCAGCTGATCAAAAATGCTGCAGCAAGAGTTCTAATGAGAACCCAAAGCTTCTTTTCATTGGCTCCCCCTCAATTTAAGCATAGAATTTAAAATTATTCTTCTTACATATAAAGCTCTTAATGATCAAGCTCCGTCACACCTTAAAGATCTCATTGTTAGTCATTTTCCAAACAGAGCACTTTGCTCACAGCAGGTCTATTTGTGGTTGCTAAAGCAGAACAGGAGGCAGAGCCTTCAGTTATCAGGCCACTCTCTGGTGGAACCAGATGCCAGCATACATCCATGAAGAAAACACCCACTCTACCTTTAAGATTAAGCTTAAAACTTTCCTTTTTGACAAAGCTTATAGTTTAGGGTGGCTCAGGTGAACCTGAAACATCCCATAGTTATGCTGCTATAGGCCTAGATTCCTGTGGGACCTCCCATGATACACCTTTCCTCAATCTGTTATCTTTTTTTCCCTCCATGTACATTTGGCATTATTGTTGTCATTAACTTGCGTTTTTCTTTCTCAGCAGGTCTCCCTGGTCTGGTGTTATGGTGTTTGTTGTTCCCTCTTTCCTGTGCTCTCAAACCCCAGCTGGGTGTTGCTGATAACCACCCTTCCTGAGTCTGGTTCTGCCAGAAGTTTCTTCATGTTAAAAGGGAGCTTTTTTCTTTCCACAGTCGTCTCGTGCTTGCTCAGGACGGGGATGTCGATCGAAGAGAAATTTTGGTGCAATCTGTTGGTTTCCTTAGCCAGGTTACTTTTTAAATTGGCTTCATATGTATGAATTTGACTAATTTGTAATTTAATGAATTGGATTTAATTAATTAATTTAATTGGACTATGGTTGTATTACAATGAATTGGATTCTGTGTTTGTCTCAATGTGTGTGTGTGTGTGTGTATATTTACTTCAGCTGTATTATACTCAACCATCAGAGAAGAAACTTCCAAATGCGATCAGGGCATCTCAGGAAAAATATAAAAAATGTCCTGTTTCCTTTCAGATATAATTTTCATTAAATGCTAAAAGCAATAAACAAATCTTTGGTTTTACAAATGCAGAGTAGTGCAAGAACGGTTCATGAGTAGGATGACAACTGATGATCTCTGCACTACATTCTTGTCTTTGGACAAAAACACTTCGGCCCAGATTCAGCATCCCAGGCAAATTTGTGCATGGTTGCAAATCATAAATACCATCTATGGGAGAGTGCATTTCTGAGGTTAGATGTCCTAAAATTGATGAAAGCCAATTTATATTCACATGTGCAACCAGCTCATTTCAATATTGACCAAAGCAGTCTACCAGGAGCAGCACAAATTAGCAAAGAGTTGCAAACAAGAAGAGCTTTTGATAATCTGCAGTTTTTTTGTTTTTTTTTTATAAATTACCAATGAGACAGGTGTAGCTTGTTTGTTACAAGACAGGACAGTCCCTGTTCAGCTAAAATATTCAAGATAAGCTCCTCAAATTGAAAAGACACTCAGCTGATTGTTGGGTATAGTTTGATAAAATACTTTCACATAGTGTAAGAGGGGTTTGCTCTTCAATTTAACTATAAAACAGCACAGATAAGTGAAGAGAGTATTTTACTCCTACCATGTGGCCAAACAGTAATAAGAACAAGCACTTAACCAGCTATCACTGCAGCTTATTGCCAATCTGGGATATCAAACCGCCATTGTCGCTGACACAAACCTGCAATATAGGGTATCTTCTGTAATCTAGATTAACTAACCCTAACAGTGGAGATCTTGTCAAGTGGTACTATGACCAGCTTTCTCATATCTGGATATGTTTGTGTTCATGTTAAATAAGAACAGTTGTCATCATATGATTATTCACAATTTCTTGCATGCTAAAAAGTAACATCTGTTGCAGCCAAAGCAGAAAGGAAAGAAAACAAAAAAAGCAGACGATGTGAATGTGTGAATTAACAGGCGTCCAATATCACTGATAAGTTATTAATTGCATGAGAAGATTTGATGATTTACAATGGTGTAGTTTTTCTTAAAAATGTGCTGCAGGCGTATTTTTAAGGGTATGTCAGAGTTTCATAATATTTTATCAGATGCAACACTCAGTTTTAAATTGTGTTTGCACTAAATAGATAAGAAAATATTATGTATAATGTTAATCTGGATATGAATTTAAACATACAAACATAAATTGATGCAGTTTGGTGAGTTTGTTATGCTGCACACTCGTTGTGGATGAAGTGGTCCCAGTATAGTGCCCATTTAGAAATCCCTCCGTTAGCTCTCCTATAGACGCAAGTAGCCACATAACAGCACCTATGAGCTAACAGAGCAATAGTACACATCCGTTCATTCATTCTTAAAGTATTGGTGAAATAAAGACAGATAATGCCTCATTTAGAGGCTGCATCGTCCTTGCCCTGTTCACTCCGTTATGTGGATATATGCCGATCGCAAGTTATCTAAATAGCTTCTGAAGGACGCCGACTTTCGCCAAACTGTTCTCGGTGAGTAGATAAACGTATTTCATGCCAGAAATAAACCTAGAGTTCTCCATTAAGTCAAACAGCGTAATCTGTCCTTATCTACATTTGGGGGTAAACTCACCATCAACAAACCTATGTTGTTTATGTAGATTTTATGTAGTTATCTATTTTTTTTTAAATATCTAATAAAACACATTGTTAAGGAGGCAGAATATTTACATTAACATTTGATCCATTACATTCGGTTACCTGGATTCAGCAGAATATAAATAATTTAGTTTTGTATCAGTTCAAAACAGCTTTGTTCACAGAGAGTCTATTCACAACAAAAGCTATTTCAGGATACTTTACCGGTAAAGTTAAATACAAGTCTTACTGTACGCTATCGAATAAATTCTGATCCAGATTTAATCTAATTTATTGTAATCCAAAGCAATTCAATCCAATTATTGATACCTTTACTTCTGTTACCTGCATGTCTTTATAAAATAAGTAAAAATACTGATAGCCAAAGTAAATGACTTACAGACTGAAACTTAACCATTGAGGTCAGGTGTACTTGCAAACATAATGTCCATTTTTATTTAAAGTTAAGAAACTTCTATTCCATCACAAATACTGGTAAAACAAATATGTGTATGTTGATTTCCAAATACTGGAAATCACATTTACGTGCTCAGTTTCTTTGGGCTTGTAAAGTATGGAGCAAAAATGTGTTATATGATCATACAGCTTAAGGTTGTGATTTAAGACCTTTATGTAGACCTCACTTTACTGTGAAAACAAATCTGAAAAAAAACTGTTTAGATGTTTCTTGCAGAGGTTATTCAACAAAGTGTAGACCATCAAGCTCTCAACCATTCCGACAAAGACCTAAACTGCAGATTGACGTCCAAATAGCACCATCATGATGATAAATGTTCCTGACCGATTTGAGTGATTCATATTGGTGGTCAGCAGGAGCCAGTTAAGCGGTAATTGTCCAAAGGTCTGGAACAGTTTAGAAATCTGTTGGCTGGGATGTTTTACATGATAGTTGCATGGAAAACTAAGCCCTTTTCACACTCACATGCACTGTAATACTGAAATGCTCTAGAGATTTTCCAGATCGGAGGCATGTGAGAACACAAGTGTCTGCAACATTTGCGCCAAACTTTTTGCAGAGATTTTCCATCCAGCCCCCTCAAGTAAAATCTCCAGAATGAGATGAATGAGACAAAGTATGAATGTGCCAGGAAATATACACATACGCACGCACACACACACACACACAGGTGGGTGTGTGCTTTGCAGAGTTGTCAGAGTTCTGTTCACATACTGCTGCTTTTCGCTCGATCACACACAATTATTGGGTATCACAATAAGGAGCCTCATCTGCTATTCCCAGCATATTGTAAAGACAAAGATTTTCCACAGGTTAATTTCTGCATCGCATGATGCCTCCTGCACACTGTAGACAACAGTTCCCCTGCATCCCCACCCTCGCGTTTCCAACCCTGAGAGTGCATCTACAGCAGAAAGCCTCCTGCTGTGACATGATTGTATGAACAACAACTGTGGAAAAAGACCGGATCAAACTGTTTGCACATCCTCCTAAAAATCTCTGGCATTTGTGTGTGTGTGAAAACGGCTTAAGTTTAAGGTTTTATTTTTCCCCACAGAGGAGGTCAGAGTACAGGAGGAAGGCCTCAAACAGGACAGCAGTACTCAATAGCCCAAATTATTAACTGTGCATCTGAAAATAAATAGTTTTGGGGTTTAAAAAAAAATTATAATAATAATAAAAAAAAAAATAAATAAAGTAGTATAAAGTAATTGCACTACATATTACCGGAATTAGTGGAATTTGTAGCCAATCGCTCTAACACAGACACAAATCACAGTTTTACACGGGAGCTCCATAAACCAAGTCAAGCTAAAAATCACTGTATGTCAACTATTACCAGTTCAATCTTCCACCACAAACCAAAAACTATTTTCACCACACCACTATACTTTGCAACTAGGTATAAGAGTCCCAAAAAAAGACATAAGATATAAGGTAAAACAACCACAAGGGTAATTAGAACATCAATACAGACACACTTTAAGATACCATTTTTTTGACCAACTGACACACATATCAACTCAGAATTATGAGAATAATGTTCCCTGATAAATCAATGCCCAAACATCCACTCAGATAAACAGGAAGCCTGATAATCATACCAACACTTAGCTTGTAATCCTAATTGTGTCTCTGATTTTTAGGTCAGTGAATTACTGTCTTAAAAACCAGGTCTTTGTGCCAGAGCTCAGTGTTGAATGAAAAAGTGTATGTGTAGGAATACGTTATGACAACAAATAAATTAGAGTATATAAGCTAGAGTATATCAAACTGCAGGCTGCTTATCGTGTTACAATTGAAACAGTGTGAATCAAAATCGCCAGTCCTGAACCCATGTTTTTTTTAAATTGTAATTATTTGTTCCAAAGTCTGGTCCACACTCCTAATACTGGACCTATAACATATTTGAAGATTAGTTCATCTAAAATGTATTTACAGCCTATTAAATCATTTAAATTTGTTCAACTTTGACAGTTTCAGAGTTAAATGCACCTCCTGAGTTTTAAATGTTTAAGAGTTTGCGCAGCTTGACAAATAATTATGCTAAGTAGTAAGTTGATACCTGCTTTCCAACAGCTTTCTGATCACAGTCTTCTCATCTTTTAATTTCAGCATCTTAATGATTTCTACATCTTTCAGACCTCCCTAGTCATAAAACCCGCTGTTCTTATGACCGATGTGTCAGCCAATCAGTGTATTTTGTCACGAACAACCCTGAACTGTAGCATAAATAGTTTTTGTTTTATGTGAGCCTGCAAAGCCTAAAGAGAAAATTCGGGTTTACAAAGAAATAATGTATAAAAAAAACAAACTTATAACCTGCGAAGACGCACAATGCTTGGCTCTGCTGAACTTGGTGTACTCCTCTGGACCAAGATTGCGCTGCAGCCACAATGATAATATTCGACATAATGTCTACAAATGATTTTTCTACTCAAATCTAGGCAAGGGTTCTTGGCTTGCTCAAAGTTTGTGTAAATTTATTCAAACTTTTGCTGTAACTGTCTCATCTCTCACATAGTTTCCTAACCTTTTTCTGGTGAATTTGTCTGGTCGTATTGTTGTTTTCCCCAGTGCACGTATTCCATTCAGTTTCAGCTAGCATCATTTTCATAATCCTGCTTTGATCCTCTCATGTTGCAGGCTTCTTGTTTCAGTTTCTGGAGTTAGTTAAACAGTCTTAAAATCCGCTCCAGTCAAAGCTCTTGACAAATTGGGCCTCTCCTTCTTCAGGTGATCACCATGCATATCCTTTAGTCTATTGGTCTGTTGTAATTTTTTTATTTTAAAAACAACAATGTTTATTGGCAGATTCAGAAAAATGCCAGTAATATTGGCCTTCATTCACCTCTGCTGCGTCCTCCTCTTCCTTCTCATCATAACCTGTTCACCCTTCATAGCGCAAGTGCATGTCAACTCCTCTCCAGATTTTGCATTTTAGAACCACTTTTTCTGGCAATGTGCAAGCCACACTTTCAGGACAAATGCATTATGACTATGATAACTGCAAACATTTAAGATGATAGTAAATAATGCATAATCGCCTCATCTTAATTATCTTCTTTCACATAAAATATTAGCTAGTTGAATCTATCAGATAAGTCAGTTTCTCATAAACATATTCTTAATGCCTTCTCAAATGTTAAGAAGTATCGTTGTTCTCATTCTCAAGTGATCGCCACACCTTTATGTACAAGGCTAAGTGTGTTATTATTTCTCCATCTCCATGGCTGTAACATGTTCAACATTACCTACCACCATTCAGTCAGTGCAGCCTAGCTGCTTCTTCCACTTCCTTGTCATTCATTCTATTCTACCTTCTGCATTCAGTCTGCTAGTGCACGTCAACTGTTGTCAAGATTTTGTAAGGTGAAGTCAAATTAATTTTTATTACATTTTTTTAATCATTTATTTTATTCCTAATGATCTGGATTCTTCTTCTAAGAGCTGCTTGCATCCCTGTGTCCTGCTGTAATGATGTCCACCAAGTGCATTTAGTTTTTGAAAGTGAGTTTTTTGGTTTGTTTTGTCTTAGTTTTCAGTAATTGGTTGTCTTTCTTCGAGAGGGTTACATATACCTTTCATTAGCGGGCTTTTACAGGATGTCAGTCAGGTCGTCATCTTCAATCCTAACTGACAGAATTATTTTTGAGTGAAGCCAAGAATGCCATCCTCTTCTGACCGTTGGCAGCTTGAGCACTATGGTAGACTTGTTCTCTTCTCTTCGAGCCTTCCGCAGGCTCCTATCCTCTATTCTGGCTTTCAGCAGTTTGTGCACTATTGCACTCATTTTCCAACCCTTAACTTTTCTTCTTTTTTGCACTCCTTTCAGCCTCCTTCTCCCACATCCTTTACAACTTCACATCCTTCCCTTGTATGATTTCCATCATACTGGGTTTAATTTTCTGTAATTCAACCACAACATTGCTGCTAAGGTGTTTTCTTTGTGTACTGCAGTTCAGAGGTGTTCCAGCTTCAATCTTTAAGTAAGTTTTTCTTTTTCTTCTTTTAGGGGTCCTGTCCTCTCCCTAGTTTCAACAAAGCCACACTCAGCATGATCTCCTAGGGTAGTTTTCCATTTTCTTTCAATACATTTTGTCACTTTAGTCCAAATAATCTGTCATTATTCAAATTCAATATCAATCAAGCATTTCCAGTGGGCTGATAAGTACAGAAATCAGTATAGTTTAATCAGTTCTGCCTGACAACGTTAAATGTTGTTTCAGTTTGATTTTGCTGTCTGGGATATCATCAGGAACATAATCAGAGCAGGTTTTGAGTCCAGCATCACTGAAAGGTTAGATGTTGTTAAATACCAGATTTAAGCATGGATATACACTACTCACAAAAGGTTAGGATTATTTGGCTCTTGGGTGAAATTTATGGAAAATGTAAAAAGTTATATCATAATATATTATATCATGAAAGTAGGGCATTTAAGTATCAGTGTGCATGGGTGATTTCCTCATCCCAAACAATTTACTAAAACAAAAGCCAACAACAGTATACCACAACAAAAAATGTCAATGTCTCAATAAGTTATCATGTGCCCTTACAGCTTGACAATGACGTCTAATGCTGTTCACAAGTTGACTTATTGTCTGCAGAGGCATGGCATCCCACTCTTCTTGAAGAGTGACCTTCAGGTCATTGAGGTTCTGTGGTACAGACTTACGAGCCTCTACACGGGCGCTCAGCTGATCCCATAGGTCTTCTATGGGATCCAGGTCTGGAGAAAGTGCAGACCACTCCATTTAAGGTACTCCAGTCTCCAGCAGCTGTTCCCTAATGATGCGACCTCAATCAGCTGGAGCATTGTCGTCCATGAAGATGAAATTAGGCCTGTATTGGTCATGCAGGGCAAATGACAGGATTAATGATGTTATCGAGGTAGTATGGGCTTGTCACTGTACCATTCAGAAAGTGTAGGGCAGTTCTGTACTGACTAGACACATCAGTCCACACTGTACCACCACCAAAGGCTCGTCTGGTGACAACAGTGGCTGATGCATAACGCTGTCCTTAACATCTCCATCATCGTTGGTGGCCATCATTTCTGCTCAATGTGAATAAACTTTCATCAGTGAACAGCACTGAGTTCCACTGGTCCCTCGTCCAGCGTAAATGCTCCCTGGCCCATGCAAGACGATGACAATTGCGTCTGGTGGTGTGGTCAGGTACCCTTGCAGGTCGTCTAGCATGCAGACCAATGCTGATGTAAACGGTTCCGAATGGTGTGACATAACACTTGGGTGCCTCTCACCTCCCGTAAATGTGCCCTCATCCGGTTCCGCAGGGCACCGTTCACAATGAAACGGTCATCAGTGTGGGATGTAGCCAAAGGACATCCACTTCTATGCCTTTCTGGGACTCTTCCAGTCTCTCTGTTGCAACCTGCTGATGACACGCTTACACTCTACGCTCAGTGGCCACAGCCGTCTGAGAACCTCCTGTTTAAAGCCTCGCAATGGCGATGTAGTGTTGGTCAGTTGTTAGGTGTCGTATTGGTCTTGTGATGTCAAAATGTAAACAGCATGGTGAGGAGGACTGTTTAAATAGCAATTCTAACCAGGAAATCTATAGGTCGATTCATGGATCAAACACATGTTGTGAATTTTGCGGTTAAGCTCCTTGTTAGAGAACAGCAACTTGTGCAAAAAGTACTGAAACATTGAACAGTTGGACATGTGCATTCAAAAGTTTACAGAAGGTCACATCAAGTTCGCCTGTAAAGGTTATAATGCATTTTAGGTTCATCCTGAAATTTCCCAATAACTTTTTTGTCTTTATCCTTTTTCTTTTCATTTTGATTTAAGAAAGGAAAATAAAAAAAATTTAAAAAACAAGCATTTCTTTTTTAATTTTAAATTGAATTGATGAATTATACATGGATTTCACAATATCATTTGCCATCATCACAACTTATTCGTACTATTCCTATTCTTACCTTTTCAATAAGTTTCCTTATTCCATGTTGCCGTAATACACTCTATAGAAATCCTCTTTTCTCATTTCCATATGCCTTTTGGCATCTAACTGCTTGCACATACTTTCAGCTAACAGACCATTCAAAACTCAAAATAGACCGTTAATTTAGAGGACTGCTTACATTTAAGTTTTCCATAACCACCATTACTCGAGAAACAAATCTTTTATTTCTTGATATTGAATGAATGGACTGAATGTCAAATTATCAAACATACCCTATTTCAAATCCTTCTCCTTCCACATAGAGAAACCGCTCAAACTTTAAAATTTTCACAAGGCACTGGGGTATTGAACTAATTCAGAAAATTCATACTCAAAGTTTTATGTCCAAGTTGGCTCATTTCAGTTTAAAAAAGGGACTCTATGAGATGGACATCTGACAATATGGGAGAAGGCTAATAACTTTTTTCCTTAACCTGTTAGTGTCTCTGTAATTTTTACTCTACAGGCATAATTTTACAACCAAAACTTGTTGTCCTAGAAGCCTCTGAACCAAAGGTGTACCATCCAGCTGTTCAGTTTGTCTGAATATAAACAAAGAGCAGGAATTTTGCCAAAAAGTAAGAGTAACTTTTTTTTTCCCCTTTTAAACTCACTTTGATATCAACAATCGTTAAATCCCAGATAACCAAATGACAATGTGTGATGTATGTATTCAGCACAGCCTTGTTGTGCCTACTTTCCCCTACAAAGAAGACGGTTGAGGAACATAACTGGCACACAGAAAACACAGCAGCTGTTAGTACTGACAGCACAGACACACAGACATGCAAACACAGAACATTTATATCAAACAGAAGGTCTGGTTTCAGTACCATGTTTTGAAGAACTTAAATAACATTTATCACGTCTGCAACAAAATGTTTCTATAATACATGCAACACACATGAATTGAGACAAATTTCAACAGATCTCCCCAGAAATACTATTACTCAGGAGTGGGTTAATGTGAGTTGGTGATTGGTCATTTCAGAATCCGTTGGCAGTTCATTCCTGTTGGTCAATTCCGACTCATTTCACATGCACTAAGACACAAGGCAACACAGAAATCTCACACACACACACCACCTCATACATATACACACATAATATGCCACACATGCAGAACATAAACATGACAACACACCAACAAACACCAAATATCCTTCAACTAACACACAAAGGTCAATTCACCTGTCCCAGGCCACATTCTAACAATTTTATAAAAGCATAAATATACTAACGCATTCTTTTTCAGGTTATTTGCTCAATATTTTCACCACTGTAGTTCATGTTTTTCCCAATCAAAAACATTACTTTTTTGCCTTAGAATCCAAATGATATCCCTGTTTTGGAATATTTGAATGAATATTTCATTTTGTTATTATATAACTATGCTTTAGCTAAGTTATTATTCCAAATACACACCTAATTTAAGTGATTCAATGAGATAACAACATTGCCTTCTTCTTTACACACTAACTTATGCGACTTTTGTTCTTACAGGACAGAACATTCTTAAAATGCTATTCAGCTCTCCAACTATCAAGTCAAAATTTAAAAACTGTTTCAGGAAGTTCAGCAAAGATCATTTAACTGACATAATTCAGAAATAAGTATTCACACCATTTTGTGTTTGTTTTTAGCAGAAGTAGCATTGTTCAGTTGTTTTCCCTTTTACCTTTGACCAGACACTTTGTATCCAATATCACTGATGTTTGAATGAAAGTCAACTACAGCCACTTTACTCATAAATTAGCTTGATAAGGTTGTTGGTTATAACCTTTATAAACCATTATAAATTCACTAATCATTTACCTCCAAACAACTGGAGGTTGGAGTTGCCCGTGGTGAGAGGCGCAGAGCAGGTGTGGGCATACTTATTGCCCCCCAGCTGTGTGCCAGTACATTGGGGTTTACCCCAGTGAACGAGAGGGTAGCCTCCCTCCGCCTTCGGGTGGGGGGACGAGTCCTGACTGTTGTTTGTGCCTATGCGCCAAACAGCAGTTCAGAGTACCCACCCTTTTTGGAGTCTCTGGGGGAGGCACTGGAGAATGCTCCTACCGGAGACTCCCTCGTTCTGCTGGGGGACTTCAATGCTCACGTGGGCAATGACAGTGAGACCTGGAGGGGTGTGATTGGGAGGAACGGCCCCCCCGATCTGAACCAGAGTGGTGTTATGTTGTTGGACTTCTGTGCTGGTCATGGACTGTCCATAACGAACACCATGTTCAGACATAAGGGTGTCCATATGTGCACTTGGCACCAGGACACCCTTGGCCGCAGTTCGATGATCGACTTTGTGGTTGTATCATCGGACTTGCGGCCGTATGTCCTGGACACTCGGGTGAAGAGAGGGGCGGAGCTGTCAACTGATCACCACCTGGTGGTGAGTTGGCTCCGCTGGTGGGGGAGGATGCCGATCAGACCTGGCAGGCCCAAACGTATTGTGAGGGTCTGCTGGGAGCGTTTGTCAGAATCCCCCGTCAGAAGGAGCTTTAACTCCCACCTCCGGCAGAGCTTCAACCATATCCCGGGGGAGGTGGGGGACATTGAGTCCGAATGGGCCATGTTCCGTGACTCCATTGCCGAGGCAGCTGATCGGAGTTGTGGCCGTAAGGTGGTCGGTGCCTGTCGTGGCGGCAACCCTCGAACCTGCTGGTGGACACCAGTGGTGAGGGAAGCCGTCAAGCTGAAGAAGGAGTCCTATCGGGCCTTTTTGGCCAGTGGGACCCTGGAAGCAGCTGATAGGTACCGACAGGCCAGACGGGCTGCGGCTTCGGCGGTTGCTGAGGCAAAAACTCGGGCCTGGGAGGAGTTCGGTGAGACCATGGAGAACGATTTCCGGACGGCCTCGAAGAGATTCTGGTCCACCATCCGGCGTCTCAGGGGGGGGAAGCGGCTCACAGTCAACACTGTTTACAGTGGGGACGGGGCTTTGCTGACCTCAACTAGGGATGTTGTGAGTCGGTGGGGGGAGTACTTCGAGGAACTCCTCAATCCTACCAACACGTGCTCGGAAGAGGCAGAGTCGGAGAGCTCGGAGACGGGGCCTCCCATTTCTGGGGCTGAGGTTGCCGAGGTGGTCAAAAAGCTCCTCGGTGGCAAGGCCCCGGGGGTGGATGAGGTCCGTCCTGAGTTTCTCAGGGCTCTGGATGTTGTAGGGCTGTCTTGGCTGACACGCCTCTGCAGCATCGCGTGGACATCGGGGACAGTGCCTCTGGACTGGCAGATTGGGGTGGTGGTCCCCCTCTTTAAAAAGGGGGACCGGAGGGTGTGTTCCAACTATAGGGGTATCACACTCCTCAGCCTCCCTGGTAAGGTCTATTCGGGGGTATTGGAGAGGAGGATCCGTCGGATAATCGAGCCTCGGATTCAGGAGATGCAGTGTGGCTTTCGTCCTGGCCGTGGAACAGTGGACCAGCTCTATACCCTCGGCAGGATCCTGGAGGGTGCATGGGAGTTCGCCCAACCAGTCTACATGTGTTTTGTGGACTTGGAGAAAGCGTTCGACCGTGTCCCTCGTGGAGTCCTGTGGGGGGTGCTCCGGGAATATGGAGTGCCGGACCCCTTGATAGGGTCCGTTCGGTCTCTGTATGACCGGTGCCAGAGTTTGGTCCGCATTGCCGGCAGTAAGTCGGATACGTTTCCGGTGAGAGTTGGACTCCGTCAGGGCTGCCCTTTGTCACCGATTCTGTTCCTAACTTTTATGGACAGAATTTCTAGGCGCAGCCAGGGCGTTGAGGGTGTCCGATTTGGCGACCTCAGAATCGGGTCTCTGCTTTTTGCAGATGATGTGGTTCTGTTAGCGTCGTCAGGCCGTGACCTTCAGCTCTCACTGGAGCGATTCGCAGCCGAGTGTGAAGCGGCTGGGATGAGAATCAGCACCTCCAAATCCGAGACTATGGTTCTCAGCCGGAAAAGGGTGGAATGCTCTCTCCGGGTCGGGAATGAGATCCTTCCCCAAGTGGAGGAGTTCAAGTATCTCGGGGTCTTGTTCACGAGTGAGGGACGAATGGAGCGGGAGATTGACGGGCGGATCGGTGCGGCGTCTGCAGTGTTGCGGGCTCTGCACCGACCCGTCGTTGTGAAGAGGGAGCTGAGCCAGAAGGCGAAGCTCTCTACTTACTGGTCAATCTACGTTCCCATCCTCACCTATGGTCACGAGTTGTGGGTAGTGACCGAAAGAACAAGATCGCGAATACAAGCGGCCGAAATGGGTTTCCTCCGCAGGGTGTCTGGGCTCTCCCTTAGAGATAGGGTGAGAAGCTCAGTCATCCGGGAGGGGCTCGGAGTAGAACCGCTGCTCCTCCGCATTGAGAGGAGTCAGATGAGGTGGCTCGGGCATCTGGTTAGGATGCCCCCTGGGCGCCTCCCTGGGGAGGTGTTCCGGGCACGTCCCACTGGGAGGAGACCCCGGGGAAGACCCAGGACACGCTGGAGAGACTATGTCTCTCGGCTGGCCTGGGAACGCCTCGGGGTCCCCCCGGAAGAGCTGGAAGAAGTGGCCGGGGACAGAGACGTCTGGGTTTCTCTGCTCAAGCTGCTGCCCCCGCGACCCGACCCCCGGATAAGCGGCAGATGATGGATGGATGGATTTACCTCCAAACACTTAAGTCCTACATATACATACAAGATCATGTTGCTTTAAAAACAAATATAATGCTAAATGCCATTTGGTTTGTTGCACAATACCATCTGTTAAGTCTACCAAAAGAAAAAAAACCAAAACACTTAACTGGATAAATTATCCATCATTCAAAGTCTTGTGAAATAACTTAAACCATTTAGGTGAAAAAAAAAAAAGTTCCATTTTGATAACCTGGAATTTGGAATCTCACTAATCTCATAAAAATCCATGCCCTGTGAGGCAAATGTACAAGAATACATTTTCCCCAAACAATCTGTGGCAGCAGCCTCTTTCACCAAGGAAAAATGTTATGTCCATCTAAATCTTTCAAGGAAAATTGTCGTAGTAGTAGTGACAAGGACTGCAATGCATCATGAATTGTGCAGCAAAAGTTTGGAAAATCTTTCAAATAAACATGCAACAAAACAAAAGAGGAGCATAGCATTGTAGATTGGTGACACAAAATAGCTCATCCTATTTATTCTTGTGTTTCAGTTCCAGATTAAATTAAGTGGATACAGGGTCTATGATCTCTCCCTTCTCCCTGGTAATTTGCAAGCTTCACTTATCTTTCCCAGAGTGATTTCATTTGGCTTCAAGTGGTTTGGAGAGGAGAATAACACCAGATGAAACCAACTTAAAAACAAGGTTTCTCAGAATTTCCAGTCTCTTGTGGATATTAAGTGTGGTGATGTCAAACAAGTAAGGCTCTCCTTGGCCATTTCAAATGTTAAAAAGCTGTGGCATATATCTGTTTTAGAAACAACAAAAGGAAAGCATTAGCAGCTGAACTTGAAAACAATAAGTTCTTCCCCTGCAATCTATGATAACAGTTTTCTGGTAATTTGGGTTTGCCCAAAATGTGGGGAAATTGAAGAAAGCAGCAAAGATGATGAAGAGAGAAGGACAGGCCATTATTTCACAGAGCATGAGGACAATAGCACAAATACAACAACCTACCGATTCCTGCTGAAGTGCTCTCTTGTTTGATTACTCCTGCCCCCACTCTCCTACTCTTCTCTTCCTGCCTACAAGAAGTGATTTGTGTGCATTCCTGTTGCTTTTTGGGTTTAACACCAGGGGATCTGAGCCACAGAGGGCAACGTGTGTGCATCAATCTATATACACAACTATTGGACCAAGAGCTTATGCATTCATTCACAGCTTATGCTTGAGCATGCTTACACAGAAGCGTGACCATGCGTCTATAAACTTTTCTGTTTTTATTCATGTGGCCTAGGTAGAGACCATATTCCATCTTCAAAACGCACGGTGGCATCATCAAATGATTCACCCCTTTCATCTCCTTCTACTGCTCTCAGTTACTCCAGCTTCCTCGCCTTGCCTAATGGATTTTCAAATGCAGGTACACAATTTCTTTCAAGACTTGACGGGCATTTTCCTTTGTGTTTAGGGATGAGGATCAAGCCCTGAGTGGTTCGCTGTTGATGGTGTTGTTGAAGGATTCTGCATTCCGAGCAGGAGCAGCTGAACTTATTTGAAAAAGCCAAATGTGAGATGTGTGCATGTACATTTCCACATGTAGCCAGTCAAAACAACTGAAATACTTTTTTGTGAGCAATTTTTGCTTTTGTAAGTGTTGGCTAGTATTCTATTCTACAGTAAGAAATGAAAATTAATTTTTTTATTCGAAAGAGATTTTATGACGTTAATTTTCTCTTGTGCATTTTCTGTGTTATAGCGTAGTATGTTCTTTCATCCTCCCTGTCTCCCCTCTAATCCCTCTGCCTCAGTAATTTTCCCCACTCTCCCTGCCTCTGCTCCACCTGCCAGCCACTCCTCCCTAATCAGCCCAACTACACTCACCTGCAAGCTGAGCTGCAGCTCATGCCCAATCAGCCCTGCATATAAGCCTCTCCAGCACTAACACCCTTGCCAGATTGTTCACCTGCATCCATGTAAGACTTTCCAGCATTCATTACCTACCTGATCTTTTGTTGCTGACCCTGCCTGCCTCCGATCTGCCCTCCCCACCTGCCTCCCTGTGATCTTACCGGCCTTCTGTTCCTGACCACATGCTCTGCCCCAGCGTCTCTGGCGTCTTTCTGTTCTTCTGGCTACTCCTCCACCTGGCCCTGGCTCCTCTGCTGCTCGCTCTTCGTCGTCACCTCTAGAGCATCGGCGGGCTCTTCTGGCTCTGGACACCTCGCCTACCTCGTCTTCCCTTTACTCCGGGCTGCTAAAGAACTGAACTGTACAGGTCCGAGGGCTCAATGGATACATCAAGGATTAGTTGGTCTCCTTTGATCCTCTGCCTTCCCTTGACGGACTCATCAAGCTAACCTCTAGGCTGGACAGACGCATTCAGGATAGGGGAGCTACACCAGGAGGGATGCACCAGCGTCCCATCTATGCCTCTACTGCGGCCAGGCTGGGCACTTCGTCTCCCATTGTCCAGTAAAAAAAAAAAAAAAGGGCTCAGCAGTGGAGAGGAGCGTTCTGCTGAGCCAGACCCAAGACTCTGTCCCTTGCCTATGATCTTCGTTTCACATCCAGCTTCTGTTGGCAGGGGGCTCTCACACCTTCGCCACCTTCATTGACTCTGGGGCTACCCTGCCCCCGAGGCCAGAGAGAGGCCATGGAGGCCTACATTAAATGGCGCCTTAGCTGCCAGGATCATCCGTCCCTCCTTGTCATTAGTGATGCAACGGATCATCATTGATCCGTTCGGATCAATATCTTCGGTTCGGCACGCACGTGATCCATCGAATTGATTTATGGGGAAAAAAAAAATGTTGTCCCTGCATCAACCACAGGGGCCTCAATGACATCACTAACAACAATCGTCACCCCCTCCCACTCGTTGCTTCGGCCTTCGAACTGCTTCAGGGGTCTACAATTTTCACCAAGCTGGATTTCCACAACGCCTATCTTCTGGTCCAGATCCAGGAGGAGGACGAGTGGAAGACTGCCTTCAACACACCCACTAGACACTACGAGTACCTGCTCATGTCCTTCGGCCTCACCAATGCCCCGGGCGTTTTTCAGGCTCTCAATGACATTCTGTGAGCCATGCTGAACAAGTACATGTTCGTCTACTTGGATGACCTCTTGATTTTCTCTTGGTCCAAGGAGGAACATGTTTATCATGTTGAGAATGTGCTCCAATGCCTGCTGGAGAACTCTCTGTTTGTAAAGGCTGAGAAGTGTGAGTTCCATGCCACCTTCGTCTCCTTCCTGTTGGTACATCATCGGTGAAGACTGCATGGAGATTGATGCCACCAAAGTCTTTGCCGTCACCTCCTGACCCACCCCTGAAAACAGCTGCAACAGTTCCTGAGGTTTACCAACTTCTACCGAAGGTTCATCTGGTGGTACAGCACCATGGCCACCCCACTCACCTCCTTCAAGGTATCCTTCCGTTGGTCGCAGGCAGCCGAGGAAGCGTTCCAGCACCTCAAGGCCCGGTTCACATCAGTTCCCATCCTCCTGGTTCCCAACAGGCAGTTCCTAGTGGAGTTGGAGGCCTCCGATGTGGCATCCATAGAATTATTCTCTGCAAAATCTGGCTTAAAGGCTCCAGTGTAGTCCCAAGTAGGGACAACAAGCTTTTTCTTCTTTTTTTTTTTAAAAATCAGTTAAGTTTCTTTTATTTATCTTTTAAGTTTCCTCCACTCTACAGCAATTTAAAAAAAAAAAAAAAAAACTGAGCCTGTTGTTTATTGATTACAGCTCTACATTCAACACTATAGATCTACATAGACTGGTCTATAAGCTCATGAATCTGGGGCTGAACTCCTCACTCTGCTCCTGATGTCATGGCAAAGACAATGACCATGGACTTCAGGAGGGAGAAGCAGAGGAGCTATCAGGATTTATGAGACTTCAGTGGAGAGAGTAGATAGTTATAAGTACATCTGCATGCACATCTTTGAGGAACTGACATGGACTATCCACATCTCCACCATGGTAAAAAAGGCAAGGCCATAACTGTACCACCTCAAATGGCTAAGGAAATCTCTACAGCACCGCAGAGAGCCTTTTACACCGCAGTAATAGTCTGTGCTCGCCGGGAGTATCACCACTTGGCGAAGCAGCTGTACTACTGCCATGGACAGGAGAGCTCTCCAGAGTGATCCGTTGTGCATTCGCTGTCTACCCCGCAAGATATCCACACCAGGTGGTGCCAGAGCCAGGAAGATCCTGAAGGGCATTCACCACCCAATTAATGAACTTTTCCAGTGGCTGCCCTCTAACAGGTGCCTCTTCTCCTGCATTTCCAGAACAGAGAGATGAAGGAAGAGCCCCCCCTCACAACAATAACAAAAAGGTTTATTTGGCAGAGAACCCTCTGCAGCCATACCTTCACCCACTATGAATGTATAGTATGTAACCATTATGGTCAGTATCAGAGAAGCTGATCTGAGTTACCAAACTCATGTCAACCTGTATGTAACCTGTATGTAGGTTTCTTGAAATCAAAACGGCAATGCCTTCTAATTAAGTGGTGAGCACTGACAGCCTGGTATCACCTACATTTGGTTCCTACTTGTTACAAGTGCCATGTCCTGAGGGTTTCTGTCAGACATAGTGCTCTGTGAAAAGTATGACATGTCCCTTTATGTCCTCATTTATCTCTCCTTGACAACTATTTTCTTTAAATCATGCTCAGGAAGAAAATGAGGGTGCGTTCGGCTGAAGGGAAAAACAGCATCTAACTACACATGTGAGACGAGGCATAAGAGAGTGACCGTATGAGCAAATGAGGGACTGAAAGAATGAGATGTTAATAAAATGTATTTTCTGTACATCCCGTATTATTATCTACCAAGCAGGGAGAGTGATATCTTCCTACACCAACACCTGAGCCAGCAATCCACAACCTCGAACTTCACACCAATTACAGCATACACATCAGCTACGATTTTTATTTAACACACACAGTATCCTGCAATTAAAACCTCAAGACCCTGTTGTAGATTCAATATACATTTGGTGAACACTTATACACTGAAAAAAAAGATTAATTTACAGAGGATAAGGCAAGGAGCTGTCAACCTAATGAAAAGCTCTCAGAGGTTGAAAAACGAGTAAAAAGAAAGTATGCAGAAAGAGTGTAGGGCAGCCAACTAAAACATGGGAGCACATAACTAATGAAATAACTGCTATAGCCTGGTTAAAAACATGGTTTAGTCCAGCGAAAGGCCTAGACTGCTCAAATAGAGGTTGTTCAATATTTCTATGAAGGTGAAGGGGAAAGAGATTTCACAGGGATGTTCTAGCTCATTAAAGCAGAACCCTTAAAAAAATCTATTTAGCTGTATTAGCCTTTCTTGTATTATTATTTGCAACAGTTTAATAACATAACTGGCCAAGGAACCATAACTAGCTAGATTATAACAACACTTCTGCATGTATGACAACATTTCTGGGAGAACACTTCAATGGACTCACTGACACTACTGATTAAGCGCTGCAATTTATTGTAGACTGTGCTGTTATTTGCAAGCAAAATAAAAAAAAAATAAAGTTTTTTTTAATTTTCACATTAAATAGCTTTGTTACTGCACATGTTGCATAACACCAGCAGAAGGAGCGGAGTGTCTTCTCTAAAACATGCCCATTAGCCATCAGTTTGTGCAAGCAAACTATAATTACACATAAAAAATATATACCATTTTTAATTGGTCGTGAGAGCAACTGAAGGCCCGTTAAGATAATATTTTCATTGTAAACCTTGTAAACATTGTGTACCTACCTTAGCCCTAGTGTCAAAGGGCTATGTGTCCAAAAGTGTTCTATTAAAGTGTTGCTGTGCTAATAATTAACCCCAACTCAGAATTGAAAAAACAGTCTACAGTCTAAATCTTAAACTGAGTGATCACCTGTTACTGCTGTCTGTGGAAGGTCTCTTATCGCTTCCTCCTCCACATACTTTTAAATACAAAGCACCTTTAACTTTAGATGTGTTTGAACTTAACTTTAAAATGCTTTTAACCCTCCCATAAACCTTGGACAACCTGTAATTTTCTCCATTTTTTTTTTGACTGAGCAAACTGACATTGCAACTTAAATTTAGCAGACAAACTTTTTGTCCATTCTGACAGAAGACTCTTGAAGTCCCTTCAATTACCCCCCACTAAACCTGGATTTACAGAAAGACATTTGTCACAAAACTGCAAAAACATCCCTCTAGAGCAGAAGTATTTAGCATGCTTTGCTAAATCTCTGTGCCACACCATGGGATCTGTCAAGTAGTTTGAGGTGCATCACAATCAGCCTAATTAGACAGGTGTTTGTGATCCATTATAGCACAAAACCGTTATGTCAGTAAAAGAGACCCAAAAACAGCACGAAACCCCCAAAACTCTGGTGATGGATTATTGCAGCAGTTAAGATGGAAAAGAAGGTTTTTACATGTCAGAGTTTAGAAAAATTAAGATGGGAGAGAGAAAAAAAAAACAGAAAGAGAGGGAAGGAGATTAGAGAAGAGTAGCACTCACAGTATGAGGTAAGCCACAGTCATCACTTGTCAACCCCCCAGAGAGCAACAGAGTCAGACATTAATACTCCACTCAACCTCAAATGACTCTATTATGCAAAGAAGAAAAACAAAATGAGCAGTAAACAGCAGTAAACTAATAATGCTTTACTTCTATTTGTTTATGTACCCCGTTAAATGGAAAGTAAAAAAATATTTGTAATAATTATATAGATAGATGAAAACAGCGATTTTCACACTGAAGAAAGTAAAAGCATTTTTTTCCTTTGTTTATCAAACTTTTATGTGAATCAACAATGACCAAAGGCAGTGGTTCCCCTTAGTGACACTTCACTCAACAGACACTTGATACTCAAACAGTGAAAGAAAAACAGTGAGAGCATTGCTGTAAATTTGCAAAAAAGATTGCTTTATTTCAATAATCTTGTTTTCACATGCAAGGAAAATTTTAACTGAAGCAAATTGGATTAATACAGAGACCTGCAATTACATATTCACCGACATGTTTCTGCAAACACTGACGCGTGTTGTTTCTAGGAGCTTTGAAAACAAAGCTTTGCATTTGGCATGAAGATATGTTGGTTTTAAGGGGCTTACAAGTGATACCTTAAGTAATACAGGAGTAAACCTCAGTCAGTGAAAGTTCAAACTCCATAATCGAAGTTCTCTCCCAAGGGTCATAACCTTATCAGAGACAAGCATGCACACACTGGCAAAGCACAGAAAAGCCTTTCTTCACCTGTTATTGGATGAGACACACAAGCCTGGGGTGAGGCACTCAATGAATAGATCCTTATTGATTTCACCTAAATGATGTGTACTGTAGGGCCAATTCAGTCTCTCAACAACTCACTCATACTGCAACTCTCCAACAAGCAACTGACCCCTACCAGTAACAGGATACACACACACAGTTTGAATCTTCATTACACCACATGCACATAGATCCAGCACAAACTCTCCTCCTACCACTCCAAGCTCTCCTAAATGACCTCATGAAGTAGGGTGAGGCTCTTCACACATCTAGCAACAGTGGTGGAAACAGAGCAAAATATCCTCTCATTGATCGGTTGACAGCACCAAAAGGTCAACAAGGCAACATTCTCAGCAGGCTGAATGGCCCACATCGGGTCCTGTTGGCAGCCGATGAACCAGTGTGAAAACTACCGAGTACTTGAAAGAGATGAGCTAAAGCGTGTGAGCAATTTCAACAATTGGAGGGTTTCGATTCCATTTTGTCTGACTTGAGTTTGTTTGGTAACGTGCTCGCAGTTTCAGTTTTCCCCTTTGACGAATTTTACAACACAGATATTTCAGGAGATTAATTCAACTATGTGAACCATTATTACTTAATGAATGATCAGTTAAACATAAACTATGTTAATCTTAAATGGTTTTTGCCTTTCCTGACCTTTTTCTGACTCACAATTGGGCTGGTCATAGTTAAAGAACTGTCACGTAAAATAAATTTAGGATGAGTACGATCATGGTTGCATAATCATCATGATAGTCTTCATATGTCTGCATAGATACAGCTAGATAAAAGTGACAATTTAAAACATTAACAGAAAAGATGGATATAGTTTGATTTAATTCCAACTATTAGTTTATTTGCTCCAAGTGATCCTAAATAAAGAGTTAAAAAAAAAAAAAAAGATTTAAATATAAATTTAAAAAATAAAAATTTACCAAAGATAGCAAGTTGACTTAAGTCAGCTGATGCTGTGGTGAGAGAAGATGTGGTTCAGACATCTACTCTCAATGGAGGCATTTTGCTTTTCACCTGATTACACCTCTACCCTCCGAACTACAAGCAATCGATTTTTTTAAGATAATTTCTAAACTTCAAAATTTATCCCATTTCACAATTCTATAGAATAGTAAACAAAACAAAAAAGCAATGTTTGCTAAACTGCACATCATTTATGAAATCAGCATTTGCTCAAAACTTGTTTCACATGCAAGTACAAGTGGACTGTTACTGGTCTTACAACTTCATCCAATCATGAGGCTGTACATATATCGTCATAATTCCAGAATTTATATTGTAGAACAACATGACCTACAAGCTGCTTTTCTTTAGGTTTCGGTACTTGAAGATATGACTTCTAATTCAGCATATTTTCATGGCTTTAGATTTCATGACTTACCAGGGTGTATTCATTTCTATGTGAACTTGTATAAATACATGCTAGGACATTGGTGCATTGTGTGCGTGTTTGCATTTATGTGTGTCACTGGAGTAATTAGGAATAGGATAGAGGTAGAGATCAAAAGAAGCACTTTACACCCTTCGTTTCAGTTCTGAAACAAGTGTCTCTGCATGTATGTGTGTATATGTGCTTGTGACGATCTCCTCCAAGCTTTGATGCTATAAGCTTTGCCGGTTAATGTACTACGGATAAAAATACTACACCATGTAATCTGGCATTTATCCCTCGAGAGCAGAAGCCCAAAATGTGACACATGTCAAAAGGAAGGAAGACGGGAAGGGGAGAACAAGAACAAGTGCAAGCGGGAGGGGGGACCGGGAGGAATCCTGGTGGCATGAGACCAGGAGGCTGCGTTTGTTCTTCTACCCTGAGATGATTCTAAAGTTGTCAGTGATTTGGCATGTGCAAATCAATTCCCACTAATTATAAATTAATTCTGCAGAGTAAAAGACAAAGACGACAGATACACAGTTCCACAGAGATCCATTACAAATGTACTTTGCAGAGATACTGCAGCACAACAGAAACTGAATAAAGCAGTACAGCAAACAGTTCCACAACCTTCTCATTCAGTCAGAAACAGGTTAAGATCATTTGTGAAATAAAAGCCACAAAAGACTTTTTTTCATATGAATAATACTGTCATTTGAAAAATGACAGTATTATGCAAAAAACACTTTTTATACTTTTTAAAAGCAGTATCCCAATTTTTATGTTTCTCCATTGTGCAGTTTCCTTGTCACGGCATTAACCCAAAAGCCTGTGTCTGGCTTAAAAGGTACATAGATGAAAAGATGCATAAGAGTCTCAAGTGGAGCACTTCCACTGGAAAACAAAGGATACTATCATGTAGACAAAGAGTGCCACACTGTGCTATAGCTCTGGATGATGAACATATGGTGTAGAGGAGACTGGATTCAATAACTAATGGACACTGGCATGAGAATCTTTGGAACCGTTTACTGGCAAATATTATAGCAGTTTGAAAAACATATTTGAAATGTTCAAAAAAAAAAAAAAAAAGTGAATAAATTCTATCCAGACCCTCCTGCCACAGCTGTTCACACTAGGAATATACAAAAACACAGGGATGCCTAACAAATAAAAGGCAGTATTAAACCAAGATGCAGACCAACTGTCAGTCATACAACATATTACCCTTGCAAATGGCATCCAGCTATATTACTTATTACTGCATGTAAAATATGAACGTTAGATCTGGTAGCAGATGCACAATTGTTTATTGCTGATCAGACTCTGGACATGGTTCCAAACAAAAAGCTCCAAACATTTATGTAAATCCGAGAAGATCAACAAGGATTCAGTATGAAATTTGGGGCCCAGATAAAAGCCTAAGTGTCAGTGAACGGTGTCTGATAGAACCAAGCACAATACAACAGTGCAAATGTGGCTGCATTCTCCTTCAGCTATGAGTAGTCAGCATACGTTGTCAAAATCAGAACTGGGGCAGTACTGCAAACCATTTTCATAAGGTGAGACTGTAAGCCAGTTAAAGTGAGCGTTGAGTTTATGTGGAAACTTAACAAGACAAGGAAGCAGTCGCAGACAACTATCAAACCCATGGCTTCTTCGGTACACAAACTTTATACCAACGTGGCCTAAATGACAAGAGTCAAGAGTTCCTCACCTTCATGAAGTGACATGTTGGATATTCTTCGCAGCAGCATTCATCCCTTTTTTCTCAGGACAGTCCTCCTTTTGATCCATGAAAAGAGCTCAACGCAAACGATGGTAGTTTTCACTCTTCTTCAATGACACCAAATTTTTTTTTGTTGTTTTTTTTTTTTTCCAGAAACAATTATAAACGCGTATAAACTAAAGTAAATAATATTTCCTCACGGTTAAGCCCAAAAATTCTATGCCAAAGAATAAAGAAGCGGATCGCAGCTTTGATTGACTAATTACTTACACCTGTGGTGTTTCGGCTCTCGAATCAATGCGACGCATTTTCGTTATGGGGGAATGGACATTAACAGTTACAAAACAAGCTGTTGTCAACCATTCGTGCTCGCAATGCTATGGACATAAGTCCCCAGATATTCGAAGCCGCTAACTAGTTAGATCCACCTATAATCCACACATCCACCTCTTTTTAAACTAGTAAAGTAAAGTTAGTCTATTTACAGGGTCACTTGGACAATCTTCTAGCCAGCCAGCTGAGACTTTACTTCCCTTTGGCAAGTAATGTTGCACAGTCAGAATGAATGAGTATGTTTTTTTTTTATTATTCTTATGAAGCATAAGTCTTCTCCTCTGACCTATATTGGCTGTAAACGTTAACAATGCTGTACAAACAACTGTCAAATGATCAGAATTACTGCACCCTCATATTTATTGAAAGTCTCACTCAGCAGAGTAGAACGGGCAGGGCCACGTTTTAATATATTAGCATGGAAATATATCTACTTATGATAGAAACGAGGAGAATTAATGAAGGTAAAATGAGTGACTGATTTTGTTAGTAAGTGAGACAGCTGTTTGAGGCAGAAGGTGCAGGCCTGAGCAAACAAGTGAGGGAGGATAAGAGATGGTAGAATGAGAGCTAAGAATGAAGACCATATGTCAGTTGGCTCTAATTGAGCGTTTCTCCTTTATTCTTCCATTGCTATCAATATATACCTCCAGGCTCCATTGGGAGCATGCTAGCTTCGTATCACATGGAAAATGAGAGTGATGTATGATAACAGGAGAAGACACTTGTCTTTTCTTCTTCCCGAGTTCTTACCCAAAGTCTCCGTGGCTCACTTATTGGTTGATGTTTCTTCAAGCTTTGAGGTACTTAACTCACCAAATCAGCTTAAACACTGCAAATGGTTAATGCATGAAAGAGCGAGGGGCAAAGTACTTTCATTACTTGGGGTTGATTTATATAAGGGCTTCTGAAGGTGGGGGTCAGACTCTCCTGGGGTGACATGGAGCCAGTTGGCATTTTGAGGAAGGATACCATCCCCTTTGTTATCAAAATGACTGTAATACATTGCCCTTGTCAACAGGCCATGTGTGTATTGGTTTATGATATGGAAGCAGGAGTTGCTCCCACTGGACAATCTCACCAGATAAAAGGATAAAATTTGACCTAATCTTGCTGTTCGAATGTTTCTTGCTTGTATTAATTAATCAAATATATAGTTCTGACCTTTTTAACACGTGTGAATACACGTCTATAAGAATATATTTAACTTTGCTGTTAGGATGCATAACATGCAAAGGTTAAATATGATCATGGCAGTGCAGAGCTGTGCATTTTTCTGTCTAAAAGCAAGTGAGTTTTTTTTTTTGTTGTTGTTGAACGATGTTGTTTTTCCATGCCCATGGGAACTTTTGATTTACAATATTATTTTGTACTGAGTGGCTGATTGTTTTTTTTTTGTTTTGTTTTTTTTAGCAGAGTACCACTTGAGACATGACAAGAAATTACCAGAAACTAGAAAGAAAAGAAAAAGTTTACCATTGCCATTTATTTGATTTTATGTCAGCACTATATAAAATGGTATGTTGTTCATTTCAGGACCAAGCGTGGATTTTTAATGAGTACTGGAAACTGCACTTAAATGATGTGTCTGCTCACAGAATATTACTCACTGGGCACATACATGAGTTTTTTTGTTTTGTTTTATTTTTTGCTCTGACTTTGAATGCAGGTGGGTAGACATTCCCCTTTGTCCACCAAAGGAAAAGCAAGACCCCCCCCCCCCCGCTCTTCCCAACTGACTATCCACTATTGGTTAAATCTGAATGAATTCATGGCCTCAATCATCTTCTGATAATGCTGCCATGTCTCTACTTGTGGTTCTGTGTGTTTCGTGTCCATCTCACCCTCATAAAATGGATAAAGTGTCATGTCCACATCGAGATATTTCTTTGTTAGGTACTTGCTGTTTTAACCACAGTGAAGATGAATGCAGTCTGTGAGCCCAGTAATGCATCATGACACTAGAATAGACTATTTGTTGTTTATTTTGATTTTATCTCATAAAGTAGGTCACTTAATATAGCTTTGCATTTAGAATGCTCAAAGCATGGCACAGAGTCTGTAAGACAGAATGAAAGGTGCTGGAATTTACTTAAGTTATTGATTGCGCAACAGTATGTTGCAAATATGAGAATAAGAAATTTAATAAGGACCGCAGATCCTCTAGAAAGAGCCAAAGAAGGCATATTACTGGATAACTTTGAGTTCAATCTTCCACACATTTTCATCATTTTACGTCTGCGGAATAAAAGCTGTGGAATGCAAATGCTGAATATATATCAAAAAACAGATTTTGTCAGACCATTTGGGCAATGAGAAGCAGGTGGAGTGCAGAGTAAGGTTGAAGAGGTGTGTGCGCATACACAATGACACACATACACACACAAAGCACTTTGTTCCCCCGGGTAGACCATGGAGCCGTCAGAACCACTCTGATTTTGAATTAGCTCTGATTGGCTGTCATTGCAGTGTGTCCCACACAGCTGAGACCACTCAAAACCACACACACGCACACACACACACACACACACATGAGTGCACACAAACACATACAGTTTTATGGTCTGGGCATCATGTTTCACTAAACTGCTGAGTTTTCTAGGCTGTAACTAGGGCTGTTTTAAGAGCTGTGGTTGAGTATAAATGCGCTTGTGTGTGTCTGTGTGTACATCTGTGTATACGACTGCTGGGAATGTGCATATGCAGTTTATTCAAATTTTCAGATGGTGGGTGTGGATGTGGACATGTTATGCCTCTTGCAAACTCTGGATGTTTTCCGAGGACATTTCAAGCTGTAAAAACTCTACAAAAGTGCTTTGCATTTACATACATATTTTGTTAGATTATACATTTTGTCTCTCACAGATCTGGTGTTATCCTGTTTTTTAAGCTGTTGTGGTCTCCCTCGTGTCTCATTGTGGAGACCGAAACCGAAGCAACCATATTAGTGTCAACTAGGACCAGTATGACCCAAGTGAAAAAAAAACAGAGCGTTTGGAACCAAATGTCCTCAGGTTGTCACACCACCCTATACTTAAGTGTCATTCACTGAATCAGATGTATATGGTGTGAAAGAACTGTTGTTCAGGAAGAACATAATGAAACAACAGAAAGGAAAACATTGTATTACAACAGCTAAAAAAAGGGGGTGGGGGGATGGCTTTTAAATTAAATTAATCTATTCCACTGAGAAATGGTTCGGGTTTAGCATAAATGTCACTCTGACACCACAAGCATGCTCACTAAGTAAAATGTGGAAACTTGAGTCCAAAAAAAGCAGAACCACCCTCTCCCAAAGGGATGCCACAGTTCCAGCAAAGACTTGTGTGGCTAAATCAGCAGGGCTTTGCCAGTCTTGCTTGCTCAGTTTGGGTTGGCTGTCCATCCAAGAAGCCTGCCTCTCTGCATACAAAGATCAAAATGTGTCTCTGTAAGCATCATTCCTGTTCTCAAACCCAAATTGTGGGAGCAGCAAAAATAAGCAGCACAGGGGATATGTAGAAAAAAATTAATCTATTAAAATGTTCAAACCAGGGCTAGATTTAATCTATCTGGGCCTCAGAATCAGGTTTCGCTGTGAACAACAGCCCATTTATCCCAACATGGTTAAAGACAGAGGGCAAAGTTGTCAGAGAAAGAATGAGCAGTAGCATGCATGCATAGAGATGTAATATGAATATAGGTAAATATATCTACACGCATAAGTGTGTGTGCATCTGTGCTCATTTTGCGTAGTCACACTGTGGAGGCTTGCTTTCCTTTTGCAGACAGGAAGCAAAAAGAATAACCTAACTCAATAAATTTGAGTATGCAGATTTAATTGATTTATTCAATATGCCTTGAAGAGATGGAAACATTGTGCGTGTGTGGGTGAGACCGTCCTTAAATTACAATGATTGGTACATGCCAGCTCTTTGCTGATGATACATTATCGCCACCCAGTGGTAATGAAGACTACTGTACTCATAAGTCCTTTTTTCACCACAGTTCTCATTTATCAAAACTGATTAGTCTGATTGGACTTGGATGTTTGAGCTTCACTGTGCAGAATGCTGTCTGGGCAGAAGAGGGCTGGTATTCATCAGGCCAAATAAAAAGGTGAACTTTGTATGGATGACAATGTAGCAAGAGGATTTTGTTAAATCTCAACTATGATATGTAAAATGATAATATATACTATAGTGCTGTTTCAGTGGAGTGTCAGACATTTTAACATTAACATCTAGATGGGCAGTTACTTTACTATGAGGGAAAACAGATTTGGAGTTACATCTTCAGTTTATGGGTAATCTCATTTTACTGTTTTTACACTGAACATTTTATTCAAAATTAATGCTTTTATTCATTTTCTCACAAATGCCTCTTGAAATACTGCAGTCTTGTAGAAAGGTTCATCTCTTCTGGTTGCTGACAGAACATTTTTAGACACAATTGTGGTTTAAGCAAACATGTAACAACTTGGTCAGAACTGAGTACCCAGCTGAAAACCAACATCAACACATTAACTCTGTAAGTCGCATAACTTAAGTAACAACAAAAACAAAAAAGGAAGCCCCATGGTGAGTATCACAAGCCACTGTAAATAGTTTAAACAGCCAAACAAGGGGCAAAAGAAGATTTTCTCCAATGTCTTGGCTTAGTGTCTTTTTGACAAATGGACAGTAAATATACTGTACACCTATAATTTAACCAGGCATGCCCACATTTCAAAAGAATATAATGTACACCGATAGCATATCTGCAGCACTGATACGAGTGTTATTCGTCTGACAAAGCACTGGCATCAGGCACAGCTCACACAGATAACTTTAAACTGCCACAGTTTAAGCTGTCTTTCTATCACACAAGCAGCCAATACTAAATTAAAGCACTCTTTTAAGGAGCCCTTATTTAAGAAAAGCCTACCCACAATGCATCAATTTAAGTTAGAACGGGTACTTTTCCTGTCATCTCGAGCAGAATTGGCTGCTAAATGATTATATGGTTAAAACTTTGGAACCACATGGCCTCCAAGGGTCACATGCAGAGATTAGCAACTCTTGCAGGCATTTCCTCCGCAATGGACAGTGATGCAGTTTAGGCTTTTGGACACGGGGCAATTGTAAATCAACTTGCTTTACCCTAATTTTGCCAGTAGAAGTCGCTGTTTGACAGTGTTAAAAATCTATCTGGCTCACAGTTGTGTTTAGTGTGCATATAAAGAGTAATATGGATGTAGGACTCCTGTTGCCTTGACAACTCCAGCGTTTACATATTAAAGGTTGATGGACCTGCCCTTGTTTTGAGATAAATGCACATCGACATGTAAAGCAACAACTTCTGTACTGATTTCTGTAGCATTTGTAAGGATAAATCAAAACAGACTTGGCACAAAAAGAAACTTGTTTAACCAGGTTCTTATTTTTTCACCAGCAAAAGCTGACACTTCAGCAGATGCTACAAGTCTTTTGATAGCTGAGTGAAGTATATCTGGAAACCACTGGTTCAACTTGTCACTTGTAACTGTTTCAGAGTGACAGTGTGACAAAAAGAGTGTCTTAAAGTGCAGAGAGCATTAATAAGCACATCTCTCGGCATGTGAAAATGTGTCTTTAGACTATGACTACATCATAAAGTTATTTTAGGGGATGCATTCACCCCTCGAAGACTAAGTATAGTGTTTATGTAAAATCTTTGAATAAACTTTCTTAATTTCCTCAAAAGGATGTAATTATCTCTAAAATGCTTAACAAACAGGAATGACATCGGAATGTAAATATAAGTATGACAAAAGCCTGAAAGATTTACTTTTATGCAAAATACTGATTTATTTGCTGCAAACTTTGTAGAGATTCTCTCTGTCAATCAAAAACTACAAATGCGTCTCAGCAGCATATGCCAAACATAGTATATGGAACACATAAGTAACACTGATACAGAAGCTTTGTGAATGTGATCGGACAACTTGGAAAGATGAATGATTGAGGAAGGCAAAAAAAATGACAACAACAGTTGAGGAACTGTACAGCCATTTCCTCTGTCTCACACATCCTGTTATTTGTGGAAGTGTTAAAACCACTCCACTTGCTAACTGAGAATACAACCTCACATTTCTAATGTCTTAAGTAAAAGCAAAAAAAAAAACAGCAACGTGGACCCTTTTTTATTGCCTACCTTCTCTTTTAATGTCACCCATCAGCCTGCAGCTTAATCTCAGATGGAAGAATTACATAGTACCATCCCACCAACACTGATATTTTTTCTATGTTTGTGATGTTCTGAGGCTCTTTACAATACTAAGCACGCAAGACTCCTTTATGTGTTAAAACCTTCTTAAAGCAGAGTAACTGCTCATCTGTAAATGAGTGAAATTGAGTGTAACTATCACCATTCCCGTTGTCAGCATTTACGTAGGCCCCGCTTCCTCATTTTTGGTGGCACCTCCCTAACTTCTCGTGTGAGTGGCCAGCCTGTACATAAAGGGGAAGTCTTATCAGTAACATACCAGAGGAGACATTTACCGTAAGAGGAAATAAGCTTAGTTTTGTTCCTCTTTACAAGGGTTCAGACTTGTCCTGCTGGCTATGGTGTTTTAAACTTTGTGCCTCCTTGTGACAGATTCATTTGAATATCTACGTGTTTCTGGCTCAGGATGTCTTTCAGGACTGACACCTTCGTCTGGTTTCTGTGAGAGCTACTTGAAAGATTGTAGGTAACCTGCTGGTCTAACCAGTTTTACAGTTGGCTAAGCTAGGCACTCAGCACTATCTGTCATATACCAGTAGAGGGCCCACTTTGACAACATATTTGTGTGGATTCGTTATATTATTATTGTGCATTATTTAATCCTTTTTTACATTCAATGGTCATTTAATCTATAATCAACTCTCTAAGGTCATCGTTTTTTTAAAGGTAATAACTACTTAGTTATTGCCTAAAACAATTACTTTTATTCTAGAGACATCTGGAGATGAGATGAATATTAAATGAATTAATTAAGGAAACTGAGGATAGTTGTAGACATACTCAATGACACAGTTGACTCAATGACTTAAGAAATTACCGTATTCTCATCTATTAGAAGAGTAAAGAATCTAAGTTTTATTTAACAACCACACGCCCGACTTGACTTTCTGTTTTGAACCAGGAAGTTGCTCAAAAAAAATAAAAACAGATTGGGTGGCTCTTCGCAAGTTCTAACATTTGACTTGCAAAGAGAAATGCAGGTAGCAGAGCGGCAGAGGAGCAGCTGAGATCAAATAGCACAAATAGCGTGGTGACAATGCTGAAAAAACTTTTTGTTTTCCTGTCGCTTTTTACTTTCCTCAGTTTGGTATGTTTTGCTGTGTTTTTACTCCGCAGCCAAAACAGTTTTTCAGGTTTTCTTACTATGATACAGCCAGTGAATAGAATCACTACAATTTCCTGGAACTCAAAACACAATGTTCAGGAGACTGAAGCCACAGAAGTCACCCATGAAATGGTTGTGACGTCAGCCTCTTCAAATAGAACTTTGGAGTCCTGTCCTGACACCCCTCCAGATCTTGTGGGTCCTCTTCACGTGGACTTTAATATTGAACGATCTTTGGAGAAGGTCAGAAAAGAGGTTGGTTCTCCTCTTCGGGAGGGAGGAAGGTACAAGCCACCAGACTGTATCTCACAGCACAAGGTAAGTGAAGCAGTAGCAATTTAGAAATGTATTTAAAAAGTAGTTGGAAAAGAGGTAAAGATTTCTGGAGGTCATTTTAGCACTCCTGCCACATTCCATAGCAAACTGTGAACAGACCTACATCTTAGAGATGTGAATGCAGAATATGTTCCACACCATAATGCATCCCCTCGCATACTCCTAAATTACATTTATAGCTCAGTTTGGAAATTTATACACAAACCCTGTACATAAATCTCATGGCAAAGTTGGAACTTTCTTTGAACTACTGTAATTCAGGGGAAGGATGATTTTTATATATGTAGATAGATAGATAGATAGATAGATAGATAGATAGATAGATAGATTTTATTAAATTCAGATTTTTTAAAGCCTCTAAAATTCCTTTCTTAAATAATGATTGACTGCAATTTCCATTGCTTCCCTGTGCTGTCATCAACAGGATGTTTTTGACAGCATTCACTGGCTTTACACATCACAGTGAGAGTGTCCAAAAAGCCTCAGTGTAGCTCTGAAAAGGATGGTCATATATATACAATATATATACAATCAGGAGGGTCAGGAGATTCCAAAATCATAAGTTCAAACAATTGTAATTTAATGTAGGGCACTGAAAGTGCAGCCATCTTGCCACTGAAGAGGGAGCACCACATAATATCCAAGCATAACTTCAAATACCCAACAGGAATTCTACAGAAATTTGAATATATATATATTAACTGTGGGGTGTTTCCCATTTTTGTGCGTATATGTGTAATTTCTAACCTGTTATTGATTCCAGAAAACCAGAAATGAATTACAACTCGTGCACCAAATTTGATGGTATTGTGTACAACCAGGCTTCCCTAGGAGGGGACTGGTTCAAGGAAATGATTGAAATTCCAAATTTTCCACGACAGTCATATCCACAACGTGTGTAATTTGCTAATTACACTATATATTAAAGTTACCTCACATGCATTTTATTTTGTAGGTGGCAGTCATCATCCCATTCCGAAATCGACATGAGCACCTGGCGCATTGGCTGTATTACCTTCATCCTATCTTGATTAGACAGCAGTTGGACTACAGCATCTATGTCATCAACCAGGATGGAGATGGAGTTTTCAACCGAGCGAAACTGATGAATGCAGGATATTTTGAAGCACTGAAGGAGTATGATTATGAGTGCTTTGTTTTCTCTGACATAGACCTGGTGCCCTTAGATGATCGTAACCTCTACAGATGTTTTGACAGTCCGAGACACTTGGCTGTGGCTATGGACAAGTTTAACTTCCACTTACCCTATAACACCTACTTTGGTGGGGTCTCTTCACTGTCCAAGCAACAATTCTTGAAAATCAACGGCTTCCCAAATACTTATTGGGGCTGGGGTGGTGAGGATGATGATATCTACAGGCGCGTCATCTTCCGTGGAATGTCTGTTTCTCGGCCAGACTCATTGACTGGAAAGTACAAGATGATCAAGCATAAAAGAGACGCGCACAATGAGCCCAATCCAAAGAATCCTGACAAACTGAGCAACACAAAGTGGACAATGGATAACGATGGCCTTAATTCTCTCAGTTACACAGTCAAGGAGATTGTGAAGGATTTGCTGTACACATTTATCACTGTGGATATTCAGGCTCCACTAAGCTGAATTGGGATGTGTAGTGCATGTCTTGGACTGCAATTTGTTTGTTGATTCACTGGAGTTTCAGTCTTGTAATTCAGAATTTTGTGGCACTTATGACTACTCTGTCATGGGTGGTCGTGTGTCCTTGGCTTTGAATTAGAAGTTTTCTGTTTACTGCATCCTAATCGGCCTCGTTCAGCCAGGTGTCATGGCGAAGGTTTACTTCTGAAAACCATCTCTGCATCTGTCAAGAATTTGGCAATTTTAAGGACAGTTCTTCTTAAGTTATTCTAGTTGTCATTGTTATCCAGTAAGACCGATATGTCCAACACCTTTTGCAAACACCTGAATATATGTAAATATTTTAAGTGCCTGACTGACATCTGAGCCCGTCTGACATCTGATTATTAGATTTTTCAATGCATATATATATATTATAGTAGCAGTATGTCACTCTTCACTGCACTATTGCGATGATTGTAACTTGTGTAGAAAAGCATCCTCTTCAAACAATAATGGGAAATTCCCTGAGTATCAGTTACAGGTTCCCATTATGATTGTCCTGGACCGTATCAGGGAACTGAAAGTTGTTGTGAGCAAAGTAAGAGTTTACTGTGAAAATTGACTATGGTCCCTACATTATTACTTAAAAGTCAAATTATTCAAGACTTTATCACCATACAGAAATTATATAGCTTTTAAACTGAACAGTGGGGTATCTATTCTCATGAGTTTAGATTTACTGTATGAAAAATGCATGCTCCATCTTTGCAACTCAGTGCAACAAAAGAGAGTACACCTTAATGTAGTGGAATGAAAGGACACAAGTTTCTTCAGAGATGTTTTTTAGTCTTCAGGGACCTTATATGTATATAGTTGAACTATTTTATTGGAGGGGTTGTGTTGCCTGCCTTTTTTCTTTAAATAGCCCAAATGGGCTCGGTTGGGTCTTGCCAAGTTTCTGGTTGTAATCTTCTCAACCAATTTTTCCGATGTCATCATCCTCGGCATAACACTCATATGACCCACTAGCATATTGTTATTGGACAAATCTGTATTCTTCATCTCTTGATGTGGAAGATGTGGAGCCTGTGTGTAAAGGACCAAAAAAAGGGACCACACAGACTACTATGAGCAACAATAACAAAAGGCTGATTTGAGAAAAAATCTTTGGTTCCTACAGTTTGCAATGAAAGAAAAGTTAAATAAAATGTACTTTTTCTGCATTTTACATTTTGTCACATTGTTTTTTTTTCTGATTTAGGGTTGCAGAATTAGTTATGTATACCATTACCACTTGAAATATTTGGTTATTGATCAGTAATATTCATCAGTGCTTCATCCTCAGGCTTTCAAGGAGCAGAACAGGTACAAGTCTGTTGTTTAGTTGTTTTATTTCCTTCAGTGCAAGTCATTTCCTAGTATAAGGTATGAGTGCTAGCCTTTGGGGTAAGAGAAATATGACCTTAAAGGCAAATGAAACTGAAAACACTTGCAAAAGATTAATTCATAACACTCTGGCCACAATTAACCCCCCCAATATACACAAACCTAAAATCACAGCTCTGGGAAGTGTGTGATAAAGGCTTCTCTAACTAACCTTTGTCATTGTAAACTAAAATTCATCCAATAATTAAATTTTGATAATCCGATAATTATAAAAATTTAAGCACAGATCCAGTTTAGAGTAACCTTTAATTCAATATTGAGCTCTATTTTCAAGTTATTATTTAAAGTAATAAAGCATTCGGTCTCTTCTTATGACCTTAGATTATCACCACTCATCTTGTGATCCATAATTCAATCATGCTTTGGTCCTCACAAGCATCCATTCAATTTAATCAGATATTGTGTCTCCTGTTTTATCATTTCAACATCATTTGAATTTGTCACTGTACAGAAACACATGTTTGTTATATGACTTACTGGTCACCATGTGATCTTAAATGTTGCTCAAAAGCCAAATGGTCTTGCTTGGCATTCGAGTGAACAAACATAAAGCAGAATTAGCTTTTCTGCAGTCACATTCCAGCATTTGCTCTTGCATGCACAGTGTGCCAGACAGACATGGAATGGAATTAAAACCTACTCTGGTAATTAAATATTGACGATGGATTATTGCCCATGGAAGAAAATGTGACATCATACAAAGAGTGAGAAGTGGAGCACCAAAAAGAGTGAAACAGTACCTGCGGGAACTGGCAAAATGGTATTTTTAGAGTGGGATGGTGGTTGACATGAGAGAAGAAATCCAGGAGTCCAGAGGTCAGATGTATGATGCGCTCAACAGGTCAAAGCAAAGTTTCTAAAGCAAAATAGAAATCAGTGCATTTCTGCTTCTCTCCGTGGTTTAATGGTGTTTACACTCTGAGCCAAAGGTTCAAAGGTGAGGCTTAGTGTACTGGAATGTGCGCAAAAAGAAAAAATGAATTTCCAATGACAATATAATCATGTTTATATCAACATGTGGGTCAGTCAAGATGAGGTTATGTTTGCATAATTGTTTTACTGCACCAGTTCGACTCCAATCACATCTCTTACACTCAGCGTTAGCAACCCCCACTTCTCCCCCCACACTCCCCCATCCTCCTTCCTGCCCAGCCCCCTTCTCTCATTGGTTGACCTAGTGGAGTTACTATGGGAACGACTGTAGAGAGGCTGCCATGCAGAGTGTGGGGTACAGCTTTTGAATGGTGCTCCATCACAGACACAGACACGCACACACCCTCACACACACAAACACAAACCCATTCATCGAGGTCAGGAAACCCTACCTACCATCAAGCTATCTGTTTTTGCATCCTTAACTATGACCTTCACTTCAGTCCTTCATACTTTTCTTAATCCATCTGTAAAGCTACACATACGCACACACACACACACACACACACACACAGACCACAAAAGAGATTCTCACTGCAATAAAAGTGATTACAAAAATGTATGCACAATTAATTCATTATCAACCTTTTTGTATGAACATATAAATACAAATATAAACTGACTTGTGAAACCTCAAATGTTCTCAGTTTTGAATCTATGTATGATTTCTGTCTGTATGTCTGCAACGTGGCTCCACATGAAAAATTATTGCTGGGGGAATAGGACTAGTCTCCCTATTAGACTGATGGAAAGAATACGATCTGTGACAAATCAAAAATCTTGAAAAATATTTGCATCACAAGATACAGAGCCACTCAAGTAATCAGAGCCAAGTCCACATCAGTGGAAATTAGATTCTCTGTTACAGATCAGATGGTGAAAAGGCCTCTCCATAACGGCAGCATCTTTGATGGAGTTTGATGGAAAAAATATATATAAATAGGAACAAACAAACAATAGATTTAGGTGTTTTTACTGTGAACTTAGGCATAATGAACCTGTTTTTTGCATAAAACGGAAATATTACACTTTGCTCGCATTACTGGGAACCTGTTGGATAGCAGAAGTACAAGGACATCAAGAATATTTGGTTAGGGTTAGATGGAGAGGTGTGAATTTTATATCATGGAGCTGAATGAACACAAAAGTTGTTGAAAAGATGACAATTATAAACTATGCCATCAGTGCCTAGTAGATATACCAAAACTCTAGAAGACAAGATGACTCCCAATCTCCCGAAGCTCAGGAGAATATTCAGGTGAGGTTCCAATCCAATGCAACACGACCTAATCAAGCAAAAAATTCTAAAGAAGAGTTAGTGAAGACTTAGCATAGTAAATGTCCTGATTTTAATACATTAGAACATAGTTGGCATATTTCAAAGACAAAGATGGAGCAAAACAATCACTCCAGCCTAGACGTTTTGAAAAAAAATTTTGAAAAAATTGTTTAACATGTAAATGCCATGATCGCGATTTTAAGTGAAATCACACAGAACACGCCTCTGTTGGATATTTTAGTGCCTATGATAGGCCGCAAATGATTTATTAAATTTAGCAGCAGAGAATGCTGATTTGGCTTAGATTCTGCACAAAATAAACAATGTGACATTAGCTCCAAGAGATCACGTAAAACACTCTTTAACTGCATGTAGGAACACTCTCAACAGGATTACGGGTTCAGTACGCACATCACAGCAGCAAAATAAAACAAAATGTGATCTGGTGCTCTTCAAGTAGATCACAGATCTCTCATTACCTATAAAATCAGAGTAGCGTTGATTCTGACATCATCCTGCTCATAATGAGAGGCCGTTTAACTAAAAAACGTTTCTTAGTGGAAAGAAAAAATCTGGCAGATTGCTTGATATGAGCTGCATAGCAGAGTGTCAGATGCACTAACGTGCTTAAACACAGAACCCTGGAGCTCACATTACAACACAGAAAATGACAGATTGCATTCTGGTAAGAACATCATTACACTTTGATATCTTTACACGACAAATAGATGTTTATTGAATATTTTAGGTTCCAAATACTGTATGTTAAACCTTCAAGGAAAGTACATCAAAACTATTCTCTAAATTCAGCGTTTTGCCTCTATATCCTTTCTTCATCTGATATGATTACTAGCTTATAGTGGCTCATATTAGCTAAATATTGTGATCAAACATCCAATAAACCTGTGAATACTTAACAGACTTGTAACTCCATACTTAAGCTACTGCATCACTCATTTACTAATATCCTAATCTTACCGCTTGTTTATACTTCTGTATCAAAAGTACAGAAGCTAAATGAAAGCTTAATTTAGGGGTACTGACATGATTTCTTTCTCTGTTCTCATATTTGTTTAGTTGTATGAGATCCTTTCAGGCCAGCACAAGCCAAATGCTCCCTATTCTTTCACCTTTCACCAGATTTATACACTAAAACAAACAGGTAGAAGCCGGGAGAAAACGCCCTCATCCAGCAGATTTATAAGATCAGCTGACACATTCAGGCATGCACCAGCATGTATCATTCTCACTGTCAGCATCCTTTGCCTTGATGTGGTGGGCTGGTACAAGTGAGAGTCTTACGTAAGGCTTTTACATAAACCTCAGCGCGCAGAACCAGAGAGAAAGAGCTGAAAGGGGGGTGGGGGGGTGCTGCACCATTACAAAGGGGATTCGCACTGCACCAAATCCTCCTACTGCACATGCATATGCACCCAAACAACAACAAGTGAGCTTTCTCTAGCAACATGTGTCATCCTTGAAACAAAAGACCTAAACGTTTCATCTGTTTTTCGATCACGAAGAATCCCACACAGTTCCCTTACCCACATGCATCAGCTGTGTCTTTTTGTCTTCATATTGGCTGTCTATTCCTGTCTCTGTGAGTTTATTCCAACAAGAGATCGACAACGGCTTTCATCTCAGCAATCAATCAAATGTATTGATACTCTTTTTACCTCCATGCAAAGCTGACCTCTCTCCAAGTGTGATACCAGACTCAACATGCCACTTGCTGTACAACAAAAAGCTTCTTCTCACCCAGCCTGTTCTGTGGAGTTTCCAGCTCACAGGATGAGTGCATAGGAACAAGAGGCGACTGGAGTTCAGCATAAATAAACCTGGGTGATTTGCATGTTTGTGTAAATGCAGTTACAAAGAATCAGGAACTCATCTATCAGCGCAAATACAGTTTAATTAATCAAAAACAAATAGTGGAAGAATGTTACATTGTAAGCAAACAGTAACAAAAAGGAGGAAAGTACTGTGCTATTCATTGCTGCAAATGCTCACATGAAGGCCCAAAATTATGTTCAGAAAGAAGAAAGAGAAGAATCAGTCAGCAATAAATACACTGAAATGAGTCTGGTGGCAGTACGGTGGCCTCAGGAGTGTTTTTATGTCAGAGCAAAGGATTAAGGTATCATGTCATACTTGGAAAAAGTAAGAGTTGTTCTCCTGAGAAACAAACTTTGACATGTGGAACAGAGGGACAGAAGGACATCCTATTTCAACGAATAATGCTAAATGATCAATTCTTGTTTATTTGTGACTCTTTCTCAAGTTTAGCACTGATATCGATCACTGACAGTGTGGTTTTTACATTCACAAAAGAAAAAGGATCGTGTCAGGCAACTCATTTGGTAATCAGCATACAAGGATCGTCAACGTTTCTCCAGGGTTCATCTGACAGCAGTATATCCACCCACCATTCACCTCGGTCCTGACTTTTCTTCTAGTCACTACTGCCAATCAGCATTTAAAAAAAATGGAGATTTAAAGTTATTAGACTTATCCAAAATGAGACAAAGAGCACAACGTGGACAGAGAAAGAATAAACCAACACAATCACTCTGAACTCCCCAAGTGACCTTTCATCTCCCTTTCTATGTTGCCATGAACACACATACAGCAGGCTTGGAAATGGGTTACTTTATAGTCTATTCAATACGACTCCATCAGAGGGCTGAATGTTATCTGAATCTGTAGCAGTGTGGTGGATCAATCATTGCAATTTAAACGAGATGGAAAGCTAACATGAACTAGAATGACCCTCAAGTGTCAATGCTATCCTTGTGGTTGGGATTAGGGAAAAAAATTCCCTATGAAAATCAAATCCAATTAGGGAACAATCTGCTCCTTGTAACTTGTCTCACTGAATCACTGACAAAGGCCTCTTAGGATTGCAACACACCCCCTCACTATTTAAACAAGTGGTGCTTTGCAAGGCTGTACACACTGTACAGTAGTTTGACTTCATCTTTCAGAGCATGGGGGACATAGAAAAGAGTTAAATCCACCCTTTTTCTTGCTCCTACAAAGGAGGGAGAACAAAAATAAGGACCTTTAACAACACAAAGCTACATTCAGATTCACAGCTGTGGTGGATCCTGGAATTTAGTTTAACAGTGTGCACGAATAGATAAGTCAGTAGTTAAAGGGTGAAGATCTATAAACTGATTTAGCGTAATAGTTTCAAAATGTTGCTTGTTTCTTATCTGGTTCCCTGAAACTGTCTGACATTCAGAAATGATACCTCCTTGTCATCCTCTCACATCAAGCTGTACACACGAGACCAGAAAGGAAGAAAAATAAGTGCGATAAGAAGTTGGTTTAATCACAGTCTAAGATCCGTGCTGTGCTATAATAGATGGAGAAGCCAATAAAAAAGTGAAAAAGAATGTACTAACTAGAAAAACTGTTTGTGAATGTGTCTTGTTTATGTATGTGTCATTGAATAAGAAGTTTATCCAGTGCTGCTACAAATAGAGTGAAAAGTGTCGAACGGTGTGTGTGGAGAAGATCCTTCAGCATTAGATGACATTCCCTGACATTTTGTACCTTCTGTGTGTGGTGCTGCATGCAGATAGCAATAAAACATAGGTGTGCATGCCTGACTGTGAGTTGAGTGTGCAGGTGTTTGTGTGCAGTTTGTGTTGGTGATCAACAGCGCATCAGTGCAAAGGATCCTTCCAGGCAGAGTATTGCAAAAGTTTTTCAGATTTCCATCAGAAATGAAACAGCTGTAAATCCCAGAGATCGGCATCCAACGAATGTTTTCCCAGTGTAGCAACAAAGTATAAGTGAGATCCAAAAGTTGGCCAAGCAGAGTTTTTCCACAACAAAAGAAAAAAACGATCAGTCAACAAAGTGGAGGCGTGCCCTTCCGAAAGAAGAAGTAAAAAATAAAAGGTCTCCAGCAGGGAAGCATCGTAGCTGCAAAGTAAGCAAGTAAAACCCGATCAGACCTGTACATTTATACCTTACAGTCTTAAAAACAGTGTACAGTCAAAAGAAGACCATCTTCAAAAAACAGAAAAACATGTACAACAGCCAAACAAAAGATGGTGCGATATCGAAGGTCGAGGAAATCTTTGAGATTGTTTCAGGTCATAGGAGGCTGGGAGATCAAGACTGTTTGTTTTCTGCAAACTTTGGCTCTAACGTCACAAGATTAGGAGGTCATTTCTTATGGATTAGACAAGAGGACAAAATTATACATTAGAAATAATAATAATAGTAAAGATAATAGTAAAGTTTGATTAGATTAGGTCCTTGTAGTGAAATTACCATATAGGTTAAAAAAAAAAAGTGTCCAAAATAAAAAGGTGCACTGCTCTTTTTGTTAAAGTGACTGTCAAATTCAGCAGGTCAGAAGCTTTTCCAGGAAAATAACTACATGATGGATGTATCTTTAGCGAGTCCATGGATTGTCAAAACTCAACCTCCAAAGTGCGAGTGAGGTCAGTGAAATGTTAACCCAGCTTTTTGGAGTCTCCTTGTGACTTTCTCAAGTGAACAAGTCAGTTATTCTAGTCCAGCCTGCCATGAGCCAAAAAAAAAAAAAAAAAATCAACAAAGGAATGAGAGCTTTTAAGATTTGAGAGAAATGTCTGAGCTGTTACCTCTACTGCTCAACATTTTTCTTGGTCTGGGAAAAACTTTTGGCTCTACATAAGCAGCACTGTAATATGGTACTTCCAAGTCCAATAATAGGTGATAATCACCCATTTGACAAAAACTACTTCTTGTGTGCAGTCCCTCTGTTTGTGCTGCCGGGTTTGTTTCCAGAACGACGAACGGGCACCTTGGATACAGGGATTCGAGTGCGAGCTGGTGGGGCTGCTTGGGTCTTGGGCGGAGGGGAGTCTGCCTCCAGAACAGATGACAGGGCTGACTGGCTTACAGAATGGGGAGGTGAGGTTTGTCTGGTGCTTACTGGGATTTTGGATTCTCGAGGAAGGCTAGTGCTGCCTTTAACTGATCGGAAAGAGGAAGAGGAAGAAGAAGAAGGGGGACTTGTTTGAGAGGTGGGGCTCATTTTGCATTCAGTAGAAGGAGAGGGAGTGCTGTTTAGATCTTCATCTCTAACGTGATCCTCTCCGTCCTCCTCAGGATCATTGTAGAGGTCGTACAGGTGGTCGCCAGAGCAACTATCACGGGATAGGGCAATCTTCTGCTTACTCTGCAGCCCACTCTCATCAGGTGTTGCTGTAGGTGTTGCTGAGGGTGTGTCCCAGTAACCCTCATCACTAAGTAGTTCTTTTTCCCCGGGTGATGTTGGATGACGGCCATGTGTGTGAGGGAGAGGGGGTTTAGCTGCCCGGCTTCCTGCTCCACCAACTGTTGGAATCTTACTGAGACCTAGTGCTTTTACATGGGGTGCCTTCCTGTCTACACTCCTGGGAGCTGAGGGCAGGTGGCTGCTGGCAGGGTTGGTGCGAGGGGGGTAAGTGGAAGTGGGGGTAGTGGACGAAGACTGATGCAGCCGGGGCAATGCTGGGGAGTTCTCTCCTGTAGAAGGCAGCATGTGCCAGAGCCCCTGCATGTCCGCATCATCCACTCCATCCGGACTTGCCATTTCTTCCCCTCCACCCATGTAGGCCACCACACCACTACCGGCAGGGTGCTGCTGTGGTGGAGGAGGCGCTCGGGTTCGAGCAGGGAGGGAGACAGGTGCTGAGCTTTGAGAAACAGAGAACATTGGCTGGGTCATCTGGGAAGGCATCAGAGATTTAGAAGGGGAGACACATGATGTCATACTGGAGATACCAACGGTTTTCCCAATGCCAGCTCCCACACTCCCCCCTCCACCCCCGCTGCTGCTGCTACTGGTGCCACTGCCTCCATTACCCACTGGCCCTTCCTCATCTGCATCAGCAATAATATCACCACAGCCTGTTAGTGAATCAAAACTCTTAAGGGATGTGACATCAGTGAAGAGGAGCGAGCATAGGCGGTCTACTGAAGGCTCTGAGGGTGGGTCGCCCGTGCTGCAGCGATCCAAAGGGGGTGTAGCGAGGGAAGGGCTGAGGCTAGAAATTGAAGCTTTGGCTTTTTGGATGGGAGGATGCACTGGTGAATCAGTGGGTGTATAAGGAAAGGGGGAGTCTGGCTCACCAGATGGTCCTGGCATGGCAACACAGTGTGTGGGTGTCATGGTAACACTAGTGGTGGGAGTGTCGGCTGATTGGCGGTTAGACCCTTCCTCTGCATTTTCACAGTCCTCTTGGTGATGATGTGGTGGTGGTTCAAGGGTGAGAGTAATGTCTTTTACCTTCTCCGAGTCCGCAACATCCCCATCCCTCTCTTTCTTACCTTCCACCTCTTCCCCCTCTCCTTCGTTTGTTTTTTCCTTTCGTCTCCATCGCATGCTGCTGAAAAATCCTTTCAGGCCTCTTCCTCTTCTCACAATCCCCGCTCCCCCATTTTCACCCGACCTAACACTCCCACGTCGGAGAAGAGAAAAGAAACTCAGCGACTTGCTGAGAGACCTCACTGGCCCTGCCTCCAGGCTTGGAAGCCCCTCCCCTCTCTGTCCATCAGCATCATTGCTAGTGAGTCCATCGTGTGTTCTGCTCCTCACCAGCTCCACTGATGCTGCGGAGCTGTTTCCATTCAAAGAATTGCCATTGTCAGAATTCCCACTGTTTCTGCTGTTTGTAGCCGCTTTGTTCCTGAAGGAGAAGAAGCTGGCCATTCCTGAGCCAGTGCGTCGCTTCCCAAAGAGTTTGAAGGCAGCTTTGTTGATCTTCCCTGTAGGCTGGGGGTCACACTGAGGTGCCACAGGAGGCTCCACATATTCCGACTGCACTTCCATTATCCAGCACGCTGTCGCTCCCACAGCGTTGTTTCCCTCGGATTCTCTGGCTTCCTTTCTATCCTCTCCCTCTCTGGCCACACATACACTCTCCCTCTTTCTCTCCGTCTCCCTCCACCCTGCTGTCTGGTGCTCCTTCACTCCCACTCTGATTTGCTTTAACGTCTGCCTGCTGGTTTTCTCTGCCTCCCTCCCTCCCATCCCTCTATTTCTCTCTCTCTCTCACACACACTCAGGCACACATGCATGCTGGGTGCTGCTCCTCGCTGTATCCATGGCAACTGGGTGGGCTAAGCAGCTTTCGTCAACACTGGCAGGGCGCCAGTGTCTATCCTCCACTCCCTCCCCCATGCTCTTCCTCCACCTTTCTCCACCTTGCATGTCACAGTTGCAGTTTGCTCTTTTCTTGTGATTGATCATCAGTACACAATCACACCATTCACTGTTTTCATGTAAGTCAGCACACACTCATTGATGTGTTATGACATATTAAGAATAGATACAATATGTCAATGTTTACTTTCTCATTAGGTTATGAGAAAGATTGGAATGGGTGATTAGAGAGAAAATGCACCTTTAGATTAATTTGATCTAAGAAGAAAATCAGACTATAGAAACAGCAGGACTTTTTAGATTTTTTTTTTTACTTGAAGTTAGGTCAATACTTTGAGAGCACAGCAGATTGACATCTCTAAGTTATTGACATGACTTCCTACATTCAACCCTGTGTGTACTGTACAAATATATCATATCTGCGAGAACGCATGGGAAATCTCAAAGTAAACAAAAAGATTCCCACCAGTAGCCTGAATAAGGGGACTCAAATGCAAGACTTGCTGATCAAGAGTATTACTGGGCATAAGCCGGGATATGGATTTAAAATATGCTGCATACATGGAGTTTATAAAAGATAAAAAATAACCAAATCTGCACCCTGAAATTTAATGATTGAAATTACAAGTCCCACAGTATATGGCATGTATATAAACACATTTAGGTCACCCACACATACACACAACGCATCCCAAAAAACAGTTTGGGTGAGACATATACGCCATATGGCCTCTCACCCTCCATATGGGCGCACAAAGCCAGGTGTCTGAGAGCAATGGCAGCCCATTTAACTGTCCTCCTGTCATCCTAAATCAACGCTGTGTGTTACCAATCACGCAGCCCACATGTGAAGCGCACTTTCCACATCAGCTATACTCTTAGCACAAACCTTGACAACCAGCAGCGTTTCTGCATGCATGCAGAACAGTTAACTGTTGAGCTACAACTTCCTGACTCTAATCATTGTCCTCTTTTGTAGTTTATATGAATCAAGAACTTTGTATATGTTAAAATATGTTGAGAGAATGAAAATCTAAACCTGTCTGAAGCTGAAGATATTAGTTATTAGAGTTTTATAGCAATATTCTAGAAATTCTTCTTGAAATTGATGATTGTGTTTTTTGTTCTTTTCCTAAAATATAAAAAGTCTTCCCTTTTAGAAGATGGAAAAAGTTCTCAGTTTTCAGAGCCTGGTCCAGCATTGCTGCTCTTTTTATTGACTATTTTAACCTCCCAACCCCCCATGAATCTCCCTCATACCCCAACCCACTTACAAACCTCCTCTCCTCTCTTCTCCTCTTCTGTCCTTTCTTCCCTCCCATGCTACTTTTCTTTCTCCTCCTCTTCTTCAATCTCCTCCTCCTCCTCCTCCTCCTCCCCCTCCTTCTCAGAGGCTGCAGGCACAAGCGCTCCTCTTCCAGCCCACTGCTATCAAACAATGTCTGCATTCATGAGCCCAAGGCAACACACACCCACAGATCTACAGACACGCTCACACCCACACAAACACAGTTTGAGGGCTTCCCCAGAGTGAAGCAGTGAAGCATATCTTTCTTATGCCCCCCCAGTAGGACAGATGATTTGTCAGCTCAGCAGACAGTCACTCAGTGAGCGGGTTCAGCAGGTATATCAGATACTCGGAAAGAATGCCCCAAAGCCATGCTTGCAAATCAGCTGGCTACCGAATGGACTTGGAGCTAACTCTGAGCAGCAGATGGCTAGTGGATTGATAAGTGGAGACTGAGTGGCATCAGATATTACATGATGAGACAAAGGATTTTCTTCAGCTTCCAGGGCAGATATCTGTGCTACTTAAGCCATTGAAACAACAGTAAATTATTAAAGCAAGTATATAACAACACAAGTGCATTACACAGTAAAGATCACTATCATAAATCTTGCATGTGTAAAACATCTTACATTGTTGCATTTGTGGGGATTAGAGGGGAAAGCAACAGGGTTTAATTAGCTAATAAGATTAAGATGGTACTTCTATATGTAACACGAGTTGTGGCCTGCTGGCTGTTAATGGATTTGAAACAGGTTTTGTCAGTTTGGTGTTTGGAAAATCCAACACGTGCTTCTTCAGTTGTTCAATTCACTGTCTTTGTGCAGAGGAAAAGAAGACAGGCACACCCTGTTAACCCACCCCCCACCCTCTCATTAAAATAGGGTTCCCATTTCAGCCTCCTGAGTACAGCTTTGCACTAAGTGGGACAGTTAGAGGACATTTTCTCTCTCTGCTCTGCTCATGGTGTTGCCTGTTCGTTTGGCTTGTCTGTGCATGCGAACAGCAGCAATACCTGTGCAGTATGAAGCTTGCTGGCTGGGAATACCCACCAACAAAATATGATATCATTGTTTTTCATAAAAGTGTATTTGTTTGTGGTAGAGGAAAAACAATAAATGATGGATAGATGTATGAATGAAGATGTTGCTGACAAGATAAAAAAAATGCTAAATGTACAGCATTTCATATCACTTATCTATCCTAATGGAAAAGAAGGAGTAAATTAATTGTCAGTTGTTATTTTTTTGTCTTTATGTGCAACCAAAATAAAACGATAATACTTTCTGAACAAAAATTTCCAGAGATGCACATTTTTTCAAAGTAGAGAAGACACGTTTGTGGGTTTTTTTCCCCCCACTAAAGCTAGGAATGACTGCCAAGAAGCTACTCACTTTGCAAAGTACTCCTGTGTCTTCACATCATGATGTAATTATCTTGATTTATCAAAGGATGAGTCCTTATCATCCAACTTTAATTAACTGATTATCGAGAGATTGCTTCTGGTGCCAAGAGTAAATACAAAATGTCTCAACGGTGGTGATCTTTTGTCTGTTCAATCCACTCTAGTCTTCTTATATTAGCTAATAAGATTGAGGTCAAGTCAATATATCAAGATGAAAACTGCAAATCAGACTCTTCATAAAACACACAGTGCCTCTCTGGGTCCAAGCTCTCCACTGTATTAGATTCTTATGGAAATCCAACCAAAAGGTTAATAAATTACTCAGTTTAGGACAAAAACTGCAAGTACACAATTGTTAGCTTTTACAAGCTGAAATAAAAACTGTGCCCTTGTCTACCTAATGTATATGTTTGAGGACGTGATGTGATGTTGATTTAGACCTTAGACCAAATTTAACAAACATCAGGTTTGTTTGTTAGGGTGAATTTATGAATTCTTGTCAAAGGTGAGACAAATACAGCAAAGCCATATGTCACACTCAGTGTCATTTCTGTTGGCACCAGAGCTGATTTGCGAAATAAGAGGACAGGTGCGCTAGAAAAGTCAAAGACTAAGGTGCAAACAGAGCCCGGGTGTAGCTCACCTGTGATTGGCCTGTTGCAATAAAGTCAAGTCTGTTCTGGCATTGTTGTGGAGGAAAAGATTACACACACATACAAAGAAATCCCATCACACATTTTTATCCTGTTGGCTGGATTGTTGAGGACAGAGGGCCCTCTGGGTCTGGATTTAATTAAGCTACTGTGTGTGTGCGTGCGTGTGTGTTCACACATTCACATTTGTTTGTGCAATTTTAAAGCCCTTGGGATTACTGCCTAAGCTCTTTTGTTACTTAAGTTAACAACAGGGAGTGGTACAAACTGTTTATAAGCTGTCTAGGAGCAGGCTTCCCAAACACTTCTATAAGACTGCAATATCTCTCATAAGTGAGGAGTTTTTTACCACTCAGTTCTGACTGGTTGTAGGGTGTAATTGTGGATTGGTTGCATTTAGGTGCAAATTTTCCAGGGTCCTATGTGTGCTGCCTCAGTGGTACAGCTCATTGGGTTGAGTGTATGGAGTTGAGTTCTCACATGACGTTATTCAATATAGTTGTCTTAGAGGCAGGTGTATTGAATAACATCATGACCTGCCATCATGTTAGTAGGACAAAGACAGTGCCTTTGTTCTACCAACAGTGAGAGGTGCATCTCAATCATTAGAAATATACAGCACACACTACATAGAGCAATATGCTGCAGCTATGTTTTTAAAATGCAGTATAGACAATGGATGTAATTGACTACATAAGTGAGTATAGAGAGCATACTGATGCCCATTTCAAATCTGCCCGTCAGATACATACGTGATAAGTTCTCCTGGGATATGAAATTGTACTGTAAAAGTCATGCAAACGATCCAATTACCACCCACATTCCACCAAAAACTTTGTGTAGTATATGTTCATGTAAATAGCATGTGCATTTATATGTTTATATGGACATCTAGCAAGCAAACCGGATGCATTCATGTTCTATGTAAGTACAGCATTCCAGCCTTGTCATAGGTAGTGTTCTACCAGCATGGTGTGCCACACTCATCTGAATGATTCAGAGCCCTGGGACAGCCCTCAGCAGCTTGTCTCTGGAAGAGGCTCCTCAATGTTTAATGCAAGGTAAAATGCACAACTAGGCTACAGGAAGGCTTTTCTAACAGCAAGCACAGACCAACCAGAGCATCTTAAAATAAACTCATCATACCACTGAAAACACTACTCACGCTAAACATTATAAATAAAAGTTTAAGCTTGTTATTGATAAAGAAGGCACTGTACAACTTCTTTAACTCACAGTCAATAATCAAGATTCATGTTTGTGTTTTGTTCTTCTGATTGCTTGTTTGGTACAATAGCTTTTTCACATTTCTCCTTCTCCACACTATTTTTTGTGTCCTCTTTTCTCACTGCCTAGATAGTATGGAGCTATTAAGAAAGCTGAAACAGCATCTGTACACATCACGCTCTACTACCAGTCTATCTTTTCTCCAAGTTGTTGCAAATGAACAATGACTCCCTTAATTGCTCATAGACACATGTTTGTTTGAGGCCAACTGTCATTATGTGCGGTTGCTGTGTGAATATGTGTATAAGCTCAAATCCCCATTTATTCCTGTTAGCAACGGGTATTCAGAGAGGAAGTTCACTCCCAGTCCCGCTAGCACAAATTCAATAAAGGGGTTTTTGGCACAGTTTGACAGAGACGTAGCAGGAATTTGATGACTGCATAGCAGAGAGATGCACACATCACATCGGTTATATCCTGGCATCCTCCCAATTTGACGTCTTACCATTCTGCTGTAAACTTATGAAGAAGTCATTTATCTGCACAGTAAATCTAATCCTGTGTGGATATAATCCTTTTCCAACATTGGTCTGGCGTTAACACAGAACTCTTATGGTTGTTATGAGATCATTATGAGCTGAGCCAAAACACAGTCTGGCTTAAAAATAAATCTGAACTTGTGGCCCGAATTCACATGTCACATTTCCTGCAACCTCCTAAGTAAACCTAACCTAGATACTTACGCCACTGCTATAAACGCATTATCATGTATATAAATGCTATAGATAAGTTTCTCTTTCTTGTATATAGCAACAGAACTTCTAACTGCTTTGTAAAATTGAAGGGCTTTAGGGTCAATATCAATGTAACAGTACAAACACACCCATTGATCTTAGACCCAGTCTGTTCCTTTTGGATCTGTGCCAGCGACCGCAGATCAGGGTCACCTGTCATAAAAAAAGTCACTAACATGGCAGACATACGATCAGTGGGATTTGGGGATCGATGCACATCAACAAATCAGGTTATCTGACGAATGTGAGAAAATAAAACGGATTCAGATGATCCTCAGTGTGTGTAGTCACAGTATTTTAGCAGGAACATTATTTCTATTCTTTGGATTCTGCATTACATATTCAACTTTGAGCGACTGTTTTAAGTCCCAGCCTCAGTCGAAGGTGACTTATGTCAGCGTTGAAAGAACTGTGTGTAATCGTCATCCTACACTCTTGTAAAATCAACAAAAATTTTAAAAGATACTTGAAAAGCTAACACAGTACACCAAACCTTAACCAAAAAGCACCAAGCCTACATTAAGTCACATTACCCACATTTTGGTATATAATTTGCAGCATCCTCCATCTGTGGTGTTCCTTCTCCCCCCCAAAAAAAAAAATCAGTCAGATCAGAGCAACATCAGCTCAAAAACATCAGATTAGATTGGCCTCCGGCCGTTGGATGCCAGTGCCAGAAAATGTGATTGTATCCGTCTTTACATAGTTGAAATATCTAGGCCATGTGGTTTAAAAGTGCTTTATATAACCGAGCAAATAACAAGGATTTTTAAATGTATTTATTCTCTTATTATTTTCATGAGTTTTCTATAGTGCTTTACAACATTCATAAAAAAGAAAACAATCTTCTTCACTATAGGTGCAGTATATGTCATATTAATGAGGCTTTCCATAGAGATTTAGACTATACAGACATACAACTTCAGCCACTTGGCCCATTCAGAACCATTCTGTAATCGGCGCAAAATCACATACAGAATGACGGCTTCTCCTTAACACTCACACGCACGCACACTTTCAGTAAGCCCTCTCGCTCAGCCACGTCCGCCCCTCAGTGTCCCACAATCCCTCCGTTTGGTTTCAGCAGGTCATGCGTGCCACGCCAAACTCCAGACTGACAACAGCTGGCTCTTCTTTGGCCAGTTCACTGTTATATGTCCCTTCCAGTTCTCCATAGCTCTGCTTCCTGCTCTCTGTGCCGCTGCTGCCCTCCACTGTTCGCTCTGTGTCCGTGCTCTCCGTCGCCTCCTCGCCTACCTCGTCCTGCTCATCCTCGTCCTCCTGACGCTGCACCTCTTTGTGGTTGACGGGCGCGCCCAGAATCAGGGAGTCGGGACGCGGCGGCAGGGTGTTGGAGCGCTGATCTCTGGTGGGAGGAGGTGCGGGGGGGTCAGACGTTGCAAGGGGGGTCACACCAAGCTGTTGGAGCCTCTGAATGCAAAGAGAATAACAAGATAACAACGAAACGTTTTAGTCAGTCAGGTGAAACACAAGAGTCATCTTAACAAGGTAATTCCTTCACTGTAGGGAAATAATGTTGAGCTCTCTCCTTCACCACAGAACAATTTTCCACTTTACTCAGTCCAGTTTAAAAGAGCTTAGGTCCAGTAAAGACGGTGGCCATTGTGGATCATATTCACATATGGCTTCTTATTTGCTTTTTAGAGCTCCAACCTTCATTTTTGGCGGGTATGGTGAACTGTCTTCACAGACATTGATATCTGGAAGTGTTCCTGAGCCCATGCAGCGGTTTCCTTGACAGAATCCCGACTGTTTTCAATGCAGTGCAGCAGAGGGCCAGGGATCCCGAGCATCTACGACTGATGTTCAGCCGTGTCCCTCGCGCACAGAAGCGTCTGACTGTCTCAATCTTTTGACAAGATTGTGTACTGCAGATGAATGAGTGTTCAAAATGTTTTCCAATTTACATTGAGGAGCATTACTTTTGCGAGTTTTTGCAGACTGCTGAACCTCTGCCGGTCTCTACTTCTGAGAAACTGCCTCTCAAATGTGCTCTTTTTGTACCTCTTGTCATCAATTAACCTAATTAGCTACGTGTTCCTCCAGCTGTTTCTGTGTAGTACCACTTACTTTTCCAGTCTTTCGCTGGCCCAGTTCCGATTTATTTTTTTTTTAGATGTGCTGCGACCATCAACTACAAGATGAGGTATAATTTTTCATTTTTACATTTCAGTTGTTAAAAAAAAAGAAGCTATATTTTGCTGCATTAAATATATAACAAACACTTAACTTCATCACAGAGGTATAAAAACATTTTTTTTTCCAGTTTTATTCAGCAAAGTACGTAGAAGAAGTAATCTTCAAAAGGCATTAGGTTGAAGATTCAACTTTCCTTTAAAATGTTTTAAGATTAGTGTGTTGTTTTTGTATTGTCCAATTTCCAGAGAGCGAGGAGGAAGGAAGGAAGGGAATGAGGAAGAAGAGATAAAGTATCTGAACAAGGAGTGGATTTAACTGCTGATGTGAGCTCAAAAAACAAACAAAATAAAAAGCAGTATGACAGATGGATGTGGCGTTAGCTTCATTATTGCTCTTGGCAAGCAACAAACGACAGCTCTCTTGTTCTGTCATAGTTGTTTTGCTCGTCTGTTGGTGAAGTTGCTGACGTGCAGGTTTAAAGTGAGAAGAATGTGATCGTGATCATTACTCCATCTGCTTTTTTAAATCAGAGGAGACTATAGCTGTGCTTGATTCCTTGATGAAAGTAGCAAAAGTTTTTTTTACTATCACATAAGGCCTGTAATATTTCCCTACTTTGTTTCCTGACATATTTAGTGGCTTTTAGAGGATCCCCCCCCCCCACACACACACCCATGTGTAAAGCTGTGGATGGAGGATTTTTTTCTGTGTCAGTGGAGTCACTTTCCATGACTGTAGGCTGACTCAAAGAGCTGAAAAAAATGAAGCCATATTCTCCAGTGATGCTTGAAAATGGCCTGCATATTCTACAAGCTAACATCCAACCATCTGTAAAACAAAATGTAGATAAAAAGAGGGTGGCTTCAACGAGTTTATGATCCTAAAACAGACCCCAAAATCCACTGTAATCTATATCAAGTGAAGCAAGCTGACAGTTTCTGCCATGGCCCTCACAGTCCCTTCGACTACGACATCATTGGAAATTGGCACCACCTCAAAAGGGAAGTGCATACAAGACATCCTGAGAGTTTCCCAGTAGACTTTGAAGAAAGAATGATCAAAAATACAGAAAGACTGACTCTTAGCTGGCTAAAAACGGTCTACAAGCCGCAATACTTGCCAAACAATATGGTAGCCAAGTAAAGACAGTGCAGGATGCCAAGGATATTGATTCAGGCCCTTTTCCCTTTATTGTTATTTTCAAACTGTCTGTTAGCTCTCTGCTTTTCGAAACCTCATCATTTGCTAGCTAAGCAACTCACAGTAACAGAAATTTTGAGATGAGGTGCCCAAACTAATGCATCTGAATGTATATGGATGACTGTACATGAAAAGAGCGCCGCTTACACTCTCCAGTGCGTGCAGTGTGCTTTCTGCCTTGCGAGTGTTCTCCCTCATAGTCAGAATGGTTTTGAGGATAGACTGCCGTGGGTGCATGGACCGATCAAACTGGTGGTACATGTTCCTCCAGAACCTTGGAAGCAAAGGTGAAAACAAAAATGTAGATGAGATTTGTTTTTTTTGATCATTCAGATACTAAGAAACACCAGTGAAGCATAAAAAACAAACAAGAACAACAGGAAACCTGTACTGACTTGAAGTGATAGGGCAAGGTGGAGGGCTCCAGCACAGGATGTGCTTCAGAGTAGGCAGGACTGTAGAATGGATTCAAGTAGTTCTGTGTTTCACTCATCAGATATGCCCACAGTGAGTGAGTCCGCTCTCTCAGCCTGGAACAGAGAACCGCAGCTAAGCTCACTCAAAGTCAAATTGATTCATACATCACATTACATAACAGGGGTTTACAGCAGTGACATCATTCAAATTGCAATAAAAGCAAAAGGTAAAAATAATAGAGAAGAAAAACAAGGATTTCAAAAATGAAAGTGAGCACAAAGAAATCAGTGAAGAAATAATAAGCTTTTTCAATGAATGACAAGAAAAACCTGTGGACAGGCGCCAAAATAAATGGCCGGTTGAAACTTTACAGGCAGGCTTTATACAGGCGGGCTCAAAGGAACCTGTGCTTAGAGCTTCCAGCCTCAGAACTGAAAAGCTCTTCAAGAAGCATCGGAGGTGAATTACACAAATGCACTGTAGGACTTACTGCAACTCCTCTCTCTGCCTCTGATTGTTGCCAAGGAAGTTTCCATACTGACAGGAGTGGACATGTTCGTGGATCTGCAGCAGAAACCACTCGCTGAACTCAAAAGCCTAATGAGAGGGAAATGAAGAAATAAGTACAATCGAGCAGGCTGCAAATGAGATGCATGAAGCACATCTGTTGTGTTATCAACACATTCCTACAAACCTGTGGGAACTGCTCAGTTAGCTGCCAGACACACTCCAGGAACTGAGTGAAGATAGGAGACACCTCCTTCGGGTCTCCGTCCAACTGGTCGCACCTTCAGGTACAAAATCCACACATGCAATCATGTAATATTAGTCATATAATATCTATCAAATAACTATTAAAGATATAAAGAGGGTAAATGAGACTGTGTATCAACTATTTACTCTCAAATGGGAGAAATATTATGAGGAGATCCTGCTATGTTGTTCAAGAGGCAAACGATTGGCCTATGCTTTTCAAGCTGGGACAGATGTGCCTTCGTTGTGCATCGTGTCATGTGTGAAAGCACAGAGGTAGCTTCAAGGGTCGCTGTTGATTCGCCACTAATACGCCTCTGAGTCAGCAAGGAAGAAAGCAAGAGAAGCAGAATGGGCTGTGTGCGTATAGGCAAGCTGGCATCGCAGAGCACAATATTTCAGCCAACGATGCTGATTCTGTGCCACAGGCTTGATGTCTGTGAGCACACACTGATGTGCAGCTGAGCCCCTCCTGTGTGACGTGAATTACCAAAGAGCTACAGCTCACCTGTCTGCAAACTTGTGCCCAAAGGAGATCCAGTCTTTCTCTATCAGTACCTAGAAGAGAATGAATGTGAAAAGAAGCAACAGACGCACAAAAACATCCAGCAGGGAAGGGAATATTAATACTCATCCAAGCATTGACATCTAACTTTGCATCTGTTCGCGGCTCTTACCATGAAGCCCTTGATGGTACGATAGTAGGGGTCCATGAGCAGCGACCCCAGGGAACAGACTTGAGCTGTTCTGTCCCATCCATCTGAACAGTGAACCAACACACTGGCTCCTTCCACTGTCACTGCCTGCAGGACAAAAATGTGGGCAGACAGTCAAGGGAAAACAGTTCTTGACAGTTGCTGTGTTGAATGAACTAACAGAGGGACCAATATGCATTCAAGAAAGACAAGACTTACCTTGGTGAGAAAGATAGCTGCATCTACAACAGCCTTGATATGCCGCAGCCAGCCACTGCTTTCCAGTCCCATCAGGTAGTCACTCATGGTGAGAGATCGAATACCAATCACTGAGAGCCAGAACAATAACAGATTCATTTTCAGCTACAAAATATCCTTCTCAATCTGCAAAAATGCAATGCAGTGTGCTCATGTGTGTAGTAGTACCTTCTAGCAATTTCTGCAGGCTAGCTCTCATTACATGGATATTTTCAATTCCAACAAACTGAAAGCGAATGTTGGAGTAGTTGTCCTCATTCTCATAGCCTTTACCTGCTGCTCGGTTCGCCATTGCATTCAACTGTAGGAAATAAAAACAGGCAATGCAAATTTTTGGCAAGGCACCATGTTCTGGAACTATGTTTAGATGGTGCTGGACCTCTGAAGCATAGCTTCCTGTGCTCGTGAACCTAGCCTGTTGTTCAGAAGAGATGTCTTTGGTTGTCATCGTCTTACCTTTGGCCTTGTATCCATGACATACACAAATCGGCTGTTGTGATTGGCCTTGCTGATGGCCTGCAACATACTCTCGTCCTCCAGGCATCGTGCACTAAACCCGGAGAGAGGCTGACTGCAGCGACACACTGCCGCCTGCCACACAGTACAAGGATCAGAGATAGGAAAAAAAAAAAAGCTTTAAAGACATTCAAAGCCTGCGTGAGTCGGCTATAAATTATTTCACTTTTTACTTTAATTGCTCTGAACTTTTGTTTTAAATCAATGATTTTTGTTTTAAATCATTTAAATCATCAGAATGACTTAAGGACCAAATATGTGAGCACATTCAGTGAACAGGTTTCTCATGCTGCACGACTAACAAAAGAAGCTCGCACACAGTGAGAGGGGGAAAGCAGGCAATGTATTCGCACTGCTAATGTTACTTCACTGGAAAATCAAAAATAGTCTTTGTTGTGTAATGTTGGGCAATACCTGCCCTACCTCACCATACCGGTAATTCCTAGGGTTGAAGGCCCTTGAAATTTGCCTCATACACTGACATAACCCAGGAGATTAACACCCCTCATATTCTGCAATTCTATAGCCTTTCTGATTGTGCTAAATTGGGAGCAAACCACTGAGCAAACATGTCCGTTGGTCCAGGCCATTGTTTGAATGTCTGCCTATGACTAGGACACGGACTTTCAGATGGGTGTGGTGGAAATTTCTATTAACAAAGCACAGTGAGACCGCATCGACGTTTCCAAAAATTAATTTGTACTTCATGAAGGAGAGTATCTCAGCTCTGCGGGAGTCTCAAATTCATGACTTACTTATAGACCCAAAGACAGGGCGTTACACAAAAAGTGGACAACCTGCAAGGGACAGATAAGGTTTTTCAGTTGCCAACTTAACCTCTAAAGCCATCTCAGTTGCAAACAACTTACATAACCAAGGAACCCCTCCGATAGATAAACATGTGTTTACAATACGGGATAAAACACACCCTTTCTCTGAATGAGAAAAACGAGAATTAATCATTTTCCATCACAATAGGCCACTAATGAACGTCTACAGAGATCCAGAAGACTTTCTAATTGGTCAGAATTTGGATGTCCATTCATTAGTTAATTAGAGATAGTTAAGAAAAGACCCCTTGACCAATCCATTATCTGAATGTGAAGGGATGTCTGACCTCAATGTATGAGGGTTTCACCCCTAATCCAGCACCCTAAGACTGTACACTAAGAGTAAAGATGGAGGCAGGGAGCGTCAGAGCCACTATCCAGGATGTCACAACAAAAATCTAGAAATACATTAGGAAGACGGCTCCCATAAAGAGAAGAGGGAGAGAAGGAACCATCATGGTAGGATAACCAATTTCATTTTTAATGCTCCACTGACAGACTGGGGAAGTGACTGATATCGCGAGGTCCTATCTGCGGCTAGAAAAGGCTGGTCTGACAGGAAGGACACATCAATCATAGCAGCTCAAGAATAGGCCTTCAGGACCCTGAGTGCAGCAGCCGTAGAAGAATGTGAAATGACGACTTTACAGCTTTTCACTGACGTCCATGTCTTGAAAAACTTCATTCTGGCCTCTCGGATCACATCTTTTGAATGTCATCGGGACTATTTATTTGCTCAGTGGGAATTTACTTCTGTCTTTTTATATACCATTTGCTAATTGAATAAGAGAATGTACTTAAATGTAATTAAAGCATGTTACTTTAAAGTTTAGTGACAGAAAATTATTCCTTTTAAAAAACTATACCATCCAATGCTTTCTGTTTGCGACCTTCTTTTGTTCTCACTCCATAGCCTCCGTTTTGTATGCTGTATTGGCTCTGTGGTTAGCCACTAGAGCATAAAAACAAACAAAATAACCAATCCAAACATAAAAGCATAAGAATGGAGCAGCAGTCCAGCAATACTAGTTTTGGACAACAGCAGTGTTTTCTAAAAAGATCGAAAAATACCTTCTTCTCTTGGTAGAAATATGTGAGCACAGGAAAGCGCCCTTTGCTTCTGAACTTGGAACTCCCCACAATGATAGGCTTACTGGCTGTGATGGGGACGTAAAGGTCCCGTGGATATGTCTCACACACCTGCAACAACCACACAAAACAGTACCAGCATCACAAAAAAAAACCCAAAAACAAACACAGACTCAAAAGATACTGGCGGATACAGACACCGTCCCCTATTTTCAGCATTATACTCAGTATAATCAATATTTGAATGAATGGTGTCTTTTATTTGATCCAAAAAAAATTTAATCTTTGTAGGAATACGTCTGCGTTTTATTAAAATTCTGCAGTGCAACCGATTCATTTGGTAAGAAAAACCGTTGGTCCGTCACACAAGCGCGGGAGCTAAGATGCTGAACTAAAAATGGAGCTTCTGCACCCTCTTCTGGACCAAGATGCATGGTGTCTTTATAATGTCTGGTAGGGATCAGTAGTAAGTCGTAGCTGCTGTCGCACAACAAAGGCATTAAGTAACAAATCCTGGACAACATTCACACAAAACAAGTGTTACATTTATCATTTTATATATATATATATATATATATATATATATATACACAGGTACATGGTGGAGCCGGGAGCACCAGTTACTTTATTGTTAAGTAAGCATGTGACATCAGGAAAGTCCAAAGTCCCTTTTTTTATGTTCTTTGTGGTAGGTGGAGTTCATGGCACACAGAGATGGTGCCAAAGTTCAAAAAGCACAGTGAGCACAGCGCTTGCTTGCATTTTATGCCTTTCTAATTAAATGTTTTTATTTCCTGCTTAGTGCTGAAGGTCTTTGCACTCTTCCAAATGCTGTGTTAATCTACTGTGTCTCTATGGCTAAACACATTTATTATTACATACTAAGCTGGTGTATTATCAATACCACTGTATATAATTTGTACATGTTCGTCTCCCTCTTAGAATATGCACGATTTAGCTAATTTGTCTGAAACATCAAGCGATCTGTGGTGCGCCATATAAGAAGCATTTAAGCATTTACTACCTTGTAGTCTCTGTTGACATCAGTGAGCTGCCATTGGTCACAGGGGACGCCCATCCTCTCAAACTCGGTCCTCAGGTCGATGATCTGCCACCCTTCCTCTCTCTGCTGGTCGTTCTGTTTGGGGTTGTAGGAGAACGCGTAGAGCTCCTCGTAGCACACTGCATGAAGAAGAAAACCACAGACAAATGCTTTCAGTCCCACACAAGCATCTATGTACGTTGTGTCGGTAAGATACACAAAAAGAGAAGCAAACGCATGAGAAATTAATGATAAAAAAAAAGAAAGCTCGCCAAAGACAGACACAAACCAACAGTGGAGCCCACCTGGCCGCAGAAGACGCAGCAGCGAGCTGTAGATATCATGGCAGTCTCTTTCTCTTTGTAGCACAAAATGAACCAGCCTGAAGTTCCGACACTGAATGACCAAAGGACAGCCAGTGGTGGTCAGACTGAGCTTCTCCACTGAGGCTATATGGTGGTGCAAAATCTACAGAAAATGAGACAAGACAAGAAAAAGATATAAACTCTACTGCATATTAAGTGATGTACAAGGTAAGCGTGCCTGTCAACGGTACAGGAGCACGTATGTTGCTGGAGATTGTGAATGACTTGAATATACACAGTAACGTAAGTAGGAATCGAAATAAGGTGCCGTGTGAGGAAGAAACAAAGAAACCAACAAACGCTGGACTGAAAGTTGATTAAAGCCTTTCGGAAAATTGTATCGTTCTCTATCTCAAGACAAATCATTGAACAGTATCATAATATATACAAGATTCATTTACATAACTGATAACTTTCTATTTTTGTCATTTATTAAAGGACTTAAAAGCAAATCACTGGCTTCAAAGCTAAATCTGAGCCCAATTAAGTATTGACGAGTAGCAAAAGCAAACTGTTTCAGCTGATCAGCCAGTCCTGCTGGAAACCCACTGGTCTGTACATTCAGGTGGACTTTACCTCAGTGTAATATTGTTTTGGGCTAAGCACCCTACTTCACGGTAATATTCCCTGACGGCAGCAGTCTTCCACACCAGTCATGAATAGCGACTACTCATGAGAGACACAAATCCCTGCAACAAACCCAATGACAGACACAACGAGCCACTATTGCCTCCTTTGGATTGCCTTGTAGCTGAAACTTGCCTTTACTTCTCAGTTTGGTGTAAAAATCCCTCTCCCCTTCCCAACAGAATCATGAACCGAGTCAACGTCATAAAGTTTAGAGGACAACAGGGTCAAGTGCAGCACATTATCATATTCATTAACGCAGACACAATCTAAACGTTGATCTCACCAGCTGGTGAGACAAACAGCAACTCACACAGCTTCTGTTTAATATTTTATGAGGCACCATAACATGCTGACAAATGCACGCCCCCAACAGAGTGATCATAAATCTTTTTAATACACACACACAGAACCTACAGGCACTGACAGACACAAATATGCTGGATTGACCAAAAACCAAAGAGAAAAGGTGTTTCCTTTTCCTGGGGTCAAGGCCCAGAATCTGCAGCACGAAGCACTGCTTTTGCAACCTCATAAAACAGAACTTTAAAAAAAAAACACAGATAACAATCCAGTGTTGGAAACAAAACAGAGTAAATCAAGCGTTGAAATTTCATTACATGAACTGTTAAACCTCATTTCCAGAGGAGAAGCTCTCACTAATGATGCGTCTCAGACGGCTGCTCGCAGTTCATTACAGTAGCTGTAAGCCCCACTGTAAGTTCCTGTTTTTCTTCCACGTTTCTCTGATATTGTTATGATAACATAAAAAAACCCCAGAACATTAAACAAATAAATCAATAAAGTATGCTGTATCGCTGCTGCTCCTGCCAGATATTATTAGTCCGGTTTTCAAAGAGCTACAACCCTTTTTCAGCTTGAAGCTGAAAACACACATTCCCTTTGGCAAGCATGCACCTAAAACTCACTGGAAGCCCAGCAGCTCTTTCTATATGGTTTTTGAAACTCTATCCTTCTTATTCTAACCACACTCAGGTTTGCATATGGTATCTCTCCATCCTGACACACCAAAGAAACACCAACACACACACACACACACACAAACGCACTCGCTGAGGTTGAGCACTTCCCATTAAGTGCCTCTGCAAGGTTATCAGCATCAGACTGGAGCTCCAGTTTCAGCACAATGGTTATTCATGTGCAACGGAGTCATTCATTGAAATCTTGATTTTCACACATCTATTTTATCTTTGTTCCAGTTTTGGTTTGGATAAATCGATCAAGCAATCAGGCAATAAAAAAATAAAGGGGGAAACCAAGTAGTGCCCCTGCCTTGCCTTTCTGCCCTGCCACAGCAGAGCATATCTCCGTTGTGCCTCTTGTCCTTTAATTCTTTTTAAACAAGGTTTCACCTAACAAATACCGACCATGTGACGCTTAAAATAGTCACCACTAGAGCTACTCACCCAGATCTCCTGTCCAGCTGAGGCGGAGTTGTTAGAGCTGCTCTCCACAAAGATGAGGTGCGTGGCTGTGAGGTACAGTGTGCCATTTGTGGATTTGTTGCTGAAGCGATCCATCAGCCGCACCTGCTCCACCTGCGAAAGCACAAGCGCATACCGGTGATAATTAACCGATGAGCAGTGAGCAATAAGGCTCGGTTCTTTGGCTGCGTATAAACAGGATATAATGAAAAGAGGAGAGATGGGAATAGCTGAAAACGACCGTGAGCAGCACCTGGCATTGTTTTTAGCTGGCGCACCGTAACACTGACCACCTGGCCTTCATTATCAGTTGCCAAAATGATCTGTTATAGGAGTCACAAGTGGTTTCTGAACACGGGAGAAATGAGTCTAATGATAGCCACGGCAGAACAGTTTGTCAGCTTTAATAAATGAGCCATCGGAGTCTTAATTTCACCAATCTCCAGCCAACCCGACTGCTTCACTGGGACATGGACAACATTTGGCCACAGACATAAAACAGACTCTATGAGGGAAAAAGTCCCTGGTTTTCACAAAGGACAAATAATGTGGTGTCACACCAGTAAAAAGAGACCCTGAGGAAAACGCCTGCACTTTGTCCGCCGTTATACCTTCTTGGTAAAAACCTTAATAAACGCATACACTCTATTTCAAACGACCACACATGTTTTAGGGTACTGTTTGGAGAATTTTGGACAGGGACTTTGCGTGCGTAACATGCTGAGTTGCATCTCTGTCCTTTCCGTCACCGAGACACATTGGGACGTGTACTGCTCTCAGTGAAGAAAAAAAAACCCTAACTGTAGCTGAAAGGCAGTGCTTGGGTTCCTGCTGCCGCTGCTCACTGTCCAAATTCATGATTCATCACTCCAACTGCCCTCATGTTGAGTCAGACATCCTCTTCCCTTCTTGCCGTTTTCCTGTTGTTCACAGATATGATGCAACAACTAACCCTATGTCTGTTGCCCAGCAACCGGATGGTCACAGCTCTGTCATAAGTAGGCTTCTTGGAACATACAGGAAGCCAAGAGGTGTGCGAGTGAAGGAGAGAGTTGTTGAAAGAGGGACACAATGTCTCTCAGAAAAGTGAAAATGCAATCGTTTATAGATCCTGGAAACGAGTGAAGCAACCTACAAGCTCCTTCATAGACAATTTGACAGAGGATTTTGTAATTGTATCATTTTTACACAACGGCATCACATATACTTTAAATGTCCCTCTTTTGTGTCTCAGCAAACAGGGAGGATCTGTCACAATGGAGACACACCCTGTCTGCAGGTAATCACACCCTCCAAATCCCCACCGAGATTTTTTTGCAGCATGCAAACATGCAACCTCAAAAATCGTGTGTACTTTGCTGTACAGAATACCAACCCTAAGCCTCAACGATTGTGCCACACCGTTACCAAACATGGTGAAACATCTTTCAGCACGAGAACCCACCAAAGACACAATGAGCGTACTCCACATGCATTTGAATGAGATGAATTTGGACATTTGCATATCGGGTTTAACGGTTATCACGCTGCCTCACTTTTAGCTTAAATAAACTGTGATTAAATACATAGGAGTTGCTGTGTTTTTCTTTTTAAAGCGGCACAGGCCTGGCATAACCAAGCCAGCTGCTTCGCCCTGGTTTTGCGTTTAGTTGGATCCTCTGTAAGTGACTCGGAAGTCAAGCGGTGGATAAAAGCGTTACACTGCTTTCCAATGCTTGGAATAAATGATGAAATGATAAAACCACCCCTCTACATGTAAAAACAACAACAACAAAAGAAAAAAAGAGCTGCAGATTAATGATATCCCCGACTTCCTCTCTGAGGCAGCTGTCATACAGCCTCATGAACGGCACACTTGTCCCGATGTAGCTCGATTTCTCCTGGTAGGGTTCAATCATACAAGAGTCACTGACCGGCTTGAAAGAGTAACGTCAACTAAATCAATAATAGAGCGTGCAGGTAGTCAGATTACAAGGTGGAAGCCCAGCTATCTGCTGTATGGGTAAAATAAACAGCTCATTGATGCTCATCACGTTTAACACTGAGAGCTGCAGGCTACACCTATAGCCGTCATGCTACTAGATTCATGCGTTCAATCTAACGCAAATAGACAGCAAAAGTACCGACAACCAAGCCCTGCAAAAATACAAAAAAAAGACAAGGCCGGGTTGCTGACTGTATCCCATCCACTTACGATTAGCAAGAAATGTTAGCTACCTTCGGCGTTCGGATATGTTCCATTTCTCCAACTAGAACCAGCTGGCAGCGACTGTAAGGGTTCAAACAGCACCTTCCGTGGGAAACTGTATCATTGATAGTATGATGGACTCAACAGCAGCACTATCCACCTTTACTTTTTCGATGGCACACGATATGTGTTTATTGTCAATTATTTCACTCTTCCATCCGCGTAAAAGCTCCTGTGATCATGTCAACACTGTAGATGTGAATATTTCAAAATAAAAGCACGAATTGAGTAGCTGCTTAAAAAAAAATTAAATAGAAATTTCGGAATTTTATGTGTGATAAAAGTGTGTTTCTTTGGTTCAAAATATACATATGAACGGTGGGGTAATGGTGCCTGGAGAGGTCTGTGTATACGTACACTCATACTCATGAGGGTTGAATGACCTGTTTGATGATTTCAATTGCCACTTTTATACTGAAATCTAAACCAGAAATACATTTGATATATTCTGCGTTTTTGTCAAACTGTTAATGGTCCACCTTTAGTCACATAGATCAGAGTATACGCATGCGTGAGACGTCACGAGATCCAAAAACCCGAATGAACAATGGGAAACGTAGTTAAAGAGAAATTACCCAAAATGCACTGGGATTCGGGAAATACCAGGCGGGGAATAAGAAATTAATACCATGCGGGAAGTCATTTGGCGCTTCTGAAAGGCTAAAATAAGATTTAAAGGATTGTTAAACTGTAGAAGTCTACAGTGGAATAGCTTTGCATTTATTTGAGAGATGTACTTTTTCATTCAAGCATGGTTTGAGTTAAAACAGGACCGCGGATTTGGCCCTCACGCGGGCATGAAGGCTAACTGACGTTTGATGTTTTGTTGAGTTAGCTAAGCTTTTTCATTCGTGCGTTAAATCCAAATATATTATTAATGGTTAATGCGCACGACTTAGAAGAAAATGTCTGGCTTTAATTTTGGATCAGGGACTCTCGGCTCTACCAACGTCGGTGGAGGATTCGCATTTGGGGCCGTTACCAGGTAATGACTCATTTTAAAAGAGCAACTTGGCTAACGTTAGCTTAGCCATAGGTTATCAGATAACGTACGTTACGTGATAACGTCTTACTTTTTGTACATTTATATGTTGGGCACATGGTTTTGCGAAGATTACAATGATATGTGATGAACTTGACTGTTTTAAAGATGGCCACGTTCAGACACGTTAGATGCTGACTTCTTTGATCAATAGTGTCTGGCCGGTGGGGATTGTCCACACCGGGATAGTTAGAAACTCTTAATTCTATAATCCCCACCTGATTGACAAACCTAGATTTCATGAAGTCGTTTACTGATGACTGTATCCAGGGCTTGTGCTGATAGCCTTTAAAATTGGCAATGGGATTATGCATAGCAAGAGGAGCCATAAGATACTGCAATTTGGAATTATAATTTACCAAGTTTAACTCTTGCAAACTGCAAAAGGTCTATCTGTTTTATGGAGAATTCATAAGAAATGTGGTTCAGTATGTAAGATGGGTTTAAATGCCATCTATCTGTTAAAACAATTGTTGGCATTTATTGTTTGTAAATGTGCTTTTTAAAGAATCTCATTGGGTTTAAACTTACCCCTTCACTATTGGGCGGGTCTAGAAAACTGCTGTAAGAGTAAAAGTTTTCTCTACTGTACCAATGATAGGTTATTGCTTGTAATTTGTATTGTAAAAGAAGTGTGATTGTGGTATTGTCTGTCTGCAGTGCACCTGCGGCCGGTACTGGTGGCTTTTCTTTTGGCACTGCTCTGGGAACAGCAGCTGCAAACCCCGCTTCCACCACTGGCACCACCCCATCCCTTGGTCTAGGAGGCAGTCTCTTTGCTCAGAAACCTGCTGGAGGATTCTCTTTCAATACACCTGCCTCAAGTAATTTTGTCACACATGAGACGATTGCAAGCATTGCAATAAATGTGCTCGCAGTTAGCATCGATGCAAACTACCGTTAATCACCATGTGTTAACCATTATCTGGGGATGTTATTCTTTTCCAGATGCTGCTGCACCCACTGCGGGCCTTACATTAGGTATGTTTGTGTTTCCATTATAATTTCTAAGTAACTTTTACCAAAGCTGATGTTTTAACCTTGAATTCCCCTTATTTTCTACTTTTTTTCCTCCTGTAAATGCTCTCAGGTGCCCCAGCTACTACGACTGCCACCACTGGCTTCAGCTTGGCCTTCAACAAGCCCACCGCCTCAGCAACACCCTTCTCCCTCACCACTGCTACCACCTCCTCAACTGCTGGGCCCGGCCTAACTTTTGGTTCAGTCCTAACATCAACAGCTCCACAGCAGCACGCTGCCACAGGCTTCGCCCTTGGTCTCGGTGGTACAACAACCTCCTCAGCACCTTCAACAGTGCCGTCACTTGGCACAGGACTCTGGGTCACAGGGTCTACAGGTGAGATGAAACGTGCCTATATCACTGAGGGAAATTGAACAATTATTGTCTATTTTGCACAGTGTCACATTTCATTCTAACCTGAGTTATTTACTTGGTGCAGGTTTGGGTCAGGCCACTCTTGGAGGAGGTGGTGGGTTAACGTTGGGTTCTCTGTTGGCTACTTCAACAGCTGTATCTGCTGCTCCTGCACCAAGTATTGGTCTCGGCGGGGTCGACTTCAGCACTTCCTCTGAGAACAAGAGTGACACATCATCTGGAGCCAATGCCCAGTACGTTTTGTTGACCAAAATGTCCATGGATCTTTGTAAAAGGAAAATAGTTGAATAAATGTGCAGAACTAACTCAACTTTATTGTAAAAATGTGTGAGAAATGTTTACTGAGGAGCAACACTGTACCTTGGTTTTTTTTTCCTTCAGGGACAGCAAAGCTTTGAAGGATGAGAATCTGCCTCCCGTTATTTGCCAAGATGTTGAAAACTTCCAGTAAGTGCTGTTGAATGCACGTTTTTTTACCACGTGTTTGAATGTTGTGCTTTAGTTTAATCTGTGAGTGGTTTTCATTCTTCTCTACATTACTGTCTCCTTCTGCAGAAAATTTGTAAAGGAGCAAAAGCAGGTTCAGGAAGACATCAGCAGGATGTCATCAAAGGCCATTTCCAAAGTCCAAGATGATATCAAGAACCTCAAACAGCTTCTCTCTGTCAGTGCCAGCGGTCTGCAGCGCCAAGCTCTGGCCATTGACAAACTAAAGCTGGAGACAGCACAGGTAAAAACAGCATTGCTACACAGGTTATACCATCTTCTTGGATATTAGTAATACCCCAGTAATACCCCTGAATACAAGAAAACCCCAGCAGTTTAATAGCACTGTCCAGACTATGAACTAAGCAAGAGCATGATTGGGTGTAACTTGGGACTAACTCTGCGTCTTGCAGGTGCAAGTTTTGAAATAAAGTGTAAAGGGGATGCAGAGATTTGAATCTTAAGTTATGCCTTAAAATGTTTTGTATCCAGGATGCCAAGCGTTCTGTTACATGTTTCTTATTAAGTGGCAATGAGTTTGACTTTCCTTTATTCGTCTTCGTAAGGAGCTGAAAAATGCTGACATCGCACTGCGCACACAAAAGACACCCCCTGGACTTCAGCACGAAAACACAGCTCCATCAGAGTAAGTGCGCCATCGAATTCTAGTCTTCAAGCAAATGAAAGACCGATGTTTTGTTGAATTTATTGGAAATGTATTTGTCTGTTGTTTTTGAGTATTATGATATTAACAAGGAGTAGTTTCTTCCTGCCATGTAAAGAACATGTTAATCCTCACTTGCCTTTGATGTTTTCCAGATGACTGCTTTTATTGCACAATGGATGAAGCCGGCATTAAAATCTGTTTTTTGTTTTTTGTCACCTGCGTAGTTATTTCCGTAGCCTGGTGGAGCAGTTTGAGGTGCAGCTGCAACAGTACCGGCAGCAGATAGAAGAGCTGGAGAACCACCTGACGACTCAGAGCAGCGGCTCCCACATCACCCCTCAGGGTACGATGTCTGACTTTAAATACAATCACTGTTAATCGGTATATTTTACTTAAAGGCTAATCACACTTACTCAGGGATTATTTACCTTTTTATTTCCAGATCTTACTCTGGCCATGCAGAAGTTGTACCAAACATTTGTTGCACAAGCTGCACAGCTTCAGTCTGTCCATGAGAATGTCAAGGTCAGTATTTTTTATTGTTTTTCCCACAACATTGTCGAAAGTTATATGTAAAATCATACATTCATTTGGTTTCCCCGTCATCTTAGTACTGATTGGAATCTAATGTTTAGGTTTTGGTGGTGAGACCATTTAATAAAATGCAGGGTTGTACTTCGATGATGTTGCTATTTTATAAAATGTTGACGTTTTTGTGTCATCAGTCTGTCAGCTTGTCTTTATTTCTCTTGATGTCTTGTAGATTCTGAAGCACCAGTACCTTTCCTACCGCAGAGCCTTCCTTGAAGACTCTACTGACGTCTTTGAGTCTAAAAGGGCATCGAACAGGAAATGGCAGAGTGCACCACGAGTCACAACCGGGCCTGCCCCATTCTCCGGTGTACCCAATGCTGCAGCTGTTGCCATGGCAGCCACACTGACCCAGCAACAGCAGCCAACTCCAGGTCTGACTGCCTACAAGTTCTAGAAAGTTCTCCTCCTCTTTACCTTGTTTAAGATGATAAATGAGGGAGAGGAGAAACAAAAGTAAAAGTTTTGTAAAGGACAGGCAAGGGTGTGCTTTTTTAAAAAAAAAAAAAAAAAAGAAAATTGTTTCTAGAAAGCAAAAAGTATAAAGGTATCAGACACTATTGTTCAAAATAAGTAGACAAAACCACACTTAGCTGGTGCTACGCTGTCTTCGCTTTTCATTTTTTAAAAAGAGGGCGAAAGGGAGCGATGAGAGAAATCTGCCGTTAATCCGACAGCAAGCCTTTGCGCTGCCTTAACCATTTTTCCGCTGACTAAGGGTTCAAGGGTTTGAAACATTTATCTTATGCACCTTACAAAACCACACTGAGGACATTTAATATACGGCTTCAATACACAGCGAACAACAAGCTCTGGCAGTGTTGGTATTTGTTATAACAAATTCCTTCTCTTAATTTCTCTCTGATTGGCTGTCGGAGCAGTTATCGCTGGTTATGCGGCTGACATTACTGGGAAAAAAAAACCTAAACTGATAGCTATCTCATTTGAAGTTGTAATTAGAGCTTGCGAATCTAATTTGAGCGGGGGTTCTGTTTTAATGAAACTTCTTAGGAAGGACCCTACTCTGTGAATATTGATATGAAAACAAGTTGGGATCAATTGTAGACATTTGCTGTGATTTAGATGTAATAAGCAAACATTGATTGTCTGATTGACAAGTCCCGACTAGATGTATCTTTTAGGTTTTTGTAAGATTTGATCTGGGTGTGTGGTTAAAGACGTATCTATTAGAATTTAGCTCCTACTTTCTCTAGTCCTGCTGCTATGTAGGGGAGTTCTAGCTGACAAAAATGGTGTCGGCTTATTTCAGACAAAACTTGTTTTTAACAGCAGAGATAATCTAAAGAAAGCATCGCTAATGTTGTTTTAAGCATGCTGCTTGTTCAAGGTCTCATCGGTAGACCTGTTCTGTAATTACTAAATTGCACTTATAACTATCATGGTAGCTGTTAGGCTTGTTTTCTATCGGTAGTCAAAACAGAACTTTGGCTAAGTATTTGCCTTTTGTAGTATTATTATCATCCAGCATAAGCAGACGGATGAGGACTGATCTTACACAGTTTCTTCAGAAACTTGTGTCCGAAATGTCTCGACAAATAAGCTTTTTGGAGGTTTTCAACGATTGTACACAAATATTTAATCATTATTGGCCCTATACACTAAAATTCTACGTCTGAACACTCATGGGCATGTAACGTCAGTTTTATGGAGAGCTGAAATACCTAAAGTTATCCCATTGTGTTTGCTAACACATCTGTGAGGTGTTAATCTTTCAGCCATTTTTGTAGGCTTTGGTATGTAGGCCGTGGTAAAGGTATATCAGGGCATCAACATGTGATTACCAAACTAAGCTGCTACCATATGTATATTAGCATGTTTCTGCTGTCCCTTTTTCTTGTAAAGTTAAATAAAACAGTAGAGACTTGATCCCAGTGTTTCGAAGCGAAAGTTTAATTGGACTGGGCTTTAAAGGCCGTGAACGTGACGGATCACAGAAGCAGAAGCTTAGGTCTCGTCCCATTTGAAAATGTTGCTGTTATCATATCTGCTCGCCAAGTGTGGCTTAGTTCCCAGTGTAGATTTAAAAAAAAAAGAAAGAAAAAGAAAACGTTCTTCTACCTTTGACTACACAGAACAACATGCAGAAGCTTTTTTTGAGTGATTGTTTACCAATCAATTATAAATGTGCCAAGGAGGTTCGGGACTGTTTTCCAAATCCATTGCTTCACCGACATTTTAAAGAAAGCGCTTAACAAACGATCCCTGCTACTACAACCGTTGTGATCCACTTGTGTAGTGTAGGTGCAAACCAACTTGGTGCTTACTACAGATGTTTTTGTTTTGCCCTCTTTTTTTTTTTCCTTCTTCTTCTTTCCCGTAAAGCCAAATCAGTTTCTGCTTACTTGTTCGTTGGGCTTTAGGTGTGCTCTCTGTACAATGTGAATGCATTATGCAGTCTTAACATGCTGAATTATTTCTGACTCACAGCTTTGCAGGTCTGTTAACCCAAGAAATGGGCACAAAGTTATGCGATTGCTTTTCTTTATTTATGTCGGGCATAGTGGCTGTCTGTAGTAAGCGACCCAATTCTCTGATAGACTAAGCCTAATTGCAAATTGTATTTATTTACCTATTTATTTCTATTTTATTTTTCTTGTGCTTAACTTAGTCTTGGCTTGGAATTGGAACTGGGTGGATGGTCAGTATCACAGCAGATTCAACACTAAATGTGCAGCACTTTTACCCACATACGTGTCATTGGTGGTTGATTGTTTCGCCGGCCCGGCGCTGCTCAGACTTGTACCTCATGGACAGAAGGTGAAAGGTGCCAAAAGACTCAGGACTGAAAATCTAATCGGTTTAATTGCCTGAACTTCAGATTCAATCCAAGAATTTGTCTTAGAGCGGCCGTTCTTGATGCTGTTCGTTTTGTTAGATATGAATGGCTGGCCCGAATGAAGCGGTGCGCTCGGGGTTTTGTATGATCTTGTGATTAAAGAGCTGAAGTTGAATGTTTCTTCAGAGGGTTCATTTACATTGTGGATTGTCGATGGTGACGAATGGCGAGCTTTATCTCATTGTTGAATACTTAAATGCATTTTGGATGGTTGAGTTACAAATGGCTCATTCCGCTGTTATGTGATGAAGGCTGTTTCATCTAAGGGCTACTGTCAGCATAGTAGGGCTGGCTAATTTCACACTTGGTCGATTTCAGTGAAAATGTGGAGTAAAGGTTGTAATTTTTTATCCGATATATTTTCCCCCAAGGGACGGTACTTTGTATGGAGACTTTTCAAGAAAAATCACTCTGACTCGATGCTGAATAAGCTGAAATTATTAGCTTTGTGGGTCACAAAGAGAAGAATGACTTTTGCTGCTCACGCTGGTCCGTCGGTACCAGAATGACACGTGGTCGCCAGATGAAACGGACAGGTCAGTGTGGTCTCGTCCACATCTCTTTGCCAGCATTTTATGATCCGAGGATACAGTGTTTTATGCGATTATAAGCTGGTATTCGGGTAACTCGCTAAGCCAACCATAAACAAAAGTGTTGGTATTGCTGCTGGCTACAGAGTGGATTAGCATATCCAACCATCTTCATTTTTCACGATGAAGTCGCTTTGTATAAAGAAAAGAAAGGAAAAAAAACACTGGTTCTTATTCCTCTGACACGACACTTGACTTTGTGACTTTTAACAGATGGTCTTCCACATCTCTACAGTCATAGTTGCCACGGTAATGACACTGAAAGTACGTATTCTTTCTCGGTCTGTCAAAGATCTTTGGACTTGATAGTTGATAGTTGATACTTAAACTATCCTCCATCTGTCAGTCATATGTATACAAATGCTGAGTTTTCCTGAAGAAAGAAGTGGCCCTGTGTACCTCCTTTTTCTTTTTTCTTATTTTTTAAAGAAGTGAAGGAACCAAAATGTGAATGTATTTCTCAGATTTATGATGGGCACTCTGCCTTCCCCGCAATTTTTAATTTTTTTTTACAGTGCTACACTTAAACTCACTCATAAACCCTTCTTTCTGATATATTTCCTTTATTTTCTTTGTTTCATAGTTTCTTTAAGTCTCTTTTTTTTAATCCCTACTTTTGTCTTTGAAGAGGTTCTACAACTTTTGGGGAGGAGGGGCGGGGTTGTTAAATCGGGCTCGATTCAACAGCGTTTCGTAGCCTGTCGTTGTGAGTAGGTTAATATTCAAGAGTTTGTCTTTGCTGGAACAAGTTCCTCAGTGAACAAAAATTGTAGCTGCCGTTCTATTTTTGAGATGACACTGGTGAAAATTGTTGAAAACCTGAACCATTTCCTGTTGGGCGACCCAACACTTGAACTCATTCACTTCCACTGGCCACCGCTCCATGTAGCGAGCGTCTTTTACTTTGACTAGTTTACACTGAAACGCAACCGTAAATGCTAGTTTCACTCTTCTTACCTGAAGCTCGAGTGCTTTTCCGTTTTAAGTGTGTTTAAACATATGTATCAAATGCCTGTTGATAATACATAATATTGTGTGCCTTTTTAAAGCTAAATACAATAATTGTGTGGTGCTTTTTTTCTTTTTTTTTTCTATTGTTTTTTGAGCATTCGCTAGTTCATTCACTCTCAGAAATTTGGAAAATTTTGGAAACTTGTCAAATGCAGTAGCAGTTAGCCATTAACAAACAATTCTGTTCCCAACTGTTCGTTTGTGTTTTATGTAAGTGGAATTGCATATAAATTGACAATAAATCAGTTTTTAAACAAAGAAACATTTGTCCTTGCTTCCTTTTGACTGAAGTTGTTCTAACGATGCAGACTAATTGGACATGTCCCAAAATTAGTTAAACTTCCAAAAAAAAGAAAGAAAAGCTATTGCATAAATGGAAAAAGACAAGTTTCTGAGTGAAAGAACTGGCATTATTTTATTTTTTTCAGCTTTTATAGAGTACCCACACTGCAGGAGCAGAAGCATGTTGCATTGCCTGATTTTTCGCTGTATTTATTTCAAAAGCAGCATGTAGGATTAGAAAGAATAGTTTCTCCTGAAGTATGCTGACATTATTATTCAGCCATTTACAGATACATTCTGAGAACGAAATAAGAATGTGAAAAGCCTTTTATTCTTTTTTCAAACTTTTTGTCCGTATGATAGTTAATACAAAATGTGCAGGGCCTTTTTTTTTTTTCCTCTTCTCTTTCCTTTTCCCCCTTAAACCCACACACTCTCCATGCATCCAGAGTAGTAAAGCACATGCTCTCTCTGTGCCTTAGGGACCCAGGCGCCCTTGGGGGCAGGGTTTGGAAACCCCTTTGCCTCAGCGGTGGGCACTAGCTTGGGCTCTTCTACGCTTGGAGGTACCACCTCTGCCTTTTGTAATTGGATCTTCCTTTTTATTTTGCTTTTCCCTTGCCTAGTTTACCATTTCCTCAATGCAAAACAGCCTTTTGTGTGAGGTTCTTTGTTTTTCTTTTCTAAAACCACAAGAAATTGCTGGTATGTGAGGCGAAAAACAGTGCAGTCAGCCTGGTAGTGATTTATTTTTTTTAAATTTTTCCATTTCTTTTTTTTCCTTTTTGCCTTTTGTTTCTTGTGCAAGTGGTAAAGTGCGTTCACATCACAAGGAAACTGAACAAACCCTTGCCTGCAGGTTGCTACCTTGGCCTGTCACAAACTGGATAACCTTTTTACTCGGACAGGAAGAATTTGGCCAGAAGACTTTCACCACTTTGTCATTGGGAATTATTTTGCTTAATCACTGTTTCACAATGCAAATCCACTTGAGATTGTGGGAACATGTGGTCTGAACGCACGATGTTGGTGTGTTCCCTTGTTGTTGGTGTGATTGGTTTGCCATATTTTACCCTTTGCTTTGCTATGCGGTACTCTTTGAGTCCTCGCTCTGTAGTTTTTCATTAGAAGCTCCACAGTGCATAGCAATATATATTATGTATTAGATCGTAGCATATGTTCACTAATGCCAGGTTGTGTGTACTCCTGAGGCATTGCTCTTTGTGTCTGTTCCTTGTGTAGGATGTTTGCTTTAGTCCAGACTGACTTCCATGTCACTCTCTCCCACAGGTTTTGGTGGTGGGCCTGGATTTGGTGGGGTGGGGACTGGGGGGTCTTCTTTTGGCTTCTCCTCCACCAGTAAGCCTACGGGAGGCAGTCTGAGTGCAGGTACATGCAAGCTGTGTATACCACCCTCACACTTGGGCCCCTGAAATTCCAGAAACAAAAAAATAGAAAATAAGAGCCTTGTGTGCAGAAGTACATCCAGAAATCTTGACGATTCTTTGAGATGTTAAAATGTGACCAGATGGATGGGTATACACTGAAAATGGCAGTGCTGATGTAAGCAGCAGGAGACGTTGCTGTGAGCTTCCATATCTGTGTGTAGATGAATTGGCTCCTCTGATAAGCAGGTTTTGAAACCCTCCTGGAGCAGTTTTTTAGCACATGTCTAGTAGTTTGTATAAAGATTACAATGCTGACACCGCAACGTTTAAGGATCTGAGGTTTCTCAAAGTACAAACTAATAATAATTAATCTGTTTTCTTATATTTATCCTGCATATATTTTATTACCAATCTCTAAAATCTCTTAGAACTTCTCTTGCTTGACCTTGTGTGTGTCTTGCCTTGCTTTTTGCAGGATTCGGTAGCAGCAGCACCTCGGGCTTTAACTTCAGCAACCCTGGTATCAACCCGTCCGCTGGCCTGACCTTTGGTGTGTCTAACCAACCTGCTGCAGGCTTTGTTACTGCTACACCACTTCTCCAGCTAAAGAAGCCCCCTGCTGGTAATAAAAGGGGCAAGAGATAGAAGACAGAAGGCTGTAACTGAGCAGCTGACAAATTTGGGGCTGTAGCAAAGTAGCCCTGGCCTCCCAAAAGCATAGAAGTAGTGCTACAATGACCATTATCCGACTATAGAATGGAGGGATTGCAAATTGAGGTAAAACAACAGAGAGGAGACTTGTATTAACCATTCATAACTATCTGCCTGTCATACTTTGGTCAACAGAAATTGGATCGCCACGTTCACATTTTCTTCCTTTTTTTTTTCTTTTTTCTCCACAACATTGAAATTTAAATATTTCGTCACACTCTGTTACTTTAATTTGTAAAGTGCCAGACATTGGGATTATCCTTCAAGTCAATGACTCTGTTTGCTGTGTTTAGGTCACACAGTGGCACGCTGAGACGGGATAAAAGCGTGTTTGTCGGCTTAATATCGAACATGATTCAGCCTCATCTCTGCTCACTGTGGTGGTAACAGTGCTTTTGGGATTGCCAGATAAAAACAGAGCTGGGTCATTTAAATTTGGTCCGGTATTTTTCGAGGAATTGGTTCCTTCTGTATATTGTGTAAGATTGAAAATGTTTTTTTGCGCCTTGACATGGATCGTATAGCCGGCCCCCGTTTCGTTAGACAAACTGTCGATCACAGAACTGCGCTTGAACGCTTCTCAGATTATGACTTGAACCAAGTCTCGTCCGGAGAGGGGTAAGACTAGGCAACGGGAAAGAAGGTTTATAAGATAATAGCTGGCTGGGAACAGTATTGTCCCTGTCTGAAAGTGCCAGTGAGGCGTATTATGTGATCCTACATAGTTTTATAGGTGCAGGAGTGTCCAGGGTGGGAATTTGGGGAGACAGATTTATTTTTGTATCAAGGGATGACATTTGGGAAGGGTATGGAGGGACTAACATCTTGGTATATTCAATGGTCAAGTCCACATAACCTGTGTTTTTGCTGCAGTCCATCCTCACTGTTTAATCATTTCTTTTAGCCACAGTTTCTTTTAGCCTGTGCAGCACTGTAATGTAAGAACTTCGGATAGGAAACACTGTGCTCTTTGTATTCCATGCCACAGTAGATGTTATGCTAGTTGAATTTGACAGAACTTCACAAATACATTTTGCTTATTCAGTTTCTACGTGTGCTAGAACAGATTTGCACTAGCCAACGCATGTGATCAGACCGCAGTTGTTTGTGTGCCTGTCGCACAAGTAAGAATTTGTCTTATCATGCTTCTTCTGAGCATTGGGAGTGGTGGTTGAAATAATCTTTTTTTTTTTTTTTTTTTTTTAAATGTCCTTGTCACTTTGTTTACCAAAAACTGCTAGTTGTATTGTTGTTTTCTAATCACAATCTGTGGAAACCTGTATTTTCAAGATTCTGTTTAATAATAAAATGTTTTGCCTATTCATGGCAACACTTCAATAAATGTGTGATGAAGCAAAGTTTTTTTTGTTCGTTTTTTGTGTGTATGTCATACAGATTTTTAGCACCTTTATGGCAGCTGAACATACTAGGTTGTACAATAGAATTTAATACTGCATTCTCCAGAAAAATAGTCTAAATTACCATTTCTATGCATAGGCTTACAATGAGCTTTCTCCATGAGGACCATCTTAGGAATTAGTTTAGAAATGGCTTGAGTCTGAAGCTCACAGTTGCTGTATGGTGTAACAAGCTATCATGTATTGTCGAAGGTAAAACTGCTAAAAATTTACAGCGAACTGTTCTATATATATATATATATATATATATATATATATATATATATATATTTTTTTTTTTCGTGAGGACGACGGTAAAGAAAATAAATTTACACCAGGGGACGGTGTTCGCTACGAGTCGCCACACGAAGAAGAAGAACGCCGTTGCTATGCGACGAGGAAGCTGCCATATACACAGTAACAAGAAAAGATTAACATCTTTCAAGCTCCCACCGGTCTATACTTTATCTTTCCACATCCTTCACGCTTCAGGTCAGGTTCGATACGGTCTTGAACGGGTAAATCGCGGTAGTTCACACGTTGTGACGAACAGTTGCGAGCTTTCGTCTCGCAAAATGTAAAATAAGTATGTCACAGGAATAAACGCACGCGTAAATTACATGGGTCATTTTTAAATGGTGGTAAATATGCTTTGCTATGTTTAGTGATGTAAACAGACATGTTGTTTCAACAGAAACAAACTGCCTGTTTGTGAGTTTATGAAACCTTTTAACACGTGTGCCTGCTTCGTTATTTTTCGTTATTCTCTTTAGATAGAGAGATCCAGCAACAAGACTTTTAGCCTGCATATCTGCTAGTTTTATTTATTCATTTTTTTTGTGTGTGTGTTACCTCCTTATTGCTCTCAAACGTGGAGAGACCCTTTATAGGGTAACTAAGCTTTTATTATAAAGGCGCCGTCATATTTCCTCTTGGATTGTTTTTGTACCCTGTGTCAGCTACAAACTGGACTATGTTGCTTTGCAAATATTGCAGTCATGCCTGTTCCGGACACATTCTACTGTGCCCAGCAAATTAACATCCACCCCGACCTGCCAGACATTCTCAAAAACTTCACCAAGGCGGCCATCCGAACACAGCCCAAGGATTTGCTGGTGTGGTGTGAAGCGTAAGTCTTAATCTCAACAGTGGTTCGGGTCAAGTGTAGAGATACATCACACTGTGTTTCATTACAACCCTTTTCCTTTGAATAAAACCACAAGAAGAGTCTCCAGGCAACTTACTGTATGAAAAGGCAACTCCCTTTCACCTGTGCATGTCTTCTCTTTGTAAAAGACTGGCTGTAATTAGATCCCAGAGGCTTCCATGCTATTGCTGCGGTTAAACTATCTGACTCTGTAACAAAGACAAAGCATTCCTGAAATGTTCAGGAACTCTTTTAGCCCTTAAGGGTGTTTTATATGTTGTGCTCTTGTACTGGCCAGTGTAGCCTGACAGTGCTCTCAGCAAATTAGTATAAATCAAAAAACAAGTTTCACGCCTCCGTGGTAACAAGATGTATATGCTGAAGTAACACCTGGTTATGGTGCCTCTGAGGGATGCTGAAAGGTCATCTTGCCTCTAACTTCAGAGTAGAATACTGATAAAATGAGATGAACACCAGTGTAGATCGGTGAGTTCGTGTATATATATATATATATATATATATATATATATATATATATATACGAACTCTAAACTATAAAAAAAAAAAAAAAACTACAGCACACGATCATTTATTTAGCTTACATTATTCATGAGAGGTCATTAAGTTGAACAACGGGCAATTTCTGCCTCATTTAACACGCTCCACTTTTACCACTTAATTCGAATAGCAGGCTTAGGAAGCAGGTCAGATGAGTGAAAAGCAGAATAAGACCAAGCCCAGTGTTTAATAAGCTCCATGTGTGCTGCCTATGTGAATGTGTTGTATCGCAGATACTTCAGTGCACTGGCTAAAGGAGAGTGTTTACCTGTCAAGGAGAGGCTGGAGATGAACGTTGTCACTCAGAAGACTGACACCGGGTTGACTCCAGAGCTACTGAAGACCCTTCACAAGCAGGTATTCATCATTGGAATTTTCTTCAAGGAGGTGGTGGGAAAAAGATTTTAAAAGATGGTGTAGAATTAGCACATTCTAAACAGACTACTTTGTGAGATGGATTATTTTATACATTGTCATGTGTAATGATTTTTTTCCATTTCAGTTAATTTGCTCATTTGCTTACTCGTATACTGTTTTGTATTTGTGTGTGTGTGTTTCTGAATATTGCAGTAGGTCTGCCAGTGTGGATCATCAACAGTGCATATCATTGTAAACCTACTTTATTTCACCTCTAGTATTTACTGCCATGTTGCTGTGGTGGATCCATTAAAAGAACTGGATAATTCCTGTTTTCCAACAGACAAACACTTACACTTGTGAGAATGCGTCTCTTTGTCTTTGTTGTGTTCTTAATTATATCACCTTCTAAACTGTATTCATGATAGAGAATCCAAAAAAATCAAAGAAAGGTCTCTTTATTCTATGGCCGCAAATCTCCACCAGCAGCAAAAGCCTACTGTTTTCACAATGAAGCCTCATAACTCTTTCTTCTCTACCCAATCATAGCTGTCCCCTCAAAAAACATGCAGCGAGCAGGAACTGCAAACCAGATGGAAAGGTCTGTGCCTTCCCATTGATCAGCTGGAGACCCTGCTGTCCTTGGGCAGCTTTGACTCTGAAATCGACTGGATGGAGTTTTTTGCCCTGGGCTGCAGTGCTCTGGGAGGGGTGAGATGTTACATAAGGCCACATATAAATGCTAATACCACTTCATACCACTTTATCTGAAGCTGAGGCCAAAGCACAGCTGGAGAACGCCGAGCAACTCCGCGTTCGTTCATCTCGCAGTCTAGTCTGGTGTGTAGACGAAATCCAGACATCCACACTCCGGACTTCTCACACTGCGGTCTCCCAGGCTCCAGCATAAGTGCTGCATAAATCTCTCTCTGATGAGTTAGATCTTTGTTGTGCTGTTAAGCCCGTGATTAAGGTTCAAAGAACCACACAGAACACATGAGACAGATCAAAGAGGCCTTCTTTAAGCACGAGGAACTTCGTAGAACATGTCTTAGTATCTGCAAAAGTAAATGCAGCAAAGCATTAACAACTTAATGTGCTCCGTGTGAGCAATCTATGTTTGGGTGCAGCTGTGTTCAAGACTGCTGATCCCGTTAACCACATGAGGGCAGTCTTGTTCTATGTTCACTGAGCAGCTTGATTTATTTTTTTCTCTTTGCTGTCAGTGAGTTCTCATCTATTCGCACTGATTGCTACGTGCACGTATCTGTTTTTGTGTTTATATCTTGCGTCTTCATTAGACCCTCATGAGCACTCTGAAGTTTGCCTGCGAGATCCTGACACACGATGAGGAAGGCGGTGCTGCAAGGATCCCGTTTGACACTTTTGTCAAACTCTACACCTACTTGGCTCACCTGGACGGAGACTCGCAGGACCACATAGACAACTTCCTCAGCAGTCTGCAGTCACAAGTGTAAGTGATCCTTTTGTTTGTGAAGTGTTTGGGAAACTCCTCAGTTATATAGCTGTCAATCTTGCAATAAGCAGAGTGGGTTTAGTGGTTGGAAAATTAAACAAATTCGGCCTCCCCTCTTCCTCTATTGCAAAGAGCTGAATGTACTTCATAGCTCATTTAATTTATTTATCACTGGATTCAGCTCCAGTCAAATCACCTAAAAAGCTTTTAGTCTTTTGTCGATCACTGAGATGAAATGATTCTAATGGCAGTTATACATGTTATATACATTTTGTAGCTTTTTTTTTTTCTTCAATTCTCTTGAGCTTGTCCTTGAGGTAACTAACGAGTTACCAAGGGTTTGTGCTTGTGCTTCCAGCAGTACATGTTCGATAGATTCACAGTGGAACAGTTAAATAGAACCGCATTTCCAAACATCCTGTTTAATCAGGGGGAGACAGTGCCGAGGTAAAAATGGGGCTAAAATTATAATGTTTCATACTTATAGTGAAAGTTACGCAATTTTCCATAATGGTGAACAAAACACTTTTTCCCCCTTTAGTTTTATAGGTGATTATTAGATCGATTATTTATTTTTTAGAAATTAAAGACAAATATACATTATGTCATATTCAGGCCTGTCTTACTACAGTCTCATTGCATCTTTCTTTTGAAAGTGTCTCCCATTCTCTTTTTTTAATGCCTAAGTTGGATATTAGACAAGACTGCGCAACTCTTTTGGTGTTTCTGCAAAGATGAGCTCATTTCCCTGGCTGGGTCACCTCCCAGCTTTCATAGATTTTTGTTATAGCCCCCTCTGAGTTTTCTTTGCATCCGTTTTAACCTCCTCAACCCCTCATTGGCTTTTACATTATAAACAGGTTTCTGCCTGTCCTAATCATGTCCAATTACTTCAGTATCACAAATACCACGAGGAACACGAACTGAGGAAGAATGAACTCAGCCGTGTCATCACAAAGGGTCTAAAAATGTGGGTGAATTGGATATTTCAGCATTTTTCTATAATACATTAACGAAACACAAACTATATGAATCTGTTTTGCCACTGTAGAGAAGTGTGTATAGGATCTAAGTTATGAGTCTGAAACGTAAGGGAGCTCTATTTTTACTGAAGAAGGCTTAAAAATAAATTAAAACCGAGGGAACGCTAACAATGTGTTTTTTGCAGTGCTGACTTTGGACATACAGAACAATGCTTTAGGTTTGCTTGATCCAACATTTCTGCCAGTCAGTATCATTTGGCTGGAAGCACACTGGCAGGTTATGAGCTCCATCAAGTTCTCCTGGTCTTGATGATGTGACACTGTGATATTTTCCACTAATGTCACTGGTGTCTCTGCCTGACAGCAACAAGCAGAACGGCTTGATTCAGGTTTCCAACTTCTACGTGAGCAGGAAATGTGGGAAGGAGAGACAGTAAGCAATGGAAGAAGGAAGGAAGCAATGGAAGAAAGAACGTGGCACTTACCTATTAATAAATGACCCAGCTAATTCTCCCTCAAGCAGTGTTGTTTCTTTACCAAGAAATGGTCTTATTAATTGTTAGCATTAGACACAGTGACCTGTTATTAATCATTGTCCTGCTGAGCTCGCTGCTAGTTTGAGTCAGGTTAAAATGTTTTAATGAGGAGCCACAGAAGCACAAAGCTGCCTCACACAAACTGTCAGATGAAGTGTGTGTCTGTGTTTTATTCTCCTGTTCCCTTATGTCGGGTTTAGCCCAAGTTCATTTATCATGTGCACAACCTATCAGCTTGCAGCCTCACCACATTTGGTCTCACTGCTGGTCTATTCACTCATCCCAGCAGCTGAAAAAGCAGGGAGGTAAAGAGATCAGCACCGAGGGCACAAGAGCATGAGTTTGTGCATGTGTCAGAGGCTTTTTTTCACCACTTTATGCAATATCATACACTGGCAAGAGCACATGCACATCCAGATGGGTTTATCACACTACTCAAAAAGCACAGAATCCCCCCTTCATGTAAGAAGGACATTTTCAGCCTGGTTAGAATGTTCTTCATGTGCTTTTTACATGTTACAAGGATTTCTATAGTTGCAGCAAAAGGTGTGATCAACCGACATGTTCTCTGTAGAACATTGGAGGAATCAATCTTTACCCGTGGGGTGGGGCTCCACAGCCAATTTGCATGTGCTGTGAGGAGTTGATAAATGAGATGTTGTCGCCGGCCTGTGAAGAAGCGACTTGGTGTGTTTTGCTCTTGTTGTGCAGACCTGACATTTACACTCACGGCTGTGACAGCATTAAATCAGATTTTGTAAGCGTTCACGTCTCACCCAATGATGATGAACTACCACAGAAGAAGATTCATTTTATTTGAAGACATCGCAGTATCGAATAAAAAACCGTTAGAGAGGATGTAGGCCTGCAGTCTTCATTTTGAAAGGCAGCTGCTTCCCAAACTTTACCCCAAAACAGCTCGGTATGAAAACAAAACTAATGAAGTCTCACGCAGGTCCCACTGAAAATCTGCTTGACACTAACAAATGCGAGTAGATATGCTCATTGACTGGAGTTTTGTTTTTATTATCATTGTTATTTCTTTTATTTTTGATGTGTTTTCTCTTTGTGAAGAGTCCTTGCGCTCGATTTTGATGAGTCGGTCATGGCTTTAGCCAGCCAAGTGAGCTGGGATCTGCAGAGCCAGCTGTAGAGGTGTGCAGCCGTTGCACATTAAGGCCACGAGAAGGCTTTGTGACACGTTGAGGTTGACCATTTTGAAGAGCAACAGGGAGTTTTTAGGAAATTAGTAATTGCTGGGGCTACATTTCACGCACCCGACCTCTGCGCTTCATCAAAGCATTATATGATAAAAAAATAACACGAAGACGGTTTCTTCTGTCAGAAACTCCCTTTTCTTATTAACACGTTTTCTCCTTCCTCTATCTCTCTCTCACACACACACACGCGCACGCATGTGCAAACGCTCACTCGATTATTGCGAGTCACTTTGGAAGTATTTCATCAGGCAGGACAGGAAACAGGATCAGTGAGGATTCACATTACAGTCACGGTTGGCAGTAGGTTTCAGGGGTGGAGGATGCAGATGCACACACACACCCTGAAGCTTGCCTCTTGAAGGACTTCAGCTGTGTTCAAGTTAAAGGAGACTGGAGGGGAGGTGGAATCCCTGATAACTGAAGTCTCTCCACCCATGTGACACAACACAGAAGGAATGTCGTCAAGGCTGAAAACTCTGATCTCCCTGACGATCAAAGGGAAATCATTTAAGCTGTGTCTTGAAAGTAACTGATCAGTCATTGTAATCTTCCCAGAATACATTCCTAGTTGGAAGATTCTGATTTATGTCAACATGTCCTATTCAGGTGTCTGCAACAGAGAGACTGCGAGTTTGTTGTAGAAAATGTTAGAAATGATTGAGAAATCATGCAGAAAGATCTAGATAAACCAACCTGAACCACAAGGTTAAGATATGAATGAACAGTAAATTGTCAAACAAAAAGAGAAGAAAAAAATAGATTCGACTGATTTGTGTTTCTTTTGCAGCAGCAGCAGTCTTTGCGGAAACATAGAAATCTTTTGAGGAAATCAGGACTTTTGTGGTTTTAAGGCCATAGCTTCCTTTCCATAGAAAGTCCATGATTTGGTTCTTCGCAAAGATCTGAAGACTACTGTCGAAGCAGCTCAGTATCGATGCAGCACTGAACAAAAGCGTGGAGAATACAGTACAGTTTGTGTGTGTGTTCACTCAGATTAAGTTCAAGCTACCGTTTGTTGCTAGTACAAGCATTGGGAGCTTTTGTACAGCTCCAAACTGTTGTGTGAGAGGTAAGCGGTTTTTCTTTCTTCTTTGTTTTTCAACTTTCGCCGCAGGGTATATTAAAAACAGAAAGGAAAAAAATGTGATCCTCTCTGCTGGAGTGACATATCAGGCTTTTGTCCCCCCCCCCATACTCTTTTGCCACCTCTGCACGTCTTCCTTAAAGCAATATATCAAAAAATACCAGTCTCACATGGCAAAATGTGACAGTGTGCTAGCTCAAAGAATTCTAAACCACTTAAACTTGCTAATGTGCATGTTTGGAGACATCACTCGCATGAAAGCACGTAAACCAGAAAAGTAGATCATAATCTGTCTTAATGCATATTTTACTCAAACAATCTCCCATGGACTTATCCTGACACCTTCCAGCCTCGACCCATCTTCATAGAACTTCTGTTGGCTTATCCATAAATGTCTAAGCAACTCACATTTCTTCTAAGATGGAGCAATAGTCACATTTACAGCTCCCATGCTGAAAGCCCCATTGTTTTTAGGGTGTTGGAACATGGAGACGTAGTGATGTCATCGTAAAGATGTCAGTGCTTTAGGAATCTCAGCTCCAGGGTGGACCTTGTTGCGCAGCTTTTAATGTTTTTCCAAGCTCATAACACCAAATCTACAGGGACTCGACGAAACTTGCAGGGCAGTGTGAAAGAGGCAGGAGAAGAGAAAGTGGACACAGAGGCTCCCTTCTAGTGTGCCTCTGTGTATCTGTTGTGGAACAGATTTCAGGGTAAGAAAAAGGGAAAACATGATTCATGCTGTATTCTGAAGCTGCTTAAGATTAATATTTTATCTTTCTCTTAGAATTATTTTTCCACTACACTGCATGTAAAATGATTATAAAAAATACAACGACTGAGAAATTCACACTTTGCACTGTTTGTATAGTTGTACTGAAGGTGTGTGTCTGAGATATTTGTTATTGATGTCCAGCATACTTAAAATACACTGTGTGTTCCAGGGAGCTCCAACGTGGGATGATAAAGCCTTTGGACTTTATCCATAGGGATGATATGGACCCAGCTCCTTCTGGATCTTCCCATTTTGCCAGAGCAACCTCAAGGCCTGAATAGGACAACATGTAAAACTGGAGCAGTCGTCTCTGCTAAACAGCGAGAAAACAAAGCCGAATCCAGAGAGTTCTGTTCGTGCAGTACGAATGTGGCACCAAAGTAATGTATTGTTGTGAATGGTGTAAGCAGTTAAATGTATCTCAGCCGTTATGTATTCTCTCTTCAAACCCACCAGACTCCTGTCAGAAAAGGTGTATTTTTACCAGGCAAATCAGTTGCAGGTGTACCACTACCTTTAGTAGTTAGTTTTGTTAGTTCTGACCCAAACACTTTAAAAGATTAAACTTTTGTGAGCGGAGAAAAGAGCCACAACAGTTTCAGGGCCCCATCATTGAGGACTGCCTGACAGCAAAGAGGCAAAAATATTCTAAATACAGCATTAAATGCAAGGTTGCTTTATTGTTTTGTGGGGAGAAATTGCTTTGTGTTAAAGGAACGTCTGCATTTGATAAGACATTACAATCACAATACTGTACAAAGCTCTTGAGCCACTCCTCATGTTTTATTGTTATGTATATTGCCAGGTAATCAGGAAGTAGGTGTAGCAATTTAATGAAATGTGCAAGCATAAATGAAAAAACAGCATATAAGGCAAAAACTGAGACATTTCATTGCAGATGTTTTCCTTCTTTAAGAGCAGCTTCCTGACAGCCACCCTTCCATGGAGACCATTTCCCATTAGGCTTTGACAAACAGTAAATGGAACAACTGAAGGGCCTGATAAATCTCTCTGGATTTTTCCCCCTATTTTCTAATACATCATTTTCAGATATTTGTTCATTTTTTCTTTTTTAGGTCTGTCACTTCTAATTTCACTTGTCCAGTTTCTTCAAATCTTCTAAGGACACACAGCACATCATGCTAAGATATTCCAAATTATCAGCTAACTATTGAGAATCTCCATTATGGTGCAGAAATACTATTTCAGGTCTGTTAAGCTGTGTCATCTTTGTATATATTGTAGATGCAACAAAATGGGTACAAATGATATGTCTTGGCAAACAAGTTGCTAATAGCAAGGCCCCTAAAGATACATTTGAAAATTAGTGGCTGGCTCAAGACTTGTGCACAGTATTGTATAAAAAAAGATGTATTCAGTGCCAGACAAAAGATTGGACACACCTCCCTCCAGAGTTCACTAACACAAGAGTAGGGTAGAAAACACGAAGATGGTCAGATACAATTCTGTCAACCTGCCTGACAGTGAACTTCTCACTAATTAAACTCAGGGCTTTTGGTAAATTTGCCTCTATTTTCACAGTTGAATTAGAATAATGAATGTTCCCATTCACAGCAGTATATTGCTTAGGTTCTGTGCCGTGGCAGTAATCCCGTTTCCTTCTCCAACCTTGGGGCCGCTGTAGGTGACCGTGGTAAGGCCACTTTTAACAACCCATTTAAAACCGAAGGGATGATCTACAAAAAAAACCACCACTGTGCTGTGTGTGACAGGCAGCTGTCAGTCAAGCAAACAGCCCCAAAGTATTTTTCTTTTTAGGGACAATATTCTCTTAATGGAACGATACTCTTAAAATCCCAATGTGACACACATGAACAGATTTGGGAAATTGATGATTGTGACCTAAACTTTGATTAAAATTGAATGTAATTTATGTCTGTGGGGGTTTCCCACTAAGTTCAACACATTCTGGAATTAGTTTAAACCACTGTCCAGCAATCATTAGCATTTAACACACATCTGCAGTGTCCTTTTTTTCTACTCTGCCCTACTTGAGTAGTAATAAGCATTGCGTCTCTTCTGTGATTCTCTGTGCTTTAACACCTAACGGTTATAACGATTGTTGTTATTACTGTTATTATATTGATTATGTCCAAGAGTATTTGTGGAATATGATGCCAATAAATGAGTCTGTATTTAAGAACAGTTTGATGCATAAAAATAACTTAATTAAAGGCTATTCAACCTCTGATTAAAATAAGTTAATTACCACTTGTGGACTATTGAATTTCCCCCAATTCAGCTGGCAGTGAAAGCTTTCTCTTGGCTTGGATTTATTTCCTTTAGCTCATGCATTGCCTGTCCTCACCTCATTAACTGATTAAGCAATAAAAGGGGTGTTTCGAATCAAACAGCTAATAATCAGTACATTCTGCATTTGCTGTGAAGAAGATAAACAACATTTCCAGGAAAATCTTTGACACAAACACTTCTGTTAAAAACCCTGGATAAACACCTGATCTTTGGTCACATTTTCTCGTCATCACACATGCACACACAAACCAAACAGTTCAGCGCTTGTGTCCAGGGGAGACTCATAGAAGGTCTTTGTAGAGCAGGCCTGTTACTTGCCGTGGAGGAGAACATGGTGTGTGGGCGTTTCGTTTTTTTTGTGGTTTTAGGGTAAATGAAGGACTGAAAGAGAGAAGGCAAACTGGAGCTTGTCGAAATCCAGCAACAAAGTTTGGTTAAGCTCCTGAGGTACATGCTGGACCTCTACTAAGAAGTAGTAGTTTTTATAAAATCCCGAATAGTTCACATTGCGATATTTTTTTTTTGTATAAAGGAACATTTTTATAATATATATATATATATATATTCTTAATGTGGACATCTGAATGGAGACCATCTGAATGATTGCTTTCAGGGTGTTTTTGTAAGACAATCTGTCCCAAGCAATCCTCATTTTTCAATAAAATATGCCAGGGAGCGTTGACTCATACTGTGTGATGCATCTCTTCACAGTACACATGAAACACACACATTTACAGAAAGGAAACATTTCAGTCAGCTGGCTGTGATTATCTGTCTGTGGGATTTCGAATTTTCTTCTGATCCCAGGTGAAACTTCTGCAGTGGATGTGCAGGCGACAGTGCTGCTGATGAGCTCTTTAAAACATATCAAGGTGTCACACGACAACATGTGCAAGTCACAGAATATTAATATATTTCCATCAAAGTGAACACAACTGATTTTCTAGTTGTCACAACCATCGTTCTAAGAGACACTGACACTTATCTGAAGGGGATCTGAGATCCAGTCTTCATATCAGCAGACCTCTGCCATTCAAACATTTCTGTGATGGAAACATAAAGTTCCCAGCAGCTCTGCAGCTAAAATGGGCCTCATTACTAAAATGAAGCTTTAAGAGCTGAAGGGCTCTTGTTTTAAATCAACTGCCGATCATCTTAATCAGCATTAATAATAACCTTTCGATTTTGCTTGAGCAAAGTGGGGCCCACTGCTTCCACAGAGTGTTCAAGAAACCTATTTATGGATTAGCAGTTTAACTCAATTCTGATACAGCGGTCTCAACATCTTACAACACAAAAGAAAACAAACGTTAAAGAGAAGGAACGTTATACTGAGTGATATGACAATGTTTAATAATTTACAATATTCAGGCATATAGTATTGATTAATCCCTGTGATGAGATTACTCTAGTTGTTCACTTAAATCCTCTGAATAATTAGTTTACTGTCTAGCAATTTTAGCCTATTTCTTTCTTACTGGAAAGACATTGGTGCTTTGTTATCTTATTCTGTTAAAAATCCCCTAACATTGTTAGATCTGCTTTTGACCAGGATGTAAAAGTGGAGCACAAAGTAACTTTGATTCATAGATTATGGTCGCAGATCAGCAGTTTGGTTGTAATACTGGGGAGGACATTTTAGACATGATAGACAATGATTTCTTTTTTCTTTTCTTTTTTTTTTAATGTGTAAGTCTTCATTTCATTGAAACACCAATGTTCCTGAGCAGGCACAATAAGGTTCTGACAGTGACTGTCAGAAAAAAAGAGAGCTTAAATACTGAGGAGAACTGATCAGCTGCTGAATGGAAGCAGCTGAGAAGATTGAACCCAGGTGAGAGAGTGGAGCTAATGACCTGAACACGGAGACTGAGTCAACTATGGGTGAGAAATGTGAAACAAGCAACCTAAATGCATGAATAAAAGATGAGACTACAGACTCCAAAATTAATGACAAAGATAAAACATGAGTGGAAATAAGACATGGCAGAAAAAATCCTAACAAAAGAAAAAAATATATGACTAAACAACTAAACGGGTGTTCCCAAGCCAGCCTATAAAATCTCGCTAGATTCCTCTCTCTCACCGTTCAATATCTCCACAGAAAATACCATGCAAACTCCCCAGCCAAAAAATGAACAAAAACAAATTCTAATAAAAATCAGAAATCAGTCAAAAGCCTTAAAACTGAAGAAAGATTTGTGGGCCAGAGATTTGTCTTTTTCTTCTTTTTTCTTTGATTAATCATCTAACATGCCCTCGGATGTATCTGGTGTCCCTGCAGAAAAGCCTTTGCATAAAGTAGTGCAGGTACATACTCGCTCTCTCCCTCCAGCAGCAGCATGATGCTGCTTACATGCTGATGCTTCACTACTAATAATATCCTAACATCATAGTAATGTCAGTCAGGGGAAACTAAACCAGATCTTTCACTTTCATTAAAGTATTGTACAACGAACACAGATGCACTTTAATCAAGTAGGATTTTCATACAGAACTTTTACTTGCAATGTAGAACTTTTACATTCATTGCTTTTTTTTTTTTACTGAAGTAAGGATCTATGCTGTACTGCCGCAGGTGAAACTCAACAGATTTAGTATGCATCTCTGGATGAGTTGACACTGGCTGTCACCATCACAGCAGGAGAATGAAACCATAGAGATACAGAAGCCACGGGAGAGCAGAGCGCCTCGCTGCAGGGTGTAGGCGAAGGTGTCCTAATCATGGGATACACACTGGGACTGTTATGCACTTGTTTTTTCTTGTTTTGTTTTTTTTTTCCACAGCAGGTGATGTCAGCAACTGATGTTATCAATTACTGACATAAAAGTGATCCTCATTGTGAATCTAATCGTGCCCTGTAAAAAAAACCAAAATGAACTTAAAGCTTCCACACAACTTGCAGTGATGGATAAAAACAGCCAGACATATGAACGATATCACCACTTCTATCTGTGCATTGTCTAACTCACAACACAACCAGCCCAGCACATCCAGTGCAAACTGATGGTGCTCAATAACATTGAAACTAATGAAACCAAAGTGTGCTCAGTGCCTGTATTTCTTTCATAACTGTGAAGAGTTGTGTATGACACCCCACCCATCAGTTTCCTGTTTTGGGGTTAGAGCAGATCCTTAATATGGGCAGGATTAGGTCACATTTGTATCAAGCCCCTGTGGTTCAGCCCATATAGTTTGTTAAGGAAACGCTATCTTGATGATTCTATGACCAGTCTTTGCAATCTGGAATGGATGGTGGCCAACAAAAATCATAGAATTAGAGAGGTGTTTCAACAGAATGCGCTGTTTTTTTTTGTTTTTTAAATAGTTAATCTAAAATACCTCTATCATCACGGAAAATGTAAGACATGTGCCTCAATCTCTTTATATCCTCATCTGAACTCATTTGTCTTACTTGCCTCAATGCTGGCATGCCCCTGGTTTACAGCAACATGATTGCTCAGAATCACATGATTCTTCTAGGGATAACACTCACAGGCTTGTTTCCTCCTTTATAATGGTCTTTGATGAATCCGACTCTGACACTAATTTGTAAGTTTAGGGAATTTTTACATTTTTTTTTTTGTTGTTGCTCAAAGCATATTTAACTCGTGACCATGTTCAGAAATAGAACTGAAATTATAAAAAGGACTAGACTGGCAAATTCACAATCAAATTCAACAACAAAAGCACTCATGATAGGAAAAAGAAAATAATCCTTTGACTGTTTTTCCTAAAAAGACTGAATTCAAACTATAACAAGCATTAAATACAGCAAGTGACAAGAGTCTCAGATCTTTAGACATAAGTGTAGAAATATTAACGCTTGACTTGGCTTGGGTCCGGTTGGAGGATTAATGTCTTACTAGAAAACATAGGCCTACACACGCACAGAAGGTCCCAGTTGCGCCTAATCGGATTATGGTGACTATGGGTTAACAGGCTGGCGGTCTCTCTCCGCCCAACATGGGACTGTCGTGTGCGCAGTACTTTTACTTTCTGCTGTAAAACCCCCTTTTGAAAATTCCCAGATCCTGTCCAGCCATGCATGCGCTCTCGAAACGGATAACTCTTGACTAAACGTGGTTTTATTTTCCGAATCTGCGGCAGGCAATATCACTTTTTGGGACGTTATGGCTCTAGGGAACCACCATCAACTCCTATCGGAAGATGACTGATGGTCAGACCGAATCAACGCGCAACATGTTTCATCAGTGCAGCCTGTATGATACTCTGGGTTAGGGAGCTTGCGTAATTAGGCTCTGTTTTGTGATGTAAGTGACTGTTTGGAGGGTCTATAGTTTGATCGTTGCCTCGGACAGTCACTCAGTCACATGCTCGAACCCCGTGTGCCAGGCTGCACTCTACCCCGCGGACGGTGCCCTTGGCTCGGGGGTTAGATGGTGCTGATCACGGACGACAGGGATGGAGGAGGTGCCTCGTTGGTCCGCGTCAAGCAGCTCCAGCAGCAGAAAAAAAACGGCCAATTGCACCCTACAATAACCGAGGAGCCTCTGTCCAACTCTGAGGACGACTACCTGGGCTCGTGCGAGGAGGACGACGAGGAGGACGAAGGGAGCGAGGAAGACAATGATGACTTCGAAGAAGTTGACTTCGAGGACTTGGACGACTGTCGGAGTATCTTGTCGGACGACTCCTTCTATCCACCGGATGATGTGTTCGCGGACTCGGAGCGCACCCCGTCTCCGGAGAGCCCGGAGCCGCTGTCCTTTTTCAGGGCATGTTGCACTAACAACGCGGCTGTCGTTCGGATAATGATACGACATGGTGCGAAGGAGGAGGAGGTCAAGGAAACGGACAGGAATAACAGGGTACGAAGCACATAAACTAAAGTCCAGCAACATTTAACTTCACAAAAAGTAACTTGGGTAACAGTTGTTATAAAGTGTGGCAAAGGCTTAGTTATGGTTTTCACCACACTGTTATCACACAATTTATTATCACACTTCATATCTTTGTATAATAGTAGGTTATTAACCTAAAGCACATCTTCAGTCAGGCAGCCTGACCTTCCTGCCATACAAAGCAACATGTGTAGTTAAGTATCATCACATTCGAAAGGTGTTGAAATGATTAAGCCTAAGCCTGCTACACTGGCTTACTCACCTGTTTCCAGGCCTTTGAAAAGTATCTGGTCTGACCTCTGAATTTAATGTATTTCATTTGTAAGTCAGCATGAGTCTCATTAATGAAGGTTATGACTCACTTGCAATGATAAATATTCAACAATATAAGAGAGGTTATTTGGTTTAATTGGTGGTGCCTCTTAAGGTTGCAAATGGTCATTAGAAATCACACTTTTAAATGTTTTATGTTTTGACTAAATTATTGCTGAGTTCAGAGTCTTAAAGAGCTCACACCTTTACCCTCAGTTGTTTTTCACACATAATGACATTCTCTCACTGAGCAGCATATGGGACAGGGCTCGGTTTAGGGAGAATGGGAAAGTCAAGCTCTTTATCGTGTTACACAGTTGTAACTGGACATGTGGGGGTGTGGGTAGGTCTTACGGGTCTATCCCCATGCATGGCCGTAACTGAGCGTATTTGAGTTAACACTATGTGTTTGTGGCCAAATTATTCCTAATGGTTTCACTTACAGAACTATAATAGTTATAGAACTCTGATGATCTCACCGGCTGAAGTTCCCCCGGTGATGGTGCCAGACAGATACTTTGTCCAATCAGCTGCTGAGTATCTGCTTTTGAAAGGTGCTTGCCCATACTGTTTCTACAAGGGACTTTCTACATGAACCTGTGTAACAAACCATCTGGTGGGTCAGGTTAGCTTCCTGCCTTCCTAAGTCATCAGATTGTCATCAGCAGTGGTGTTAAGAGACGAATCCCATCACCCAACTCTACTTGACAATATCATTTATTCTTCAGAGTTCCTCTCCACATCGGTCTGTCACCACCTCTCTCTTTTTGTTAGTCTTTACTAGAAAAACTTTGTCTTTAAATCTTCTTCTAATTTGTTGATTTCTCTCATCTGTGACAGTTTTTTTTTTATCAGCTCAGTGAACTGAATGGGTACACAGTATGTGTTTAACTATGTTCCATATGCTTTAATGACATGAACAAACATAAAAACACAGCGCAAACAAGCCAAGACATTTAGGTTAAGGGACCTAAAGGCTCTTAAATTAACCGAGATACGTGTGTGTGTGTGAGAGCTCTTTTTTTTCCATCTCATTAGAACCTTTTCTGGTATAAACTTTCACCCTGTCTGAACCAGCAGTCCTAATTGGGATAAAAGCCCTTTCTAATGAGGCAAATTTTCACTTTTGGACAACTAGGTAAATTGGATCATGTGTAATATGCACATTGAGTCTGGGCTAAAGTGAGGGGGTGTGTGTATGTGTGGGACAATGAGTAAGGAAGACAAAGATAATTGTGTTTATCGAGATAAGTAGGACATGTGCATGTGTGTTCACCATTTACATTGCCATGTCCTGTGACCTTGGGGACATGCACATACTCCGAAACACAATGCAGGTTAGCCAGCACATTCACTGGAAACATCCTGATGCAGATGTCAACATCCTAATATAGCAGTGAGCCTGACAAAGTGATGTGGAAGACAAGGAAGTGTGTTACAGGTTTGGATATGAACACATGCAGCATGCGCTATTTCCTGTTCTCTCATCCCAGGTTCTAAGCGAATTTACAGTATAATGACTTGTTCATCATGGTATCAAAGGAGCTTCAGGAGAGATTGGTTCAAATTATTTTTACAGGATTTACAGTATTACATTGTATATTTATGGTATGACTGATGTACAGTGCAGCAGCCATTATCTGGTTGGGAAGAACTAGTTCAGGGACAGATTTATTTTTGCAGTAAAAACGTTTCCATTTTTATACTTGGCACTATCATGCATCCACTCACAAATGAACAGCTCCAAGGACTTCAGTTCACAGTTGCCAGTGGACAGCGTTTCCAAATGCATCTTGACTCTAAGTGATCAGATCTAATTTGATTTCCACACGATATGCAAATAAACATCCATCATTTCAGTCTGCAAAGACCAAATGCTTTGTTGTTTTAACTGATGGGAGGCAACAGTGCACTTCCCGTGCCAATCGTGCCCAAAAAGTAAAGAATGAAAACAATGTGGAGTTGATCTCTTTCTGGGTGTGCCCCAGGCAAGCTGACTTGCCCAAGAATTGTGATGCACTTGTAACACTCTATAACTTCTTAATGAAGGTTTCAAGACACTTTACTACTGTTTAGAACCATAGAATGAGTATTTCATTGTAGCCTAAAACAAGTTAGCACATGCACTGCCAGATTAATGTGGCTACATGCAGCCTTGACCACCTCCAAATCGGGTCTGAACATTCTGATGGATGTGCATAATCGATCCATCAGGTGTGCATTTACGTATTCACGTCAAACTGTCCCCTTGTGATTGGATGAATCCACATGTGACAAGGGCCACTGTTGCACACTAAATAATGACAAAAAATAATGCTCTATTATTGTTCCGCCAAGTGAAATGCACAACAGAACAGACACTTACAGATACAGAAAAGGACATATTCACCCAGTTTAGTTTTATTGTTGATGCAGTAATGAAAAAAAAGTTATGTAATTGCACTGTCCAGTGCTTTTTACACACATTGCAATCTGATTCGTTCGAATTATAATTTCAACACCATAAACTGAGCAGCTGTTGATGTACACTGAGTCTGTTGCGGATTTTCCAAAAGAAAAGGGGAAGCGGTCAATATGGTAAATACTGCCTGCATAATGAATTTAGTGAGCAAAGTACTGACAATCCATTTTGTGATGACCGCTAAGTATGTGCATCTAATTCTCCTGGTATATAGATTATAGGACAGTGATTTTATGTGCGTGTCATTGTCAGAGTCTATGTTCTTATCGCTATTACTTCAATAGCTGACGTGATTACAGTGAATCATCTGCATTCTGATGAGCAAAATATCAAAGATGAATGTTAATGTATTTCCTCTGAGAGTTGATTATTGGACATGTGTGTTATTACTACATACCAACTATTATAACATTCCTTGGAAATGTGAAGGATAGTGTGCATGGAGTTAGTTGATTGCGTTTTCATGCTTATATTTTGTCTCGAGAGACACAAACAGAATGCTATCAAATTACATTCGGCCATTGGTCTGACTCTTAACACTTTCTCTGTTTTGCTAACAGACACAAACACACACTCTCTCCTCCTTTGGAACACAATCTTCTTTTTTTTTAAAAAAGGTTTGGGGTTATGTGACAAAGCAGGACTGATACTGTACTGCATGCTTGAGACGTGCCTGCTGAGGCAGCAGCCAACAAAGTCAACCACAGTGTGTCCAACAAACCGAAAGATCATCTGACTAACACACAGATCGACCAACTGGCCAACAGGCAGAGAGACTAAATGAGCCATAGGGAGACAGAAACAGAAATCTGCCACTGCAGATGGTAACAAGCACATCGTGGCTAGCAAATACAGACAAGTGGAAAAATCAAAGCGACAGTCATACACATCTGATTTGATACAGCAGTGTGAAAGCTCAGCTGCAGACAGAAAGACATTTAGCGGGGGGTTATTGACAGAAACAGGGGCAAGTGCATCTGTGCCAGTGGTGCTGCTGATGGGTGTGATCGAGGGTGATCTACAATGTGTTTGCCTGCACATGCGTGTGTGTTCCTGAACAGAAAGATGTTCTGTAAAATGTGAAATAAATGCAATATTTTACACATTTATGCAGCCTGAAAAGATGCCGGTTGTCTGCCAGGATTTAGCTGGGACCTGTGCCAAATGAGAAAAAGAAGACTTGATGTTTTAAACAAGGGGAAAGTAGAATGGCTCTTCTCTATGGTACCAGAGAAGATTTTTGAATTTTCTGGGATTCACTTTAATTGTGTGTGTACTAGACAATAATTGTCAACTGCTGCTTGTTGGATGTAACTTGCCAAGTGTTCCTACACTAGCAGATGTGGCCTCATCACAGGGCAGGTAGGCATTTTACTGGATTAATAGGGCAGCTGGAATAGGATCAATGTCTAATTGGTTCCATTTACATTGATTATAATCTACTTTCACTTTATTACGGTAAATGGACAACACTTACATAGCGCCTTCATGACCTTATTATTCTATCTTATTATACATATACAATACATTATACATTATTTTCTCAACAAGTCACGCACTGATGAGCAAATCGGGGGCTGTGTCATAGTTCAGAGTCTTTCCCAGGAACACTTGGACACATGACAGGGCTGAGGCTCAAACCGCTGATGTTCAGAATGTAAGATGCCTACTCTACCATCTTCATCGTGGTCTGTTCATAAACTGCGTACAACCTCCAAACATGTACTTTTTTTACATTGTCAAGGTCACCTGTGTTGTTTTTTGTTGTACAGTACATCATTTTAGCATTACACTATTGTCTCTGGTATTGTTTCATTCTCTTTGGAGCCAGTTTAGCGTACACATATTAAAAAATAGATCCACCGTTACGTCTCCTCCTCCCCCTCTCTCTATGTCATTCTGACTGATAAGGCTAAGCCTTTCTATTCCTAGCTCTGGATATTCCCCAGATTACTTAGCGTGTGTATCTTTGTGTCTGTTACTCTGTGTCTTTGTGTCCATATGGGCCAATAATTACTCTGACCTGACGTTGTGTTTGTGCGTGTATTTGTGTTCAAGAGAAGCCTCTGGCTTTAGCTGCAAATTCAAGACTTGTCTAAACAGAAATTAAGATCAGAAGCAATTGCTAAGACATCTGTGCATACTCCAGATTTGTGTCATGTCTTGTGCACATATTTCATATGTCTAAATTGGGAGTGCTAAAACATAGCTGTGACAATAAAAATATTACTGTGAGTATGCATGATTATCCATCTTAATTTGAGCATGTGACTGTCCGTGACCCGTACAGTGTGTACCCTGCCTCTATTCCCAAGGCAGCTGAGATGGGCTCCAGTTCTCTGAGAACCTGAAACAGGATAAAGCAGCTTCAGTTAAATGGACACAAAAAATTCTTTATTTGCTAAATTATCAAGAGGAATGGACAATATCCTCTGCATTAAAATACAGAATGAAACAAAGAATGTTTACTGTATTCAGTGAGTTGTACTCTTAGCTTTTAGCATGATTTTGAAACCATAAATATTTGCTGCCTCGACACAATTTATGTGTTGACAATACGAGAAAAAACATTTTCGAAACCATTATCTGTTGGGAATCGCTTCACTAATGTCACATAACTAATGTATGAAACTTTATATATTTTTTAAGCTGTTACCAAAGAAAATGTCCAGTAATCTGCTCTTCCATCAAATGGGAAGTTTGGTTGCACAATCCATTGTAACATGAGGATGTCAGAGGGAAAAATATCCATCTATATCATCCCAAAATATACAAAACTGTGAAATTCCTGTATTCTGCATCTTCATCTGGGATGCACACATGACAATTCTCCTGAAAACCTTTGTTGAGGCTTTGAAATTGTCGTGCTTCAAGACTTTAAATTTTCCAGCATCTCTGTCTTTTTACACACACATGCAGGGAACACACACTCCCTGATCACTGGAGGTGATTATTTTAGGATCACTGATCGGCCAGCTTTTGGTGGTTAGCGCAGTCGCCTCACAGCGAGAGGGTTCCAGGCTCAGATCCCGACTGGGGCCTTTCTGTGTGGAGTTTGCATGTTCTCCATGTGCAATCTCTAATTCTAAACTGACTCTCGTAGCCAGGGTGCATGGTTGTTTATCTCTGTGTGGCCCTGTGATGGACTGTCGACCTGTCCATGGTGTGCCCTGCCACTCGGCCAATGACAGCTGGCTCCAGTCCCCCGGCAACCCTTAACTGGATTAAGCGGGTATAGAAATAGAACGAATGATCTGCCAGGTAGTGTTAGTTTGATCTTTTTAGCCAAAACATTTGTCAACATTTTGCAGCACATTTATGCCTGTTTTATGTCACTCTGCTTTGTACACTGTCTGTGCATTGTTAGAACTCTCAGATTATTCAGTCGTCAGTAATGCCAGCAGCCATAGTAAAGCCCATCATAGGAATTGTGCTGAGTAGAAATTATCTGGGGGAAAACTATGGAAAAAAACAAAAGGAAATGCTTGTTTGTCTTTCTGTGTGTTTGTGAGAAGGATTCACAGGGAAAAGAGGATGTGGTCAGACTGAAACTGCTCTAAATGTGCTGCAGGGTATGCTGCTTAAGTACATCACAGCAGGGCTGGAGGGTTGCCAAAAATGAGTGTGTGTGTGTGTCTTTGTGTGTGTGTGTGAAATTGTGAAAGAGACTAAGACGTCTACGAGAGAGCGTCCAAACAGAAAGTGTTCTGTGACTATCTAAAGCTGTGCCAGTGTAAGTGAGCGTCTTGCTGGCAGTCCGGCAGCCACACCGCAGAGCCTTTGTGCACCTTTGCCCTCAGGCTGACAACATTAGTGTGACTACAACACCAGCTGCCCAACTTCTTTACAGTTCAGTTTGTATTACAAGTGAATCATAGCTGCTGTATATGTCCTACCCATCCTGGAAAGCACAGTTTCACAGAGCCTCTTTGCAAACCCAAAGCTTAGCTCATATATTTTATTTGGAAACTATTAGATATGCATTAACACAATGAAAACTAAAAAAAAAATAAAAATATCACAATATTAATCAGCTCTTCCAACACGTATCACATCATCACATATTTTTCATGTTCATGTGATTTATTAAGAATAACTGAGACATTCTCACCTTGATACCTTTGTGAAAGATGTACCTGCTCAATTTAGCATTTTCTTTTAAGTTCCTAATAAGTTCTTAATATCTCGCAATGTCTACTGATACAGATGTTCAGAAGTTTAGTGATTTAACTGCAACGTTGAGGCCGTATCTACGCCAGACTTTAGTTGTCGTTACATTCATTAATTTCAACAAGAAAGCCATTTTGATCATACCCATCCCAGTGTTTAAAATAACAATGTAGTGGCGTGGTGACACCCTGTGCTTCAGACCATAACTGAAAACTTTTTGTGCCAAGAGGTGGGAAGCATCGAGCAGATTTTATGTAGATTTTATGAGTGCTTGTAGGAGGAGAACATGGTGTTACCGAAGGAGGCTCACGAATCTGGTCTGCTCAAGGAACATTAAAAGTGGAAGACTTTCTGACAACTTACCGAAAGTCTATAACACTCGCTGGAAAAGTTTAATTTCTTATGGCTTGAACTGAGTTTTCACAAAGAAAAGTTTGCACAGAGAAGAAACTGGGAGGTGCCATTTTGAATCTGTTCCAGTCGCTGTTTGAACATACTGTTCAGTACCCCGATGACTGTGTGCTGTTGTTTGTTGAATAACATAATCTTTTCTGGCTTATCTGGATACATCTTGTACAATGCATTCATTAAAGTTTTTCCTTTCCTCTCGAGACCAAATGCAAGATCAAACTGTGCATTGTCAGAAAGCACCTGTATTAGAGTACATGCAGTACATATGTGTCTCAGACTGACTGTTGACTATGTTTCATGGATATGGATTAGATCTGACTGGCTGACAGTGCACCTGGTCACAATGAGCCATTCATTTAAAGTCCAAATACAGTACTAATTAAGACCACCTGGGACAACTTCTTATTTTCTCAATCACTCAATCAAGCCTGTCCCAGACTTGTCATTAATTATAGAGCATATTGTTATATTTCATCTCACATTAAACACAGTGTCTTAAATTCTATTTAAATGTACCATTAAATGCTAAGTTTTACTCAAAAAGAGCACAGAACTGAGATAAATTAAGAGATCCTGTGTGCATGCACCCACTGGAAAGTGCACAGCTTTTACAGGGGTGTTCCACGCTCATAAATACACATTTTGAGGCTAACATTTACACCTTTGTCCACTCACATTTACTGTAAAAGGGAACCTATTCTGGCAGGAGAACACACTGGCTCTAAAAACACATCCACACGCATCAAGATCAGATTTGGAGACAGCTTATTTTTGTCCCCCGAGTTTAAGGTCTCCTGATGAAAACACAACAGATGTCATGTTTAATCACAGATGTTAGTTTTGGAAGCTGCACACAGATCCCCCTTGTCTTGTGGAATCCCACTCATACTGCCTTGATTGTATTATTTTTCAAACTGCTTCCTATACGTCAGCACAGTTTTACTTGCCTAATATTTACCAATACTTTTTTTGCTGGTTCTAACCTTTAGCTTTGCTTCTTCTTCTACTTCTTCTATCTTAGACAGGGCTGCTGGTTGCATGTTACCAAGGTTTTGTGGATGTCGTCATAGCGCTGTCTCATTGCCCATACCTGGATGTCAACTGGCAGGACAGCGAGGGAAACACTGCTCTCATTACTGCCGCACAAGCAGGTAACATATAAACATGCACAAACTGACAATTTTATATTAGGGGTAGGCTTGGACACACACATAAACACACACAGGCGGTGACAGGCTGCATAACAGGACTGTGTGACAAATGCAAGCACAGATACCACACATGGGCAGTTTGGCGCTGATGCTGAAACAGATGAACGCACAGACAAGTTTGCACTATCACTATTCATTCTATAACAGAGGTGATGAGTGTGTTGCCTGACAAGCCATATGGATAATATTTTCCAATCCAAAATATTGCAGATAAAACACATTTGAAAACATATCACACAAATAATTGTGATGCCTTTTTTTAATGTAGTAATGTATTCTAGTTCCTCTTTATATTCCGCTTGATATCCGCATTGTAACACGAAGTGACTGCTTTCTTTGCACCTCTGTCTTAAAGGCCACATAACAATCACCAACTATCTGTTGAACTACTTCTCTGGGCTGGACATTGAGAGAAGAAACTGTCATGGCTTCAGTGCTCTGATGAAAGCTGCCATGCAGGGCAGGTTGGAATGTGTGCGCTCACTCATGATGGCAGGTGAGCAGAATGTGTAATTAGAACAAATGTGCAGAATTGTATGGCAATCAGAAAATAATGAATGGGTACAAAACAAACCTGTAGCCAATACGTTTTGGGACAGATTGATTGATTTGATGAAAAAGTTAAATATACAGAGAAACTTTTTTTAAAGCTCTTCATTAAAACCTAAGAATTTTTTTCATTAAAACTCCTTGCTTAGTGTCTTGAAATTCTGACTGATTTTCTCAGAATTCAGACTTCATATCTTTTAATTCTGACACAGTTTTAGAATTTTGACATGGCATCGCAGAATTCCTACTAGTTGACCCATGATTTTGAGATCTAAAATTCTGTCTCACTGTCTACGATATTATCATCATTAATGATTATATTTATTATATATATTATTATATTATATTATTATATATAATATTATAATGTACTACATATATTATGTATTACAATGTATTACAATGTAATACATAATATATTATAATGTATGTTTGTGCTCCCAGTTTCTGTATTGTGCATACATATTCTCTTTTTTGGGTTGGCCCACCAGGAGCCTCCCTGGATGCAAAGGACTTCGGTCGGAACTTTACAGCCAGGGAGTGGGCATTGTTTACAGGTCGTTATGAGACTGCTTGGGTGATGACGCGCCTGATGGAGCGGCCCTACCCATTCCAGTACTGTGATGCATACAGGTAAAACTATGTTGTGCAGTATCACAAAAAAAAAGTTTGTATTTGTTGGTAAAACAGTAAAACTCAAAGAATTATCTATCTATCTATCTATCTATCTATCTATCTATCTATCTATCTATCTATCTATCTACAGATAGATCTTACCAGACAGACTCGTTGCATTTTCTTTTCTGACTATTCTTACTGCAAATCATTGTTCAGTAGACATGACACACAAGGTAAAAAAAAAGAAAGAAAAAAAGAGAAGAAACAGAACTATTACTCATGCACTAAACAATACAAAAACACACAAAAGGGTAGTCATGAGAGAAGCTGTGAGGTTTTTAAGTTACTTCACTGATCTTGAAGTCGAGATGCTTCAGTGTCTCTGTGCAGTCGGTTTAACTCAAACTCGCTCCTTCCAGTCTTGAGTGGCCTCCGCTTGCATCCCTGGTGGCCAGAAGCCAAGAGCCCCGCGGGTGTCTGAAGCGCCTGACGGACACCGTGCGAAACGTCTTCAACATTGCCAATGTCACCAACCCAGAGGATGAAGGCGTCATTGACCACATGGTGTCTGTAACAACTGCCATGAGGAGCCCTTTTATTGCTGTAGCGTGCCACACTGTGAGTAATTCATCTGTTGAGTATGCTTAATCTGCTTGTATGTATTTATTCCTTAATAGGTATATCAAACATTTCTATCCATCAATCCCAACCCACTTATCTTGGACCGACTGCCTCACAAAAACAACAAGAATGATTCATTTTAAAGCTGAGACAAGGCAGAGCAACGATCGGAGCTGTGAGCAGATGATAATGAGGCTTTTTCAGGTGTCTCTAACATTGATGTCCTCTACATGTTTTCAGTATTTGCATTGGAGTAATAACACTTTAAAAAATGAAAGAGGCTCTAATTTATCTTTTATCAACCAGTTCTCTGTTCATAACAATTAAAGGATATGATTATTCCAGCCTTATCCGATAAGCAGGTTATTCATGCGGGATTAATGTTACTCCACAAAAAAGGGGCCAATTGAGCATTGGTTCTTATCAAGAAAACATCCAGAATTATCATTGCTGGTATTACCACTATTATACTCTTATTATAACTGTTCTGTCATGAAATTATGCTAATTTTGCTGTCTATGTCCATGTAAGTGCCTGTACACCAATAATAGAAAGCAGCTACATCAGGTGCTGAGTGACTCTGATGACTTGTGAACATGTATGACAGGCACTAGGCCAACAAATTGTTACTAACACATATTATTTTGAGCGCCATTAGGTCGCCTGCACTAGGGAAGAGAAGCATTTTAGAAGTTTGGTCAGTGTTATTCAGTAAGGAACAAACCATAATGATATATAAAAACCATGCGATTGATTTATAATTCTATATAACAGTCAGGGTGATGTTTGTATAGCATTTGATTAGATCCTAAATTAATGCATGTAATACATTTTCAACCCAAGCACTTTAATAAATTTCCTTTCAAAGCTTCAACTATATCCACCTCAGCGACTATGATTTTAAAGAATTGTCAATTCAAACCACCAATACCAACCAGAAACTATTTGTTTTGTTTCAGGTGTGTCCGGACAGTCCTCCAAGTGTGGGAAAACGGCACTATGCAGTCCCAGAGATCATTCGGCAGCATCGCGCCAAAGAGCTCCGCTCCACCAACCCCCAGAGGGTGGACAGTCACCTCAAACTCTTCCAGAACTCCCGCGTCACTCTGGTGGCCAAGAATGCAGAAGACCGCCGAGCCAGCCTTCAGGTCCAGAGAATGGTGCCTCGACACAGGAGCCCCAGCCTGGGTATGGTGGCTTACAACCAAGTCACAGAGCTGCGGAGAACCAGCCTGCTTCCCATGCATATGGTGCTGAGGAGGAGTAGTGTCAGGCCAGGCTTCAGCATCCCCAAAGTGAGGGTTTCCAAAGCCCCAACACCCACCTATGTCCCAGAAAAGAATCGGAGGAAGAGCAGCACCAAAGATGGGGTGAACCTACTGCAAATCCCCAAGTGGAGGTACAAGGAACTAAAAGAAGAGAGAAGGAAAGCAGAAGAAGCCGAGAGGAGGAGGCTGGAGGCTGTAACCAAGAGACACATCGCAGCTGGGAAAAGGAAATGATTTAATTACCTCAGGGAGCTCATTGTTCTTTATAAACAACTAAAGCTTGATGGCCCACGAAGTCAGAAGGATTTGGCTGTTATGTTTGTGCTCAGGGTGCACCGTGAATAACCAACAGTGTTCCTAATGAGAACAGAAGATAGTTTTCTGCAGAGTGTTGCGAGTGGGGTGCTGACTGGCACCTGAAAATGACGGCTTCTACTGTGAAAGCTTTAATTCAAAATGCTTCGTCTCTTTTGTGAGGTCAAACAGCGAAACACCCAGGGGATTTAATACTTGAAATGCTTCTAGATAATTTATTTTTTAATATTTATTGCTTTTTAAGGTGTAGCGGGGGCTCCAGTTTGAGCTCTCGATGTTCTCATCAGCAGTGTTTTTGTAGTGTGTTCCACTGTAGAGAAGCAGAATAGGAACTCATTAACACACTCTCTCTCAGACTGCCACCACAGCAGGAGCGTATTCAGCTCTGTCTGCAAAAAAAAAGCACATTTTTGAGAATATTTTACAAAAACTTCTTTGAAGTATTCGCTGACAAACATGTCACTTTGGCTGAAAAAGCTAAATACAAATCTAGAGATGAATGGCAAATGCCAGGTATAGTTTTAGGAAACTTTTTGTTTTGCTTTAAACTGAAAAAGCCTGAATGTATTTTTGCATATATATGTATATGTTTTATAGTAGAGATCTGAATGCTTTTTGATGACATTTTTTGTAATTCACTATGGGTTTTCTTTTTTTTTTTTTCCACAGTCTGATTATGTAAACAGTTGTTTTCTAGTTTCTGTTTGGATCCAAGACTGAGAATCATAATAATCTTACCATGTTGGATGAAAGTTTCAGTTATTTCCTTAATATATACATTTAAAGAAAAGACAAAAAAACAAAACACATTTAAGACTTTTTTTTGTCAGCGATGAGCTATTATGCAATGATATGGATGTGTGAGTTTGGTGTATACAGGGTATGGATGATGTGAACGAAATAAACATGTCTGCTTACAGTGACTGTGCTTCAGCCACGTCGTGCTTGGAAGTTTAAGAGGAAAACTCCTATTCTCGATTTGCACGAGACGCGTTAGCATTACGACTTCATCAAGTACGAAAAAACAATGCGCTCTCTTAATTTAAGTTTTGACTTAGAGTTAACTGAGCCGAGGTCAGTATGATATTACAGGTAAAAAGTAAAAGTGACATATGGAGACTAAAAGTTTCCAGCCCGTTATACAACGAGAGGTTAGTTAAAACTGTAAAAATAATGGGTGAAAACCGCCGTGATTTAAATACACAGAACCACCGGGAGAGCAGTGATGTAACATTGTCTGGAATTCTCAGAGGACAATTTCACGGTCTGCACTCCACATGGAGATTGTAGCTTAAGAGCTATCCAAGAGTGTGTGTCTAATATACATGGTGATGAGTTGCTAAGGGGGTTACAAGGGCTCTGCACCGCCAAATGGTTTCTTCAGATAAACTCCACTGACTTCAGAGTGGCAATGTGCTTAGACATTGCCTGGAGGAAATCATGTGAATGTGACGAAAGATGAGCAGACTGCACATTTACTGAACTCTACACTCTACAGACTAAGTGGCTGCGGGATTAATATATTCAGTGTAACAAAATGTTTCATTTAAAAATATAGGCTTTACAGTATCACTGCCAACAGTGTCTGCAGTGTGCAGGTTAACTGAAGGTATCCAGGTTTCTCTGAGCACGAATAAAAACTGTATTCATTTGTAGTCTGTGAGACCTTTCTGTGGTTTGTGCATCTCATTTCCACTCAAGCAGCATTTTGCAAACTGTACGATTGTGCTCTGTGTAAAAGCGGGCGAGGCAAAATGCATCAGCCCCTGAACGCATCCCATAATATTTAGGTCATCAAGGCTCAAACAGCTGTTGGCTTAGATTGTAACATGGGATTATGACGCTACCTCAGGCTTGGTCAGCATTTCCCCAACCAGCCCTCTCTCCACGACCTAAATCTCTCACAGAAATTTTTGAAGTAGCCAAATAAACAGGGCACCATGCACTGACAGTATGGCACCTATTACAGCATGGGGCCTGATTCTACTGTAGATCAGCACCAACTTAATGCTTGTGTCAAACGTGTGAAGTTGAGGGCGAATCCTTAACTGAGGCCCTCTGTTGATCAGTTTTAGTACAATGCTTAATGCTTCATGCTGGACTGAAGTAGTATCGACGTGATATCATCTTTAGTAGAATGGAATATTCTTAAAAAGATTACAGAAGACTAAATTGCAGACTTGGATTCAAGAAGTAGGGACGAATGCTTTAGGATACATTTTCCGCACAAAATCCGGTGTATTTACTGTTCAAGGTACGGTTTCCAGCCACTGTCTCCAGCCTGAGGGAAAACAGAAGTTGGAAAGGGTTTAGGTCAAACTGGAGTCAAAATGTCACTATAACTTGGTCATTTTGACCCAGCTGCCTTATCAAAATGACCACCAACACATGACCAGTGCCAACTTGCAGAAGCCAGTGTTAATGTTCCAGAGGAGCATATGGCCAACAGCTGGTGGTGTAGACTCAGGGCTAATATAATAAAGTGCCTCTAAATGGGAATGACTTGGTGCTGAAGCTAATTTGAATTACATTTCAACCTTGTAGCATGTCTAGAGTTTTATGGTGTTAGATGGAAAACTAAAATGGCATACAGCAAACAGTAAGCCTCTTTTGAATGCTAACACATTGGAAGAGACCATGCTGGGAATCCACAGAGAAAGTAGCTTAAATTCATAAAGTAATATTGCAAAGACTTTATCCAGTTCTACAGGTTTGCAAAGCACAACAGTTTCTGCGGTAAAGGTGGTCAGAGTTTCTAACTAGTAGCACTAATAGCATATGTATGTAGCATTTATGAATAATTGTTCCTATTCAATTTACTGCCTCACATCACCGCCTTGCAGTAGAAAACTTTTAAAAACTGTCTCACTCTCACTTTGTTCTTCCAGAGTGTAATAAGGCATGGCGGGAGATGAGAGAACCGAGGAGATTGTGTCTCCTTTAATGGGGAGTTTCAGCCTGCTGACGGAGGATCGTACCAACTAAGCCTGTGCCGCCTGCTTCATTGGCCTAACATAAGCTGACAGAACACCTGGTTGCAGATGCTTGTGTAAAGATGCATTACATACACTAACACCAAGTGTGCGCTGTGCATGTGTGTAGAAGGGAACAGGAGACAGCTCAGGGATAGATGCTTCAGTTTCATTTCAGAGAACCACCTGAGCCCTAATCCCCAAGTGCAGGGTGCTAATTCACTGTGGGACACTCACAGGCTCGAGGTAAGAAACCTGAGACAATCCATCAAAAAAGACCAGCGGAACATTTTTACTCCCCCCCCCCAAGAGTACTAAATATTTCAACTTGATCATCCAGCTTTCCTATCATCTACTAGGAAATCTTTGACTGTGGTAAATGACAGGTTTTTTTTCTTCTTACCAGATTATTGTTACATCAGTTGAAATAAAGACAAACTGAAGGCTTATTTCAAGATAACGAATACCTTTATTTACTATGACAACCACCTCTAAAACCCATGTCTCTTTCATGACTAAAGACAATTTCATCAAGAAAAAGAACAAAGAACAAAAGTGAAATCCTTAATTACTTAATTACATCAACATAAGAAATGATTCCTTCTTGATAAGATATTACTTTCTCTTTAGTGTTACAACAACTCACTTGAGTGCCAGGCTGATTGAGGATGAACGTCTTTATTTGTGTTGATTTGTAGAATTTCAGATGGGAAATGTGGATTTTGGAGTCCCGTACACAGACTTTTGATATGCAAAGAGCCATATATGCAACGGCACAAATAAACGCGTTCTTCTCGCACACTGATAATTCGTGCTGAGGGCGACATCTTTGTTCAAACACTTTTGTCTGGAATGTTGTGCTACTCACAGTTAATCCTCTCCTCTGATCTTCCGGGTCATTTTTAATGCAAACACAAAGAATCCTGCAGTTACTTCCAAGAAAGTGGTTTTCTTTAGGTCCGTTTGGCTGAACTCCAGCGTAAATCAAAGCAATGAGACACGGCTAAAAATGGAACTGTGAGACAGGCTGAGTTTGCATTAAAACCATTTTAAAGAGTAGTTTTCAAAGCCAAGGTATAATATGGTAAGACTCTTAAATAAAGAAAGGAACAGTAACAACTGAGTGAACTGAATGACCTCAAGAGGTTTTGCGATGGCCCAACAGCTATTTCAACTTCTGATTGATGTTTGAACACTTCACATCAATCCATATGCTAATGAAAGCTATTAGTTCAGCGAAATCACTTATATATAATATTTATTATATTGAAAATCTTTGATTTCTTGTCTGACAAACATGTTTACCAAAAAAAAATAATAAAAAACTTCCTTCTGTTGTTAAAATGGCAGACAGGGTCAAATAAAACACTCTAGGTAACCTCTTGAGTTCATGATTGGTTAAAGCTGTCATTTACAGTAATTTGCTTGTTGAACTTTCCCTGGTTCCTGATGTACCTTTAGCTCAGTGGTAGACTTTGAGAAACAAACTCATTCTCACCTTTCAAAAGCTGCTCTTTTTGGCTCGAGGAGGTAAACAGTGCCAGACTTGTGATTTGCCGATTGGTTCTTTTGGTCTGTGTAAATCCTGGGAACATGGTTGCACCTGGGACTCATCACTGTGAGGCGACTGGTTGGCTTAGTTGGCAGGTTACAATAGGTTGCTGTGATTGGCTGGATGTGGTAAGAGCTCCCCCAACAGAATCAGATCTGTGATCAGTTTCTCTGCTTACATGCAATGCTTGAAGGAGAACCGTTTAAAAAAAAAAAAAAAAGGTTCTCGACCCGTTTCTTTCAATTGAATACTACACAACTGCCGAGGCAATCCCCTGTGCAGGAGAGGCCATGACAGCGCAGAACTAATAGTTCAGCAGCAATGTGACAAGGTATCAACAGTGGGACTTTTACAAAAGGGTTGTACTGACATTTAGAATGTGTTGCTGACACATTTCTTGAAAACGTAAAGCAACAATCAAAAATTACTATCATTTATTAACATAGATCTGTGCCTGGTGGGGAACCATCTTCATCCTATGTGTTTCATGGGGAAGGCCGGTGGTGGAGTTTGCAAAGTCATAGAAGCCTGCTGGCAGGTTCACTTGCGGGGTTGGTGGATGTGCTGGTTGATGTGCTGGGCAGTGGGCAGCTTGGGCACTCCAGGCTGGGGCTTATGGTGTGCAACCTGGGCGGCTGCTGGCGTGAAGTCCTTATCGCCCTGAGCAGAGCACATTCAATCAGTGACATACTCAAAAGATTTTCATCGACACCTTGCTCCCAAGGCAGAAAAATGCTGTAAACATAACAACGCTGAGGAAATCCCTAAAGAGTCTGCAGAGTACAGTACGGAGCTCCCATCCCCTGTGCAACCTACATCTATAATTCCAAGAATAAATAGCCATAAACACAGGTTTCATAATCAGATTAGAGCAGTAATTTGCTCTTTCACAGAACGAAGCAGCTTGAATTCATCAAGTGGATACAGATTTAAATTCATATTCCTTTTTTTGTTGATTTTCAGCCATTTGTCTTTTCCATCTTTAACCCCCCCTCCCAATGCATTTCTTTTCCTGAAATGCTTTAATTGACTATGCCTGCTCCTCACTCCATTCCTCTCTCCTTAACATTGGGTGTCGAGCTGAAATTTCCGCACTAAAAGAAGTGCGCACTCCGGATCTCTGCGTGTGCTGCTGCATGGATTAACTGATTAAAGCTGGGAAATAAAGTGCTTGAAGACGGTATGAAAAGCACACATTGCATTTCTTCACGCCCCGGCTGAGTGGATTAGTGAACATTTCAATTGTTTCATTTAAAATGCTGAATGGCGGTCGTTTTGGTTTTTCCCTAATAGTGTCTCACATGTGTACGACTTGTTGGGAAATTTAAAAAAAAAAAAAAAAAAAAAAACTTAACACGTGGCTCGAAATTTTTGGGTCGTCTACATGGATGAAGTTACACAAGCACCATCTAGTGCTCTACACAAACGCACAGTTTCTCTGAGCCTCTCGTTGAACTCCACTCGCCCACCCCATCCTTGCTTGACCCTAATCCTCTCTGTATGCGTGTGTTGGTTTTGTACTGTGTGTGTGTAGCTGTGTGGTAGTTTTCCAGCGTGTGTGTGTAGGTGAGCACAGAACATTTACTGTGTGTATGTATCTCTTCCTTTCATTTAAGACCAATTCCACAGCTAACTGCAAAAGATGTGGATAGCATTGACCCCTGATTGCCCTCATTCTCTCTGCTGAAGCTCAAAGCTTCTCTTTCGACTATCTCTGTCTTCCTGATGCGGAGCTGTGGGCTGGAATAAAACTAATTTAAAACACTGCACTGAATACAATACCTTTTATCATTTAATCTACCCTGGTCTACGTCTTACTTTTTAAAAGATATTAATAAATAGTTGTCATTTCAGACTCACATGCTGCCACTGAGGAAAATATGTAAAGTATACATCCAGTAAATATTCAATTTTTCTAATTTAAAAAATCCCAGCAAGCCAAAAACTCAATCCACAGGTATAATCCCACACACACGTGTTTCGCTCAGCTCCTAAAAGGGCTTTTGTTAGCCTTTGCACCCTGCTAGCCTCTGGGTTTGACGGCAGTGACACGAGACGAATCGTAAGGCAAGAGGGGGAGCGAAGGACAAATAGGACGCCTGTCACCCTCTGATATCACTACGATCGTCTGCAAACACTCTGCCTGATCTGACACATGCACCCAAAAAGCAAGAAATGAAGACATCCCGGCTGTCAAGGACACCTCACACCCACGGAAACAAACATGAGCACACACAAAAGAAAAGGATTTACATTTAAACAAAAGCAGACCGTGACTTTCCAAAGCTGTTAAAGCCTCTCTCTCACACACACATCAGGGATAAGGCAACACTATCCTGTATTTTACATTAAACCGGCTCATGTGAAGGTTGCAATTTTAAATTCATGCTGAGACCGTGTCAAATTTGCCACTGATAATATATAAAGTTTCTTGAGGTCTGTGGCTTTTTCTCCCCTCGCCCTCTTGTTCTTCATGAGCACTGAGCCTGTTCTGCTTCCTGTAGCGCTCTTGTTCCAAGTTTAAACCACTTCATGATGCCAATTCAAACTCTGGAGGGGTCTGTGCATCTTACCTTTGTAACCACTCCAGAAACAATCACCGGGACCTTTGGAGGGCTAAAAATAAAATGGAGAGAAAGAGAGAATTTTAATTCATGCACAGTAGAATGTGGTTACTGTTACAGGTGACTGACAGGAGTTTACCAACCTGGCTAGAACAAGACAACCCTGTTGGGGCAAAGCCAAAATACAGACATCCCAAGTTGTCAAAACTCCCACAGTCTTATTCTTTCTGGCAGCACACACACAAACACACACCAAACAGACTCGCCAGCAGCTTAAATGGCTCCCATTCATTCTGGCCAAACACGGGTTCTCACAGCCTTTGGATAGAGAGCATGAGAGGAGAGGGGAAAGAAAGCGAGAGAAAACTAAAGCTATCAGAGAAAATGAGGAGGGAAAGGGAAGAATGACGATAAGAGGGACAATATTTAAGATGAAGAACAAAAGAACTGCAGACGAGGAGGAAAGAAGGGACACAGGAGGCAAATGCAGGTCAGGACAGACAGGGGAGAGAGAGGAGTGGACGGGGGAGGGGAGAGGGCAGCCAAATACCTATATAATAACTTAAGAGGGAGGAAAGAAGATGGAGAGGAGAGAGGAAAGCGAGCGCTTGCACACAGAGGAAAAGGGATGGAGGTGGAGGAATTCAGAACCTGAAGTGAGTATTGACCTTGGCATGAAAAACGAGGGCCTTCTAATTTTACGGCATCATCACCCCCGGCAAAAGGGTAGTTAGCCACCTTCAAAAGTCCACTCAAAGACATAAGGAACAGCAGCAAGCATGTCCAACTTACTGCTTACATCATTAACTGCGTAAATATGTTGAGAAGATGGAAAGTTTCTAACAGGCCGTAAGCTACAACCTCAGTGGAGAGAAACTAAGCACTTTAGAATTTCCAGAACATTTGAAGCATCTGCTACTTACTTATAGATATTCTACCATCCACGGACATTTTCTTAATCACTGTCAATTTAGAGTTATGGATTTTCTGCACATCTGTCTTACCCCGATCTCTGCAGTCAAAATGTTGGCGTCACACAGGCTCCTGCTGCTCATCTTAATGAGAATATTTACATTTTACCAATTGGTGAATTCCTGGAAATGTTTTTTTTTTTTGTTGAGTGCTTGTCAAAAAAAAAAAAAAATGCCCCTCTCTATTAGCAATTCAATTAACTAAAGCATAGCATATCACCACCAAAAGGGAATGCTCTGCTGGGCAGGAGTGGGGTTTTTAACGTGTTCAGTGAATGGGAATAAATCGACCAGACCCAGGGAGGAGAGAGAGAAAAAAAGGCTGCAAAATGTTCATTTGTTTCATGGCGGCTGTGTGCAACATGTCAGAAACTGTAGCACTGAAGGAGACTCTGCTCGCATTACACACATGACAGCTGACTGAAATTAAACACAGGAGCAACACAAGATGCTTCATTTGTTGTAACAGCCCTTTCAAGACGGAAGTTAACATTCAGCCGATGTTGCCACACGTTGGATGAAGAGCGCCGTCTCTCTAAACTAAACAAACAGGCCAGAAAGACGAAACAACGAGCCTCTGACACAAAACACCACCAATTTACATATCTATCCGTCCTTATTTTCGACAGAACAAATGTGAGGAGCTGCTTTATTTTCAACTCCGTCTGAAGCAGCGCAGAGGGGTGGAGGTGCTCAGTTGGACGCTAGTTCACATACTGAGACAGCATGGGCAGCTATGTCTCTCATGCTGGGCTGTCACAGCTCCTTTCTACTGAAAGTCTGTCTGCACTGTGTGGTCTGTGGCTGAGTCCTGACAGCTAGAAAATGGACTTAGAAAGGAGAGGACGTGTAACAGAGATGAAAGGGGGGGGATGGGGTGAAAAGTGAGAGCGTGCACCTCGAAACATGTCAGCATCAAACTTTGATCCTTGTTACTGGGACTGGGCATGAGGGGCACACGGAATATGTCAACACGATCAGACAGCAGTGAGAGAGAACCACTTGACTCACTCAGAAGAAAGAGGAGAAGAAAAAAAAAACAGGTTTTAAATGATCTCACCTAACTGGTTACACAGATGATGCATTATTACAGTCAGACTTTTGAAATTGTGCATTAACAGAAACGCACTTCTACGAGCCTTGAAATCCTGATTAAAATAAAAAATAAAAAATGTACAAAAGCATTAGCATTCCGACACTTTTTTCCCATCTATTCTAACTGCAAGGTGAGGTAAAAAGAGATATCAATTGAAGAGAAGGAAAGCTGAGGGGACAAAGATCAGGAGTGTGGCAGGGCTGGTCTGCAGGGGGCAGCAGAGAGCTGTGCAGCATCCAGGAGAGCTGTGGCTTTGTGCCAGCAGGAGGGGTAAGTTAGAAGAAGAGAAAAAAAAAGGAGAAAATTGAATAAAAGAAAAGAGGAAAACACAAAAAAGAAAAACTTAACTAATGAGACAAAGGGTGAAATGAGAATGAGCCCATTTGCTTTGGATTTTTCTCTCCATCGATAGCCTTCAAGCCACTGCGTCTGCTACCCCACCCATCTCTCCCTGCCTCAGCAGAAAAGGAAGTTTGTTGCCGTGGGCGAGGTGGTGGTTGCTATGGTAACAGATGCCTGTTGCCTGTCCTCCTCCCTCCTCTCCCTCCCTCTCTCTCTCTCTCTTTTCTACTTTTTCACCACAAGCTGTCAGCTTGCTGCACATTTCAGCTCAGTTTCTGCAACCAGCGTGCATGTGCAGCAATGTGGCCCAGCATTAACACACCAACCTCGGAACAGAGGTAAGAGTGTGACAGAGCTCCTCTCTGCTCGCCTTCCATGAGGTTTCAACACACTTAACTAACAATCTCATCCATGCGAGGAAATCCCAAACGATATTCACTTCGCTGTTCTCCGACTGAACATTTTCCCCTGAATGCTCCTCCATCTGAAAAACAGATTTGCTTTAAAGTCAGCAGTCAGCATGCCTTTGCTGGGTCTCCTGCTTGAGCTCCACTTTCTTCGGCCCTTTCTTCCATCCCTTACCTGTCTATTTTTATATCTGCACTTTGTCACGACAACCACTGCCCATACCATAATAATCCTCTCCATCTCATCATAATCCCCAGCCTATCCTTCTTTATCTCATCTGCCCTACTTGGGTAGATTGGTTAAGGCGGGTGTTCCCCTGACTACAACACTCTGCTAGCTGCTAATAATGCTGAATTTATCCAGCCGCCGCCTGCTTGACGCCCATCAGCGTGACACACAGAGGGAAAGACGGAGTGTGTGCGTGACTAAGTTTCACTGACTGTACTTACGGATGGAAAGCAGTTACTCGGCCTGTGCTATTGGACACGCTGACAGGTAATTTTCAGTTCAAGATAAAGATTTCACACAGGGAAACTAAACCAGCATTCACACAGCACAGCTGAGAGTCTATCAAGCTGAAAGCAGACTTAAAACGGGCCTCTTCTGTGAATAGGACGCACCATATGTTGGATTTATTTACACAGCCCATGTAATGATTCCTCCTCTTAGGACTGCAAGCTCAAAAGGAAACCATTTGGAAGAAACTAAGAGACATAAAAACAAAGCTAGTTATTGGATGACGTGATGAGTCAGTTTGAATGGAAGGGAAAAAGTGACACATTTCTGCCCGTAAATGCTAAAGCACTTCCAAAATAATGCAAATGATTGGGAGTGGTTTCTAGCATATCTCTGAATGCTTAACCGTCAAGGGTCTAACCTTTGGATTAAATTCATCAGTCTATTTCTAAATTAATGGTTGAATAATAGTCAGGTTTTTTTTATCCAACTTACAGCTGAAATAAATTGGTTGATAAAGGATTCGCCGTTTCCTTTGTACTTTGATATGAATTTTGACAAACCATTTGCAGATTAAACTTCACATCCTAAAAATATCACCTTGGTTTCTACGAACTTGCGATTGGACATTTTTTTCCCCCAACATTTCGAGACATTGAACAACACAGCATTGGAGAGTTAGAGTGTGATCTCATACTGAAAATGTAGCTTTGTTCTAAAGAAATGCAGTAAGACTCTGTGACCTCGCATGATAAAGTAAGGAAGTACTGGAATGGCACTCCCACCCTGATCTATGTCAGCGACTCCTGACCTTAACTCTTTTCTCTCGCAGGCCCTTTCAAAGCAAAAGCCCAGTGCCCAAATTGTTTTTGTACTCTTCTCATCTACTTGACTTCGCGTTCCATTTTGATGCCCCGTCTATTTAGTCCCTCTCATCTCAGCACAAAGGAAAGTGGAGCAAAGGGAAATGATTTGTGTACTCCTGCTCTAAATTACAGGAAAACACTCAAGCGACAAGAAAGGTGGATGAGGAACACGCGATGTTTAATCAGCGAGGCTCGCTCTATGAAGTACAAGCAAGCAAAGAAAAAAAAGAAAAAGTGTCCTGACAGTTGGCAATGTTCTTGAACTCTGCTCACTGCCGTGTAGTGCTTGACACTTCCCATTTATCACCTCTCATTAGCACACACACGTACACAAACTGATATGTTATGTGAACACAGCACCTGTATCAATATGCACATAGCTGACGGGTACTCATGAATATTGAGGAGGCATATGAGGGACCAGAGGCAGACAGACACACAATTACCTCCCCTACACCTCCACCGCAGAATGGAGTGACCACATCACAAACAACTCGCTGCAGCAACAAAAGCCGAACATGCTAATGTAGAAAAACAACAGCAATTGTTGCGAGAAAAGGAGTCAGCTTGATGTAAAACACGCAAAGCAAGGCTGCTTAAAAGGAAACAATAGCGATGGCTGAATGGGCTGTTCAAGTTAATTCTCTAATTATGCAGTAATTATGTTGTTTGCTGAATTAACTTCCAACCGTACGCAAAAAAACTCAACAGCAACACTGCCTATAGTGGAGCATTACAGAAAAGTGAAAGCTGCTAGATTGCTTGGTGGTAATTAGCATGTTGTGCGTTTGATTATCGGCTTACGAATCAGCAGTTTTGCTCTGCACAGTAAGGCTCTCAATCAAACAGTTATGATCACTTATGCAGAACAAAAAAATAAAAATATGTAAATCCAAAAGGTGCATTCACCAACAATGGAACAAGCCAGATCCCAGCTTCATGGTGTGCCACTGGACAGGGGACATGACATGCGAATCCAAAGAAACCGTCGATGTTTGTGCTCTGGGGCGAATATTCAGCTATTCAGATATTTGTTGAATGGGTTTATATTCAATTTGAACTGTGGTATTATTGTGTCTTTTTTCAATCTCAGCTTGTAAGCCTGGCGTGTCTCCTTTTCAAAGCAGTCAAACACCCTCTTATGCACTTTACTGCTGTCGACTTAGCAACATGATCATAGAGTTTGTAACTCATTCAGTCACTTGTTTTTTTAAGTGCCTACCAACACATTAAGGGACCTCTTGAACAAACAGGGTCCTGGCCACATGAAGTCGAGGCCCAACCCCCAGTCACATGTCTCTGCTCCTGATCTGTTCAGCCAGAATCACAGATAACCACACAGCGTCACCCCTGAACGAGCCATTTGGAACTGCAGAGTGTTGTTTTTATGGCTCCGTGTCCAGATGGACACTCTGTGTTGCATGACAGAAACCATAATGGCTATTTGTGACTTCTGAGTGGTGACTTTTTATGCAACCATAAGGAAAAACACAGGGCAGCTGTTATCTTTACCTTATGTGTATTGTGACAGAAGCGGAACTAAACCAAAGGAAGCTGTTGAATCAATGATTTTCGAGGCAGCCCTTGTGCTTTACCTGCTGCTGACGTACTCCTCCTCCTCCTCATCTTTCTGCGGTGGTTCTGGGGCAGCAGCTGGCTGGTGCTTCTGCACTATTCTCATACCTCCTGCTTTTACTGCAACACACAGAGGGACACACACACATACACTGCGATTACCTGATCACGGTAAAACAAATCATTGGATTGAGGAGATCGTAAAATACTACTTACATTACCGAGTTAAAAGAATTTGAAAAACTTCATTTTGTTCAATTTTGATACAGTCACAGTGGGCTGTCAGCCCTCACGACGAAGACTAAGGTTAAAATGACTGTGGAAACTACATTCTGCAGGGCTGCTGGTCTGTGGCTGAACTCGCCCTCTAAGTTCACTGCTGAGGGCCCGTTCATAGAGAGACAAACTTCACACATTAACAGACCCGCCTGGTTAAAGACTGACACACTGAAGCCTGAATGCTGCATTTGCCTCCCACTGATCACAGGTTGGGTGCGAGGGGCAGTCGTTATCTTACTGTGTTATCAGTCCTGCAGCTGCTGTGGCCCAGTGCCATGCCACACGGCTCTTGTCCACGTATACCTTAGCGATGTTATTTTAGCCTATATCATCCACGTCAACGACATCCTGAAACCATTAACTGCAACTAAACAGTTTACACGGGACTTCCAAGGGCTATCAGTCGCTCTAATGTCACGAGTTTAATTGAGGTTGCAACATATCAGGCCAATCAGGAAGTGAGGAAACGTACGAAACAGGAATATGGCACATCGTGACAGACGCAATCTGGATTGCTAAAACAGATTATACAGGCTGAAATCTGCCAGTTTAGGGATTGCAAAAATAATATTAATCATAATGTGAATTTTGGTGTGAGACAGTGCAGAAACAAAGGCCCCCGGGTTTGTATGAATCATTCCAAAGGGAGCTTTACCTGCAGGGAGATGTCCACCTTTGGTTTCGATTTTCTCCTTCGGCGGGGACGACATGTCTGCTGCGAAGAGGAACCGCTCCGTCCGACAATCAAATCTCCGCTTTATTCAGCCTCAAACTGTGGACTACTCTTCAGTCTAAATCGTCAACGTGGCTTTTTCCTGAGCATTGTTTGGAAATGATGCGTGTCTACGTCATGTAAAACCGTAAGAAGCGCAGTGACGTCGGTCGTACGGATCTTTGGGAAACGTAGAAACTAATGAGGGAGTTGTCAAAGCAGACATGTCCACATACAAAAAAGAAACGAAAGAGTTTAGCTTGTATTGAAGTAAACAGCGATTGATTTGTAATGTCATTGCCTCCTTATTTTAAATAGTCTGACTTGCATAAAAAATGTGGCGCTTGTTTTTTCGTCGTTATCAGTTACGCTTATTGTAATATACCAGATCCAGATCCAAAAAAAGAAAAGAAAAATAGGAGATACGGTGTCAAAACACCAATAAAAAGGAAAATTAAAACATAAATGCTTGTTCAAGCAGCATATCCCTACCAGACACAACAGAGAGTCCTTTTAGTCTCGAAATGTGATTGTGTCTACAGGAGCCATCAGCAAAGTGCTGTTCTATATCAGACATTTTATGGCTTTATGAAATAAATGAGCTCATGAACTGATGTCCACCTTAATTACTGAATAAATGCAGTGGGAACGAACAGTGCTGCTTTCTAATTCATTATTAAAGGTTCCCAAAAAGCACAGATTGCAAACACTGCGTCTTTATTAGCCTTCCACCTACACAACCTCTAATACAGGATCATTTAATGAAGGCTGAGCTCCTCTAATGAAGCAGCCTCTTTCCATCTCAAACCAATAACGTCACTGCTGTGCCACGGAAAGAGCAGCAGGAGGAGCAATAAAAGGCAAAAAGATAGCTGTACTGGGTGTGCATGTGAGGGAGACAGACTGCTGACCTCAGTGACCACCTATTTTCAGTTTTCACACCATTACACCACAGCCGTTCATTAACTAACTGTCAAGACAGGTTTGCAGGCAAAGTCAGTTTTACGGTTAATTGTGAAATTAGACTATAATTTACAATTCAGGTTATACATCTGCTTCTGCTTATATTAATACATCACTGTAGGGCATACTGTATACAGTGCAATCTGGCCTATAAATACCTATAGAGTCAGGAGCAATGTGTGATTGTGTGTATGTTTGTGGTGAGCTGGCTGTTAATTTATGGTTGGAGGTAAGACGATCAAATTGAAAATATTCTAAACACTGCAATATGTCTTAGGAGAAATGAGTCTAATAGATGTGCATACATTTACACGTGTGGTCACATGATTATTTTATGTGTGAGTGTGTGTGGTTAGAGTGATGCTGGCAGGCCAGAGTTTAGCTCTGTCGAGTCATAATTGCTGTGTGAAGTGGCAGCTGCACACTTTACTTGGATCGTCCAAAAAGTGATTTACAGCACTAATATTCCACGCGTATGTGAATTTGAATTATTCATTGAAATTCACAGGAAACACATTTAGTGTACAGAAGGAATAAGATAATATGTATTTTAGTTGGTAGCTGATGTCACACCTTGCCCACAAGCTTCACTGCACTCACACACACACACACACAGCTAATTAGTAGTGTCTTTGGCAGCAGAGAGGTGGTCAGCATGACAGTTGTCCCCAAAGTGGAAGAATCTGTTGTCAGGACATAAGCTCCCTGAGGAGTGGGCTGACAGCCAATCAAAGGGCCAGCAGTTCACTCGCAGGTCAGGAGGCATTCTGTGCTGATGAAAAGATTAATTTCATCATGTCATCCAAATGTCTGGAAGGAAGTCTTCCTTTACAAAACAAGTTGGTTACAATGACATTCTTGTTGACAATCGGCAGCTGAGGTGATCTTTTTCAGAGTCCCTCTCTCTGAATTTTAGTGACATCTATTGACAAGACAAAACTGTTCAGAGAAAACGTCCACAACTCTGGATTTGACGGCAGTGATAAATGTTCACGTGGTTTAGTGTATCATAACGCCTGGGTACGTGTAATATACACAGAAAAAAGAATAGTTGAAGAGCCAATAAATATTTAATTGTTTAAGTTCAGTAGTAAGTACAGTTAAGATGTGATTATTCAGTATTTCCCTAAAATGTACTAATTGAGCTTGTATTGTTATGACATGACCACACTGTCATTATCTTATTAAACCATGTTGTCCAAATAACTGTTAACTGAAAAGTGTGGCTAAAAGCTATCAAAAGTACTTCCAGGAGTTTCTCATTTTTATGCCAACAAGCCCACTGTGCATCGATGAAGGCAGTAAAAACAGTTAAATACCCCCCGAATGCCAAAAAGTTTACATCTTTATAAATTTATTTCCAGCCATCAAAACAATCCAGTCCCTCTTGTGTTTGAGCACGTTTCTCCATTTTATTGGGCACGTCCATAAATGCATAAGTGTGGGTACGCTTATGGCCACTAGATGGAAGAACGCAACTTCACTGCGTGAGAGTTGTGTGCGTGGGAGTTTGTTTCCTGCAGGATTCATCGTTACAGTTGCTCCAAAAAAGCTCAGACTGTGATGTCCCAGAAAAATCGAAGAGTCACCGACAGGAACTCCACACCTCTAAGACTAAAGACAAATAACAGAGCTCCAAATCCAGCTCATTTTTCCCTCCCTGTCACACTTTTGTGACACTCTGCTTTTGCCTGACTTTCTCTTCATTGCATTTTCAAACCCTGATGAACATATTTACACATATGCAAGACTGAGAGTGACAAGGAGCTTTTATTACTGTGAAAACAAATGGCACACGTTCGAACAGCCATAGGTGAAATCCTCTTCGGAAGTCAGTGATCCCAACACCTGCCCATGGCTGATATCACAGGGTGTATGTGTGTGTGTTGCCTGGGCCTCTGAGAGGAGCAGTGACGGCTTACAGAGAGACAGAATGAGGACGTCACAAGTGAGTGAATTTGTTCAAACTGTCAGGTGTGCACACACATATTCTCGCACACAGACATGGAGTAAAGTCTCTGAAAAACATACCATATTCTCACACCTCTTTCTCAGACACACACACACACACACACACACACACACACATACTGACGTAGTTCTGTGGGAGCCAGCTGGGTCCTCTGCAGAGGCACTATCACACATGAATAACCAAGGCTTTTGCTCTGCTCTGCAGCATTGATTATTCAGTACCTGACAGGGTGCCTTATGGTGTGTGTATGTACTAGTTTATGTGTGCGCATGGCAGAAAGCCATCTATGAGATTACACAAGCATGTATGCACTGTCAGATTGAAACTGTCAGATTGGTGAAAAGTGATGAAAGAAAGAGCAAAGCCGTGGAAACATGCAGACTGACCAGTATATTCCCGTGAGATTATTTAAGACAGGTGAGACATCTCAGAGCAAAATATTCACTCATGTCTTCATGTATAGGACAGTTTGATGAATACTATGAGCCACAAAAACTTTACAGTCTTTGTGAAAAGTTGGGCTTTTTTCTAGGCTTTATATATTCTACAATCTAAGTTATTTATTTTCAGCCAGCAGTGGCCTACAGGTTGATCTGTCCAACACACTGAAAGATCCTAACCAATACTGGGTGGATTACTGTAAAATCTTTGCAGATAATCATGGATCCCCAAGGTGTTTCTTGAGAACATCTCCTTAGTTACTGTTTGCATGATAACACCTATAATCTCTATTACCAGAAACTGAATATTGACCGATCTAAGTGAATGGATGCAGGTAAACAGTGTGTGGTTGACAGACAGCTCATATCTGCTCATTGTGATTTAGTTTTTTCATTACGTGTGTGTGTGTGCCCATGGGGTGTACTGTCAATTCTAAATGAGCTATGAATGTACTCCAGGGATAAACCAGAAGCCCTGAATTACTGACTGTTACTGCCCTCCAAAGTTACATTCACAGTTACATTTACTAATAATATAGCATCTAGTATGACAATGAGAAGTTTTAATGTATTTAATTTACGATGCCTAACGTAATCCACAACTGAAATGCCGCAATGGTCACAAGATAGTGAAACATAAAAACCACTACTTTAGTTTAAAAAAAACTGCCCTTCCAGAGCAGAAGAATTGGAAGAATCCAAATGTTCACCTTTCATGAAGATTCAGTCATAACTTCTCTTTCCTAGAGCTTATGAAGATGTTAAACATCACAGGCTAAGATCGCTCTTGCATGGATTGATCTTAAATCAGTTGTGTGACCTTGCTGTATGTATTTTCACAGAACATTTATTTCCACCCTGTAACCATGTTATCAGTGTTTACCACACTCTCTTACTCTTACAGGAAGGCATGGTTTATAGAGATTTCTGCATGGCTGTTTGTAAATCCAATTAATAGTATCATTAAATTTGTCTTATTTGATCCTTGAGACAGCTGGCAAGCAATTTTGTGTCACAAGTGATGATTCATTCTAAAAGTAAGTGACAAGTTGTCACTGATAACCAAGCATTAAAAGTCTTGGTCAGAATTGTCTCTGCACGTCAATGCAGTCTCACTGCTTGTAGCCTATTAATCTCTCATGAATATATATAATATGGGTCTTTTTTTTTCTTTTATGTGCTTAGTGAACTTTTTGTTCAGAATTTCTTACCCCAAAGGTTCTCCATCACGACGATCTTTAGCTGTATTAATCAGCCTAGTTCATCCAGAGCACCATGGAACAGGCTTCTTGGCAAGGAACAAATTGAAACATGTTACCACTTCCCATAGGTGTAAATGAACCGTGATAACACCGATGTCAAACGGCGGTGAACATCTTGGTGTTGAGAGGCTTCTGGACGTTTTTTTTCTTTTTTTTTTTCCTTTCTGTGGTTCAGCCGGGAGATAAAGCAGAATTTATGACAGCAGGGAAAATGAAAAATGAGAGCTACACATAAAATAAGAGTGGATTTGGAAGGACCACTATTTAGGTGTTTTTCTGTCCACACCTGTTGTTTTGCACACTCCAATTCAGTCATATTTCTTTAATAAAGACCTCAGCACACACTATTTCCAATTAAAAAAAAAACATTTTAGTCAAATATAGCAACATAGTCAGCAAGTGTCCAAGCTGGTCTGGTTGTAGCAAATATAATTAACACTGCAACACAAAGCAGTAACTTTACTAAGATGAATAGCAGTCATCTGCTAATCAGAAGGTCAGTGATTTAATTCCCCTGACCACATGTCAAAGTGCCTTTGGGCAACGCATTGAACATCACACCGACTGTGGTGCATCCATGGTTGTGTAAATGTGTGTAAAAGAGGAAAAAAGCACTGTGCAGCCTGTAGGAGTGTATAGAGCAAAACATGCTGCATGGCTGTGTTTGTGAATGGATGAATGTGGCGTGTAGTGTAAAAGTGCTTTGAGTGGTCAACTAGAGTAGAAAAGTAAAATAACATGTAAGTCAGTCCATTTACCATTACATTTGTTGGCTGAAACAACATTTAATGAAAGCTGAACAAACTAAATAAAAGCACAAAAAACAACAACATATACATCAATTTCTCATCTCAATGCCAGATTTTGTGTGTGTTTGTGTGTGTGTGTGTGGTGTTCTTGGTTTGGACCCATCCCTGTGTCAAAACAAGTCAATTTCCATCTAATCCGCCCACCAAATTGGCAAACATGAGCTTTCTTCTTTATCCAATCTAAAGATTAACCTTTTCAAAGGCTTGAGAAGCTTTTGTGTGCCTGTGTTGATGAAGTGGAGTAATGCTTGGTCAGCTTCCACGGAGGTCAGCCCTCTGCAGTGTCTGCTTAAGTGTTTGCCACAGCATATTTATATCAGAACTGCTAGGAATAATCAGGGTATGGATCAAATGTGTGATAATAATGATAAGAATAATAATGCTGATGATCATATGATAATAACCAGGTCTTGAGGGTGCTAAATAAATCATTCTTAAAAACTTGGATTACAATAGGACTCTGAAGGAAAACATGTGGTAATGTGTAGAAAAGACAGGATTTTCCAATGGGAAAGTGACCCGAAATACTCAGCCCAAGTGGTCAATTAACAGTTGTCTCATTAAAACTGCCAACACAAAGTCTTACAGCATCTGTGATGTCAGGCCAGAAGAAAGCTTCTAAAAAAAAATCCCCGAAAGTAAAATATTGGCTTGACAACGAATACATTTTGGCTTGAATACATCAATTAACTGTGGCTTTATCTAATTTGGATCTGCAGACATATAATTATCTTTTTACACTTTTAACACTTGTCATAAAACTCGACTGACGACAGCCTTTTAAGCATAACTGAGAGGTGTTCTGCATGTCCTTTAACAACAGCATCAGTACTGAAAATTGTCACCATACAAGACACATGGCAGCAGTCAGCATGTTACCAGGACACCAATCAGCAGTTTATATACAGACACAGTCCTGGTAGTGAAAACTGAGCCTCTCTGAGCGACTCATTTTTTCAACCAATCGTATTAATGACTTACTGCCAGTTAACCTCAAATGGGAGAAGTTTAAAAAGAATTAAGCAAATGTTTTTATTATTATATATGTTGTCTAAATATTGACAATAAAATTGAGTTAAAAAAAATGAGCAAATCAATTTCTCAGTGTATTTATCTATATAAACTTAACACAGAGCCTCTATGTTTTTGAAAATATGGTTGTAATAAATGTAAAACTTGGAATAGGAAGTCAACCTACAGCACCGGCTTGTTTCCTTGTAACTGACACTTCACTTTTAATCAGAGGATTTGCTCTTTGTTTGCATTTCTTTGCTAGTGGAATAGTGTATGCACATTGCACAAACTTTTCATATATACTGTACATGACGGTTGATTGATATGATTTCAACTTAAGTTTGTACATGAAGGCATTTTATGAGCTGCCAGTTGTTTGACAGACAGCTCTCAGTAAATTATGAGATTTTTCCATTTATTATTATCAAAAAGAAAAACCTTGCATGACATTTCTATTTTTTTCACAAGTAATTGTTTTAAAGACCACTGCAGGCATCACTCACACTGTTGATATTTAATGCCAGTAATTCAGTAAGTTGTTCCTCATCTACATTTCATCTCCTTGTTCAATATCCATCCCACTACCTTTTGCCTCCTTGAGGCTCCACCCTCCTTATCCTTCACATGAGAACATTAATTCATCAAGGTCCATCTATGGCACACAGTGGCTCTGTGTAGCCCCACTTCTCCTTAAACACAAATTGATTTCACGCTTAAATCCTCAAAGTATAAATCACAGCCCCTCCACCTGCTCCCCACTACGTCTCTGCCTCCTCCTTTTTCCCTCACATCTCACTTTGTGTCTGACCTCATCTCCCCTTTTTGTCTTCCCTGGTTCTCTGCTCACATGCACCTGCGTGCATGTCTGTGGAGACACACATCCGCACACCTCTGAGTTGGAGCTGTGTCACAACTGAATGGGCATGGGTGCACTGAGAGAAGAGAGAGAATGTTGGCAAAGACTGAGTGAAACAGTGAAGGCCGGAGGCATCTGCAGGGTAGAAAAGGGCAGTTTCTAGAAAGCCTGTGCGTAGGAAAATTGAGGAGCTATTTTCACGCCACATTAAGTTACACCAGCCTTCCACTATGGGACTACGCTCAGACAGAGGAGCAAGGCCTCTATTGTGAAGGCTAATAATCAACGCAATGGACTTATTACCCCAAACTGCCTTTTACAGGCCTGAACTAGAGAGAATCAAAGAAGGGAATAAGAGGGAAAGAGGGAGGAACGGCAGATATGAATACCAATGGATTGTAACAAATGCTGCTACCTCCAGTTCAGCTTCATTCATTTTATTTGCTTCAAGTTTAATTCAGTCTAAATGGATATCTGGCTGAATGGCATCAAAGCTGTGGGGGCAACGCCAGAAAAAGGAGAAAAACTATTGGAAAAATAGGAATTTCCATGGCTGTATCTTTGACACGTGTCCCTTTTCAATATTGTGACATTAGAGTCTGGTGTTTAAAGGAGCCACAGGATCCTCATCTTTACACATCTCTGTTATTAACAAGACTCTAACCCCATTCCACTGCTGTTCATGGGGGTTCATCACAGTAAAAAACTAAGCCCCCTGTCAGGTACATCACTGCTGTGCTATATAAGTACATTAACTATACAGTATGTTCCCACATGCCTACAGGCAAGCCTCCAGTGAGTATATTTGGAGAAGAGATGAATGTATCAACATGTTTGTCTGACAAAAAGAAACGGTGCTAAATTCTATCTGAGTGTAAAAGCAAGTTTAATGTATTGAGCGTTTGGACAGCTTTTTGTTGTTGTTAATGCTGAAAGACAATGGTCTACAATGCAAATTTAAGTTAATTAGGTCTCTAAAAGATACAACAAAAAGCTTCTGTGTATGTTTGCTCCAACATTGTCCTGTTCATTATGCTTTTGTATTTTCAAATTTTTTTCAAACAGGTTTTTTTCTGATAGTTAAATGATTAGTCATCGCTCTACTGATTTTTTTTTTTTATTATGAAACATATAACATATTCTATCTATAACATATTCACAAGGGAAAAAACTCTCAAACACATTTAGGAAACAATAATTCTAGAATCTGCTCCTGCTTTGCTTTAGGAATTGTAAAAACTGATGACTTTTACTCCCCGCAAACTTAAAACTGATTCACCCACAGATCAAATTTCACAATAACAGCTGTAAAGGTCTGCCTTTCCAAATGCACACTGCTGTGCCTGAGACATTTCCAAATACATCTAAAGAGAGGGGGCAAGTGTAAAGTTTGCACAACATATAAGAATAATAAGAACAATATCTGGGAAACAAATCAGGTTGAAATGATCTGGAATGAACTTTAACTCTTTTAAAACTAATCTTATGATGAAGCCTACAGTTAATGGGCACTCAGCGATGCATCATTACAATTGGATCTGTGTAGAGAAGTAACGTGAATTTTGTCATTGAAGCTTTCCAAACTGTTAGTTGAAAATCTACTATCGCCATTTGTATTAACTTTTCTTTACCGGGGCTCTATAATGATATAATATGATCATTTTGATATATTTGAGATTCAAATGTAAACAAAGGAAGCTAGGCTCCACCACAAAAGACACTGGCTTGCTGTGTGTGAGCACACACTGATGCGATACTGAGTCGTCTGCTTGGTGTGGCAAATTCGGTGTGGAATAACTGACGCTTAATTTTCTGGATACCTATTATCATTCATGAGTGGGATTATATTGACTCACAGAGCTACACACAAGTATACACAGATCCCCAGAGACTTCACTTGCAAGGAAAAAGATACACACTCGCATCCCTAAAACTGTCCATTCGCAGTCAAGTTGACTTTGGAATTTCTACTCTAGTCCTCAAATCCTACAAATCTACCTCAAAGCCAACCAGGAGGGCCTCAGACCAAAGACTGACCAGATGCTCACTATCTGCTATATTTTTTTTGTCCTTGAAGCGACGTCTTTGTTTGATGAGAGCCACAGAGAGTGAGAGAGGACCAACAACTCACCAGACACACCGAAGGCCTGCAGAAGCAGACTGACAGTCAACTGACCATTGGAATCTGGAAATGATCGCCTTGGTTCCGCTCTTCTCAGCCAATGACGTTAAGACAAGTTGTCCAGCTTGGAGCATTAAGGGACCAAGACCGTCAAAGTAGGATCCGTCCTCTCCCTTTCCAGTGTTGTGGTTGGTGTTTAGAGATGCAACATTGTAACATTTCCTTGTTTTTGGTATCTCTGTAATTCATATCCATATGGTTTAAGATCCTAACTCATCTCACTACACATTTACACGAGTTGTTAAGTTGTTGTTTCCTACCTCAAAATGTACAGTCCATGTGCAATTAAGGTTAATGTTTTGTTTAATATTTCAATAAATATTTAGTATCCTTTTATGGGTCGTTGTTGAAGGTTTCCTTTTGTAAAACTGAGGACAACTCAAGCGAGAACTGCTGTGTAGCACTGTGAGACTGATTCAGATTAATAATAACATTATTCCCTCTTTGAAGGTGGCGTCCCTCTTATCATGGTTTTCTTTTGTTTTTTAATTTAATAGTGAATACGATATATCGGTATGTCTGAATTACAGACAGGAACTGTGGCAGGTTAAAAAGAATATTTTCTTTTTTTCTTATTTTCTAATTGCCAATATAGTGCAACTGATGTGTGAAAAGGGCTAAATTTGCCCTGTATCTACCTAGTTTGGCACAAACCAAAAACACAAATTGGGTCTTTTTTGAAGTCCAGCCTTCAAAGGACTGGAGCTAAATCCCTTGTATTTCAGACAGAAGGTGAAAGACGTGCTGCTGCAAAGTAAAGTGAAAAAGAGTTTTTTCAGAATTTTTAAATTTGTAAACCTATATTAATGCATCCCTAAAATAGGTCTATGGCCATATAATGAGCATAATTGGGTACTTTGTAAGCAACTACCTACCGGTCACAATTCAGCTTAGCTCAGAAACCAGCAGATGGCTCTAGGAATAAAAATGTGCCTACATTTTCTGTTAACTTCAAATCTTCAAAGGCACCTGCAAACCATCTCATCAGAAGACAGACACAAGTGTGAATTAATCTAAAACACATCAAAGTGTGATATATTAAGCAGCACCACACATTGCATAATCACTTTTGACTTGTTAGAGAAATACAATGAGTGAGTGGCTAACTCAGAAAAAAACGAGACATTCCTGTGTGAAATCAAATCAGTTGTAATGATAAAGAGAAGTGGAGACCACAGTGTTTGATTGCAAAGAGTTTTTTTATTTATTTTTTACCTTGTGTTCAAGTAAGGTCCTCTCTCAGCAGGGTCATCTAAGAAGCATGGACACACAATAACACACAACTCGCACCAGAGCCTGAGCATCTTCAAGTGGGACTTCTGTTTAGTCTTGATTGTGGTGGTGGGGGGGGTCCCGATCAGCAGTTTTAATGTTTGGATCAAGTGAACTACAGTTCTGTTGAACATCACTTAATCATCTTTTTTCTGCGGACATTTGCATTTAGTGACATTGACATCAGCACATAAAAATCATTAATATGTATATTTATATATCTATATATATCATTATATATTTATAAATTTGTCATTCTATATCAACAATTCTTTCTAGTGATTTTCACCTTGATTTTTCATGTTTTAAAACAGGTAAAACTGTTAGTAGGAATGCCTTGTTTGGACATTGAGTTACACAGGAACGCTCACGCACATACACACAACAGAGGCATACACACACAACTACACACATGCATGCAAAGATACAGTCGCCCAGGTTTAAGAGTCCACACACACACACACACAGGCCACACATTCTGTCACATCCATGCACATATACACAAACACACACGCACACGTGTCCACACACACGCCCACACATGCTCGGCCAACACAGAGGGGCAGGTCTGTACATCTGAGGGGGTGGGGGGGGGGGGAGTTACCCATGATCCCCAGCAATAAGTACAGCTTCACCTGATTAAAACACAAGAAAATAAAAGTTACAAACAGCAGAGGGAGTCATCAAGTCATTGTCTGTAAACTTCAACAAAATGTCCCCTTTCTGTCCTTTAGGGCTGCTCCTTGATGTGTCAAAGTTTGGCACAATATCGTTTGTCTTTCTCTCTACTGCACGGAGACTTATATATACTAGTTATGGTGAACTTTGTTGAACAGACAAGTTATTATGCAAAAGTAATGATGACAGACCATTAAATGCTGACATTGTCAAACATATCACATCCCCAAAGTTTAAGGACAACCCTTTCCGAAAGACAGAGAGTGTGCTTTAAACATATAAATATATATAGATATAAACCTATATCTATATATAGCTATGTTTTTTTGTTTAGGCAGTGAAAAAGCACTTTTCTTGATAGGGACTCAGGAGTGATGCTGTTCTGCTAATCTGCTGCTCTTGATGTTTGATTATGCTCACATTGAAATTCACTTGATGGGGAGAGGAAAAAAAAGAAAAATTGCAGGGCTTCCTGTCTGGCTGGGAAAGGGGGCAAAAAAAACTGTCCACTAACATCCAGCCTGATGATGTCTGCCTGTTCGGATACTTGTGTTCACGTTTCAGTTCGTATGTTTTTGTTGCTTCAGTCAGTAATCAGTCAAGGGAAAGAAATCGTTCTCATAAGCAGCCCATCACAAACGTGTAATATACACACCATATCACCTGTTAACTGTACACAGAAAATAAAAATGCTTTTTGAAAGTGAAAATTTAGAAAAGTACAAATAAAAAATGTAAAAGAATGATGGCAAAAAAAGTCTCTTGAATATGACATTCCTTAACAACAAATTCATAAGCTTCTGGAGGCACCAAGGCCATCTCAACAAAAAAGTGGGATAAAAGCAGTGCTACGTTTGTCACTTTGGTGAAATGATAAACATCCATTTCTTGCCTTGTGCCTGGTGTGCTTTCATCTTTATCTGTGCTTTTACTCTTACTGATTTCTGCAAGAACCTCAAGACCATCTTTGTCTCTCATGTCACCTTTTCTCTGTCTTCAACAGAAGCTCAGGCCACTTCAACAGAGTAAGAACAGAGTAAGAACTTAATCTCAATAGTTTTTCCTATCCCTCTCCTTCACTCAAGGCTTCTCCATACACTGTCACACATTTCATATTTTCTTTTCCACTCCTTGGGCACTCTGTTAAAACTTATTTCTCAACATTTACTTCCACTAGCTCCACTTAGAAATGAAATGGAGCTAACTTTAAAGAAAAAAGGGGAAAAAAAGGAAAATGTTTGCATGCACATGCACAGTCTCTTTGACATTCTACCCGACGTCACTTCTTAACCTTATCTAGCTCTGCCCCAATTATCTTTAAGAACACAAATTTCCTGCTGCTGCCAACAAGACCTCTTTTCAAAATGTTGCTTACAGTCACATTTAATCTGCTGTTTATCTCTTGCAAAAATAATCCCTTTCACACAAGCACACACAGATCCCCTTTGCCCCCTCCCCACCATTATTATAGTGGAACTAGACCCAGGAATCAGGTGAGGCTGGGTAGTGGCTGGTCTCGTAGTTCAGTTCGCTGTATGGCCGGGAGGCTGAGTAGAAGTCTACGTAGTTGCCGGTGGATTTGAGGCCAAGATGCATTCGCAGATCTTCCCGTGGGTCCCGTGCTGGTCCAGTGGAGCTTGGAGGCTGCTGGGGTTGGGCCTGAGGCTGGGCCTGTGGCTGGACCTGTGGCTGGGGAGGCTGAAGTGGTGGTCCCTGGTCCTCATAGTAGACTTCATCAAAGCTCCGGCTCTGGCTGTGAGGTGGAGGCTGTGGCGGCTGCGGCTGGGGGAACGAAGGGGGGGGAGGGTAGGGGTCGTAGTCTTTTAACACAACTGCTGATGGACTGTCCTGCTGTGGCTGAGGGGGTACAACGCAGGGCTGGGCCGGACTCTGGTCAGGGAGTAGTGAATGTTGCAGAGTGAAGGTGAGGTAAAGCAAGCAAGGATAGAAATGTGGGTAGTTGGTGCAAAGGGATAAGAGGGAAGGAGGTGAAGATGTATGGATGGAAAGAAAAGTAGCAGGTAAAGAGTGAGCATCACAGGATAAAAAGGTTCGAAAGGCAGGCATCATGGGTAAAAGAACAGATAGGAATCAGTTGGGCAGGTGTCCATGCTGTGAATTCTCTATTACGCACAGGCATTGAGGGGGCAATTCGTATCAAACACTATTACTCTCACAGGCTAGTTACATTTGTGTGTGTGTGTGTGTGTGTGTGTGTGTGTCATCGTGCAGATGCAAGGTGGAGTCACTGAGTATGAAGCCTTTGCCTACATAAGTCCATTTACTCAGTTCAGTTTAACTGCCAGTAAAGAAAGCTGAATGAACTCAAACTTTAATTAGAATATTAAAGCAGTTTAACAGATCAAGTTTTCAGTTCCAATCTTCCAGTCAAAGGCTGTAATGCTTTTTGTTATTTTTCCCTCTTCACCAGCAGAGACATTAAACAGCGGCAAATAATTAGTGCAATCATCCAGGGTAACGGCTTTAATTGCTAGTTATCTGGTGTAGCTCCAGGTTGCAGTGATTTGACAAATGCAGAGCTGAGGGTGTGCCTTCTTCGCATGCTCTGTCAGGGCATCTCTTATCACAGTGAGACACCTTTGTTTGCATCTGTTGTGCCTATTCCATCATGCTGCAATCTTTGCTAATAACCACCTTGCTATAACAGCATATGCCAATTTATGGTGAGCCATGGTGACACACAGGCACTGGTAAAACACTTGGTGTGTGGCTGTGTGTAAAAAGCCAAATATCGATTTAAAGAGAACTATAAACTTACCTGGTTTTGCTTGATATCATCGGTGGCGGTCAGGTTCGAGTTTCGGAACAGCGTAGATGTCCCACATGACACTTGAACTTCATGAATGAAATACAAGAGAAGGACGATCATTTTAGATTGCATCCCACATTGCTTCTCACCACTCCAGGTTAAAAAAGAAAGAAAAACTACTCAATTGATTTGAACGAGCAGTTAATAAACTAATTATGGACAAAATCTACCTGAAATGTGTCGAAAAGTCAGGCAATAAGTCTATGACTCATGGCCTCAAGACGATGGATGTATGTATAGATGGATGTATAGATGTATAGATGGATGTATAGATGTATAGATGTATAGATGGATGTATAGATGGATAGATGGATGTATAGATGGATAGATAGATGTATAGATGTATAGATGTATAGATGTATAGATGGATGTATAGATGTATAGATGGATGTATAGATGGATAGATGGATGTATAGATGTATAGATGTATAGATGGATGTATAGATGGATAGATGGATGTATAGATGGATAGATAGATGTATAGATGTATAGATGTATAGATGTATAGATAGATAGATAGATAGATAGATAGATAGATAGATAGATAGATAGATAGATAGATAGATAGATAGATAGATAGATAGATAGATAGATAGATAGATAGATAGATAGATAGATAGATAGATAGATAGATAGATAGATAGGAGGGATTTAAAACAAACAGGAAAAACAGGAACAGAAAGAGAAAAAACAAAGTGTGAGTAAGAGAAAATAGCATGGGGACAAAAAAAGAAATATGACTGATAAGAGAAAGAGGAAATGAAATGAAAAGGGGAGAAAGAAATATAAAAAGGGGGATAAAATAGGATAATTTAACTCCACTCTGTCTGTCTATCTACACACGCATGCACACACACACACCTGCCGTGCCGTCTTTCCGGGATGTGTGCTCTCCTTTGTTGCTATGGAAACCAGCGTTGGTTGCCGTGGAATCATAGTCCATCTTGCGTTCCTTCAGACTCATCATCTCTCTGGGGGAGGCGGGAGCGCTTGCTGCATGTGCACATGCACGCACACAAACACACACACACAATAATGAGCAACAAAACTCTGAACAGCATGAGCTTTCACACTCTGCCTGCTCATGTTTGTGTGTCTGTGTGTCTTGGACTTTCAAGGTGCACAGTCATTATTCATCATTTAGCTTGTCAGCAGAAAGGGTCACCTCCAGCATGTAAGAAAAACGTCAATTCACACACCCACGTTTTTGGACAAAATATTTTGCATTTGGTGTATTCTTTTCATAGTTCACACTACATGTTCCATGCTTTTTCTTTTCTTATCTTGTCTTGTATTTAGGTATCTAAAGCTCATATTAAATATCCAGTTATGAATCAAATAAGCTACAATTTAGGAAAACAGACTTTGCAAAAGTCAGCTCAACTCTTGAACTGTACAACTGAAGGCTAGACATTATGCTATCGCACAAACAGGCCCTATTTTTTGTCTGTGGGAAAACACAAATTCATGATCAGTGATCATTTGTTTTTGGTAAGTCTTTTATGATGTTTTTCTTTACATTTAATTTTGTCATTTCACTCCTCTGTAGCAGATTCCATTAAACTTGTCAGGTTCCTCCTGAGTCAAGGCTGTCACTAATGGTTACAGTTACCAGGGGGACCAGGCTTGTAGCTGCTGGATATGACAGCCTGGGAGACTTATTCTATCAACACAAAACACTGCAAGACCCTTGGAGGCCATGATGGATGCAAAGGTCTCTTTCTCTGATTTTCACTCTGCCCCTCTCTTTCAGCCTCTAAACTCAGCTTCTCCTTTGCGGTTTTATCAATCTCTCCTCCCCAACCCTTTCACTCCTTTCCTCCCGATGAGCTTGCACGCAAACATTACCCCTTGTGCTTTGATCCATGTCTGAGGAGTCAGATTGCAGTATGGAGCATATGCAGAGTGGAGATACAGACACATGTAAGTGCGTGTATGTGTTAGAGCGTGTATGTGACTGGGGTGGGTCTGTAAACAGTGAGAAATCAGAGAGAGAGGTGAGAAGAAAGCAGGATTACGGCAAACAGGAGGATGTGGAGACGAATGAGACGAATGAGCGGGAAGGGGCAGAAAAGCGCAAAAGCAAAGGGGAGAAAGGGTGTGTTGAGAGGAGATAAAGTAGGAGACAGTCATTTCTGGACATTTCTCATCTTACCTTCACCCTTTCACTGTACTCCAAACATGCACAAATTTTTCTGCACATTATGGTCTTATAACTACTTATTTTCAATGTTGCTTGCCAAAGTCAAATCCTTTGCCATCATATCCTCTTCCCTGCGTTAACCATCCCTCAATCCCCAATTCTTTGTGCCTTTTTGCTTTTCTTTTTATCTCCCTCCGTGTTTATCTCATCCCTCCCTCTGTCTCTCGTTCCTCGCACACACAAACACACATTTTTCACTCCCTCACTTCCCCTGCCTCTCTTTTAGCAGAATCCTAGAGACCTCTCTAAGCCGAGAGGAAGGAAAAGTACTTTTCTGCCTCATCAGCTTGCTAAGCCTGGTGTGGAGAAAGAACAGCTAAAGGCTCTTCAACTACTGATGCTAACAGCTAATACGAATGTGCCCTTTGCAAAGCATGAAGGCCAATGGGTTTAGGCTAAAGGCTAATGATAATCATACTTTACAGCATGAAAGCCAGGCAGCAATCACTAATTCTAAGAGCTATTTATCTCCAGTGTAAAGACCAACAGACTGATAAATGTTGAAGATTCTGGCTAAACTATGGAATCCATATCTCTAAATGCTTTGTAAATAACTTAAAAATAGTGCACATGTGTCAATTTTTAGAAAGTAGTATCCTGGAATCCTTTCCTGGATTAAATACATCCCCAAGCATGAATGGGACAAGGGGAGCCTTTGTGTCAAAGGTAAGATGAGAACAATCATTTTTGCAAGTAACAATTAGAGAATTAAATAAAACTACAACTCTGAATATGAATGTCTGTTCTTACAAACCAAATCCTGCCTTGTTATGAAAAAAATCCTCCCCCATAATAAGATATATAAAGAATTTGGAAAATATACTTATTGCTTTTTTATCATGGTATTAGCATTTTAAATGTTAAGCTGGAGCCAGGAGCCTTTAGCATTAATACTGATAAAATAGTAAAACTAATCTAAAAGCCCACTATTTCTCTGCTCTGTTAAAACTAGCTTTTGCACCTGAATATTTAGGACCTCAAGAAAAGAGTCAATGGTCTGGCCATGTGGTGTTATGCACATTTAAATTCAGCCAAAAAGCAATTCAAACTCAAATCACAAGACAAAAATGTAATTCACTGATTCTAGGTCTTAATCTGAGACTAGGTTTTAGCAATGACAAATTTTCACACGAACATGTGTGTAATATCTATTTTTTGTCATGTACTGTCTGTACACTAGGCACCATGTGTTGCTCACCAGAGCGGTTATTTGGAGATGTCCTGACAGGAGAGACGGATGGAGTTCGTGAAGAGGAGTAGGGCCTCTGCCTGTCTCTCTCTATTGTTGAGGCAGAGCCCACAAAGTGATACTGGGCATAACCATCCTGCAAAAAAAAAAGAAGCAATAAAGAGGTCAAAACTGAAAACACAAGCACACTTTCAAATAAACACACTCATGAGCACAACGGTACATTGAAATTAACTGACTTTGTAATTATCGAAACCTGCGATTCAGCGACATACACGTGTGTTGCTCACATTTGCGCAATATGCATTTTTTAAATTCACTCACATATGATAATCTGACAATCTGAAACATCCAGTGGACGGAAACTATGATAAACTGGTTCAAACACCATTATGCAGTAGGAGGGGGCATTTCAACAATTACTTCAACACAGATTCAGCACTGATGAATCATAGACCTATTTTCATAGTGCTGTGGTTTGGAGATGAAGTCCTCCAGTTACCCTTGTCTGCATCACAAAACTGTTTTAGAATCAAGTGTGGGATGAGAGACAATTTGAAGAAATGCACAATTTTGTAAATACTAAATAAATGATTGGAATTTATCCCATTTCAGGTGGATGAAAAAAAAGTTTGAAATGTTCAATGAGAAAAGTTTGCTTTCTTTGCTCTGCAAGGTAATCAAACAAGGCTGTTGTGTTCTGCACTTAATTTACCTTATTCACTAAAAAAAACATTTACATTGGATTGTCAGCACAAAAATATATATATTCACATATATATTTTGGAAACTGGAGGACACTATGTACACAAATCACAACAAATTCACACAATTTAAGAGCTTAGTAAACACCATATGGCCTTTGCAGAAAAAAGTTATACAAATGACTCCACAACCACATTTCCTGTCAAGCCAGAGGCTTTGCATTGGTTTAGCTGTGATTGGAGTAAAGCGCTTTTTATAAAAATGGATTATGAGAGTCAACAACAATCACAGACCTGAAACCAAATTCAATTTAGCACTAAGATAATTGGGTACCTCTGAAAGCAGAGCACAAGCAGATGATAAAAGATAATAGGGACATGTTCCATCACAGCTTTACTGTCTAGAGGCTGCAGCTGAGCAGTGGGAAAGTGGCGAGCGTGAGAACATGGGCGAGGTGAATCACTTCAGTACAATGAGGCTGGAGAGGAGGATGTGGATGCGAGGAGGATGAGTTGACGGAGAGATGGAAGAGATGAGGCAGAAAGAACGAGCTGTGGGAAGGCAAAGTAGTGACAGACAGAAAGAGAGCAAGACAAAAGATGACATAAATGTGTCTTTGAGAGCAAGGAGGAGGAAGAATATGGGTGGAGAAAGTAATGACAGCAGAGTGAAGATAGCAAAAAGGAAGGCAAGAGAGGTGAGGGGAAGTGGTACAGTATGGATAGAGTTAGAGGTTTAGACTGAGAGTGGGGAGTGGGCTGGAGTCCACGCGGTCCTCTGGCCCAGCACTGAAAACCAATAGAAAACTGGACCCTCTGACACAAAGGTTCAAAGGTAGTCTCTACTATTCTTCCTTCATTTTCACCTCTTCAGTTTACCCAGCCGTCCTTCTGTCTCCTCACTCACCTCATTTCACTTTCTGGGCATCTTTTTCTTCCCCCGACAAATCTCATTAAATGCAACGCAACCTCCTGATGGTACACTGGACTTTTGGACGATTGGACATTGTCAAACTATCATGAGGCTCAATAGAACCTGATCACTGATTATTAAATGTCTGCAGGGTGATACACGAAGTGTCTACAGATGCAGTTCATAAATTGGCCCAAGGAATGAACCACAGGGTTCTTTAAGGGCCTCATTAAGCAAAAATTAACAAGAGCTGAACTTTCTCGTATCTGTATTTGTCTGACTGATCATAATCAGAGAAAAGTACATAGAGGAGAATATATTAAATACTTTTTGAAACCAACACCAACATAGTCTCACATAAAACACAAACATATTATTACAGGGACTTGTTATGTAATCATTAGATTATACAGGAGATGTTTGTGATAAAAGGGCTGGTGATGACATACTGGATGCTGAGATTGTGATAAATGAGGCTGACATCCATCAAATAAAAAGTCCTCAGACATCATCATGAAGTTCAAGTACTAACAGGCAATTTATCAGTTTATCTTGTTTTTTTTATTTATTTATAGATCATAATTGTGCAAAAAATTTTCAAAGCATGGATTGCAACTAAAATTTTAAAGCACCTCCCTCTGACTGCACAGTGGTGTGGTGGTTAGCACCGTTGCCTCACAGCAAGAGGGTTCGATTCCCAGCTGGGGCCTTTCTGTGTGGAGTTTGCATGTTCTCCCTGTGTATGCGTGGGTTCTCTCCGGGTACTCCGGCTTCCTCCCACCATCCAAAAACATGCATGTTGGGTAATTGGTTACTCTAAATTGACCCTGGGAGTGAGTGTGAGTGTGGATGTTTGTCTCTGTTTGACCCTGTGATGGAGTGGCAACCTGTCCAGGGTGTACCCTGCCTCTCGCCCAATGACAGCTGTGATAGGCTCCAGCCCCCTCAGTTGGATTAAGCGGGTATAGAAAATAGATTCCCTCTTTATTGAGTAGAATTAAAACGGTCTCATGACAATGAAATTGTTCCATAGACGCTTATTTAGAATTTTTTTGAAATGTATACAAATAATACAAAAGTGGTGGTTATATTTAGAAGACCTAATTTTACAAATTTTGCCAATGTATTCAATCACAAAAAAAGAAAAAAAAGATTTGGTTTATCGGAACAGGCAAACGTTCAACACAGTGTGACGGAATGACAGCACTGAATTTACTTTATGATATCAACTGTGTGTAACATTGAAAAACACATTTCTTCTCCTATTAGCCCAAGGAATTTAAATCTATAGAAAGTGGAACATTTTCAAATCAATTTCTGTCAGTGTAAACACTGCGCACAGATGCAGATCTACAGGCTTTTATGAGCTGAGCAAATTCAATCGACCTCAACATTTTAAATGGTCTGCCTGTTGTTTTTGCACCAAATCGAAAGTCCAATATTTGTTCCATGTCACTTTGTACTTTACCAATTCTCACAATATCCTAACATCTACAGGTACAAATATCAGTCACACCAGCTCATTCTAGGAAATTCAGGTCCCTCTGATTTCCATCCGTTCTTTTCATCTCAGCATTTCTTCTTCTTCCACCCACCTCCTCTTTCTCCTTCTTTCATGTAGTACTGTAAGAATCGAATGCATACAGAAACTGGGTTTCTAGGCAACCAGTCTGGCTGTTCCTCTCACCATTACTTGATAGTTAGTTGAAGGTCAGGACTTTGAGATAGAAAGCGTCTCCATCCCCAACAAATGAGGTACGTGGGTGGGTATGGGGTTGGGGGGGGTGGGATGGTCTAGTGGCACTCAAGCCAGAAAGCAATTATGGCACAAATTATAAAAGGTTACACACGTAGAGTACTGAGTCCCCACCGGTTCTCACTGACCACTGAACATTGCTATTGTACACTTCTTCAGTCTATGTCTTTTCTCACTTATTTCACACCCAGGTTTTGAGATTTACAGTTGTGCGTCGTTCACTCACACACGATTCATCTGTCCTCACAGGATTTATGTGCCCCTGACCTTTACATCCTTCATTTTTGTTGCTTGTGGTTTTGCTGACTTAAAGATTGACCTGTATGCTACTGCTGCATTTTTTAGCATGCAGCCCTGAATATTTTGAGTGCTGCAGATCTGCTGCACTGTCTTCCTAAAACAATATTTTTAGCCTCTACCCTGACAGAGGCTATCTCTACAAACCCCCATCTCCTCTCCCACTGTCTCTCCCTTTCTGATACAGGTTTGGTTAATCAGAGCGAGAACAGGCAAAACAGAAAGGCAGCTTTTCAGACCTGAGACTGGTTTGATGTCTGCTGAGATTTTTTAAATGCTCCTTGCTGTCTTTTCCAGTTTAAAATATATACCAAACCAAACTATTGAATCACCATACTTGAATCATTGTTTGAACAACTGTCATGACATACTTTTGTAAAATGTATGTCTCAATGCAAAATTAAAAGTCAAATAAAGGGGAAAGCTTTTAAAAGATATTAAGAAGCATCTATGAATAACTGAATGTCAACTGGAACACCTTGGAGTTGCGTTTGTGTCATAGCAATCACACGGTCATATGTCAACAGCTTTCTCTTTGCCAAATAATGACATCTGCAGCAAAACTTTAGAGTGCGACTCATTTAGAATAGATTCTTTCAGTTTGCAGGAACATCCTGAGTATTCTGGGAGAAATAATCTTGCCAAAGTGTTGGCAGTGTAATCAATGACCTAACACACAGACATCAAACACAAATTTCTCACTCACATCGTACCGCATAAACACACCCACATGGTGACTTCCAAATCCCTGGAACATATTGTAAATCTGTCACATGTGTGACAAATACAACATCTCCCTGACCCTGAACTCCATTTGTCACATGTATGTTTGTGATTTGTGTGCGTTTGTGACGTATGTGTGCATTCCCCTGGATGTGTGTGTGTAAGAGAGAAAGAATGTGTCTGATTTCTGCACTGAACAGGGTCATGACAAAGTGCAACTGTGTGAATATGAAATGCCATGATCTGCTTGTGTATGTGAAAGAGAGTTTTGTTGAGTGAGTCAAAGAATTTGGTCCTTCTGGACCTATTAAGAGTGGATCTTTTTACAAAGTTACCATGCTTCAGTTCCTTGTTTTAAGAAGAAATCATCTGTTGAACACGGATGCCCATTGTTTACTTAAAAGATGACTCAAGGCCAAAAGTCATGGAGCTGCAGATGAAATTTGACATGCACAAACATGACACATAACGCTGACTGAAGACACATCCTGTCAAAGAGTCCTAATTAACTTTTTAAAAGAAGAGTTTTACTGCAGTCAAGAGACTATTTTACCTGATTCATCCTAAAGTCAGTGCTGTTGGTGCTACCAACCGATTTTTGCTTTGATTTATTAATGACTCCTGCATCGCAGATCTTTCAAGTCACCTCAGATGCTTGTTTCATGCAGCTAGCGTTTATTCATGGGTTTTCAACTTTTCCTTTTAATTTGTACAAAAACTGCTTCCCAGTATGCAGCAGCTCTCTTTTCTCTCGCCCTCTGTCTCAGCTGAGACTGCCCGCATGGCACTGCTGTGGAGAGTGATTACCTCCTTTTCCTTCCGTTTGACAAAAAATACAGACAAGAAAACACAGACATACAAAGTTTCAAATAACACACTCACACAGAAACAAACACATATACTTCTGAACAGCTGGAAAGTGTGCTTCCAAAAGCTTCCATTCCTCCAAGACTTCAAAGCAAAAAAAAAACATATTTGAAAGTGACTCACTGTTGACCTGGCACTTCTTTTTTATCTAAAACTACAAACACACAATCACAGGAATGCTTGTCGTTGACAACAAAAATTGAATTGATTCACTTTGTATTCTCTCTCCACTTCCATTCTTTTCTTTGTACCACTACAACTTACTCATACGCTTTAGTTTTGGTCACGTTTTGTTGATCATGCTAATGTTTGGATAGGAGGCTAACAGGATTTTTTGCAGCAGCTAACACCAGTGATCTAATATGTCATGTGGGTATGTGAGCAGTGATGTCACTTGTTCGGAGTCCTGGACTCCTGGTGATAAAGACAAAATGTGACTCCATGAATGTGACCATTTTCAAAGTTAGAAAATTAGACTGCTTCGTCACCAACTGTGACATTTAGCGAATGAATTGTAAGGTAGTGAGGTGACTATCATCCTTTGAAAATCATTTTAGAGTGACTGCATATCCCACATCCCACAACCTTAGCTAGATAACTTAATTCAATTATTAGAGCTGAATGAGCTGTTATTCATGTCTATATTGAGGCTGGGAGAAAAAAATAAACAAATAAATTATCAATATCTCCAACAACAAAATTGTCGAAATCTTTGTTCACAGCTGCTGTGTAAAGTGATGTCATGTCTGATCCTTGTTCATCACTGCAGTGTTTTGCCATCCGGTCAGATGTAATACTATTCAGTGACAATGATTACAGAAATGTGAAGCAGATGAGGCTCAGATGGGCCACATGAGGAAACTGCTCTGTGCAATAGTGGGCAATGGTTACAAATAACAAGTGCGAAGAAGTCAGCGGGTTTATATCGAGTCAGATACCCTCTGCTTTACTCCTAAAGGGAAGTTACTAATGAAAGAAATGGAGAAGATATATTTACAGTAGTTTTTCAGACAACATCCTAAAATGGTTCCTCATAACTGTATATGCGGCTTTAAAAACAATATATTGCACTTATTTCAGGAGCTTTAAAGGATAAAAATGTCTCTTTAAAGGATAAAAACACTGATGTTCAGGTACTTGAAATTCAAGTACCAGTGCAGTTTATCTTCACAGGAACATGATAAAGATGAAAGGACTTGTTGAAGTGAATTATGTTGCTCACATGAATAATCTCTTTTGATGATTTCTTTAACACGTTTTCAACAAAGATTTCAAAAGAAAAGCTAACGTGACTGTGTGTAATAATTGCCAATAAAACTGAATGTGGAGAGTGACACAGCTCTGCAACAGAGCTAAAAAAAACAGAGTCTACTAAAACTGAACATTACAGGAGGACATAAAGGTTAAATCTGATGCAGGGATTTTGCACTGTATGAAACAAGAATGCAAATGTGTGACTACATAGGTGGTCACATTAGGACTTTTTTTTTTATCCCTCCTTCTGTCAGTCTGATTAAGTTTCGTTGTCCAAACAAACTCCAAACCCCACCAGAAAAGGACTTATTCTTCCCTACAGAATATGTTGCTGCTGACCTGCCTACAATATCTTTGTCTGTCTTGCATCACTGACTTGTAGACAACCCTGTGAAGTGCATTCAAATAAAGCATGACTAGTAGTTCAGCACCAAAAGAAAGTATCTTCAGCTGTCTTGAACTCTGTCATTTTGGACCAATAAAGTGACCAATCAGAGCCGACAGGACTTTTAAGAAGAGAGACCTTAAAAACAGGGGCTAAAAGTGTTTCAGACAGGGCTCTTTGATGTGTTCTCAGATATTAAACTCCATTCTACATGCAAACACGAGTCATTTTTTTTTCTTTTTGTTTTTTTCTTTGACACATTCAAAGCCGAGGACACATTTTTGCTACGCTCTGCAGCTTTAGTGAGCCTAAGAATGTGTAACCTTTAACCAGCAACTCCTATTGCTGACAAGTAAACTGGACAAATTCCTCTGCAAATTCCTTTTTATTTGTGTTTGTCGGAACTTGCACTCTGAAAAGAAACAAGAGTCAGATAAAAAAAAAACAGCATGTTATCACTATTTTGAGTGACTTCTTGATAGAAACACAGACAAAAAATATAATTATGCTCGACCCTGTATGTTTGGATGGTTTGGCTGCTTTCTTTTTCTGAACCATCCTTGATGAGCTGCACTTTAATTACTGTATTCATGAGCTTGCAGCCTCTTCTTACCTTTCAGACCCCATAATGAGCTAAATGAATATTAGCGCTGATGTTGTATGTAAGAGAAATACTGAGAATGCATTTATGTGTGTGTAGACCGAAGAAAGAGAAAACAAACAAAAAAAAAAACTGAACACAATAGTCCAGAGAGACTAACACAGAATTATTGATCCTGATGCCCCTGCAACCACTGTTGCTCTGTTGTAATGGTGCCCAGCAGAGTTCCATTATTCTTTTATTTCCATGTTCTTATGACTCACATAAAGGTGAAAGCACACATACTGACGCATGCAATTCAAACATAAGTGCCAAAAAAAAAAAAACAACAGAACAGACAGAGCACCACACATCATATCAGTCTGCTTCTGCTGGCTTCTTTTTTTTCCCTGGCTGTCCACATGATCTAATCTGATTCATCAGATCAAGCAGGCTGTGGATATAAAGGTCAGGATGGGTAATTTTATATTCTGCAAACTGTAATGCGTTGTGCTTTCTGACCCCTTTTTATTACCGTTAGCATTAAGGCTCCTTCCTTTTACCACTTTCATTACACACTAACACCTGCTTACAAGATGCACTCCACGAGACCTGCTGTTTTGGGGATGCTGTTGCTAAGTCAATCCATCATCACTGATTGCAGATGCCCCCAAGTCCTTCACAGCCTTTCACTTCCCCATATTACAGGGTTCCAATGCATCAACCTGAATAACTGGCTGTTCACTTGCTGCTTAATATATCCCACTCCTTGACAGGTGCCAGTGAAACAAGATAATCAATGTAATTCACCTCACCTGTCAGCAGTTCCAATATTGCGGTTGACTGGTGTATATTTATGAATCCCAATGAAAAGTCTTCAAGATCAATATCATCTGAATACGAGGCATAAGGCGTTCTGCTTTGGTTTTTTGATTATGAAAAGAACCTGACTTACCCCTATGCCATTCGTTTCATCTTTCCTTATTTGTAGGTTGCACTGCTGGACATGCTGGATCAAGCTTCAGAGGGCTCATCGAATTGAACAAGCACCCCTTTAATGTAGCTACAGCTTGACTTATACAGCAAATAACATCAAATGCATTTTAATCACTTATGAATCATGGGGATCAAATGACAACACTGACTTTTAGGGATGCAACAATTGATTGGCAGGACAATTTGCATCGACTGATCATGCAAATAGTTTTTCACAGCTTTTTTTTTTCAGTCAGCAAAAGCACCATGTACACTGTGCCAGAAATAAAAAAAAAATACTCACACACACACATCAATGAGAAATTAATTTTTTTTTACAGTAATACACACCCAATTTTGTACTTTAGTCAGAAAATGTACCATTCACGCAGCGACCACCACAGACTACTCATTAACGTGAGCACACTGGGTCGACATTTGTTGACAGCAAATGTTGTTTTTCATTTAGAAAAGTACGATTACAGCACTTGTATGATGTTCGGTTTGTTTAAAAAAAGGTCTGTCCTGTTCTGTGATGGACTTTCAGATTATGAGATGATTAGAAAAAAAACAAAGGCTAAGAACAATGTGGCAATTTTTTATGTTAAATTTTAATAAAAATTACCTCAGAAACTTGGTGACTGAGCGAGAAGGTAGTATAGCTAGGTGGAGTTTTGGAGAAATCATAAGTTATCTGTGGTTACTGTTAATTACAGATGTTCCATTAAAGTAAAAATACTATTAAATAAGCTGATTATACAGTTATTCTTAAAAACAATTAACTGGAATCGTCAATATTAAATTGGCTGGTCAGACCTTTAAAAAAGTAAAAATTTGACAATTTGAATTTTTCTCCATTAGTTCTAAAAATTGTTGATTGGTAGCTTTCAGGTATAAGTGGTTGGACACAGGATGGAAAGATCTAAACCTGGTGAACCGAGACAATAACAGCAAAGACGAGTCCTGAGCCGAAGAAAAATCCTGTGCAGTAGTACTTCATCACGTGAGGTTTCATGTTATTTCCAGAAGCATAAACCAAAATCTTCAGCTGATCAAAGCACAAACAGGATGCAAGTGTGTATTCAATTGCTTCACTGAATCAGTTTCTCCATCTGCTCCAGTGAAAGCAAAAACCCCCCGTCCTAACGAGTTCAAGGCCAATATGCCAAATATAGCAATGCCTTTCTAATTATGCTGTTTCACAAAACCTAATATCATTACAAGAGCTACCTCTACCTAATTAAATATCTGGCACGCTCTGCCCCTAGCTTGTTACTTTTCTTGCTCCTTCACAACACAGGTGTCTGTGGGCTGGAGATTAATGATGAAAGTCATCTGACAGATTGGTGTCTGGCAAGCAAAAATAATTTCCCGCACAGCATGAAGGCGAGAGTGACACAATATATGATCTGTAAAAAAATGAGTTCAATCAAGCTAAAGTAGTAGCACACAGTTTGTACTGCACTGTTTGTACTGCACCTACCTTCTTGTAGAGGGAGCGCAGATCTCTGTACTGCCACATGCTGCTGAGGACTTGAGAGGCTGCCTTTACTACCTTTGCTGAGTGTCTGGAGAGAGATTGAGAAAACGATGTAGAGTTATTTCCCCTGGACTCCATTTATTTTGATGTTGCCATGTTACTCTGTTTCATGTTCCTTACCAGCTGCACAAGATGTGCACCGACCAGTGTAAATTGTAATGGCTTAAAGACTGAGGCAGTCATTGGTCTTTTCAAACGAGAATGATTTCCGTTGAGCAAAAGCAGAGTATAAGATGAGTTTAAAATGACCCACTCTGCCATGTTAATGGTCCCCGACCTGCCACTCAGCTGAAAAATGACTCAGGCAGGAGTCACTTCTTCAGCTCTGCCCTTCTAACATGTACAAGGGGCAAAGAGGGGATTAATACTCTTAATAACCATGCTTAACACAAGCGTAACTATTGAAAGATTGAAAAATTAAGTAATGATATGAAGAGTAAATCATTGAATCTGCCCTAACGCAATGTATAAAAGTTATACTATGATACATTGTGCACAGTAGTAGCCTCAGCCCCATAAAAACATCATCAAATAGTTTTGATCCATGTCAACTTTTAATGACAAATCTTTTTCACAGCTGTGACATGACACAGCAGGAAAAGTGCAGATTTAACGATGGCTGCATTCTATTCGGGGTAGATCTTGCCATTGGGCATGCTTTTTCACTGCCATAGCTGACTGGGACACTTAATGGAACTGAGTCATTAATGTTATTAATTTCACCAGCATTTTTCCCACTCCAACAAATCAAAATGACTGTTTTCTGACTGCAGCAATTGATTTTAGTCAGAGTGTAAGATACACATTTTTTATGAGATGAAGCGCTTCATGTGCTGCCAAAATAATGTTGCTGTTTGTGTTGTACGGTAGGGATGTGCTCTGGCAATTACTCTTTCAAAGCTGTAGGTTAGAACCCCAGAGGTAAATTATTCATTTTTTTTTATTTCAGTGCATTTTTCAGCTCATACTCCTCCGTTGAGAGACAGTATTCATGTATTGCATGGTCGTAACGTAATTGGCATTTTCTCAATCTAAAAGTGTATAATTGTCTGATTATACCATGTTGCTGTTGATAATGAGCATTTATCCACAGTGTGCCTATCCTCCTCAGATAACTACAGTCACTGTGAAATTTGAATTTATGGAGGTTTCTGTCTGCACCTCATCTCTCTCTGTAATGGTGCCCTTGAGCACACTTCCTTAAAAAGACAGAGTCTCTCCCCATAACAATAAATCAACATTTGACCTCTGGCTGATAACAACCAAGTGTCATGGCAACCCCTGACCTACTGGTTGCCATGGCAGCAATGTAAAACACCCAGCTTGGTCTTCTATGATAACGGGAGTTACATTTTGGCTGCATCTTCCTTGTTGTCCAGCTGTCTTTTGCAGATGAATAGTCACAAGGAATGCAGTTATGGATGATTTAAGGGAGGCTACAATAAGGCATGGTTCACTACTGACCATGTGGAGGTGGTGGTATGTGTGTGTGTGGGGGGGTTATCTTTGAGAATGACGACCTCTCATTCTGTCACTGAAGGACATATAACTCACTCAAACAAACAAATGTAAAAGCAAGGCAAAGTACAAATGTATTTCTTTAATTGTATTTGAAGCATGTGGTAATGTTGGGAGATTATCTTTTTTTAAATCTGAAAAATTACATCACCGTAACAATTTAACAGCTACAGTCTACAACATAGTCTACAACACAAGAGGTAAATCTGTGTACACAAATACATAAAGCACGATTCTTCACAAACCGTTCTGATACATCATGACCCCCAGGTTATAATCGCATCCATTGAGGGTTTCTGCTGTGCCCGATGTGGGACCGATGCAAGTACATTTCAAGATGAAAAGTGGTCGGCTGAACCCTAGTGCAAATGTTTCTCAATGGAATGACCCCAACACAGGAAGTGTTTTTTTAATCAAACAAAATGTTGCTTGAAAAAATCTGAGCCAAGCTTTTACTGCAGCCAAGTGTTGTTGTTCAAATGGTCATGTTTCATGTGTTTGGAGAAAAATAAGATTTGTCAACTTAAACAAAAGACCGAAGGTTAAACAGATTCACATCTTCAATCAGGTCTCTTATCACCACAGAATATAATGGTATGCTAGTTTAAAACCAGCTGGCTTCTTAAATGAATACTTTCGATTAAATTATGGATTTTGCACCAGAATTTAAATGACAAATTAGCACTTTGTAAAGAGGCTAATTTAACTTATTCAACAGTTGATATTTATTATATAACAAGTGCATCACAAGGAATGTGATGCATAAAACCTGGATTTTATAATTACATGTAAAGCTGCTGATCTTTTACAATGGCAAAAATATATTTTTTGCAAAACTTGAAAGCAGGAAGATGTAAGTTTTAATTTTGAATACAGACAAAAATTAAACTCCTTAACTTTGGACTACTCACTTGTCTCCTTTGCTGCGTGCAATGCCGATAAGTTTTTCGATCCCACCAGCATCGCGCAGAGCTTTTGCGTTCTCCATATTCTTGGTGATTACTTCATGTAGTGCACAGCAGATGGCAGTTACTGTATCGTCTGACATGGCCTTGCTGGGAGGGCCTGCGGTCCCAGAGGTGCCAGTGCTGGTGGTATTATTGTTGCTGCTGCTACTACTGCCTGGTAAGCGATGGATCAAATCCCTCATGGCATATTTACCTGAGTTTTCAGGGCAAAAGAGAGGAAAGTTTATTTACTGTACACTATTTAGCAGAATACATCTCGAGGAGCTTGTTATGATAGTTTAAATATCCATTCACTTAGATGATTATGAATAAATATCATTGTTGACTATGGTTGTGAGTGATGTATAAAATACCCAAATAAAATTCAGAATAATAAATGCTATTGATCTAGCTGAATAATACACTGAGAGAACAATAGCTGATATTTTGATTGGGGACATACGTTTAAAGAAGCATTGTGTAAATATTTGCTGTTCATCAGATTCTGTAATTTCCGAGTGTATTTGAATGGTATTTGCTAGATTCTGTAATTTCCGATAGCGTGTTCAACGCAACACTCGGCCTGATGTGTGCAACACATACTACCCAACGCATCCATCACTTAAATGTGTCACAATGATACATCATGAAACCACCATCTCAAGTTCTGAGGCAACTTTTAGAAATATGGATTATGAATAGATGTTACATTTGGTTAGATGTTCTGTGAAAAGATAACTTACAGTGAATGTCACCGTTAACTGTTCTGCATCATATTAGTGTTTTGTGGACCCCAGGTGGCTACCTCCGTGGTAGTAAAAGCTAATATTAGCTATGTGAGGCTAAAGGCTGTTTGTATTTAGTCTGATAGAGGGATAGCATTAGCAGGCAACATGTTGTATCTGGCTGACATTATCTTCAAAGCCTCTTAGTGTCATGTTACACTTTGATTGAAATCAGCTGATCTCCGCAATATGACGCCGAGGAATTTCTGTCCAGCTAACAAAGCTACTTAGTAGTTTTGGTGCATAAACTCACTTGAATCAACAGTTTTCAACAGGGATACTGAGAAAACATTACATTACATTAAACATTTGTTTAATCAGATCAGCTGATCGTCTGCAAAGTAGCGGCGAATTGCGCTTGTGCCACCCTTTGTCCCTTCTAGGCCACTGTAATCAATATGGCGACCGGTGTCCTTTGTGTAGAGTGGAGAACGGTATATGTAAATAAAAAGGGGAAATCTAAAGTAATAAAAACGTAATGACTCATTTCATAGGGTGACTATATAGCACTTACAACATGTATATATGTATTATATTCCATTTCTGTTAATAAATCACTATAATTATTACACACTGTTTGCCCGTCTGTAGTTAGATTAAAAAGAAATACAGTCTCTAAATGATCAAATTAGCAAGGATTTATGGACTCAGGCAACACTTGGCTGTTATTTCCTTAGGTGTCTGAGTCATTTACCAAGCGACTGACTGAGGAGCGTCCCATGTGAGTGTTTCACTGAGGAGAGGGGTCAGACAGAACAGAGCAAATAGGTAATGAGAACAGAAGACAGCGGAAGAACAGAACAGATGAAAGATGTGATTGTGCTGACTAAGGTGGCGAGGGGAGATGAATCAAACATGAGCAGTAGCCAAAGGGTGAGAAATGTCTTGACCATCATAAAATCTGTCAATTACACTTGAAATTGTCTTAAGCATCGTGGGACAGAACCCCCAGGTCATGTTTCAGGTACAGAACAATCAATCAGGACACAGAGGTGAATGTTGAATAATAAACCATTGCTGAAATAGAATCAAATTTGAACAAAGGCTTTCCAGTAGAAAGAATAGAATGAGCCTTTTGCTCCCATCCACATGAAAGTCTACACTTCCATCAGTTACCTCCACAAGAATGAATCATCCTATCAGTAAAATGTGTAGCTGGAAGTGACAAAGCATGGACAGAATTCAAAACAGCATATGCTACTTTTTGTGTATATGCAATGCCGAAGAGCTACTCAGTGTGAAACATGTCTGCCTCTAAATTGTGTAAAAAAACAAGGTGAAACTTCAGATGTAAAAAAACGAGGTGTAAGTGACAAAATCCACAGTCGTATCATCTTCAAGCGTTCTATTACATTGTCTTTTGAAGCAGAAAAAACACTAAGACAAAAATAACTAGTGTATAATAGAAGGCTTTTGAGTGTTTTTTTAATTTTTTTTTTACTTCAAATAACACCTCTTAACAACTCTTTCCAGCAGCACATTACAAAACTACCACTTGCTTTTTAAGCAGCCACTTTGGATAAGATGACCAATCTTCCACAGCTCATGTTGGTATGTTGAATACATTAAATCTTACAGAAAGCAAAAGTAGGAATAAAACATCTTTGCAGCATGTAGATTTGTTTCTTTCATAAGCAAGAAAGAATATGGGCAGATGTGACCAATCCACCACTGTGATATCAAAAAGCCCTGCAGCCTGGTAGTAAATCCCCAAATCATGATGATAACTCTCAAATGTTTATACACATATACTGTATGCTCAAGGATTTTTTCACCTACCTGTGTGAACAGGTATGAAGACATAAGCTGATGTTTCAAATACGCACCCACAGTCATGTACACGTAACCAAATGCATGCATGCACACACACACATAGACACACACGTACTCTCCAGCCATAAGGATGAAGCTGTGAGTTAATTGGCCAAGTGTTATCAGAGGGTGGCAGGATGAATAGAGGTTAAGCAGCCATTGTCTTTCGGTCTTTTGGCTGTGAAGCTGAAGTTAAGCTGAATCCTAAGTGGAAGACTCATTATTTGACTGACTTGAATCAAGTGTCTAATTTCCTAACTGATTTGCTGGCTGAAGGCTGACTAATTCACTTGTTTTATTTAAAGATCTGACTAATTTCTGAGTGAGTGACTGAATTATTTACTGATCAAGACTGTGAATGATTTATTGTCCTGCTTATTTACTGACAGGGTGACAGATCATTTTCTTAGAAAATTACTGACTCACTGATAAATTGAGGGCCTAATTTATCAACCGACTGACTGCAAGTAATAGCAATAACAAACATACATAGAAGTCTGAGAAATTATTAGAGGCATGGAAATGTTCTTCGTATTGACAGAATGTGCTGATAAGTTGCCGTCAGCATATCTGTTAAATATGCTTGCACAAGAGAGTGGGAACACTGCTATGTCCATGCATATCTCTCTAAATCATCATAACATCATCACTTTCATGCCACAGGGGGCAGGTTTCGAAAGGAGCAAGTGATATGGAAGTCTAGAAAGGAAGATTCAGCACAGTAGTCACCAGTGAGAGAGGCAAGGAGAGGAATAAGAACCTCTAGAAAGAAAGAGTGCATTTAGCAACGAAGATATTTACATAGGTCGAGACAAATTAATTGGGAAATGTGCTCCAAGCCGCAAAGTAAAAAGCAGATTTTTCTCAATCCTTGTCAGAAAAATCTTGTTAATAGGAAGACGTTGTCTTGTGAAAAAGTTTCACAAACACCTCACCTTGATGGTCCACACACATACAGCTAAGCATACACACAAATTACAACTTATTTGCTTTGATAAGAAACATTAGATTTCTAATTTTAGAATATTATTATTTGTTTCAGTGGCATACATTTTTCTGTGTTCGCAACATTTCTCATAGAACAAATATTAAAACTCTATATGAAAATAAATGGTAATAAAAGGCAAAAGGAAGAAAATCAAAGCAGAACTCTCCTTGGCTGTCTTGGAAGCACACAATCTGACATCTGGAGACTGGAATAAGCCAACTGATTAGATACAGGTATACACAAAAAAGACGGCGTAGCTGCATTTTCTCAATGTGAATGCAAAATTAAACATATTTTACAGCTTAATCTTTTGATCTTGTTTGCCTGCTGTAGACATTTTCTGTTGAAATGCTTGTGCTATTGATGATAAATCTGACTGGGTTAGAAAGAGTACAGATACAAACCAATGTAATTACTCACCATCCTGTAGTACAGTGTTCCCAATCCTCGGGCCCCCCTGCCCTGCATCTTTTACATGTTTTCCTCCTCTAACACATCTGAGTCGAACAAATGGATCTTTGCCAGGCTTCTTCAGAGCTTGATGAAGAGCTACTTAGCTGCTCCATTTATCTGAATCAGGTGTGTGGGAACAGGGAAACATTTAAAATTCTGCAGGGCAGGGGGGCCCAAGGAACAAGACCGGGAAACACTGCCGTGGTCTATGCAAACAGAGGCTAAGTGTGTAAGCCAGGAATTTTATGTAGCAATTATTCCTGCAACCTCACAGTTATCACAAGTAGTTACACACAGAGAGAAGAAATAAAACAGCTGCAGAGTAAATTAAGATGGATTTTTGTGGGTGGGTGGTGATGCATTCCACATTAAAGTCCAACTGTGATGTAGACAGCACCTCTATATGCTGGAGTGCAATCTCCCTTCCCTTCTTACTTCTACTTTCTCTATCACTGAAATATAAGCTACACCTGGAACATGTCCTTAAGGAGAGAAAAGCCCTGTGCTGATCACTGCACAGCCTAATAAACCTGTATTACACAAATTCTCCAATATAGCTATCTTCACCTGAGGGGCAGAACCAGTAATGTATTCCTGTGCTGCATTCCCTCATGTGTCACAAACTCCCACAGAGCAGGCCGTTCTTCATCGCAGCCATAATGGCTGATTTGATTTAAAGAGATCCAATTACCCTCAACAATGGAGTGATTTGATTGTTTACTGATGGAGAAGGGGGAGTGTTATTGAAGTAAAATTGGAGGTAATTGTCTCAGGGATGTGGGGAAAGATGAAACAGCTTGATTGGTTGTGGTGTCTGGTCCTTTGAGGAAAAAAAATGGTTTAATGCACACTTATCAGTAACTGGGATAGGAGGGAGGTTAGGCGGGGGGGTTGGGGTGTCTGCAGAACAAATAAAGACATCAAAATGTATCTGGTTATGTTTCTAAAACTTTTGAGAATTGTTTGATCATGTCCTAGGCTGAATCAAAGCCCAACTTTAGTACCTAAGTTAGTAACAAGGGCAACTTCCAGAGTAAATATAAATGCTTTCGTGTTTAACATAAAATATAACCATAATCATAGCATTCAATATCAAGATAAAATATTCATGTGTAAAATCCTCAAGCTAATACGTATGTTTGCCTAAAAAAAAACAATACTAATCTAACCAGGGGAGGCTTTAAGCTATTTATTTTGTTTCCCAAATTTGTGCATTTGACAATAGACAGCCAAAAGCATTTGAGCTAAATTTAAAGGCTGGGATCATTTATTCTGACATATCAAATGTTTCAGAGCCTCTGTATGATATGATTCAAATTTCCCTTGGGTTCCCTTAATCTGCAGTACATCACATTACTGACAGGTGGTGCCACATTCAAAGCAACAGACAGTTGTTCCTGAGCTAAAAACAATGAAAGTGATATGCATGACATCTTCAGATGTCAGTCCATTAGGATCGCAAAGTGAATGTGATTATTCACCAAGATTACATACGCTCACAAACACTGAACATATTTTCAAATATCACAACTGCCATTCAATGGAGGAAGGCGGAGCACCAAATGTACTTATTTTCTAAATTTACAGCAATAATTATTTTTTTTCCGTTTTATTTTTTTTTTAGTAACGGGCTCATCGTCAGTATACAAAGCAACAAACACACCCCGATAGGCTAGGTCAACAACTTGCCTTCCAAAGACAGTTTGATTTTACACTTCTAAGTGATGTCTATTCTATTCAACGTACCGATAAATAAATCAAGTGGAGGGGAGACTACAGACATAAAACGCAGTCGATTTAAAGAGGTCAGATATAGAGGTAAATTGGAAAGTGGCATGCTGTAGCCTCCCAGTGAGAAAATATTCTGCCCTTCTATGTTGGGTGCATTTCATACTAGTTATATCCCACACTGTCTGCCTTTGATGTCTGCAGGTGATGGGTTTACAGTGAAAACTGCAGGAGAGGGAGAGAACAGAGGGAGGAAAGGCGGAGATGTTTTCTTACTTGTAAGGAACCTGTGGCTTCATTAAAGACATACTTGAAGAAGATGAAAAGATGTGTAGATGTGAACACAAACATACTATACACTGACAAGAAGAAAAAAAAACTTTTTTATTGGGTTCGAAAAGTATGTTTCTAAACTGACTTTTTTTTTTTTTTTAAGGTAATCATGACCGTACAACTATAAAACATGTAATTTAAAAACAGTGAGCAAAATGCGTCCAAGCACTTCAAAAGGCAATATAAACACGAGTCAGATTCAAGAGAAACAGCTGTAAGAGAAGCACTTTCTGTTCCTCTCTCCATTTTTCTTTATTGTTCTCTATTCCTATTTCTCTCTGCCTGTCGTGCTTTCTGTCTGGCATGTAAGCACAGAGGATGAGGAATGCCAGAGAGAACAAAGTGTGCTGATAAAAGACATGCCAAACCCTCACACACAAGGAAAAAATCATCCCAAAGGCGACAGAGAAATTTCATAAAGTACAGCCGAATAAAGGAGCAGAGAAGTGTGTATCAACTTTGTGTGAGTCAATGGATGCAGACACACTGTCGTTCAGCCTGCTCGTCTTGCAAAGCTGTTTATGCCTATAACTATGCAGTATGTTGACAGCACGGATGGCAAAATATGTAGGAACTGGCAAGAGTGAGGACAGCACAAAATGGACACTGTGGTGTTCTAAAAATATTTGCTTTTGTAGGGAATGCACAAAGTGGAAGATGCCCACTTGAGCCCACTACACGGTGTGTAATACAGTTGTTTGCCATGTTTAGCGATGCAATGTACAAAGATGTATGGGAATGAGAGTGAATTGTTAAAAAAAACAATTTAAAAAAAGGAACTAGTTGAGATTTCATCACCTTTTTCTATTTGCGCATTACAGTAGCTGACCTCTAACAAAAACTCACTCTGAAACACACACACACTTAATCATCAAATTAGTGATATCCCTGCAGTGCACTACTTCGGTTTCCACAGTAACACTCCCCGGCACTGATGTCATCAACGCGAGACACAAAGAACGAGAGACCGCAATGGAGGGAAGGTGAGGTGTGATGAGCTCATGTCTGAAACAACACGGGAAGGAGACAGAGAGGGAGGGACGTGTGGGAGTGGGACAGATAAATGAGAGGAGGAGATGTGGGAAGGAGGAAGAAGAAAAGAGCAGACTGAGACAGAGTGAAAAAGGTGTAATATTCATACTGAAAACAGGAAGGTGAACAAAAAAAAATAGTAAAGAGAAGATGAATGGAAGCGATTGGAAGTAGAGGCTAAACCCATCAATAAATGTAATGTGACAAAAGAATCAGGAGCAAAAGTGGTAAAAGAGGAAGACAAAGGAAGACATGAAACAATCCTGAACATTTTTTGTCACCTTTACGGTCTGTTTTAGCTTGTTTTTTTGTTTTTTTTTAGATTGTGTTTTAATGCATTTGATATTTGAATTGTTGAATAAAGTCATAGCTACTCATCATTTCAGACAACATGATGCCAAGCGCTAATCAGTTAAGCATGACATATTCCCTGAAACCTTTTTCTGGAAGCAATCAGAAAAATAAATAAGTAAAATAAAGGACTTCAACACCTATTACAAAAGGGCTCATTTTGATTAAACCAGGATGCGCAGCAAAACAAGCTCCCTCTGATTCGCATGAAAGAGATGGTCCTGAGTCACTTTCAAGTAGAGAGCTTTGTTTGATGTTGGAGGTTAATTACTGTAGCCCCTGTGCAGGAAGTTTGCCAGCAAATCTGCTATCTAGAGACTGACAGGTCATACGTTCACGATGCTGTTTTGTGCTGTCGCTGCTTCAAGCTACAGCGCTGTCTGTGAATCTTCTGAAGCACATCTGTTTATTGTAATACCAAAAGTTTTACTCAGAAAGTTTCACAGCCAATTTACTACTTTTATAAGTCAAAATTGTATTGTAATTACCATAATGGGACATCATACTAGGAATTCACGTTTGGAATTAAATTAAATCAACCCCGAAAAAAACACAGACACACACACTCATACAAAATCAAGGGACTCAATTCGATTTAGCAGTTGGAACAAGTCACTTTATACAAAAGCATTACCCCATTAAATGCCTTCAATTAATACAAATTTCTGCATTAATCACTATTTCATTAAACACTAACCTTGGTTTGGATTTGTCACTCTATGTGTCAGTAAGTGGCTGCTCTATCAAAACAGAAAAAAAAAAAAATATTTTTGGCATTCCAGTGCTGTTCCCAATTCATGTGTGTCAAATTACCATCTGTAAGTAAATGGGGAAGAATTGCGCTGACAGACAGTGTAGCACTGAATGGGACTCATTTATTGCTATACAGCCATGAAGTATATTATGCAAATCATAAACTATGAAGGAGGTGAAATCAGGAGAAAGACAAAAATGTTGACAGATGAGAAGAACGATTCACGGAGATGTCAATGGGGCACTAAATTAAATTTCAGATGGCTTGGAATTTAAGCATACATATGCAGTTAGGTGTTAGCATTCATTGCTCTCCCATCTTTTTCATCTTCCATCGCTCTTATATTCAGTCGCCTTAGTCTGACTTGGTCTATGGTTTTCTCTTCTACCCCCTGTCTAGTCTTGCGTCTCTCCTCGCTCATTTCCTCGAGCTTTTCTTGCTTTGATCCAATCACACTTTGCAGAAGATTTAACACAAAGGGTTGTTGTGTGTGAAAGATTATTCTCACCGCAATCTGCTGAGCTCTCATGCAAACTACAATCCCCACATGATACTGATGCCAAACTTACCAGCACTAACAGCTTATGAAACACTTGTGCATGAGTTTTAGGGGATAAATGTTAAGTTTTCGCTTTTCAGAAAGGGGTAATTTTCTGTAGATTAGCCATGATTAAGTGAAAGTTTGATCCTACAAAAGACATTCCAACTGTTCTGTGGAATCGCTTTGTCGCTTGGGGTTAAACTGTTTTTTTTTGCAGAAGTGCAAAGTGCAAATACATACAGCGTTTGAATCGAGAGTTTAAAGTCACAGTGCTGAATAGTTTGTGAAGATGGGCCAAATGGGGCTCATTTCTTAGGAGTGTCTGGCCTCTGCCTCTTCTCTGTCGACACATATCAGCTCACACCTTGCCAGGAGCAAAAACTCTAGCCTGACTGATCCGTCTCACCCTTTCTCTTCCTCTCTTCACTTTGTCAGTGCAGTTTGGAGACTCTCTTTCTGCATTTAACCGCGTGCCAGTGGCATGAATTGTGGTATCATCATTCACTATTTGATGGTCTCAACAAGACATTGACAAAAAGATGCTGACCAGAAAATTAGAATAATGCCTTCTACTGTATGTAGATATTTAGTTTACATTACTTAAATAATGTAAGATTAATATATGGAGCCATGATATTAAGAGCCATTTCATAAATGTCTAGTTGTAGCAAGCAATTTTAATTTTGAAAAGTGAAAACTGATAAGTATCTGATCTGTAAGACAAAACCACTGAAAATAAACAACCTTTTCATTTGCCAGTCTGTAAACCCCAATAAATTAGTTCCAAAGGTAAAACCTTTGCATATTGAACCTTAGTTTCAGTATATAATATCTCAAACCATAATGCAACAGAAAATAACTATTTGCTTCATTGAGATATAGAGGTGTAATGCCTTGTATTTCCTTCTTATGAGCTCCTTTTTAAATATGCGACTGCAAAGTATACACGTCTGTTCATGTGTCTCTAGCCATTTTCACACATGAACACTACAGATTTCCAAGAGAAAGCGTAGACAATTTGGTGCAGGCAAATTGTCCACACCTTGTGGGTGGGGTTGGGTGGAAAATATCTGCAAAAAGTCTGAAGGAATTGTCGTGGACATTTGCATTTTCACACGGCACTGCCCCTGAGCCTCTATGGAACATTTCAGGACTCAAGTACGTGTGTGAAAATGGCTTTAGTCAGAGTAAGCGAGGTGCTTTTTGCTTTTTCTCCACCGAATAAACCAAGAATCTGAGCTGATGCTCCCACATAGAGAGTGACAAGATCAGTGTCGTTATTGGTCTGTTTCATCTGAGATAGAGAGATCCCTGACTTATTTAGTTGTTGCATGGTGTTTTCACTTTCATTTTGGCTCTGTTTGTTTAAGTTATTGCTGCTCAAGTGAGACACACTCCATGGTTTCCTAAGAGCTTATGTTACTTCTTCAAAGAATCAAATTAACAGTGTGTCTGGTTAAGAAACCAAACTTAATGCCCGGTAGCAGACATTTTGACTCGTCACAGCAGAAAATGCACAGGTAATGCAGAAAAACTTTGTTCCCTTTAGTGTCACATCAAAATGTGGGTGCTATCCATGATGCTAAAGTGTCCTCTCACTTCCTCAACTTTCATCTCTTCCTTACCCATCACCCCTTTCCAGCAAGGATGTAAGAGAGAATATTAGCTTGTGTTTCGCCCGTCTGAGGTCCTTCGGAACCCTCCTCTCTCCGGCTCATTGTCTCCTAAATGTAATAAAAGCATTAGAACCCCCTCCATAAAAGTGGAGGGGGAATGATTTTTTGGGTCATTGGGAAAGAGGACGTGAAGAAGCATATGGGAGAGTCATGAAAAGTACCCTTTGACAAAGTGCACAGCAGTAGGACTTCCTCCAAATCATTACAGCCATCATTAATACACCTGTGCATTTTCTGCTATTACATGGTCACACGTTTGCTGTGTATGAGATTTATTTAGTGTGTGCTCTATGCTTCCTTCAGGCAAAAACCAGTGGTCAGTTAAAAGCCAGTCTAAAAAGGTGGAAAATTGAACATAACCATGAATAAGATAATCATCTTTAATACGTTGTCAAGAATCCTTTACAAGCACTTAATATTTAAAGTCTGGAACCCAGTGACCTTGGGGCAGTTAATTGGTACAGTTGGCTCAAACAGTGTGTCAAGATAAGGTGTTGGGTAGTTTTATAATTTATCATCAATTTATCAGTTAAGCACACGTAGATCTGGAGTCAATTGTAGTATTTCCATCTGGGAGCTGTACAATCGGAGAACAAAAACAACTCCTACTGAGTTGAGAAGCTCAATGTTGAAATGAGCACTTTATTTAATGCCATTTGAGAAAGAGGGTTCAACACAAAAGTTGAAATATCTAAAAAGTGTCACTGTCTACACATTTCCAAACATAATTAGATATAAGGTGTCTATTGTTTTTCACAGTTAAAATGCAACTTTAGGCTATAAGAAAATAATGGGCAGATGATGCAGCTGCTCCATACGCCGTGTTCAATGCATGATTTAATATGATGGCTCAGAGGCAACAATGTTTCACTTTGTTGAATGCCTCTCTTCCTGCCTCCTTCACTCGTATCGCAGGTGGAAGAGAATGAGGCGAGAAAGAGAGAAAGCAAGAAAAAGAATCCATTACGAGCAAATTAGAAGATGGGATGATATGCCTGCAAATGTATTCCAGCAACAGCCCTGCTACAAAACAAGGGGCTCTGTCCACAGAAACAAGAGGTCTTTTGTGTTAACAGCAACATAAAGGTAGAGACTTTTCTTGATCAAAGTACTGGCTTAGTGCTGGTCCCCAGGTGTCACACAGTGGCTGAGCAATATTCCTAATACTTTCTAAAGACAAATGAAGGGGAAAATTTCGCTGAGAGAGCCAATTTAAGAAAAGTTAAGGTTAAGTCTTGCTTTGTTTTCTCGTAGCATCAGTATGACATCAGCATGTCTCTGAACTAGTAACAGTCTTTTCAGTCCCAGAAATTACACTTATGGCTTGTGTGGACCATTTCATGTCGCGATCAATTAAAACAAGCAACAGTTTGAATAGAAATTGAATTTATTTTTCTTGTGAGTTAATGAGTAATTAGATTATTCCATCACCCCCGGTTTAGCTATTAAAAACTAAAGCACACCATGTGTTACATTTTTAAGTGGAGAATCTTTTTGTTTTGTTTTCTAGAGAAAACATTCAATTATTCGAATTACAAAAGGTTTTCTCAAAAAGCTGATTTAATTGCATCATTGCGTCCTTTCGTAAATTTATTCACTCATTATTCCCTTCAAGCAACTACCTTATCCAGACAGAAGGAAACATCATGAAATGACAACAAATATCATTTTAAAACAATAGTGTTTAACATTTTTAAATGGAGCTTAGGAGCTGAAAGACAATTCAGCTAGAATTGACATGAGTCTATGTAAGGCTTTTGGAAAAAATATAAATTTAAATTTAATAAAACAGCTGAACAGTGAACCTCAATCATGCTGCAATAGTTGGACAGTTTCAAAGGTCAACATATCCTTATATTTATCCTTAGTATTGATCATTACTTATTATTTTATATGTGTGTGTGTGTGCTATACTAACAAATATATGCTCCTTCTTTTTCATTAACAGTTTCTTTCAATTTAAATACAAGATAATAACAACAACAAAATCCTAAAACTAAAACTATTTAAAGCTCATAAAAGCTCTGACTACCCTTTAATCCACTTCTGTGCATCAGCCAAACCATAGTAGGGAAGGGGGCGTGGGGGGGTTGTGAAGCTTTGGCAGTGTTATTCCTTGTTGTTCCACAATAGCGATCAACAGAAACTTGCTGCAAACTAAGTTATGCTCAAGAAGCTCCTCGCCTGAGGGAGCCAATGTTGCTATAGAAACAACTGAGCCCACCAAGAAGCTGTGGTTATCGATGCTGGAGATAGACAGAGGTGCTGTCACAACAAGTGCACTTACACACACGAACATGCACTCATTCGTGCATTCATGTCGTCTGTTTTGGGAGATAAAGAAGTTCCTGGTATCAATTGGCACGACTGACCCCTCGATGCTGCAGTGGTGCCATGACGAGAATAGCCACAGAAAAAAAAGGATGCATCTCACACACATATACACCCCTCGTGGACACAAAACAGAAAAGCACACACACACGTATGTGTCTTAATGTGTCTGGTTAACTAATGATCCCTAGTCCCTTGATGGGTTGAAGCTACGAGACCGACTGCGGCTCACTCATAATCAAGTGTATTTTTCAAAGACCAATGCAAGCCTTTGATGTGGATGTCTATCTCCTGCTTTCCTGCTCTCTTCAGCCCGTCTCTAATTACATATTATCTGCTTAGTTATTTCCTTAACTCCCAGTCTGCACCGCTCTGTCTTTATTCATCTAAATTTCACTCACTCACCAACAAACACACCTTAGCTTCAGTTAAACAATTATGTAAATTGATTATATTCTATTGAGCAAATTGAAAACAACAACAAACAAACAAACAAATCACAGACCGCATAAAGCTCAGTTAGATTTTCAGCTCATTATACATCCTGCGATTATCACTTAACTGTCTCACTAAGATTATTCAGCAGGTTCAAATATCAAAGCAGGTCCAAAGTTCTCCGCTTGGCTATCTTGACCCAAACGAGATAAGTCAGAGGTGATTACATGTTTGCACAAGTTCTAATTATATCTAACTGAAGGGACGATACCATAGTGGAACGGCTACGAGAGATGCAATTAGAGGTGACACTAATGAAGGGCTTCGGGTTTCGCCGCAAAAACAAACAACAGGCACTAAAACTAAGCATTAGAAAACAGGTGTCCAGAAAAGACTTTGAGCACTCACCAATAAGCTCCTTGTTCCTGATGTCCAGGGCCATGTTTCTGAGAGCTGTGGCCACAGCACACACCACTTTGTCGTTGTCTATCCTCAGTAACTCCACCAGGATAGGAAGGCCTTTCTCCTTACGGACAGCAACCCGAATATAAACTGACCACTGACAGGGAGGAAACAGCTTTGTCATCAAGTGAACACAAATAGGGATAGTTGTGTGGCTCTATTGACAGTCAAGCTCCACCTGGGATACTAAAATGGAATATGATATTCCAGCAATCAAACACAGTAAGTTGATTAATGTAATGAACATGTAAAAAGCCATTTGTGCATTTCTTCTTCATAATGAGATGGTTATATGAGCTGTATGTGATAACTCCCTTACACTTTAACTTATGACAACACTGTGGCCATATCAGGGCATTGTCTGTGTGGTTATTTGCTCTTGATTTTCTGTAAGAGAAGCAGTTGCAGTAGGAAAAAGGAACAGGAAAAAAGAAAAAAGACTGACAGAGCTCACTAGGTGAACTTGATATGAGATGGTACAATAAGGGGCTATATGAGAACAGCTCAGGGATTACAGTGATCTGGCCATACAAAATAAGTGATGAGCTTTAAGCTTTTACACTCCCTCAATAACCATCAAGGTAAAGCTGAAGTGGAGCACTCGACCCAGAATGGCTCAAATGGTGCCTGTCTTATGGGTGAGTTGAAGAAGACTAAGGAGGGGCTAAACAGTCCACAAGACTGGATATCAGTGAATGAAGTATGAGGCAGAATATGTCTGTCAAATAAAACATTTATTTTCCCAGGCTGAGTTAAATTCACACTATTGTTTATGTTTCAGGCCAAAACGAGAAAACTGTGTTTCATAGAACCATTTAGGGAAATAATTCATCCTTGGAGATAAACGATCATGTGTCTTAGCCAAGACTTAAGTGTGCAGAGTGTAGAGTCTGCCAACATTATTAACAGCTCTGTCAAAGCAGTGAGAGGAAGTTTGCTCAGACAAGACATGACAAAGTAAACACAAACGCACAGACACATTCAGAATATACATACAGTCTGACACCAAAATAGAAAAATGTGACATCCTGAAGACCACCTCCCCCCACTATTTCCTCCTCCATTGACTTTTTTTTCTAGACTCCATTTTTTTTTCTTCTAAAGACTTCCATTTCTCTCATGATCTGACTCTGTTCACTTCAGCATCAATGGCTATATCTATCAACTCAATATGTCTTTCACACATCCAGCAAGTATCTACAGGACCAATAACACATAGTCTCAACCACAACCCTTTATTATATATTATTTTTTCAGGTCATCCTGCGGTTACATCCTTACACATTGCCTTTTTCCCTTATATAAACCTCCCTCAAGGCAAAAGCTGCTTTCACAGTAACCTTTAATATAACCACATAAGTCATACATTATCACCATCTAGCTGCTTCCATCAGTTAGCTGCTGCTGAACCTTGTCTCTTCTCCTTTGTATATGGAGTTTATGAGCATTTTAATTAGAAGTAATTGTATTGCTTCAAAGCAATTTTATGTTCTGTATAACATATAAAAACATGAGATCGAGATCAATTCTAAGAAAGACATTTTACACTCTTTTATCAAAAGGTGACAATTTCCAGAGGCCTTAATGAAATACTTATGATATGCTTTGGTCAAAATAAGAAAAAGAGGCAGTTCAGCAGCTCCATTTTCAACCACTGATTTACAACTCTAATCAAATAGATCATTTTATGGCATGGAGTGACCCATTCGACTCCACTTTGGACCCTCTCTTCCTTTAGGTCTAAATAGCTTGAGTGCTCAGAGCACACACCACAATGGTATGGGGGCAGAAGACTGTCCAAATATTTCTACAGTTTGGGTATAACAGCTCCTGGCTATGGGCACATAGAATCACACACTTGCTTGCACACATGAATGCATATGAACACATTTAAGTCATCTTCCCAACATATGACTAAACAGTTTACTTGCACAAAACTACTTATAACGTGTGCAAATTATTTTAGTTACTCATAGCCTGTGTCAAGCATGAACATATCAGAAGGCAAATGTTTCTGGAGACATTTTCAAACCAAGTGGTTACCTTCCAGCTGCCTGCAGCAAGGTTTTGGAGAGCCCCAGCTGCACCCTCCAGGGTGTCAGGATTTGAGCATTCAGAAAGCAAGGTGAGGTAGGGCTTCACAATGGTGGGGTGCCACAACATCTGAACTCCTTTTGGGGGCTCTGCCGTGTCTGGAAAGGGGCCCACACCATCCCACTAAAAAAGGGGAAACAGATTGGGACAGATGTCTTTATGTATATTCTTTTCATGAAGAACACTACTACCAGGTACTACCAGATACTTTTTTCCAAGCAATTACATGGTTTAGCATCTCCTTATTTTTCTATTTTGCGTCAAGGTGCGGCGCATGTAGGATTTAGGATAAATGTAGGATAAAAAAAGAAAAAATGTCTGTGTGATTGGAGTACATCTGTACACCAGTGCAGCAAGATGAGGGTGGTTATTTTCCATATGTTTCCAGTGTTTCCTGAGATTCAGTCTTATCCGGTAAGATGTAACGTTTTCAGCTTTGTTACATTTGTCAATTAGCATCATTCAGAGGAAATGAGTCAAAGTGAATCTGCAGCCTTTATGAAATAAACAGCTTGCTGAATATTCTTTAGTGCAACAGCCCGTTTTCTGTGAGAAGGGCAGACTTTATGTTTGAAAATACAAATTCTTAGAGACGGTGAGTTAATAATTTCCTGTCAACCTTTAATGTCAGAGAGCATGCTGACGGAAGAGGTTTGAGGAACACTATGAGAGTCCGTTTCTCTCCTATTGTTCAGCAGCAAATCTTTTTCCGATTTCCAACAACCTCTTTCACTACAGTAGACTCTAGATGCCTGGACCTTTGCTTGGTGACATGATCACACCTCTTTTACAAACCAACAACTATCTCTCCTACTGTCTCCCCTTTTTTCTTTATCTCTTTTTCCTTTCCCTCTTGTCATGTCCCTTTTTCTCCCCCTGTCTCCTTGATTTCTCTCACTCCCTATTTCGTGCCTGGCTCTCTCTTTTCCAGCTTTCTTATTCTATTTCCATCATCCTCTCTCTTGTTCTCAGTTTTAGCCTCTCTATCGACCCCCTCGGCTTCGCTCTACTGGTTTCCCCCTCCCTTTGTCTCAAGGTAAACTAGGCTACTGCATGTCTTCAGACAGGCTCTGAGTGTGTGAGACAGAGTATGCATGTTTTTATCTATACATAGATTCTGATCAAAAAAAAAATCAAAGGCCTCCTATAGTTTGAAGTGTGCAGAGGCACAAAAACAAGGAACATCAAGTGAAGATTACGGTCCTAGAGACATGCTCTATATCAACGATTGTTAATGTTCATTTGGATATCTAGGACACTGAAAAGTGTACTATCAAGCATTTGAAACAATTTCATATATATTTGCTTCAGTATGGGAGACTGTTTCAAGTAAAACCTTATTTCCTTGAAGCTTAAATCCACGCGCTCTTCTTTACTAGTCTACAAATTTTATCTGCTAGTTTAGTCTAGTTCCGAGTCTTTAAACCCTTCAGGTGCCAGACACTTGGGCAACAACATGATGTATCAGCTTTAAGATGTGCTGCAGCTCTCTAACTTGCTCCAAAAAGTTTGCTTAAAAAAATAGACAAATTCCAAGGAGCATCTCAGATAGCAAGAAAATGAGTCTGAGTGAGTCAGTGTTCCATTAGTCCATTAAGAATGTTTAGGTCCATTTCATGCTCTCACACTGCTCTGTGGTCTTGCCATCTTAACCTCCAATAAATGATTAAAGAGACTACATTACACTCCATGTCTCTCAAGACCACTCTTCCTCTCTCCTGCCTGACTTCTTTACACACCGTCTTCATCTCTTCCTCAAATCCGACCCAGGCTGTTGGCTCCTCTTTCTCGTGTTCAGTATCTCTCCCCTGTGTCTCTGTCACTCACTACAACCCTCTGTCTGTTGCATGTGGCAATCTGTATCCCTCCAGGGTTCTGCTTAAGTGCAATTCATAAATTGCACTTTGACACATAAAAGTCAATGTGTCAAAAAAAAAAAAAATCACTCAATTGGTCATGATAATCTACGTTTTCGCACTAAATGCAATCAGATTTACTGGAGGCACCAGTCTTGTGTTGTGGAAACACGTTTCCTGACAACGCAGGCCATTTTGGTGCATAGCGCTCTGAGCTCAAGTTTGACTTTAGATTTTTTTCATGATTTCACTTAATTTAACAAAAAGTGCCACTGGTAAGCAAAAAATAAAGCAAAGAAAAAAATATGCTGGCTCTGTTTTTCTTTGGGTCTCAAACACCAGTTCTGCTCAGTTGGCTGGGTCATTGGTACACTGCGAGGTCGAGTCCTCTTCACGTTTAAAGCCTGTGCACAACTCCAACACGCTCACAAACAAAAGTTCCGAATGGATGATCTGGCAATGTCATTTAATTGTATACTAAATACTTCTTCATAACATCCTTAAATTGGAAAAAATAACTAAATCTCAAAGCAGATTCAGAGTGTAAACAAATGTGCAGACAGAGGAGAAAATAAGGAGAAAAATGAGAATTGTGACACTCAAAATGTAGTTTGAGTTAAAAATCAAATTGTAAGTAAACATGATAAAGATTAAACTAAATTGCTGTTCTCTTCATCCTGTTTGAGAGCCAGATGGTGTCAGTCACATTGAGTTCCTGCTATATTCATAAAAGTTGACTTATGCTTGTTTAGCTTTACTGCACCAATATGTATAAATGTATGTATGTATGTATGTATATGTATAAATCTTTGTGCAGAAAATTAGCAAAAACTAATACATTATCAAAAAATAAAATCACACAAGTCAATGCCTCTTATTGTTTGTGTTTTAAAATGACATGAATCTTTTACTGCTATCATACGTCCTTTGCAGAAACCCAGCCCCATCCTGCTTAAAATATCAAGTAGAACTAAGTACCAGATTACAAGATGGTGTCTCACATATCTAAATTAAAGCTCCTTATAGGAGCTAATACATTTTCTGAGCTTCTAATGAGGGACCAGAGTGTTGAGCTAATTTGCATGTTTCTGCAAGACGTCTTCCTGTTTGCACCTCTGACAAGTAGATGAACTTGGATAACAAAATCATCTCAGTGTCTCTTTTAGACTTTACATATGTTATCAGACATATCAAATCCTAAAATCACCTCGGTTTAGAATTGGGGCTGTATTATCAAAATTGAATGGAGCTGCACTCCTGAACTTTTTGCAGATTTGTAGAATCCATGCTAAGGTGTAATGGTACTTTAACCTCTGTGCCTAAAATGTTTTAATGCAATGACTGGAAATGTCTTGTCTTTTGCATTATTCATCTTGTATATTTTTGCTCTTACCTGGTCAGCTCCCTTCTTTTTCTTCTTCTTCTTGCCCCAGCATCCAGAGCTCTCTCCCTCGTGCCCATTGGCATCACAAAGCATGCCATCAAGCTCTTCCAAGCCCCCTTGCTGACCATGAGATGTCTCAGCAGCCAAACGGTACGACAGGTTCCTCAGGATACAAACACAGTTTTCCACAGTCTGAAGATAAAGGTAGATGAGAGGATGAAGTGAGAAGGTAGGAGTGAGGGTGGAGAGAATGAGATGAGATGAAAAAAAGAGATATAAATAGGAAAAGTGAGAAAGTTGAGATGCAAGATCTATGTTTGATGTCAACTCAAAAGTATTGCTTCAAACACAGGAGAAGCTCAAAGTCAAAGCACTGAGCACAAGAAAACCCCACCCTAACACTTTAAACACTAAAGGCCTTCCGGCAGCACCCGTGAGCAAGAAGGATGGACAAACTGAGAGACATCAAGGCAGAGGAAAACAAAATAACCATAATCTTACAGGTAATGTGCTTCTACAGTTTGTTAGCTCTGACTTTGAAATAAGATTAAAAGAAACTCAACTAAATGAGGAAAAATGACAAATCTAATACATTATTTCACACCTCATTAAACATCCAGCTTTGAGGCAAACCCAGTGGCCACAGAGCATCTGAGTGAGTTTATCTGTGTACACAAGCAAATCATGTTTTACAATGTATGTTGTCTATTGTTCAGTGTGTACTTTTGCCAAGAGCATGTGTGTGTGTCTCAGAGAAAGGGGAGACTGAGTGGAAATTAACAAAGACAAATCATCAATCTTCTCTCAGTCTGACCGTCGGTTTACACAGAAACAACTAAGGAGTGTAATTGAACAGCCTCAAGAGATGCAACAAACAAAGCAATGTCTCACTTCAGTGAGCTGCAGTCATGTCTGAAATTCTATTCACTGTCTATTATGGAATGATGTTGGTGGAGTTACGTTTGATTCACAATTTACCGTGACATTTTGTGTTTCGATTTGTTATTTCACATTTATTCAGAGCCCTTTTATTTATAAGAGAATGAAATGAAACTTGCTCGTGTTTATATATTACTAGCAGTAGTTCTAGTCAGCACAGCAAGGTCAGAAGTCAGTGTGAGTTATAGATCAGCAGCTGTACAGCTGGGTGGAATTTAGGGGTTTATCATCAGCAAAAGAGCCAGTAGAACCATTTCTGCAGTTATTTCACTGGTATGACCTTGTTGGTTTCCAGTCTGGGTTCTCATAATCTGCTGTTCAATGAACTCCTCTGAGATACAACTCTACATATACTCAAGGACCAATAACAAACTCCCCTCATAATAACTATCTACTCTGAATGTAAGTTGTAAAATATCACACTCAAATAATACACCACATGAAATGTTAGTATTATGATGGTTAAATTCCTTTGGCTCTTTCACGATCAATTTTAATTGCTGTTAAGTTACTAGATGTTTTGCAGCACACTCTGAGTATATACTCAGAAATGTGTTAAAATGTGACAATAAGTTAATTGAATCTTACTGTCTGCATTTGTGCACGTCCCTACAGCATAACAGCATGAATCTAAAGATTGTGCTTCGTGTTTGTTGTTTGTTTTTTTTGCTCGCAGGCTTTCTAACCGCGTACAACCCAAGCTGAACCTCATTGGCGGTAAACATGTGGGGACATTTTGTGTGTATTAAGATGTTTTTGGTATGTAGTAAGATGAGACCAGCTGGGTTTATTAGGTTGCTGAAAAAACTCAATTACAAGCATGAAGCAATCGGTTCGAAACATCGATGGAGATTTTTTGCTCCGCTCATCAATGAGAGGACGGACAGCTGACGGACAGCTGGGGAACACTTTGTTTTGCTCCGGAGTATTTCATTGTGAATATTTTTCAGGCATTGCCTACTAGGAGGGCTACAGGCATGTATACACATCAGAGGTTGTTCAAAATTCTCAATTCTAAAATGTTTAGAGCGTTTAATGTTTAAAGCAAAACTTTTAGTCCCCATTGCATGACAAATCCTGCTTAAATAATGTTGCTCATGACCGTATAGGAGCAGGAACTGGTAGATACCCAGTTTTAATGTTTTCCTTTTAAAGACAACTTCAGCTAATTATTCTGATTGACTCATTTTATTTATTTAAAGTGACAACTGAATGTTGTTGTTTTTTAAATTCTAAATAATGTAGACATAATGTTGTTGAATCAGTGACCTAGATCTTATTCATACAAGTCTGATTTAAATAGGTTTGGTGCCTCCTTTGTCGTTCTTTCAGTTTCACAGTTTTCAACAGGTGAAATATCTGGACTGCAGGCAGGCCAGTTCAGCTTCTGCCAGTTCAGCTTCTGCACTTTTTTACTAAAGGACGCTGAGGTATGAAGGCACTGCTAAGTGAACTTCTAAGGTAGAAGGGGAGGAAGAAGTAGAGGAACCATTCATGACAGGGTGCCATCGACAAATTGAAGAAGTGTCTGATATCGAGTCTATCAAGTCTTATCAGTGGCTAGAAAAGGCTTGTCTGGAAGACAGGACAGAGGCGCTCATCATGACAGCTGAAGAACAGGCTCTAAACACAAGCGCATCAGAGGATGGAGTCTACCACACCAGACAAGACACCAGGTGCAGGTTCTGCAAAGAGGCCTCCAAGACAGTCCAACACATAGTAGCGGGTGTAAGGTGCAGGCAGGTATGGCATACATGGAACACCATAACCAAGAGGTGGGATTGGTGCACAGGAACACCTGTACAGAGAATGGATTGGAAATCCCAAAGTCAATATGGGTGATACTGCCAAAGGTGGTGGAGAATGCCAGATCTAAGATCATGTGGGACTTCCAGATCCGGACTGATAAAGATCAGATAAGATATAATAAACCTTTATTAGTCCCACAGCAGGGAAAATCCCATAAACTTCATGTAAACCGGTAATAGTAATAATAATAGGTCTCGTGTGACAGAGACTGCACTCACCAGTTATTTATCTGAAATGAAGACAAATTACATTTTTATTCAATGTTTTACATGTATTTATAAAGAAATGTTAAATATCAAACATTGAATAGAAATGTAATTTGTCTTTATTCCATGTCACATAATTAACAAACATATATATATAAATGAATATAATTCTAAAGTGGAGACCAAAAGACGCTGCCAACTAAACAGCCGTACAGCTAATGTAAAGGGAAGACTCAAATCAAGAAACAAAAGGAAGAAAAAGGCAGGGATTTTACAAAATGAGCACATACTGTAGCTAATGTGCATCGCCATTGCAACAGTGACCATTTGGTGGGTTATCAGCCAATCAGTCTTAGTTACTGTGGCGACTAAAGGCCTCTAGTGACTGCAGTCAAACATCAGAGAGGGGAGGACAGTTAAACAGTGATTAAGGATGGCCATTTAGAAAAGCTGAGAGACAGAGAGACCTTGAGAAGTCAGCCATCCAAAACACTGTTTATGTCGTATTGACTGGACCACACATACTGTGACATGAACACACATATACACTGCAGACCAACATGAAAATATCCTCACACACAAATATGTAGGGTGAACATAAAGCCACTCATATTTGGCTACTAGCAGATCTTAAACGGCAACAAGAAATGTAATAATACTTGAATTTGAGAGATAAAGTTACACTAAAAAGGGCGATGAAGTGAATACTCTGTGAAAACTAAAATTCCTCATCTTTGATGCTGTTGGCAGTGAAACAGGTTTTAGCCCTCTTTTGTTTCCTCTTGTGAGCCAAAACAATTCGACATCTGTGCTTAAGAGAGACTACAGACACACTTTATTCTTTTGTGTCCCAGCTTTATGTTTTGGTTTAAAATCCCATTTCATGTATAGACAAAAGCAAACATATTAAGAGTGACAGTGGTGCACACCTTGCTGTCGATCTCATTGCTACCCAGAGACGTCTGGATAACGAAGAGCAGAGCATCGGTCAGGCCGTCACACTCTCTCATCCTTCGTCGTGCCTCCTCACCTGCTGAGCTTACATTCCTGTAACACACAATGAAAAAAATACTAGCCAAAGACTCTGTGTGTGTCTGTGTGTCTGTGCATGTCTATATGTTTGCCTAGCCGAGAGATTAGAACAAATAGAGATAGAAAGAAAGACAGATGACAGACAGACAGAGGAAAGCTGATAATAAAAAAGGAGAGAAAAAAGGGAGACTCAAACAAAGGGGAACCTGGCAGCTCTCCCTAAACTAAATAACTGAAAAAGGATTGCAATTGCTGATAGTCCTAAATATATACCCTGAAGGCTCCCTTCAATTGGATGCACTTGACATAAGTACCAAAAATAAAAGAAGAAGGAAAGCTACTTTAGGCAGACAGTGCCTGAATTTCACAGCCAATACTTATACAAACATTGATAATATTGGTCCATTTATTACTAGCTACCTTCTCATTATCTACAAAGGAATTAAATGAATATGGTCCGAATTGGAGATACAGATGGGTGGTGTTGGGGTTATATTTGTTTGGGTTTCATCATATTGCTGCTTGTGAAACAGATACACTCATTACTAGACAGTGACTCATTTGCATGTGTTCAAAATAGATGTGATAGATGTGTGCCAGAATGATTACATGGCTGTATTTCTCTAATAATATCATGATTGCCCATAATGGGCTCCAAACATGACAAAACACATACAGATCCATTGAAATACATGAACAACGATAACAAAAACTCAAGAGTTACTGATGTATTTCATGTCTAAAATACAAAAAGTAGTCACAAAAGTGATGTATTTTGGATCAGAAGGTGATTAACATGACCTTGTAACAAAGTTAAAAAAGCTGAGAGCAATACAGTTGAAAAAAATCATTATTTAAAACTGAAAATTCATTATATTTCACATTTGTCACATTGTTAATGTTCATAATACACATAATATGCTACACAACAGTGCTACTTCAAATGAATTATCGAAAAAAAACCCAGAAATGTATCTATCGTATATAGAGAGAGTGTCTGTCAGTGCATCACATTGTAGATGGTGTTAAAGGTTATCAGTGTTACAGCCATAAGAAGCATATTGTAGCAAATGTCTGGCTGTCTGTGTAAAAGCACCCTTGAGGCGAGCACTTCCCTACAGTCTTAAAACCTCATGGCCACAACCACTCAATATTCTTCCTCTTTACAGTCATATTCTGCACAGTCAATTTGTCAAATCAGCTGAATGGCACCAATGGAGGAAGTTTATGTAATCAGATTGAGCATTTGGAGGGTACCAGGGTACATCTTCTTGTGACTATATTGGGTAGGGGAAGGACGAGGGATGGGAGGCTGTAGGGGGCATAATCATGAACTGCTGATTGTTTACTAGTTACTCAGAGTCACAGCATCCGTCTCAGTGCTACTTTTGCTAGAAAATGGGTCAAACGTTTATCTGGTCTGAATCTACTGTCTATTTCTTAATCAGGTTTCTCTATATTCATCAGCTGTTTATCACACACTGAAGTTTTATCTGCAAGTTTTATCTGCTTGCAATACATTTCCATTCATGCTGCAACATTGATTAAAGTATGTGCATGTAGACAACTGGGGAAATACAGAGTAGGGAATGAAAAGAATGGACAAACCAATTATCAAAGATAGTAACTTGGGGGGGTAACTAAGGGGTTTGAAAATCATTCTTTAAATTTGAAATGTGAGGAACAGATGAGCGAGATTACTGTGGTGTGAACAAGATGACAAATCCATCACACTGGCATAGTAAAGGGATCACAGCTGTTTCACAAGTCTATGTGATTAAGTTATTCATAATTTGTAATGATGAGGAAGACAGAGGAGAAAGAACTCAATTAAAACTTCACGTTCACGGATCCACGCGTCCAAGAGAAGGTCAAGTAATTTTCATGCGCTTTGAATGCTAATAGGGAAAACAAGCATATGATGGAAATGCCACTTAGGAAAGGACGAGAGTCTCTGTTGAGTTGATATTAAACAACAGAACAGTGCAAACATTTCACCTCGACTAATGTTTAAGACCCAAAGACAAGGTGTGGGAGGCTGAGAAATTGGGAAGGTGAATTATTTCCTGCTTAAATGTGCAGCCTTGAAAGTGCTGAGTCCTTCAGAGATTTCTATCAAGTTGTCTACCTGATATCTTATCATGGATGGAGGGGAAGAGTTACTTGGCATACATATGTATATATATATATATATATATATATATATCTGTATATATATCTATATATGATAATTTACTGTTTTACACCCTCCAAGAGCACAACAATCTGATGCTGTGGTTCGAGGTCTTTTAAAAATTTTGGAACACTCCTCTTTTATAAAGCTTCTTTCTTTCCAATCATTTCACAAACCAAGAAAATGATTGGCGGAATCAAGAGAAGTTACTTTTCACAAGTAAATGACAACATCCTGTGGAATGCAGATGTCAGAATATAACCAGGTGCCTGCAACAGCAGAGAGAAAGATGAGGAAAGAGTTGGGACTTTGCGGCTCAATTCAACAACCACACGTTGTCAATCTAAATAGAATTTAAAATAAAACAATGTAACTTTTCTTTAAATTGGAGCACATCAACATCTCAAAGAGGAACCAAAAACTAACCTTACAAGAGACACAACCTGAACACCCCTAAAAACAGGCCAAGACTGTTTTTGGAAAGATTGTTGGATATGGTTATAAATGCATAAGCCCCAATATGAATGCATAACTCTTTGGATCATCATGCTTTATTGTTGTTGTGTGAAGTACATATGAGTAGTGAGTGTTTTGCAGTTGAAAGGCACCACCCGTAGTGCTGCTACACAGATGTCACACACTTGAGGTAGTATAAACAACTGTCTGATGCAGAAGAGACGTGGTGTAAATAAAATATAGCTCTCGCTCAAACAGCCAAAAAAAAAGTCAAGCTTTGAGTTGTTATAGATGGTGAAAAGTACACTCTTTAGGTGGCCCTTTTCTGAGTAGCTTTAAGCCTTATTTCACCTTTTAGGAAAGCTTCTGATTCTCTAAAGTAAGAGTGCTTTAACCTGGGGAGACTAAATATAATAAAAGCCTTGTTTTTTAAAGCTGAAACATAGACTAATTGTGGTTTGTAAGTGGAGCTTTTATCCCATTAAGCAAAAGACATATTCATTTGAATGAGTGATTTATGCATTCAAACACCACAACTCTGTTCACTGCAGGTAATATCACTCAGTCGCAAAAATAAATAAAAAAAGACCCTAATATTGATGGATTTTTAGTTCACTTTATAGTCTTTTAACATCAACAGACTAAAATGCTTTTAGCTCTGCTTGGCTAATTAATTAGGATAAGCAAAACAGAACACAAGGTTCATTAACATATCATTATATTTGCACATTAAGCTGCTATTTTCCATTTCTGTGTTCAGTCTCTTTCTTGTTTTAAGAAACATTTGTGTTAGCTCTTCTTGTGCATGACTTCCCTGTGGACTGCAGATGCCACTGTTTACATGTGCATGTGCTTATATTTGCCTGTATAGTATCTATACATGTGTACTTGTTAGTCTTGTTGTTCTATATGGACGCATGACATTTCCACAGATTTAGCAACAAAAACTATGAGGCCAGCATTTCTTGAGCAGAAAAAGGCCTGCTAACATTTATTCTCCAGGTGTAATGCATCCTCAGGCACTCTCACACCTTTGTGGGATTTTTAGACTAAGGTTTGTTCATGTAAAAGAAAAGTTTTCCTTGCACACCAGAGTCAGTCATCAAGTTCCATAGGGTTCTGTGTTCAGACTGATATTTTTCACTTTATACATACTTCCATTTGTTAATATTATTAGACACCATGACATATATTTTCATTAGTATGCGGATGATGCTCAGGTATTCATATTCATGAAGGCAGATTAAACCAATCAGTTGCTTCAACTTTAAGCCGAAAGGCCTTTAAAGAAATGAAGGCCTGGATGACTGCATTTTCTGCATCTGCAAGAAGATTTGCCTCGACAAACTTTCATTAAAAGATTAAATAAGCTATTGGCAAACCAACTTGCTGGCACCTACTCCACTGAAGTGTGAAACTGTAGATCTGTTAATGCGCATGTGTGCAAACCTTTTGACTCAAACTGTAGTATGAATAGTATAATGTACACATTTGCAAAGTCCTAAATAGTTCATCTACACAAATGCACAAACCATGAATTGGCCTTGAGAGAGCACTTCGGATGAACATCTCAAAATAAGATGGAGAATGAGTATGGAGGGAAGAGCTTAAAGTAATATGTAAGTACATGAACGCTAAAACCACTGCCTGCTGAGTGAAAAGACACAAAGCTTGCTAAAACATCCCATTCTGAGTTTAACAGTTCTTATTTTAGCTACAGTTAGCAAGAAAGTGCTGTAGGTGCTAGTGACAAAGAGCACGCTATTTCTCATGTGTAGCTCAAAAATGTTTTTAAAGTCAATTTGGCATTACTTCTAGTTAAAGCATAATTTCCATTAAAGATAAAGTGTAGAGTTTTGCAATGTTATTTGATTATTTGACCTTAATTACACAGAACCTATGTGTTCAAATAGGTTACAATATTAGTATGAAGTAGTAGTAGTATTCAGGAAATGCAGTAAGGATATTCATTATGCAAGTGGACTTTTATGAGTTTTGGTCAAAATGATCCACTACAGATTAAAATAAAAAAATACTAGTATCAAATACATTTAAATATAATTATTTGCTAATGAGTACTAATGAGGCCACACTCTCAGGACCCAAAGCATCCATTGTCAGCATCCCAGTGACAGATATCACAGGTGCGTGCTGCACCAAGATCTGTTTTTGTGACACAGGGAGGACCAAAAAAGATAGGTGACTTGAATGTTGTGGCAATCCGATCGATGTTTTAAGCCAATGGACTGCAATGGCCTTGCTCTTTAGCCCACTTCTTTACTGAAATAACAAACAATTTTATGAGCAGCACAAGAACAAGGTTTCAATGTTTGAATGAATTATTTCCCTCTTCAGTTATCAAGTTATGATCCGGTCTAAAAACCTGTCCAACAATTTTATCTTCAAACCATTAGGCTACACACTATATATCTGTCAATAAGATGAAAATTAAATCTGAATTGGCATCACTCTAATTTGAAATTGAACATACAGTGCCCGCGTTTCTTTTCACAGAAAAGGATTTGTTATCAGTGTTCTTACAGCTCCAAAAGTCTATAATCACAGTTAAACTTTCAAGGTAATGTGGCTTATGATATTTACAGGTCAATGGTAAGCAATGCACCTATATTTCTGAAAATAAGTATTCACACTAAGATGAGAGAAAAAGTTTGCTAACAAGCATCTAGAGTTTGAAGGGAGGTTGACAACTTTGGAATAGCTGAGCATGTTTTGGACCAATAAGACTGTTAGAAACGGACAAGTTATGCATTTTTCATTTGGTATTGATTTTACTTTCGAGAGTGCAACAGTGTATCTCAGGAAATGAGCCGAGAGCCACTGCTCAAATCAGACGTTACTCTTTTTTTTTTTAATGATTTTACAAGTTCTGAGAATTCTGCAACATTCATGTGAAAATTGTGATCATCAGTGAATCTCAGACATATGGCTCTCAGACATTGCTGCTAAAGAAACAAATGATTACTGAGTGACTTCGTCTCAAACAGCTGGTGAGTGGCAGTTCTTCACAAGTGTCTAACCATGTGTATGTATGTATGTGCGTGTGTGTGTGTGCATGTGAATAAGGGCACACGCAGCACAGGATGGCACCAGATGGCACACGCATGCCTAACATCCTATCAATATCAGTTAAATAAATATGGGAACTAACTCATTCCTCACCAGACTTTTCAATCTTGACTCATTTAGAAACTTATCCTACTGCAAACTCGCATGTGGAGTTTTAAATGGACACAGTGTGAAACAGAAACACACACAGACGCATATTCACAGAGCACAAAGTTCAAACAGTGCGTACAAGTCTAAGACAGCAGGTAGTGATTTCTCTTTTGCTTGGCAGCAAACCAACTACCTACGGGGAGTTAAACGGCTTCTCACTGGAGGATATAGAAACCCCTCAGTAGAAGACCATGTGTTTGCCCTGATAAAACAGTACCACGGCCTTACACAGTACTGGGCTATGAAGAGATTTTGGCATAGACAAGGTACTGAACTTCTATGTTCAATGTGTAACTGGCTGAAAGGATTCATTTTAAAAAAGTCTTCATTTGGAGAGGTTGAAGGATAGCGATAAACAGAACAGTGCCAAATGTAAAAGTCAAGTTTGACTCCTGTCTGCTACTGTTTCCAAGTTCCGGTTCACTTTGAAATTTCATTGTTTTGCAATCGCTCACTCTTTCCCTGCATTTCACTAACTGTTCCATTGCCGCGTGGTTAAGGTTATGTATTTAGAAGAAGGTTGTCAAGGTCAGGAAAACACCAGGACTTGCACAGACACAAATAATATATCAGACCAAAATATCCTTTTCCAGATTACTAGCTGCCACGATCTGACCTCCCTGCTAAACACAAAACTGGCTGGACAGACTAACCTTGTGGCCTACTGAAACACATTACTTTGAAAGTCGTGCTGAATGACATGAAAAAAAACTAAAAAGTATTCACTGGCTTTACTGTTCTATGACCATGCTGTTAACAGGGAAAAAGTCTATAAAACCGGTGACTGCTAGTTAATGTGTGATCTTAACTTATGTAATTTCACTCTCCATTTCTGACTCATTGTGCTGTCTGACAAGAGAAACAGAAAACGTAAATACAATTTTTATTTAGGAAATCAGTTGTATTAATTGAAAATATATATAAAACTAATAATATGTACTGTGTACCACCATTCCGTCTCAGAATATCTAGGTGCTAATGTAACACTTAAATACACTAAGGTGTTTAGTTCTATTGACAGGTGTGTGCATTAGAACAATCATATCTATTGTGCTCTCTTAAAAATGCATCACAAAGAAAACCAGTGAGTGGCTCATTTTAGTGGCTGACTTGACTTTTCTTTCTTTTTAATAGCTGTTATTGCTCCTTAATGGGGCAAAACTATTATTGTTTTGACTAAGTGCCAGTTTGGATGCGGAAGTCTTAGAGGTCAGTTCCACTAAAGGGCAAACTTGTATGACATGCAGTTTAGGCCTAAATACACAGAAGCACCAGGAAGCCTATTTTCTAAAGTATGCACTGTAGCAAGTACATCACTTTCATTGGAATTAATCGGGATTGATATATCCAAGTGCTGTTCCTGTAACAGTATTCTGTAGCATGTAAGAACTGATGCAACATGCCCACAATTTGCTGAAACAACATTTGGGCCTGGACCAACATCATAGCTGGTTGGCCCACATTTATCATCATGCATAAATAAAGACAAAAGCAAAAAATAAATAAATAAATACACACAAATACTCACATTCTTGAACTAGCTTGCACTCATAAAGAAGACAGCTGATTCATTTCCACTATAACAGTCCCACACGCAAGCTGGATTGGTTTAATGCCTTTATGTTTGGGGATACAAATAGGTGCTCTGACATGTATGCACTCACTGACCTACACTTTTTCAGATTTACAGTGTATACAAGCTAAACTAAGTATAGAGAAAGGCATATACACCCTCTCATGGAATACACAGCCACACAAGCGCTCACAGCAAAGATATAATGAGAGAGGTGAGAGGTCTGAAATGAGCTGAGGTACACTGGAACCTGAATATTGTGGTCTTGTGTCACTTTAACCCCACAGAAAAATGGCGATATGGGGACAAAAAAAAGCCAAAACCAGAGAACAGCCGAGACACCTTTATGACTGTGTTAGTCTCTCCTTTTCAGTGTTTTCTACAATCTCTCTCTTCATCTTTCCAACTTCTCTTCCTCTGCTCTCTGTCCGCCCTCTACTTTCCCAGAGTTTACACTATGATCTGTAACCTCACAGTGTTGAGCAGTGTAGTGACAGCATCATCTATCTTCCCCCGCATCTTTAGGTACCTACACACAGTTGCACTATTCTCCAATAAACAGTGTTGGGAGTGAATAAAGAAAATAAACTTGACAAAAAAAGTAAGGTGCCACAAGCAACAGTTAACTTAGCTTTAAAAGTTTACAGCAACAAATCTTTTTTTTATGAGCAGGAAATATAATAATAGAACATTCAGTCTGGCCCACTGGATGTCAACTATTGTCCAATTGTTGCTCATTTTGAGCCATTCCCTCCTATTTCTACTCAATCTGTGTTACAGCTTTTCAAAATTTCCTTCTCAGTGAAATCAATAAGATAGGCTGCTTAGTTCTTTCCAAATATGACTGTAAAGAACTAAAAACATTATGTTCAAAACCCCTGACAAATAAGTGCTAATTCTTTTCAGTCTGCATCACTGAATCTGTGTTTATTAATAGAGACCGTTACATAAAGAGTAGTTGACGAGCAAAATTAGCTTACTTGAGATTTGAATGAACTAACTCTTTAGTGACCTGACATCTGTCAAGATTCAAATGCATAAGAGATTAGTTAGAAGTTGCCGAATATTCAAACAACATGACAGGTAAACACGACATGCAATGAAGAACTGTTTCCACTCAATTTGGCCTTAAAAACAATCCAAGAAAATCTCAAGTAATAATCTTATTTTGGATGTTTGCAAGTTGTAGTTCGGAGGACAAAAAAACAGTTGAAGTTACAAAACAAGTCAAATTACACAAGACACCGTATCTTGCAATTTTGTAGCTGTTACACAGAATGACCTCATAATCACAAAAAACTACTGACTGAGGCCTTGCAAGTATGCACAGTTTTGCTCATCTAAAATTTTTCTTGCAACATATTGGTGTACCTGTGTACATATCTGGAGGCCATCTATGCTGGGCGCTGAGAAATAACATGCTTCCTTGCCTTTTTACCTGTTGCAAATATAAAGCTATTCCTGGACTGAATTAAAATTGTTATTTTATTATTATGTTGAACCATCTGCCCCCGCAAGCCCTTCCAGTAGGATGCTGAGACCAAAAGGTGTGTAATCTAGATTTTACTTTGCGTATGGTAAATGGTAAATGGACATGTACTTGTATAGCGCTTTTCTAGTCTAACTGACCACTCAAAGCGCTTCACTTCATGCCACTCTATGCCACTCTGTATCTTACTTCACTACCAGCTGTTGTGTTGTGTGTTTTCAGTTGGGAATTTACAGAATCATTTTCCACAACTCAGAAGATTCCCTGAGGTAAAACAAAAAAAAAAAACGTAGATAATCAAATATACAATCTGAGTTGACTAGAGCTGTGGTGCTTTTACCTTTTTCATTTTACAGGTATGTTGTCTTACTTTGACAGCCAGAATAGAAAGAAAAGCAAGGAGAGTTGGGTAGCAGCTGGGAGTTCACTGTGGCTGAGGTGCACCAGGACACCCAATATAGTGCACCCGCTTCATGTAAAATATTGCAAAATTATAAACGTGTTGGGATTGGTTTCCTTCCCCTATCTAGCAGATGTGCATCTGAGAACTGGGAACATCTGTGTAAACTAGATTTACGCCAACATTTGGTATGTAAGTATCTATAATAAGATATTTGATTTAATAATCAAAAGTGATCACAAATGGATAAAAGACTGGTGCAACTAAAGCCTTTCTTTAAGTGTGCTAACTGCATACACAAATGTACATATATACAAGGCAGCAAAGTACTAGCACACACATCTATGTGAACATGTACAAAAAACTTTTTTTGGAACAGTGTAAGAACGGCTTTGAAATGCTTTGAGAGACTGAGGAAAAGCTGGGGATAGCCATTAGAAACAGTTAGCGAAGAACATAGCAAAACGAGTGGGCAGAAGTTTAATCCTCAGCTGCTGATTGAATACACAGCTCAGAGAGAGTGAGAGGTAAATGAGCATGTACATATATATTTCATCAAGCATGTTTTTGCTTAGTACAAAGATTCTATTTTAGCATCATTGTCCTCTAGATCAGACCAATGTTAACTAGATGAGGCTTTGCAAACTATGCAATCTTCTGTGATAATTTTCTTCCATTAACAAAGGACAAGTGAGGAATTTTCTCTATACTAGTGCTAATATGTTATGGAAGTGACAATATGTCTACAGGGGGTGCAGATTTAAATGCAATTAAACCATATCCATTTTGTATTTATTTTGTAACTCTAAAGGATTAATTTATTTTATGAGATGTTATTGCTAGATTCAGCAACCAAACAACACTATTTCATTTTAAATAGTAAAAGTTACATCCATGTGCCAAATACACTGCTATTCATGCTCTTCAAGATCTGAGGAAATCTCAATATTAATTTAATCAATCAGTGCTGCATGATGATGTGGGGGTTGGTATACTGTTGCCTGACAGCATGTCCCTGGGAGTGATTGTCAGCGTTGAGGGTTGTTTGTCATGTTTGTTTCAGTGTGGCCCTGTCATTGGCTGGTGACCTGTCCGTGGTGTACCCGCCTCTTGCCCAAAGGAAAAGCACCAGCCCCCTGCGACCATGAATTAGATTAAGTGGGTATAGAAAATGGATGGCTGAAATGAATTCAATTACTTTCAAGGGCAAATAGTAAACCAAATGTGGTCAATTAAACTGTTTAAAAGCCATGTAGTTTGAATGAATGCATGTTTGTATGTGTACACATTGTGTACAATAAAAATACTGTGTCTTCAAAAGTTTTCCACCCCCGTTTTTTGATACGTGTATCTTGCATATTCCAGATTTGTATGCATATACCATATTGCCCATTCATCCATTCATTCACTTTCTCTATCCACTTAATCCAGTTCAGGGTCGTTAAAGGGTCATTCAGGCTATAATAAATTGCACTGCTTTGAAATAATGATCAAAATACAGTAAATGACTAGAGAAAAGAGTTCAAAAAAGCCAGTTGAAGTCTGTCAACTATACGAGACTTCATTCTGCTGACAGTGAAAACTGCAATGGTCAGTTTATCCCAAATGAAGTGAACACTGAATATTTCGTAAGCACCAAACAAATTAATCACCGTTACAATGCTGTCACTTAACTTAACTAAACAACTTATGCAGGGCTATCTATAAACATTAAAAATGGTACATTTTAAACAGAATCAGTTAAACATTTGTTCTTGGTTTAGGAAACATAGCTTTTCCCTGTGACAAATCCAATATATGTGTGTGCCAAAGAGCTGATCAATAATGACTGAGTGGCTCAGGCTGACATTCAAATAAACATAGTGACTGACATACTTTGTCAGTTGTTCTTTATCATTCCATTCTATAGCTAAAAGACATTTTACCAGCACAATGCACAAAAGACAGTCAAAACACAAAGGACAAGTGGAGGACTTGTTTCCATGGTGACAGCACAAGTTGGTGAGAAGGAGTCAGAGAGAAAAAGTTATACACAGATTACTGTTTACACATATGTTTATATGCATCTGCACATATAATCAGGCAGCAGTGTAAAGGTTCAGCAAAGATTCCCTCTCACCGACAAACTACCTCATTGAATTCATATGAGAGGTTATTATATGAACTATGTTTAAGAAAATGCCTGCACACACAGAGCAAATATTAATGGAACCAAAGTGATAAACTATAGAGCTCCTATAAAAACTGTATTTCTGATTATTATAAAAAAGGAAAAAAAGTTAGGTGGAGACACATGACGTACAACATGTAAATAGCTTTTTGTGCCAATGCCTTGACAGCGTTGTCTACTGCGAAACGATGTGTGTATAAATGCTGCATTACCTGAGACAGCCTGTAGCATTGCGCAGCACCTGTGAGGTATGAAGGTGGAGCTTGTGATCATCATGGTGGTTGGGAGAAGAGTCCCAGTCAGAGTGGGGTATGATGACGCTATTGGTCAGAACGGCCAGAGCGTCCTGGATGATTGGCATCTTCAACGCATCGCATGATGATAGGTTCCAAAGCACACCTGCACATGCACACATTCAGAAAGAAACAGACGTCGGGAAATATGTTCATTGCTTTATAATTTTTCAGATGATAACAAATTATCATCAACATCTCAAACATTTTTCTAGTGCTTTTTACTATTGAAAAATCAATGAAATCAATGAAGATGCACAATTTATTTACTATAGAGTTATATGCTTAATAGGCTCATAAATGCATTGGGAGTATTTTTCTTCAATGATTCATCCTTGTTGGCTGAAGTAAAATCAAGCCCTTCAAATGATAACTTGATAAATGAATTAACATAATAAAAACACAGTAGAAATTTCCATAGAATTATATTGGTAAATTTCAGCATCAAGCAATTCTGTTTTTACCAAATGATGTGTTTGGATGGGGTCAACATAATCAACAGTTGATTGAACTTATGTAGCAGGGCTGGGTCTCCATTTAATTGTAAGGCTTGGAGTAATCTTACATTAGTCGTTGAGCAAACCAGTGTAGGTTTTGTGGGGTTTATTTCATATCAGACTTGTTTCAATTAGATCTGTTCTCATTAATTTAACAGAATTGACATAAATAACAGATGAAATACTTGTTCATACAAGAAGATTCAATTCAAATTCAGTGGGGATTATGTAAACCCAACCCATATATATTAAGCAGACAAAACAGAATCACACAGTGTTGAAAGAAAACTATATAGTCGTGTGGAAGTTTCTTCCATGTTGTTTTAGTTAATTCAACAAGGCATTTTTTGGGGTGCATGAGCTATAAATTTCTAAGGTGGAACTTGTTATATTACATGTTTGCAGCTATTTACAGCAGATAGTTCAGCTAAACAGAATATAAAATTGATGATAACTCAGAACAGATGACACTGCTCCAGCTTTAACAATCTGTACTGATGGAGAAAATAATGTCGTCTCAAAATACACTTGTTCTTGAAGAAATGGAGCTATACAATCAGTGCTTTTAATGCTGGATTTTAGGTGAGTTGCTTAATTAAACTCAACTCAAAAGGTTGTCAGTCTGGTAGACAGTAAACACAGTAGTTCTAATAGATACATGTTGTCTGCATAAATCTAAAAAAAACTACACCCGCGTTGAAATTCTTTAGAAATTGAAAAGAAGTAGATAAAGACCAGAACGATGCAGCATTACTATCTTTGGTCTTTAAGAAAAAAAAAACAATTACTGATAATTACCAGTGATCATAAACACACTATTTGTGGGTTAGAAAAGACACATTCAAACCACCGCAGTTTTATGAGATAAATATAATCCATAAAGTATGAATGAATGCCGATAACAACTGATTTACAGCTTCCTTCAAAAACAGTGGTGAAAATATCTGTTTATACTTAGATTAAATACTATTGGTGGAAATTTTTGAGTCACTGGTTAAGGTTTATCCTTATGTTTAGTTGAATAAAATAAAGCATATATATTCTGATGTCAACCAGATCTTTCACCATCACATCCATAGTGCTGATGAACTACTGTTGTGGAAATGCGTAATGAATATTCCCTCCCGTTTCTTAGCATTTTTTTGCCAATGGCTTCTTCTAGTCTGGAATCTTACTCATCGGTAAGATACAAACAAAGATCTAATGACCATCAGCATAATTTTTTGCACTCTGTTTTATAGAACAAACCTAAAAAGCAAATATATCCTAATGCAAATACATTCCACAAACAAAAACACATATACAGTATAAATCTGCTTGTGGATGTCGGTGATTTGGCAGGAAGCTTGAAGGTTTCTAGTTACACAAGCACACTGAGCCAGAGAACACATATTTACACAGTCATATGCAGGCTTCTGTAACACTTAATCACATACAGTATGGGTACACACGTGTACATACTCACACACATTTTTCCATGTCAGATGGAATACCAGATGCCTCTTCTCAAAAGGGTGACAGCACTAACCTTGTTGGTCAGCTGTGACGCACTCATACACATGCAAACCTCAAACACGCACAGACTTCATCAGCATTTTCGCACTCTAACTATATTTGTTAGTCCCTGCTGCCTACAATGATTATCCCTGTCCAGGGAGCAAGCTGCAAGAGACACCAATTAGGAAGAGTGCAAATATAGCAACAAGCTATAAAGTGAAACGTGTGAAATAAGAGAGTGGCAGAGATGAAAGACCCAAAGAAGAATGACAAGAGGGGAGGAGAACTGGAGGAGTTGGGTGAAGGTAAAGAGGAATCGAAACAGATTGAGAAAACAAAGACCGACATTACATTTCTAACACAGCAGACTATAAAAAGCTGTGTAGCTTAAGGTCACCATCTTTATCTATACAATGTCAAACTCTGGATGCCGCAGGGCAAACATGACTGAGGTTATTCAAAGAATAGCAATTAGCAAAGCAACACATGAGTACAACTTCTAAGATGCTGTACTCCATACAGAACAGAGTACAGCAAGGGCACATTCCCATGACGGCTCTCTGTGGTCTGAAAATATGATCTGTTCATCCATTAATTCAATCCAGTTCAGTTTTTGGGTACGTTTTGTCAGACTGAATCTAAAGTTAAGCATAATATTAAATATACTGTCATCTGAAATTCCAACAGCACTGAAAAGCTCCACGGGGGACTTGTCTGTAGCTAAATCTCTGGTCTCCTTGTGTTGTGGGGCCAATAGAGACAAACAACACAGAAAACAATAGTAAGATCCTGATCCATACACTCTAATGAGTTTGCCCAATGTACGTCAGCACTATATAAGGTCCAAACTGAAAATCATTATCCTGAAACGATGGATATGGTAAAAAGGGTCAGGAGAGACTGTCAGTAATGAATTAATTAAATCTTACTTCACTGAAAAATTGCTTTGGAGGCTTGGGGTGTTGACTAGCAGCCAGCTTTGCAATGCCAAAAGCAATGCCAGATGTGATGCCTTTCACTATTACTGCACTAGTGTCAGTCATAATGAAAGTCTGAGACAAAGGAATAGGAAGAAAATCAGGCCAAGAATAAGACAGGAAAGGGCAATGAGAAATACAGAACAATAACAAGGGATAGCAGAGAAAAGTCAGTAAAAGTATTTTGACTGCATGAAAGTCAGGTGGGAACAAAAGAGAAATAAATACCAATGTCAATATGCATAAAGGTTCCTGCTTACTACGTATCCCCAACACATCACCACACAAATTTTACACATTGTGTTACGCTTCAAACAAATTTTAAGATGGGTTCAGTTCATTTTTCTCTTCATCGGTCTACACAAATTCTTCCATGAAGCCGATTTGTAAAAACAAAAGACAAAATGCCCCATTTACAAAAGTATTCAGACCCCTTGTTATGACAATCGCCACTGGGCTTTCTTGTATCCTAAATTCGTCAGTGGTCCTTGAGACGCTTCTCCAACCTGAATGGGGTTCATCTCTGCCTAATTCAATTTATGTCTCACAGCTGATAGCGTATGTCAGAGCAAAAAAACAAGATGTGAGCCACGGATCATTCTAAAATAGTGACGTGGCTGCTCTATCAAGTAAGTGGAGAGGATTTTCTGTGACAGGAGCTGTGAGACGACTAAGGATGTATGGTAGGTGAATGCAGAAAAAAGAGCAATATGAGTGGAAAACTTTTTCCTGAGTGCTCAGACTGGGGTGAAGGTTTACATCTAAGCAAAACAACAACCCAACACAAACTGTGGAGAAACTTAGAAGGGGCTTAAAGAAAACTCAGTGAAACTCCCAGACTGGCCAAGCTGAAGTCTGGATCTAAAAGCTGAAAATGGTTGTGCACGGACACAGTGTTTTTGCTGCAAATATGAATTCATGACTGAAGCGATAAAAGAATCAATGTGTAAAAGAATCAATAAAGAAATAAGATAAAAAGGAATAAAATAGGGTCTGATTACTATGTATCAGTACCGAACAACTTGTTTTTGCTTTGTAAATTTCAAGAATTATATGTAATAAAAAAAATTTAATCAGGTATAAAGCTTCCCAAGCAAAGATGGGGAGGTGAAGCAGTGAGTCTGAGAGAACTGGAAGGGAAAACAATGGCGGTGAGAGAGACTGAAAGGGAAAAGTAATATGTGTGTACGTGTGTGAGAGAGATAGCTTGAGAAGAAAAGAAGAGGAGGGTGATAGTGCTGTGACCTGTGTCTGTTGTTTGGCAGCAATCAAATACTTGTACTGAGGCTGTATCTGTGTGATATGAATGTGGTAACATTTGCCTTCACTTAATCTAATTAGCCTGTTGTTTCACAACATTTCACTCTTTGCTCTTAGTCTCCGTGCTACCATGCGCTCTTTTCAAACAACAAGCACAGAGCAGAACACTTCACTTATGAGCCTCAGTGCTTTCATCATTTTCTGTCCATCTCTGTTGCTCTGTTCCTTTCCGTGTATCACTGTTTGTCAAGTGTTGCTTGTTGTCAGTCTTTGATTGCAATCACGTTAAAACTATGGTGTCTCTGATGAGCTGACAAGCACCTGTCTGATGCCTAGCAAAGACAAAAAAAAAGAAAGGCACTCAGACACCTTTCTTTACCTATGCTGGCCAGCAATTCTGAACAAGCAAATTCACACACGAGCACAAAAGGCGCACTAGAAATACAAGAAGGAGGGCTTTTGAGTTAAAAGAAGAAATAGAGACAGAGGGAAGAAGAAACAAAGCTTTAGACAGCTCAGTTTTTTGGGGTTTTTTGGATGCAAGGACAATGTGACTGCCACTCTTTAATATTTGACACACTCTTGGCTGACAGATGCCTGCCCCCACACACACACACACTTGACTGCTCTCGAAATAAAGATTTGTAATGCTTTCCTAAACACAGTGTCCTAAAGGGTAGAAAATCTGGTGACCGAAAGACAATGACATCATCCTTGAGTCTGAGGGGTTTTTTTTGTCTGGCCCTTTGTTTTCATTTCTTCCTCCTCCCCCTCGGACTAGTTCTCATCAGAAACCTGACCGACAGTTTCCTAGGAGCTGGGTGGTTTGGGGAAAAGGGGAGATGATTGCATGAATTCATGAATAAATGAGAGTTTGACTTGTAAAGGGAGAGTGAGACCTGTTAGGCCTCAAGTGACGATGTTTTATTAAACAGCCTTCATCTTTGCAGCTCAGTGTGAATTAGTTAGCCGCTGGGTCAGAACCTGGTGATGAGTAAAGCCACGAACTGACAAATTACATAGCCGATGTGACTACAAAAAACCTGTGAATGAGCAAAAAAGAAAACTAATTTTGGAGAAAATTCTGGGTGACAGCAGGTTAACAATTGCTGACATAACCTCAGGATCACACCGTTTTTCTTTTGGGCAGCAGGATGGAGAAAATCCTCTATCAGTACAAGGTGAAATCCTGGCCTCCCACGGTGAAAACGTAGCCCTAATATATCTGCAGGGCGCTATTTTACGCCAGCATATGGAGCATGGAGATGTGGCCGTGTTAACAGAGAAGGGTTTCACCCCCTGAAGTAACTCAAATATATATTTGTTCATGTAGGACTGGCAGTTTGATTGAACTCTGTGGTTCGTTGCCAACATTTGTTAGTTCAAAACAGCAGAAATGCGTTGATCACTTTTTGTTTGAGCGCTGCAGTAAGAGACTTCAAACAGAAAATGATTTCAAGCAGCAAAGTGTTGCTCGGTGAGCTATTCCTTTTTCCATGCTTCAGTTCATTTATTTATTTATTTTTTTTTTAAAGGGGGAATTTTAACTGCTAATGGATAAAAACATTAAAATCACAAATGTTAACCATGGGAAATTGAAAGGGCTTGAACAAATGCAGATTTGTTTGGGCATAGGGCTCTTCAGCAGTTGCTTCTCAGCACAACTACCATTTCAGATCATATGACATCAGCAGCTGAGGCCATGGTCCACTGCATCAAGGTGAGCCCACAAGTCTGGATAGCATCTCCTATTGACGCTCAAAGCCTCTGCATCGACCAGACTTTGACTGACAGGCCCTGAAGCCTTGGCTTTGTGCTATCTATCTCACGCTGAGAAGCCAATAAAACTGGTCTAAATTTAAACTTCAGAACGACAGGGAGATAGGGTAAATTGCTGAGGGAAGGTTTTTCCGGTCACCAAAAGAAAAAGAGTGCGTCCTGTCTTATTTCCTCAATCTTAGGCAGATCCTTGAATCACAGAGAAGAGGGAAATAGTTGGACGCATCTGACACCCTCAGCACAATAATGAGGCAGCAGATAAGTTTGACTCAAGTACAACCTCTTACAAGAGTCCAGCAGTTAAGGACTATGTCTACTGGAGTCATCTGAGCATGTGGAAGTGCCCACATTGTGAACCTCTTAGAGTCAATGCAGTTGCGAGCTCTTAAATAATTTAGCTAATGACTGGTATTGAAGGTCAGAGACTGACTGGAAAACAATTCAGCAGCGCAACAGAAACAATGTTTTCCTGCTACAATAGTGCATAAAAACAAGCTGCTACTTATGGCTCTCACTAGTTTTTTCCAACGTACTGTGATGGTTTTTGTACCGTTAAAGGCTTAGGGATTAGTTAGTACACATTCACAGGAATCTGTTAGCTGCCCTTCAAAGCTTCCGTCCTTTGCAAGTTCAGCCCACCAGAACATATCCTCTAGTTCATGAAGTTCAACTTTGTAGACATACAGAAATGTCGACAGTCGTTCTTCTTGAGTTCAAATATACATATATATACTTTGTACCATTTGTTGCTTTTCTCTATATATCAGGTATTTCAAGATCTGTCTTAATTCTAACTTTCTTGCCTTTACTGCAGGGCTACCATGCCATTCTGATCTAATAATTAATTTTACCCATGTTGTGAGATTTTTTTTTACAGCTCATTAACAAAATTGTGAATTTAGAACCTGTACTTTATACTGAAATGACTAATTATGTAGGAATTGTAGAGCACCAATGTGGCAAATTAGATATTTAATTAAACTGCATTAAATGGGCAAAATAATGTCAATCGTCAAAAGTAGCATTTAAGCAGAAATTACAAAATTATCCGATTCATTCTCTCCGTACACTTAAAACACAAACCTAATGGAATTACTGACTAATTATGCAACAGTTATGAGTTGCAAATTGAAGCACCAGCAGGGTGTTCCATAAGGCAAATGAAGGGAGACTTTAAAAAAATGCTTGAGCCGGCATGAAAGCACTTAAAATGTGTAGTTCAATGCTCAGCACCAAAATAAACACAACAGGGCAGAGTCATGCATGACAATGCCTGCAGCAGTGGGGAGACAGACCAATAAAGGCAAAGACCGGAAGAGCCAGGAATAAGATGCGAAGATCAAATTTCATAATGTGTGTCCGTTTGTGTGAGACAAATATGCATAAGAATATTAATAAAAACCTCAACAATGCTCAAAATGTGATGTAGTGCGACTTGCAGGGCATTTAATTCTCTTGTTAATCTACTAACAGACCACATTGAGTGCATGCAGACACGCCATCTCCATGCTGTGTTTTTGATCTACTAGTCTCTCAGAACTTCACAACTATTCTGCAAGGTGCCAGATTTTCCCAAGAAGCAAAGCTGTCATCACTGAGACATATACTTTTGCTTCATTACAACTTTTCTTCTTTTCGTGAACTGTGATTTAGCGTGATCTTTATAAAAAAACTAACCTTTCTTTAGAGAGCAATAGGAGAGGGCATATCCGATTGGAATTATTTGGTAAACCAACAATCAAAACTTTTACCACCATCACTCGATTTGGGTTTGGATCAAATAGCCACTTTGGTTGCTTTGCTTCAGGGGCATTTTAGTTTAAGCTGAATAGAAGAGGAGAACATTTTAACGCAAAAGCTCATGTCCAAAATTTTTAAGGTTTATTTCCTGTAAGTGCAGTTTTTCAGAATCAAACAAAAGTCAATTCTATGTTATTGTTTTGGTTGTGTTCTCTTATTTCATGATTTCTTTGTTGAGGTTATAATTTTTTTGGTTTCAAATACAAATCTCTAAATATGCTATGGAATTTAATGTCCACTGCTCTTTGACATTCTGAACTCACATTTGTATTTTATGATCAATATTATATCAATAGCATAATATTGTCTTAAAATTACAAATGACTTGTTTGGCAATAAGTCTCCCAAACAAAAGTAGTCTTAGTGACAAGCCAAAAACAGACATCCATTGTTGGATTGATCTAAATCTGATATAAATCTGTAGAAAAACAGGAAATTAAGTTCATGTTTATTAGCATAGAATGTATAATGTGACAGATTTTAGTCTCATTCTAAGTCAAAGTCTGTCCTACATGAGTCCGGTATTTTTTTCCACAAAAAAAACTGATCAGTTTAATTCTTGGTGAGTGGTTGCATCCCCACTGTCCATTTATCTAATCTCATTTTATACTGCAGTAGCCTTACATGTACTTACCTTTTAGATCAGAAGTAATTGACAAAAATAACAAGAAATGTATTGAGTTGTTTTGAAAAGGATCGTACAAAATGAGAAATAAGCCGTGTTCATAATGTTTGAATGGTTTTCTCTTTTTATTTGACTGACATTAAATTAATCAAAGTAATATTTGACAAATCAATAGATTGTTGTAAGTAATTGCAAGTCTATTTCATAGTAATCCTCCCTCTTCTGTTTGTTACCTGTGTCCTTTAGGTAAACAATAGCAGCTTACTTTAAGAATAATTCCTTTTCCTGTTTCTGCTTAACATTTTCACTTCTGTGAAAGGGTTTCAAAAACATAACCTTTCCTTTTTTCCTCCTTCCTTCCTCTCTTCCACTCCTGCCATCAATGACCCATGTGAGTGCAAGTGACCTGGGGGACCAATCTAGGGATGTTAAAGGTCCTATGTGTGCACTTTATGAGCTTCATACTGCTGAGAAACAATGGGGTTGAAAGTCAAATTGAACATGAGAGGACCCCACTGAATTTATCTCAGTGTAATATGTCAATGTGTGCAGTTGCTTTGTGTGGATCAGCGTGTTTGAATCCTTTTCTTTGAAATGAGTGAATGAGAGTGCGAGTACTTTATCTCTGAAAATGTCCAAGCCTCTTGTTTGAGCTGCGTATCTCCCTTATCACAGGGCTTACCTGGTGTAGGGTAACAAAGAGGCCAAAGACACAAGCAACGCTGATACAAATGCAACGCTTATACAAATGTGGTACATGTTATTTCTTATATCTGTGAGTGTGAGCACCTCTCTGATATATTGCAGAGAAGGATGCAGTTCTGCGTCAGTATTTTTCACAGCTACATGATATTTTCTTGTTAGTGCGAAGAAGTATTGCCAAAACAACCTCGAAAATCAGGAGATATGGGAATCAAATTTATCTGATTTCCACATGTTCATCTGCATTGCTGTGCTTCCTCGGGTGTTTGAATTTAATCTCTGCATCTTTAGCCTTAATACATTTTTGAGCATGTTTGCATCAGTGTGAATTTTGATGTTTGTGTGTTTGGGGTGCGTTCACTGCAGCAATATGTGTATTTCCACTGAACTAGCTTACTTAACCGTCAATGTAAGACAAGATTGGCCTGTAAAAAAACAGAAATGGATTCAACAAAAACCTGCATTCAAAAACTGCTTTATAAGTGAACTATCAGGAGAATAAAATGCATGTAACAAAAGACATGAAAAGAGTGGACACATAACAAGACACCACTATGCAGCTGCTACTGTCGTCATTGTTGCTTGTTGCTCTGCATTGTTGTCTTGAGTCTTCAAGAGAGCTGACTGACTATTGCATGAAATTCAGTTGGTAAATTGTTTGGAAGTTGCAAGAGGTCAAGATGAACGGCCTTGGGTTCTGTCGAAAGAATAGCAAGCATTTCAGAAGAAAACAGATTCTGTTGAAGTTGATGTATAAATTCCACAAAAAGTAAAACCACGCATTTCAAACAGCTGCAACTGCAGCCAAGGCCGAATGAGAATACGGTACACTGTGCCTACGTCTGATCCTGTGTCTGTATAACAGTGCAGAAGAGTGGAGACTGAACACCAATTAACTAAAGATTTTGAATCTACAGCAGTGGCTCCAAAACTGACGTCCTTTTCCACTTTAAGGAGGGAACAATAGATCACAGAATTTAGCAAGGTTTGCACAGAGGTTGTCAAATCTATACTTGCGCATGTACAGAAGCATCACAATTCACTGGATTAGTAGAAGTCTTTGTGAGGATGAAGGGTACTTAACACTCCTGTTACGCACAGAAACAAGTTGGTTGTCACATGGATGGGTGCTTGTGTGTTGTTTCAAATCACAGAAAATAAAAAAATTCTTGGAAGAGCACATGATTCTGCAAACAGCTCACTCCTGTGTTCTAATTCAAAACAGTATACCTTAAAGGCATATTCACTACCCACATTAGGACCAATGTGTAGAAGCACATAAATCAAACAACATGCAGTGCAAACTGGAGCTCAGTGTTGGAGATATGCTACTATAATAAACATGGAGATGCATGTATCTTTATGCACAGATTTAGTCAGCATATGATGCTTTAGAAAAAAATGAGGCCTTGAGGATGGTTATTACCTCGGCGGTAGAGATCAGTTCACCTTAAAATGTTTTAGGAGAACGTATGCAAAAAGTTTTGCCCTATCAAAAGGCATGTCGTTGCACCAAGACTGGGCAAACATGCAGTTTCTTGTTATTCTCTCATTCGACACCATGCACCTGTCAATGTCAGCCTTAAGCAACAAAAGCCTGTAACAGGCTGTCACAAACATCACAACTGACATCTCATACCTGGTCAGAGCTATATAAGCTAAAGGACGCCATCAGTTTTTCATGAAAGATAAATTGTGACTGACTGTTCTGGAGGGGGGCGCCAAAAAGGGTGTGGAGATTGTTCTTTCACTGTGTGCACACATACAATATGAATACCTGCATGTGTGCACATATGGGCTTGCTGATAGGCAGGGATGTGCAGCTTAAGGAAAACAGTGTCAGGTCTTCCAGGATAAAAAGGTTGGGAAAGACTGATCTACGCTATATGATTTAAATGAGTCAAAAGAGTTAGCGGTAATAGTGGTTTATAAATTATAACCACAATTACCACAACAACTAACAGATGAAACAAATAAGTATGAAACAGAAACAGAAATGAAAGAAGGATAACTACTTCTTCTCGTGCACACTGAACGATCATTCTTTCAGAAACACTAACCACATATGGCACAGGTGTGTGTAGTACGTCGACCAGTTTGACTGATTTCCACATATCAAATTCACATAAATATGTGGACTGAAACAAGTACAATAAGAAATACACACACATATGCCATTATATCCCTTCCAAAGGCCAAAGTTATGCAAATACCATGAGTAACATAAGTAATAGGAGGTAAACGTTAAGTCTGTCATGGAGTACCTGTGACCAGTTCTCTGATCTCCACATCTCCAGTCTTCCTTAGCAGACGGACCAAGGCAGGAATCCCCCCGCAGTTCTTCAGGGTCACTTTATTCTCATCATTGGCCTTGCCGTAAACCAGATTCCTCAAAGCCCCACAGGCGCTGCGGTGAACCTCATTCATCCTGTGGTCCAAGAGATCAACCAGGAGCTGGATGCCTCCCTGTCTGCGGATCTAAGTATCAAAGATGCTGAGTCAATAAAACAGCTTGTACTTTCCTCATTAAATGACAATGATTGAACCAACAAGTAAGTAGGCAACCAAAAGAATGTATGAAGAAGTAACAGGAATCAGATAGAGTCAAAATGCTAAGCATTATTTCACTTCACAAAATCTTAATTTGTCTGAAATGCTGAAAACTGGAAAAAAAAAGAGCAATCAATGACCATGTTTTTGGCAAACAGTTTTGCTTTTATGTCTATGCAAGTGGTGTCGACAGTATGTATCACGTGCATGTGTTTATGCGTGTGTGAGACCTCAGAAGATTCTGGATTAACAAGGAGTTTACAACTGAATCAGATCATGACACCGAACACAACTTGTTTATCAAATAACTAAAGTGAAATAACTTTAAAACTTTCCTTTGAATTATTCCGTTACCAAGGAGACAGTTTGTGATTTCTGCTACCTCTTTACATGTATATTGATCAATAGTTAAAATACAAGTAAGTTAAAAGTGTTACATATGCATCTACCTAATTCTAAAAGTTGGGCGGCTCCGAACCTGCCGGGTAATTGTACTTGTCCTAAATGTTAGCAAGCATCTTTCTAGGGAGTCTCTCATTCTGGAGACTGACTCCTGCTCCACATCCTGGACTGCGGTCACAGACAGTAGTTCCTGTTCTACTGTCTGGAAGATCCACTGAAAGGGCCAATCCAATCAGAACTTCCAGCAGGTGGAGAACTGGTTTGCGTGGTGTAATGCTAAGCTGACTTAGGCTGCAGAGCAGTATAATTACCACAGCTGCAGTCCAAGAGGGTGGAGTCTGAGTAAGTCTGTCAGACAAAGGACTCACTGAGACTGAACAACATCAAGGACCAACATAAATGCAACTTGGCCAGTCTGCATGTATGGAAACACAAAAGTGGATGGGGCAGCTGAGCTAAACTGAGACTGAACTCTTGGAACCTTTGAACTAACATGCCTGCAAGTAAAAACAGGTACACCAGAATTAATTAGTGCCCAGCTGTAAATAGAGGAACGGGTTCATTTCTATTTTCCAAATCACTATGTACGGAATGTCTGTGGCCAGCTGGCCTACTAGCATTGCACAAGCCCTGCTGTATGTGTGCGTGGTGGCATGTGTCTGTGATGGACAGGAGAAGGAGCATAGGGACCTTGTGGAATCCTTCAATGGCTGGACTAAAAATAACTGTTTGCCCCTGAACACTACCAAGACCAAAGAGCTGGTGGTGTACTTCAGGAGATCTTAAACTCCAGACCAGTCAGTCTGCATTTATGGAGGGGAGATAGAGACTGTTCAGACCTGCAAATACCTGGTGGTGGTGCTGCATAATAAACTGGAGTGGTCTGCCAACGTAGAAGCAGTGTACAGGAGGGGCCAGAGCCGTCTCTTCCTCCTGAGACGGCTCAGGTCCTTCAATATCAGCAGTGACACGATGTGCACGTTTTATCACACTATCATTGAGAGCGCACTGTTCTATAATGTTGTCTGCTGGGGGAGTTGCACTACAGACAAAAACTGTAGGCGCCTGGACAAACTGGTGAAAAAGGCTGGTTTTGTTGCAGGCAGAAGACTAGACCCTCTCAGTGCTGTGGCGGAGCAACGGATCAGGAGGAAATTATATTCTGTTTTGGAAAACAATAAAACATCCTCTCGACAGCATCCTGGCAGGACAGAGGAGCAGCTGCGGCGAGAGGCTCATCTCACTGCGCTGCAGGACTGAGAGGTTCAGAAGGTTCTTTGTCCCCACAGCCATTTGTCCCCCACAGGCTTTTTAATAGTGACTGCTGAAATGTTCTTCTCAAATTTTATTTATTCATCTTGTCATTTATTATTATTATCATTAGTAGTAGTAGTAGCAGTATTACTATTATTGATGTTGTTGTTGTCTAATATACAGTCATTTTAAATATCTAAAAATTTTTGAGCTACTTGACTAATTTGAATCATGACAGATGAATGACAGTATCTGTCTATTCTACTTGCTAAGGAAATATATACAAAGACACACACACCCCAGAAATGAGAGAATAAACAAACAAATCAGTGTAAATTTATGATTATGCCCTGATTCTGTATGAGAACAAAACAGTCAGGGCTATTAGCTCTGTAGGGATCACAATAAAGGCAATCTGGTGTTACACATTATGTCTTCCCCCCATGGTGCTTCACATATTGCCTTCTCCCTATGCTGTTGCTTTTTAAACCCTCCAACATCACGTCTCCACTGCAGGGATCTTCATCAGCGTTGGGGAGCCAAGGAGGTTATCTCAGCCTATGCTTGGTTCAGCCAACAGGGGTTTCGTACTAATCACTACAAACTGGCTGTTGTGATCACCAGGAAACTAGTAGTAACATGCTAAGAACAGCCAGTGTGTGGGACACAAAGAGAGATTCCATTGTTATTTAATCTCATAGGACTACTGCAACAGGTAGACTAGAAGACAGCAAGAAAACACCTACATTTTTCAAAGTTAACAATATAAACACAAATATTTTGTTTTCATCGTCACCACGAGCAGACATAAAATACAGAAAACAACTGACCGTGTCATTGCACAACAGCAGCAGGATGGAGTTTACTATTGTTAAATATATACAGATAAGTTGACGGGAACAATAATGTGCCATAAAATTATCTCTTCTTTATCATCTATGTCACTTGTCATTTGGTCATCACATAACATCATCACATTTTCCGCCATGTCTTGGTCAAAACAGTTTCCCAGATCACGTAATGTACATTTGATTAATTTGCAGTAAAAACTCAAACAATGTGGTAGGCTAAGGTAGGCTTAGAGAGAATATCAACATACAAAACCAAGGCACCGGAAAGCCATAAGTGCAAGGACAGAGTGGTGGTGTTTAATGACACAGCAGGAGCTTATCGAGCAATATGACTTTGCTTTTCCATCTAATTTAAATGGATTCAGGAATGCAGTGAACGACAGATTAATCTTAATAGATTAGCCACACAATTTCCTCAACGTGATGTACTCTCAGTCTTTTGCCCTCAACCCATCAACATTCTTTACTTCCCATCCCTTCTCCTGTGCTGATCCCTGCACCTCTCCCATCTTCATTTTTATGTTTGTGTCACAGTTAATCTGTTGTTTCATGAAAGCCATCGTGCTATTACATTGTATTGGCACAGAGCAACCTAAAGGGCTTGCCAATGCCTCTGTGCTTATTCCTCTTTTCCATGTAAAGCAGATTAGAAGTGCAGATTGATTTGTCTTTGTCTCCTGCTGTTCAGCAGCAGCCATGGCTATTGGTAACCCATAGCGACAGTATTGCCTGGTAACAGTTAGCAGTGGTGACAACTGGGACCGCGGGAATCAGAGGTGCTGCCAGCATAAAACGTGGCAGCGAGATACACACGTGACACTCGGGATTGTGACATGTGAAGTTTAACAAGCATGTGTTAGTCACCACATATGGAACGTCTACACTAATCAGTGGCTCAGTAGCGGCAGGAAATTGCTTGGATGTGAAGAGATGGAGGGAACATATACCGCACCTGTAAACTTTTTGTGCATTTTACAGTGTTGATCACCCCTTAAAAAGGAGCTGACTATCTCTCTTACAAGAGTGAGAAATCAGAAATGCTGTTATAACAAAGAAAATTAAACTTGAGTTTGTAAGTCAATCACCAATTATCTTGAAATTCAGGTTTCAACAATTCACAATGTTATCAAGTGATTTTACACTTGAAATTAAACAAAAAGCCCATACTCATGAGCATTCTTAAAGGGTGCCAACCAGTAAATGCCCATGGTACTAAAAGGAAGAGTTCAAGCAAAATCAGCCTTCACACTCATAGGTATAAAATGTCAGCAAAAGTGCAAGACCTGTAAGATGTCTGATAAGTGTTTGGAAACCTGTGAACTCTTTTTGAGCTGTGGATGTTCACATTTTCCCTATGAATGGCACAGTACCTAATCTTATGATGTAATGACAAAAGCAAAAAGAGAAATAAACTAAATAAAACAAAAACAAAAACAAAAACAAAGAAAGAAAGAAAGAAAGAAAGAAAGAAAGAAAGAAAGAAAGAAAGAAAGAAAGAAAGAAAGAAAGAAAGAAAGAAAGAAAGAAAGAAAGAAAGAAAGAAAGAAAGAAAGAAAGAAAGAAAGAAAGAAAGAAAGAAAGAAAGAAAGAAAGAAAGAAAGAAAGAAAGAAAGAAAGGAAATTCGTTACTTGCACAGACAAGACATGTTAATAAAACTAAGACCTAAGTATACCTATATAAAAGGAGGCCGGAGGCCTTATTTCAATCTAAAGTGTAACTAACACCTAAGAGTTGACACATTGGCATACATATCTCATCCAAAAAATATGTGTGCATGTTGGGCAAAATGCCATGTGAAAACCATGACACGAGTAACATTCTTTGTGGAATAATGTTCTATGCAAGGACGAAATCAAAGTCGTAGTCTCTGGGACTGCAGTTGATCTTTCATTTTTTCCCCCTCTTTTTATAACGGATGTGAGGAAAATAACTCTCTTTGTACAGTAAAACATGGTGGAAGCTCTTTTACTAAAGAGGGGGAAAAAAGAGAAGAAAGAAAATCAGCAAACATAACACAACTAAAGAAACAGGAGACTGTTCTCAAAGAGTCTGCCACAAAATATTAGAAAGGAATGCCAATAATTATATCAAGCATACAGATGGGGTTTGTATTCTTTATTTCACTACAATGGAAATACTTTTTTTTCATTATTTTGGTATTTCAAAAAAAATATTCAGATTATACAGATCTGGCTGATTTGCATTTATGTCTGAGGATACTCAATAATTTTACAAAAAAAATGAGTAGTTTTAATAATTCTGAGCGGCAGTGTACTCACACAGACAAACACACAGGCATCGACACTGCCTGCAGCCAGCTGCATTTTAAAATCTTTCAACTGTCGGCTAATTAGGTTTTTGGCCTTTGGCTAACATTTCCCACTTGGGTTTTAAAAACGGCATCGAAGAAGGTATTAACCTATGGCTACCTAATAATGTTCTTATAAAAGGGTCACAGCTATGTCACAGATTTATCAACGGTAAAATTCAAAGCTTTGACAATCTACACCAGAGGCTGCTGTCTCTTGCATGATAAATTAAGTTTACAGAAAACAAACCTCACTTCTCTTCACAGTGGCTGATGTTATGATATGATCATTTCTAATTGGCCCATACCATTTTATTTTGCATTAAAAAATCAAATCAATTTCCTAAACAATTAAAGACAATTGTAAGACTAAAACAAGAAAAATGAATGGGGCTGCAAGTCCCTCAAACTAGGCCAACGCATCTCCGAACTGTTGGGGGAGGGACCCCCGGGGGGATGTCCTGCTGGGTCTCTCTATGTAACCTGAGCAGTAGGTGAACCCATTTGAGGTCAGGGGGTTAGACGTGGGGTGCTGTATTGTGACTGGTCCAACTTAAGAATGAAAGATGGATGAAACTGGTGCTATGTCAAGTTAAACATGGCTTTTTGACTAAACCCTTAACAAAGTCAACAAGGATGAGGTTATCTAACAAAAGAAAGCAAAAAAAAAGACTAACAAACTGCTCGTGGTTTTTCTGATCTTGGTGATCACAGCTTTGTAGCCTTCAGCAACAACAGCAACCATTGTCTCTGTCAGTGTCTCATCGATGGAGAGAAATACTAAATTACTGCTGAAAGAAATAAAGTTTCATTTCTCTGTGTAAATTATGGGCATAAAGCAGGTTATTTAGAAAAGCTATTGTGCATGATTGAAGTGAACTGTCGCTAATCAACAAACATTTCCAGCTCTTCATCTATGGCTCTCATTATTATTATTATTATTATTATTATCATTATTGATAAAAAATGCTTCCGCCTGGTGGTAGAAAAGAAAGACCACAATATCCCTGAATAAAACATATTTAGACGTCTTTGAAATGGAGTAAAGGAAGTGATATTGACTTGAACTTGAATAGAATCTTGACAATGAGCCAAGATATGTGTCGGAGGTTCACTGAAGAAGAACGGCTCAAACATACTCTGTAAACAATATATTAACACCTCTTTTGAAGCCATGAGAAAAAAAAAGTTTATTTTTGAATGTTTGATCAAAATTCATGGAAAGCTGCCACATACCAAGAAATTCTAAGAACATGAAAAACACAAAAGTGAATGTCAAGATGCTCCAACATGTATCTAACATATGGTGGTTCCTCGGTTCAGTTCTCCAGAATTTTCACATCTGACTTACAAGCTCTGGGGGTGATCAAACTAAAACTGCTGCGAAAACAGAGACGGGGGAAAGTTTTCACTCAAAAACAAGTGTAAATGCAAACATCTCCAAAAGAGATGTACAACCGTTACATTAACCAGTTTAATATCCTCCACCAGGCTTGGTGATTTTTGTCAAGCTTGTTTTGTCCAATAACAGCTATTTCTTAAATGTGGCTGAATAAACACAGCTGAATGCAAGTCTCTAGTATGACTCTGTGGTATCACGTGAGTCATTCACATGTGACAAAGTGTGCACAATCGACGTAAATGTGTTGTTTTGGGTTGGCTGACATCTCCTTTTGTGCAAACAATGTTTGGCAGGACCTTTGGCTCTGAGTAAGACAATCAAACAGTACTATGAGGGCAGGCAAAGGCATCTATTGTCTGTTGGCAGGTGTTATTCTTTCTGTTAGACACCTCCATTCACGCTGTAATTACGCCCTTAAAAGGAAACAAACACTGTTTCTTTCAAAGGGAAAGGGATGAGGGAGTGGGAGTGAAATAAAATTAGCTTTATTTAATATAAGTGTGACAGCGTTTTTTTGTGTTTTTAGTGTTTGTGTCTTTGTGTGGGAGGGTAAGAGGATTAATATCAATGAAAATGATACATGTCTTCATGTTCACATACAGTATTTAAATACCCTTTACTTTGCAGACAGTTAATATTAACATCTCTATTTTTCTTTTTTCTCTTTCCATTTTTCACACGTCTTGGGATCATATTGTATGAGTATTATATGTACACATTTGTGTGCTTTCCTTGTGATTGAGTGTGAACGAATGCTTTAGTGATACAGCACCACTTTTAAATGCGGTTTTAAAGCTGCTATTGATTGTTTCTACTGAAATTAAATTCACATAAAAAAAATGTCAATGCCCTTGACCGCATGTACTAGTAAATTGAATCTCAGCTATTCTGAAGAGGGAAGGAGTGTATGAACGCGTGTTTAGAAGAGAAGAAAAAAAGATATGGGGAGCAACAAGTTTAAGTGTGAGTGCATCTACACATGCCACTGCCAGTGTCACCAGCTATATTAAAGGGTTTATTCAAGTGTTTGTTGCCAGGAAAATGTCTTTTTTGGGGCAAACATGCTGCTTTGAGACTAACTGAACTTCATCATAAAATTTGGTAAAAGGGACAGCGTCAGCAGAGACTTTATTATGCAGAACATTAGTACAGAAGTTTTTAGTTTGTGTACTATTTCTCAAAAGGTTTCCCACGCATAGTTTTGTTAGACGGCACAGACTTGTTTCCTCATACAAATATCTTTTAAAGGCTTATACTATACACGTTACCATAATTTTCATCTCTGGAACACTTGCTTTCCTGAAATAAAACACACATATACACACACACAAACAGTAACGAACCTCAGCTTTGATCTTGTTATCTCCGAAGCAGAGATGCTGTAGGTAGGCTGCAGCGTTGGACTGCACAGAAGGGAACTGGTGTTGTAACATCTGGATCACCTCTGGCAGCTCCGGATCTCTCCACCCAAACTCTCTGCAGAGAAACAGACAGACAAAGGCACTTTGATTCCTTCACCACATTAACAAAGCATGGGGCTGACTCACAAGAGATTATGAGAAAGGAGTCCAATAAATTGCAGACTTTCTTACAGACATTCCAAAAGCTAAACAGATTCAACTACTCACTTTACTGGCTACGCAATATACACAGAGAAAAAAAAAAAAAAAAAATCAGTAAAAATCTATGAATGAAAACAGAAACAAAATTCCATGTTTCAGCCTCAAAAACTCTAAAGAGAAGGCTCCAATAGCTAAAAAACATGGTGGAACATAAATTAAGCAAATAACTCGTTGAAGGCTAGATTTGCAAAACATACTCATTTTAATCGATCACCATTACAGGAAATGGCAGCAGATAAAGATAAGGCCGGTAAGTTAAGCAAGTGGCATCTATGAACACCTATACAGTCATATGAAATAGAGGCTACACTCTCTTTCAATTCAAAGCTTTAGTCTGCAAAAATGTTGAAGACGTTTGATTCAGCTGCTTATAGAACCACCTATAGGAGTAATAACTTCAAGTAATTGCTTTCTGTATTATGTTGTCAGTTTGACACACATCATTGTGGACTATTTTGGGGCACTATATTTTACTTGATACTATACTGACTGTAAATGTGGAAGCGTCTGGTACCAGAGTATTAGAGATAAGCTTCCACCTAAGGTTGTCTCAGCTAGGGTGAGGATTGGAACCTAATCAGGAGTGACTCAGCGTAAAGATGAGCCAGCTGAGGAGGCCTTGGCATCTGTTTCAGATGGTCCCTTGATTACCTCCCATGTAAGGTGTTTTGGACCCAAGAAAAGACCCCAGTGTTTTGGGAAGATCTCTGCATTTCTTATCACCCCGATCAAAAATAGACAAGGGGCATGAGTGAAGAGCAATTTTTTAAACAAGCTGCAGTGTATTTGATGGAATCAAATCATTGATCACTGTCACAATCTGATCAATTGATCTGCTCTACAACAATGACATGAGCAAAATGCCAAGTGTCACCGATGCAATCCATATCTCATAGTTCAGCTTGCGGGGTTCACAAAGGCTTTACAACTAGGTGTGTAAGTACGACAATGGTAATATCTGTATCTAAACAGAAATACTTAGAAAGCTTTAAAATGTGTGAGGCAAACATGAAGATGATAGGATTACTATGGAGTACTATGGAGTTATTAGCACTATGCTATGTGAGTTATCTTTTACACTTTCAACCATTAGAAGTTTACACTTCTATGAACACAGTGGAGAAAGTGAAATAAATGTTTCATCCCTTGATACAGTAATGCCCAGGAAATGGTCTCCTCTATTGTATTATCCCATGCTGAAAATTGTTTTCCTTTGTCCCCAAAATTAGGAAATCATAAGTGTGTCAGAAAGCTTGAATGACTGTGTGCACACATGTGGATGTGTCTGTTGCTACAAACTACAGTAATATGTTCTCCAATAACTACTCTGCACAGTATTTCTCTGTTCCTTTCTCTGGGCTTTCAGAAAACTGTCAACTCCACGTTGAAAATTTGCGGCTCCCATCGATTGTGGTGTTAGAGGATTGATTTTGTTGTTTCTGCCTTCATGGTTACAGTTCTGTGGTAAAATGCATCTCACTGTAATCCCCATCAAGCTATCATGATTTATTCTGCCTCCTAGCTCTTTCAGCCCAAACATGAAAATGTAGCAAATATGGGACAATTGACCAGCCTGGGGAGTTAAAATTGATGGGGTAAGGGATGGTGTTTATGTGTGTGCATCCAAAGTTTTTTCGGCGGAAAATGAAGGCTTAACACGGCGCTCTCATCTCTGTCGGATCAAGAGAGTGCGGTGTGTGAAACATCTGTGAAAAGCGGCACATTCACAGGAAATAAACATGGCTCTCAAAGATAAAGCATGCTCCAGCGTGGACGGCTCTTTATCTGCAGAATGATAAGTGTTCATTCAGGCAGAAAGGAGGACTGAAGGAGGGAGGTAAAGGAGAGATAGAGAGAGGGTGGGATTCCCAAGGCATTTAGGGGATTTAGGAGGAGAGACCCTCAAACAACGTTTCTTAAATCGCACAGTCAGATACTATCAGGCCAGTTTGTTTATGGGTGTGTGGCAAGAGTAAGATAGGATCATGATGTGTGTTTATGTGGACACAACTGCCCCTGTGTCTGTTCGTACCTGCCATTGTATGCTCATGTGTGTTTGTGTGGTTGCATTTGCAAGTGTATCCATATTATTCCTTTTCTATACTTAGTATATGCATGCATCTGATAATATGTTGATGTGCATGACTATGTATGCCAGTTTGAGCGAGTGCGTAATCCATCCCCTACAGCTTTCCAGCTCTGTCAGTGTAGTTAATAGAAAGCAGAGTGATGTGCTGATAAGATAAGCATCATGGCTCGCCATTAATTAAAAACCCCTGGTAGGGATAGAGACAGAGTGAGAGAAGAAGAGCAGAGCAGAGGAAAGAAAGAGGGAGACAGTGAAACACAGAGGGAGAATAAAGAAGGAGGGTTGATGGAAGAAACGGAGCATTCAAGGGTTCACCAGGCAAAAGGAACCTGACAGGAGAAGGAAAATAAAAGTGGAATGGAAAAGGAAGAAAACAAGCCTCAGATGAGATGCAAGTCATGTCAGCACAGGTGCTAATGAGAGTTATAGCCCTGGTAGACGAACCACCAGGCGACATGTCGCTGATGTGAAACAGCAAGATGCAAACAGCTTGCAAGGGAGAGAACTGATCAAGGAGGCAATGCCAGCAAAACTTTGGGATTCACGCCAAATACCTAAACACCTTCTGAGGAATCAGCACCACAATGTGCTGCTTACACGGCAAAGTCTTTATGGAACTTTAAGATTTTATGCCTTAAACATTTATGCTCTGGATACGATCAACCAGCGTGTATAAGAAAAAATGAAATGCCACTGCTGCAGCGCAGAGCTCCATGTTCCCGGTGAGATAGGCTTGTTTGCAATTTCATGAGGCGTGCGGAGGCATGATGCAGTACGATACTTTCAGTGGAAATGCTAGGTGTGGCAGCAGAGCAGTCTTACATCGTGAGAAAAAAAAAGTGGGTGGCAGGGGGTTGGTTGGAGAAAAACGGTGGAGGCAGTGACGGTGTGATATAACTGGACAGTGGTAAAGACTCTTGTGTCATGTTAGGGCTTTGATGCAGACACATATTGCTTTTGAGAGGACATTAAGCTGATTTATATTAATTTTTTGAAGACTTACTCTGGCCCTAGCTGTGACTTCCTTCTGCTTGACCAGAACCTCTTAAATGTCTTCCTTTTGATTAAATTATTGATCTTATTAGGGGTTTCCTTTGTCTCAATAGGGAATACACATCCCTATGACTGTGTAATCATGTTAGAGTCCCTGCAACATAAATAATACTTGAACCACACACACATAAATGCGATGTTGATGGAGTTATACATCATTTTTTTCTCCTAATACAAACACTGACCAATCTTCTTATGTCACGAGACAGCTGAGCTTTTAATTGAAACCCACAATGATCACTGAGAGAAGCACACAGATAATATAATATGTTTTTCAGCCAAAACATTAAAACCATTGACATGTAAACACTTTTGACAGCAATATAATGGCAGAAGCCTCTGTTATCTGGATGATACATGAGGTGCATTTCAACCAGCAGCACCATGAACTTAAATAACTCTGATTAGGTTAAATTAGTTCACTGTGTGGTGTTGTTTAAACACTGATAGTCTAACTGTTGTGCTTATCAGCCTACAGAGTCAGTAAGAGCAGAAAACGCACTTCAGCTGTATTAACTAAAACGTTGTTGAAATTGGTTCATGTTACACATTTCTATGGGTCTTAGGGTGAAACAATTAAAGATGGCTGTTTATGAATGTTTTATTGCTCTGATTTCACTGCTTTCTTGTCACACCATCCGACCATCGCAGCTTGTGACGCACCATTTGTTTTCCCAGCTGAAGGAAGCTGTTTTGAGGTTTTTGTTCAACAACTAGTTCTGCAAAATAAAAGTGAACACATTTTTAGAGCTGTGCTAGATATCAAACGTGACAGAACTGAAACATAAACACTGAAACAAAATGTTTGGAATGCTCGACCAGTCAGAAAAGTTGAAGACGTATGGAAAGTGTGGCCATCCTGAAAGGATCAGTAATTACTTAACGTTTTTAGCAAACCCCTTCAAAATAATACAGTTAACTGAGATAAATATCAGTAATCGTGATGTTACATTTTGATGCTGTTTTATCTGAAGAAAGACACACACACACACAGTCTGTCGTATAAACAGACACACACACAACAGTTTAAGTCCGGTTTTTTTTCGCAGAGATTCATTGATTGATGCTGTGAATGACTCCATTTCCTCTCTGGTAGAAAATGATCGAAAGTGGTTGAAGTGACAGTAAATTAAGCTTTGAAAACAGGTCTGCATGTAGTACTATTTATCATGCTTAAAATGTTCTGTTGACACAGTGTTGTTTCGTGTATCTGATCTCCACCTCTATTTTCACCAACTATGATGTATAATAGGCAATGGGTTCTTTACAAATAATGATTTAGGTCTTCCGGCCCAAATCACATCCATCAGATGTGCCCACAGCACGTGAGTGACAGCTCCACACAGGAAGCCTGTCCCGCTGGCCTTAATCTGATTGGACAAGGTCTGTCATGTCTGTTAACTGATTGGAGGGTCAGGAATGGACAGACTGGTGGTGTGAATACCAAAGCAGATGCTAATTAAGACTTGAGCATCAGTCTTCATCAGTGTTCCACAGACAGGACAGAGAGAGTTAGCAAGGAGTGTAGAGAGGAAGAGCATCCCTTTCTTTCTCTGAATATGCAATTAAGGTAATTTCTCTTTCACCTAATCTAAATAGTCCTAAAGTACCTTACTTTTACTTCTCACTTTCTCGAAATCTTCATCTGTCAATCACCTTTATGAGTGGAAATAGGAAACAAAAGTTAACATGCCTAAGATTACTGTATGTTTAAAAATGGAATGGAGGTAAATCTTGCAGTGTACTGTGACGATGCACACAGTACAGTGCACATCAGATAGTGTTTGCATCTGTTCAGTATTTGCTTGCTCGTGCAAATGTGCTTTAGTGACGGTAGGAGAATGAGAAAACAGTTCCAGCCATTCAACAGATAGTAAGCAGTAACAGGATGCAGATGCACTAAAAGTATATTCTCAGGTCCTTTTAATTAAGATACTGTCCAGAGACGATAGCCAGGACTGTTGATGTGCCCTATTGGCAAATTGAATGTTCAGCAGCCAAATTTCTCACTGGCACAGAAAAAGGAACAATTTATTTCAAGCGCACAAAGAGCTACTTATTGACTAGGGGGAAGAATTTAAGGTGGACAGACCTGTTAAGTTTGTTATTTTTCATTTATTTATTTTCAAATCTCATTAAATCAAACTGAATTACATTTAAGAGTCCATTTTGTGTAGATCAAGCAGAGAATCCTGAGCTGAATGTGGGAGAGATGAATATTCATAAAAGAAGAAAAGCAGGAACGATGTGCCATGCCTACATAAATTATTTTTAAGTGCAGTTAAATAATAGTGGTCAATTACATTTTGGTGTAAGCATCATGCGCCAAAGATTGCATTCACTGACAATGACAAAAATTCTAATATCTACATGAGAAGCTGCTGAAACCGATCAAGGCAGTTAATGGATGTAAAAATCACTAAAGTTGATTCATATTGTCCACTCCAAATCACCTTTTTCAATATCTATCTGTGATCAAGATCTCACCTTTAGAGATCCTTCTCACTTGCTAGAGGGTAACCATAACTGCATTATTTTCCTTCAGTTATTGTGGAATAAATTGAAAAAAGAAAAGAAAATCTTTACCATCCAAAATGTCAATCTGGAGTCTGAATAAAAAAGGTTCTCAACATTGCTCCCTAACAATTTTGCATACTTGATCATGGGGTGATCATCAGCCACACACCCTACCATTACATAAATACACATCATCTTAAATTTAAACTGACAATAATTACATCCATATAGTTTAAAGCTTTCAAAAAATCTTGAAAAAGTAGTCAGAAAACACATGCAAACAGAACATAAGAGACAGCCACTGTGACGTCTGGATGACTTGCATGTTTGACACAAAACATGATAAATAACTTCACTATCAACAGTATTGGATTTTCTGCGTTGCCCTGTGTCTTATGGCCTTTAAAAATATTACACGTTTTGCCGATATTCCTCTTCTGCTAAAAAATTCTGAGTGGTGCTCTGGTGCATCTGAAAGCAACAAACAGCACAGCCACAGAAGAGGGGATCAATGAAAGGTGGGGGAATGAGAGAGGGTGATGCCCGTAATAGCTGGGCAGGCAAATGGATAGACAGAGATGGAGTGGATGGAGCCATGAATGAATCTCATCCAGAAATAAACAACGGACAAAAATCTGTGGTGAGTCAGCTACAATGAAAATGCTTCATCTTCTGCCACCGCCCTTTACACACACTATTACCTATTGTTCTTATGTTACTGATTGCCAAATGGAAATAACTAGTGACTACAGATCACCTTTCTATAGAAAAAGTAACGTTAACCTTTAATGGCACACTGGAGGTAAATCATTAAAAATACAAGAGAAGAAAAGAAGATTCATGAGTAAACATAAGAAAACAACATGATGGCTTGAATAAGAGATACATAATGAAAAAAAGATGAATGGTGTGGACAATGGACGAGTAATCTCATCACTTCAGAAAGACTCTCTCCTCCCCATTTCCTTCCTTTTGCCTGCACACAGTAACCACCATCCGTGTTGGTCACCCTCTCTCTCGGCCTTGTAGTCTTTTTTCTTTTTCTTTTAAATTTACTGTTCCGTGCAGCATCCACAGAGACAAAGAGAAAAATCAATACATGTTCTCTTTGGCATCTTCCAGCTGGGAATCTGAGGCTCAATGAGTTGAATAAAAGTGAACAAAGGATTTAGTGAGAAGAATGAGAGGCGCAAGTTGACAATGACTAAGATGGAATAAAACAAAGGGACGATGGTGGGAAAAGAGCTAGTGTCTGCCAGAACTTCAGCAATTATAATGTGTGTTCACTTTATTATGTTAATAAGTTATTGTGTTATGGGCTGAATGCGAGGGAAACACTTTTGATTCACATAGTAAGGTCCTTGGTTCATACCTTAGCTTGCTGGAATTAACAGGAAGAACATGCAAACTCTGTATGGAGTTAGCGTGTTCTTCCTGTGCTTGTTCACTAATTTCCAGTCCAAAGATACAGACTGTGACTAAGACTGTCGGTGTACATGGTTTTCTCCATCCGTGCAGGTGATCTGACCTAGCTTTTAACCTATGGAAACTGGGGTACGTGCAGAAATACCCAGACTTCCTTAGCTCAAACAATGAGTGTACTGTGCTGTAATACATGCTCTCCCTAAAGGATTCCCAGCTTTTCTCAGATCAACTAGCTTTAACCCATACAAGACGTGCTGGGTAGGGTAGGCTCAAAGGTCCACACTCAGTTGGCCATACATGCTAGATTTATATAGGGAGGTACATGCCTCAAGTGGCTATTCTCAGTGTGAAGGAGCAGTTGATTAACTCTGAACTTCCCAGTTTAAAAGTAATCTGTACTTCATGGAGTGAATGCCAAGTCATGTTTTGAGGTAAACTAACTTAGAATTCTAATATAGATAGAAGGAGTTGATACAGAAAAAGGCTAATTTTCAAGTATTTAGAATTTGTAGGAAAAGGAAATGGTTTTCATATCTGTTTGTATCACAGTCCAAAGTTCTTCGTGCCAAATAAGTCATCTACTTGCAGTAGTTAATAGAAGCTTAGTTTTTCAACTGTTTGCTGTTTTAATATTGTCTTCAGGACAAGTGTTTTTATAGTATGAAATAGTAAAGATAATCTACTGTAAGAGAGGATGTGTTTGTGAGGTTGGAAAGGGTGGACAAGGGGAACATTAGTGTGCAGAGCCATGGAGCGATTTGCCAAGGTAAGGAAAACTTAAGCGCTGGCACCAAGTCTTTGCAATTAGCTGAACACACAGAATCAGAGGCCTAATCGAATAGAACATTAGGCTGACAGACAGGTGTTCATTTATATACACACCCATAGAAGGCTGTTCACCCATGCATATACACAGCCTATAGAATTAATTTGCTTATTTAGTTAAGCAAAGGTGTACCTAAACCTTCAGTAACGCACACACATATCCACAAAAGTGCACACGCTTGCACAAAGCCTGTGCACTGAAGGCACACAAAGATACGTTCTCATATTTACTAACATACACACATTCACACTGTTATTATCTTGCATTTGCTGATCAGTGATTTTGAGCTCGGTGGCACTAGTCCCTGCTGCACACTGCAATTACTGGATGTTTACATAGACAAACAATGGGCCAATGAAACATATTCTCAATTCAAACATTCATTAGATGGGTCAATAGCAGCTGAAGTGACCTGGACTATTATGGTGCATTATACTTCACTCTCACTGAAACTGAGGTGTGTACAGTGTAACACAATACAGTTTCAACTATGAAACACCCAAACATTAAGCTATGTGCTTATCATAGAGAAGGCAAATGGCAATTAAATCAAAACTCACAAATTAGTATTTGTGTTTTTAATTCAATAATTTAAAGAGGCAAAATATAGATTTTCTGTCCTTTAAAAGTAGGTATTACGTCTTGAAGAGATTAACATTAAATATCATTAAAGCAGAAGTTGGTCAAATTGAGAAGAAAGTGAAATTTGTTTGCAAATTTGACTTAACACATTTTGCAGGTTCCTACCCCTCCCTCTCTACCGTCTCTCAGCTTTGTTCCACAGATGCTCCCTGTAGAAACACTGTCTTGCACATGACGGTGAGTAACCACAGGAGGTTAAAAATGGAAGTGATTCACATCAGTTAGAGCCCACTGGCTCTTGCTGGTCATTTTCACTCAAACATAATTCATTCCTTCAAGTAGTGGAGGAAGCAAAAAGAGGATCCTGTGGTAGTTGCTTTTTTTCACAGTGTTGTCGGAGCATAGTGATAGTTTCAGCAAATGACAAATTATGATTAAAGATTCTGTGTGGGATTAACACATTTGTCCCTTATTTCAATATGACTAAACCCGAGCCTCCTTTAAACTCGTATCAGTGAACAACTATCACAAAATCGGGCAATCAAATACCCACCATCTACAGTAGGTCAATCAAACTATAGACCCCATTTTGAGATTACAGATGAACAAGAGCATGCTAAAAAAATTACTGCCCCATTGTGTCTTGATTTGCAAGCTTGTACAATCATGTCAATGTGTCTCCTCTGGCCTCTGAATAACAAACACAAAAGGTGAGCTATTTTTATGGTGATGATGCTAATGAGGATGCTGGCCTATGAAGAAATATGTGTGTGTGAGAGTGTATGTGTGTGGGTGGGGGTGTGTGTGAATGCGTGAGACCAACAAATGTGCCCTTAGGCCTCATCCCTAATGAAGGTGCCACACTGTCAGAGTGTGAGTCCTTGTGCATCTCACTCGCACAAATGATCCAGAATTATTCTGTCAAATGAATATCTCCATGATAAGGTCAAGCACAATATTAACATGGTGTGTGCGTGTGTGAGTGTTTTTGTATGCACCTGTATGCAACACACTGCTAGATTCACTTTACAGAGCTATTTACTACTGAGGTCATATCTACTGTGGCATCAAACAAAAAAAGACATACAACATGTAGGCAATCAGAGGCATTTAAATTTAAAAACGGCCACTGATTTGCACTTCTCAAAATGCACTTTTTCTCTGACTTGTCTCTCTTTAGCACCTATACTCACATGTGCCTGAGCATCACATGAACTGCCAACACACTCACACACACACACACATGCTGACAAACATATTAACACGTCAATATTCACAGATTGTTGGTTCTTTATATGCTACCTTGGAGCAACAATATCAATAGACGACTAACGGATAAAGTGGAAACAGAGATCTGGAGGAAACTGACAACCAAACAATACGATAAGTGAGAAGGATGATACAACTAAAAGGAATACAAAAGGGACTGTATCTGTATATTACAGCATATTACCTTTTTTCTATCTTTAATTATTTAGTCATTGTCAATTGTCTTTTATGCAAGAATATGCAGTTAGGCAGGTCTTAAAGAGCTAAATCAAAATGGAAACAGCATTCATTTTAGTTTTCTTCATATCACACATTACATGATAATTGTGATCTTGGCTTACAGTTCACCTTGAGGTGACTAAGCTCTCCTTGGGGATTGTGAGAGTTAGAATGTGGGTGTATTAATATTCAGTACTGCTTTCTGTATAGCGTGTTTGTGTAAGTATGTGTGAGTGCATGCAACCATCAAAAAAGAAAACAAGGATAAAGTATAATAAAGTTATTTGCTTACACAGTTGCAGTATTTGTTGGCTAATAAAGTAGCAGCAATACTTTATACAGTAGTACCAATACAGTATTTGGTGAAAGGTTGTCTGACAACGTGCTGAAAATAATGCCGACCATTGAGATACCATAAAGATTTAGAACATATGTGTAATAAGATAAGGCATAGTAATTATAGAAGATGGAAGGCTGCAATGATAATAGAACAGATGAGATTGATGAAAATTAAACCTTTTTCTACTTATGTTATTGAAGTATAAATAACATATCTCTCTGTATATCTCATAATATCTCAACCAAATGGTATTAGATGCTACATGTCATGAAATCAAACACATGACTGCACAAACACAACCTCTTCATTCGCTTAAAAAAAAAGGGTATGGATGGAAGTGACAAAAGGAACAGCTCAGTGCAAAAGACACATAATATGCAACATGCCAGGAATGACACAATATATTACATATTGCATACTATACACTGGGTTAACTAAACATGCAAAGAAAACAGACTTCATGGCAGTAAGCACTCAATAGTGTCTTCTTCTCTTTGCGAATCTTGATAGCAGCCATGAAATTTAATTAGCCTCCTCTTTGATTAATATCATCTGAATTTTGGATTTATGAATGGCTTCATATTCAGGATGCAGTACCTCAATGCCACAAATGAAGTTGCATAATCTCACAAGAAAACATTTATTTTCTACATGCTCACTCAACCTAGCTAAAAACTGTAAACCCATGATGTCCATCTAGCATATTTTGCCAGATATCTTTAGTTCACACTCTCCTGTGATGGTGTATTTGCATCGGGATAGCAGTACCTGAAGCAATATTACCACTCAAAATGACAGTTATTTCAGAATAAATTAAATGCAACACACTGTTTATTTTCCTTTTACACTGATCTATCCTGATGTACATAAAGACACTACTTTGTGAAACTCAGGCCCCAGCCACAACAAATTGCACTTCAACACTACAAAATAAGCCAAGTGATGCAGGCAAATATAGAAAAGATACAAAATTCACACTGGGGAAAGCAAAACACATTACGCATGAATTCACTTACTTATTGCAGTATGAATCAATGCTCACAGATATACAAGTAAATACACACTCACATCTTTTCTATAAAGGGGAAGACAACACCAGCAGCACTGTGCAGTGACTCAGAAGAGAGGCTGCCCTCCACCTATTTTTCAGTTAATCGTTCCTACTTTTTCATCTAAAATGTCCCTTTTCTTTGTCTTCTTTATCTCTTGCTCTACTTTCGCAATTATTCTATTAAGATTAGCGTTTGGCTTACGACGCAGTAAAGCATACGTCTGGCTGAAAGGACAAGCTCTGTTGATTTTATGAGGTGAAAGAGCTCAAACCCTCGGAAGCAAAAAGCGAGCATACGGTAAGCTCCACAAACACACAGACTATTGCTGGCACAGTAGAATCTGTTCACACTGTGCAGTGAAAAGGAAGGAGAAAAGATTGATACAGGCAAAGAGAGGGATAGAGGTAAGGGGTAATTAAAAAAATAATAGACCAGCCACCTAAATAGACACAAAGGACAACAAGAGGGAGTGAAAGAGAAATGTGTGTTTAGATTGAAAGCAAAGGGAGAACAGTTCAGATGCCGTATAAAAGCCAGCACTTCCCTACTCGTTATCACTGTCGAACAATCTCTACCTGCAGAGGTGTGATGGAGAGAGGAAGAGAGACGGAGGGATGGATGCATGATAGAGGAGTGTTTATAAATGAAGTCGGCGCCACTGGGATGCCTCTGTGTTATTTTATTATGACTCGGGGAAAAAAAACTGATTGACTCTCCAGATCACAGGAGATAAAAAGTTTCTTGGAATGAAAATAAATCATCACACGATGACAGAGCCAAACAGCAACTTTTTATACAATAAATAGCTGTGTTTCTTCACACATTAAATAACTGCTGTGGGGATCCGAGAAAATGGCTACCTTCTGCACACCATGACCAGATTAGCTTCGCTTTATTTAATGGTTAGATTTATGGATAATGACAGCCTTTTCAGACTGACCCTGTGACGGCCACAGTCTGGTGGTGACTGAGCAGCTCCACTGGTGGAACTGAGGACTTCAAGGGCCTCACTCAAGTGCAGTAAGGTAGCGGGTGGTATGGAACAAGGTTCAAATGATGCTGTTTCATCTTCTCTTCCAGATTCAGTCAGTCTGGGGACGAAAGCTTTAATTCACAAGCCACTTCTTGGCATCCTACCGCACTGGCGGATTTTGAGAAACTGAATTTAGTTTAATGTTCCTGTGATCTTACAAGTTTGGGAATATTTATCATCTTTGTTAAAATATGCATTTTCTCTGCATCTAGTACACCACGGAGAACAACTCATTTTTAGAAAAGGGCAGCAGAAGAGACTGAAATTGTAGGTGTTACATGTGCCAAATTGTTATTTGAGATTTTCTCTTTTGAATGAGAGAAACTGAATACAAAGTTTTTAAAGGTCAAAATTTAATCACGTATCTTATATATTGTGCTTGGCCTTCGATTAAGGAGACAACCCACCAGTCAAATTGTTCTTCTATTCTTCTGATTTATGCTTGTAGAGCATCAGGTAAATTACTTTGATTCTCCTTTAATCAGTATGCTAGATGGGAATTTAGATTAAAAAAAATATTGGTTCAGTTTCTGTGGGCCTATGTGTATGAGTGTGAGTGGGCATTAAGTGTTTTATTTTAGTGTGAGCACTTCCAGAGGGATGTATTATGAGATGATGAGGTCTTTTTGTACCTCCACAGCTGCATGGCAAAAAGTGAAACTCAATAGCAGGAGAATATTGATGTTATGTTTTGAAATGAACTTTGAAGAATGAATGAAAGAAGGAACTTTTCGTTTTCAGTGAAGATTTAATAAACATACTTGATTTCCTCTTAAAAGTGCTACATATGTTTTTATTTCTAGCTCCTGTATTTCTGTTCTCTAAAATAAGCTTAATTTTAGTTCTCTGGTCATTAATGAATCACAAAGGGTGCAATAACAAGGAATCGGAGCTTGATTTCTGGCAAGCAACTCAGCCAAAAGGTCAAAGTCTCTCTCGCACAGGAGACCTACAGCTCAGTGACTCATGAAAGAATGAGTACAAAGATAGCAAGAGCTGCTTGAGAATATTCTGTGGAGATGATGCTGATAAAAAGGTAACTAAATCCAAGAGAAATTACAACAGAGAATTGATCACACAGTACTGAAGGTTAAGTTAACATACAGTTATGGTACTAGTGTCTCACAGCTGGGTTTTTTGTTACATAGGAAACCAAAAAGAAAAAGCCTCTTGTAAACATATTATGTCTAAAGCCCAAAATAATTGTTGCAAAAGATCGCTATGCACACACATCAACTAGATTCTAAGACAGCCACACGATAAAAGCCATTTTTAAATATCAACTATTCATATCACATCAAATACAAGAACTAGTGTTGTACAAATCCTCTTCTTAATAAAATTGTAGTGGGTGAAATATTGAGATTATTTTCAATAGGTCTAGCATCAACAAATTAACATTTATTATTACATTTATGTCTTGTTTCTAACACTGTTACATGAACATCTACGGCTTTGAGGCGCTCAGGTTTGAGCTCGAGAAGAGGGGAGGTGAAGTGAGGTGTGGTGAGGAGAGAAGATATACAGTAATTCTGCTGGTGTGACATTTTCCCATAATCCCTCTCAAATACCATCAGTGCTAGGAGACAGAACCGCACAGAGACGGTGGGAGGAGGAGAAAAGTAAAAGCTTCAATTCTAATACTTTTGTTGGGTATAAAACAGCTGAAAGGTCACATATTAACATTTAACTGTCTGTCTTTTCTTATATTTGTATGTAAAGGGTCTTAATGTAGATCAAAGAAACTGTTGTGTCAGTCATCATCACGAGAAATAATAAGGCATGAAGTGATTTTAAAGGATGTGTGATCTTCCTACCCAAATCCATTCATCACACAAACATCTCTCACAATCAAAAAAGGTGCATCAACCACTGTAAGAGTAAACACAACAAAAACATTCATGCTTTCTAATCTAATTCCTTACTCCGTGACAGTGTTACTAAAGTCTTTAGTCTAACTGTTAATGTGTGTACACGTGTGTCTGTTTCACAGTTAGCCACTCTTTCTGTGGCCATCTTTTTATCTCCCAGGCCTCCGTTTTAGGATGAAGCTCTCCATTGCAAAGAGGGAGGCAACACACATTGCAGTTATTATCCCAAGGTCACACACACACACACACACACGCACACACACACAAATAGATAGGACACCTCAGAAAAGGAAAATAACTACAATGGGCAATTTACCCAGAACAGGCAGGGATGACGGCCAGGACACAGATGCATGCACGCACACACACAAACACACACCAACACACAGCTGTGCCTCAGGGCCAAGGTTCTGGCAATGCATCATTACCCTCCCTTGGAGGTGATTTTATATCCCAGCATGCATTTCTCATGTGGAGAGGAAATTACCCCTGGGCCGTGCTGAGAGCCAACAGAGTGTGTCCTCTTTCCTCTAACCGTCTCCCTCTCTTCCTTCCTTTCTCTTTCTTCAAATCCCTGGTTCACCCTGTGACTGTCACACCCTTACACCCCTCCTGTCCTTGCAGTCTCTGCCTGAGTCACCCAGCTACCAACCTATTCTTTCATCTGTCTCTCAGTGCCATTTCATTTCGATCCCTTCCCCATGTTTGATGTACCACACAGATGAATGACAACAAGATATTGATGGCCTCTGTAACTGCCTCTAACTCTGTATGAACATTTTTAACGGACATAACAATTATCTCGACCCAAAACTAGTTAGTTCACTAGTAGTTATAGTCATATCTCCAGGATATATCTCAAACATTTGAATTTCAACTTTACAAGGACATAAAAAACAATGTTGTCAAATGAGACCAAAAGAGAAACTCTCAGCCAGCAGTGTCTTTGTAATAATCCTGTGACATAGTCCATCCATCTTTAGTATCCAACTCAGGGTCGTGGAGGGACTGGAGCCTATCCCAGCTGTCACTGGGTGAGATGCGGGGTACACCCTGGACAGGTGGCCAGTCTATCACGAGACCACATACAGACAAATGAGACAAACAACCATCCAGGCCCACAGTCACTGCCAGGGTCAATTTAGAGACACCAATTAACTTGACATGCAGGTTTTTGTATGGTGAGAGGAAAGCGGAGTACCTGGAGAGAACTCAGGGATACATGGGGAGCAAACTCCACTCCCCTCCTAACAAAGAAAGACCCCAGCCGGGATTCAAACCAAGAACCCTCTTGCTTTGACGCGACCATGCTAACCACCACACGACCGTGCAGCCTCTCCATGGATTGTAAAAAAAATTTTTTCAATTTAAAAAAAAATAATTATTGTAAAATTCATAAGTGTAGCTTTGTTTATTACTTAAGAAATTAAACCATAATTTCTTAATTTTGTAAGACTGTAGCAAGGATTTGTCAGTACTATTGCAAGGACTTAAGCCTGCTTTCTATGGTTCTACTTGTAGCAGTTGCATTTCTTAGTATGCAGTATCTTTTCGTTGTTTGTCTCTATCCATAGTGCTAAATATTTCCATCCAACATTCAGCATTTAACCCATGTTGAATGTTGTATCTCCGTCTGCTGTGATGAAGTGCTGTCCTGTAACATGTCTTACTAAATCAAGTATCTCCATGAAAGAGTCATGTATGAACCATATGTATCACACAATGCCCTTATACACAACCAGACAACAGACACACTAAAGAATACAGGCACATGTATCTCCATGTACAGACACCCGAGTGAAGGACAAGAACCATTAATGCATAATAACTCCCTTCTTCTTTGTTTTTCTAAGAACACAAACTCACACTTACATGTCATTGTCCTTTAGAATACATGACACAATGCACCGCATTAGTCACTTGTTACCACATATGAATATCACATACACAAATGTACACACACTTTCCCAGACATGCACAGAGTCACTGATGACCAATGCAGCCTTAATAAAGTGATGTGTTGAGGCTCTGCGCCAACAGACTCTGACAATAGATAGCAAGCCATGTCAATGACACGTCACACCAGATCACATCATATCTAGGTACTGTAAATAGCAATTTCGTGTCACCGTTTCAAATGTATCCAGCAAACAGTGGGGGGAAAATGGGGATTTTCTCTATGTTTTACTGTTCTTGCCACAAAAGCTTTTTTTTTTGTGGTATGTACAAATTTTGAGCTTTATCTTAATATCAAACATCACTTACACGACAGTCATGATCAGCGGATGGATGCATTTTGAATTTCTGGAGAAAATGTAAATAAGCGGTTTGATTAAAATTAGGGAAATATGATTCATCTCGTCTTGAAATGTCTTGTTTTTGTTTTAATAACATCCCAGCCATTGAAACATCACTACAGTCTTGTTTTTGATCAGGTTGTTAAAATTTTTCTTGTTGTCAGCCCTTATTCCTGCAACACACTGAATGTCCCTTTAACTACCGTAACTTTCCCTTTATGGTGTTTTTGGACCCACGGTATTAAATGTCTCCTAAGCTGTAAACTTTGAAACAATAACCAAAGCCCCAACCTCCTTGGTCCTTTACTCCCATCTTCCCGGAGCCAATGTTCATCTCTCTCTCTTGCATCGTTCTCTGCTCCTCTTTCCTCTACTTTTTCAGTCTTGGATATACGTTACATCCGAAACAAATATCTATTTGAACTATCTCTTATCTAAATTGCTCCCGTTCCCTTTTATTATTCCCTTTTCTTTTTGTTCATTAGTTTTCACTTTCTTTTCTGCCTTCATCTATTCTGTCCGCCTTTGCTCATCATTATGCTTCCTATATTTTAATATTCAGTTTTAACAAGGAGACACAGTGGGGTTTAAACTCCCTTTTTACAGCGAGGGCTTAAAGGAGAACACATAAACAAAACATCAAGGCAGATAATTATCTGCATTAGCACTTTTTCTCTATCATTCTTCTTTTTAGCTGATGTCCTCCATTTTGACTGTTATCTACCAACCAGCCTCCATTTTTCTTTTTCAAAAATCAAATTCTCCTCCCTCTCTCCTCTTTATACATGATCTCTCCCCCTACCCTCCTCTCCTGTGCTTCCTTCCCCGTGGCTTCATTCTCACTAATTCCTTCTCCCTCTTACCCATCTTAACCCTTTCTCCCTGTCTCTTCTCTTCAGTCGCATCCATTAATAATTATTGACTTTTCTCTTTGTGTCACTTTCATCACCTCTGCCCTATTATGCTCACTCCTCTGCAACTGTAGAGGCCTGTGTTACTGCAATGATCTCTGTTAAGATCTGTGCTGCTGGCTGCAATACATACATGCACGGATTACTGTAAAAGATACATAAGTGACACAGAATATGCAAACAAATCATAATAAAATATACATTCTTCTCGTCACACACACACAAACACACTAATACAAACACACATGACCTCTGCCCTAACTCGGAGTTCCTTGTCTCTAATAGTCGCTAACTCATTTAGCACTTCATGTTAGCTCAGCTAGATCCAATTACAGCAGGAGAGAGAGAGAAGTTTGAGTAGGAGGCTATTTAACCTCCTGACAAAGAGAAATGTAGCACATGGCTCCAATTCAATGATATTAGGAACACAAAGATGACTGCACAGTGGAGTATAAAAGGCAGCCTTTCTGCAAATAGTGTGTGAAAGATTAACCGATCTCCAAAAGGCACAACATTAAAGATGAAAGAGTCGTTTAAACATTAAGATTCATTTCAAATTTTTAGAAATACACTAACTCATCAAACATGGCTCTTACAATCAGCAGCCCCAGACTCCTTTAAGCAGCTATATAGACTCTGAACAGTATGCGGAAAGCAAAAGAAGGCAGCTATCAGAGGTGTAAGAGTTATGAGAGGTAACTGTTTTTATCATTTCATCATGCAATTAAGAAAATAAACAGTAAAAGGTTCAGTTTAGGTCAAGCTGAAGCCTGGAAGACAAAGGAAACTTTCAAAAAGAACTGCTTGTAGGTTATCAAAGCAATTATCTGTCCCATTGTGCAAGCACACTTGCAGACAAGAGCTTCATGGAGAAGGTATCATCATGATCATAAAGGTCAAAATAAAATACAACCTTGAAGCTGCAACAAGCAAATGTGCATTTGGAGAATAAAGGGCGCATATTTTTATGAGAGAACGCCTCTTCAACTGTTCAGTACAGAAGTGGGTCAATAATGCTTTGGGCTCATGTTTTCACTGGTCAAGGTAAGAATAGATTGGAAGGAATGTCACAGGGCATACACATCTGAAAAGGGAAAACATGCAAAAATACCAAAACAAGAAGTGACAGAGTCTCAAGTGGCCACAAAAAAAGTCAACAAGCTTTTAAAAAAGAGCAAAGAGAGTGCAGCAGAGTACAGGTTGTTTTGGGAGCCCTAACATTTGGTTTGGGAAATGTTCCTTCTTTTTTTAATTTGTCATCATAAGAGATGGTCAAATTATATTAAAAACAGGTAATTGTTTATCACAGTTGGTGATTAATTTCTTAATAATTTTTATGGCATCTCAAAGTTAAAGTAAGATCAGTGTTTGGGCATAATGGAATCTAAGCAAAGGAGCATTAACATGAAATAAACTTAAAGCATATAAAATAGACTTAAAGCATATCTGCCATATACTGATTTCTCTTCATACCAGAGTTATATCAAGTTTTAGTTTGCTGTCTATTAGTATAACTCAGCATAAGTCACATACAAATGTGTTCTGCTCTTTAAACTGACTACACCGGTCCACTAGAAGACTCATTAATTATTTGAAATGATGACAATGTTTAATCTTGCAGATATAGATTTACAAAATATAAACTATATCAGAAGAAAAGTGAAAAAGTTCTTTAAAATGTTGTTGTATGTGTACATTTTCTTTTTGCAGCTCCAGTCTAAAAATGTATTGTTTTGTTTTTTTTTGCAGGCTGACTGGTCGTTATTAAATTGAATTATTAAAAGGAACAAACTGAGTCGAAAACATTTCCTGTTTGTTGCTCTTGCTATCTCATGATATTTTACTTGACTGGTACATAAAACTAGACAGGTTGCAAAATTGTTTACCAGTGAAAAGCACACACCTGCGTCACCTATGTGTTAGGTCTTTTTTAAAAGAAATCCCATTATTAACTATGAAAAAATGTCTCAGGCGGTGTGTTGTGGATCAAACAGCAGATATAAAACTTACAAAGAAGTTATTCTAAATGAGACAGCAAACATGGACGCACGAGCTAACATAACTTTTCAAATGTTTCATAGTTGTTCAGGAAGAATAAACCACGAATAGAGCAAACATATACAGAGTGATTTCTGCATTGTACTGTAATGCCTGGCAGCAAAAAAAAATTTATCTCCAAATTTGTGTTAGATAGTAATAAATGTGTGTGACACAGTTAGTCATCTGTGTTTACATCTTGTTCTCCAGTGTTTCTTGTATAAATGTATTTCTACTTATTTATATTTTAGTCTACCTATTAAATGCAGCACATACAAGAAGTCACTCGCCACACAAGTTATTAGCTTGAACTAATTTGCAATGACCGTCCCTAAATGAGACAATATGTCACAATGTATACATATGTAAATATACAATTCTTTGAACTCAAAAAGAAATGCACAAACTTTGCCTTAATGATAATGATAATTTCACTTAGGGTGCAAAAATTGGAAACATGATCCAGATATGCAAGCCACAAAGTGCAGAAAGCAAACAAGAAATGGTTAAAAAAAAAAAACATTACATGAATAGAAAGAAAATGAAAAAACAGAAAATGAACCTCCAAGATTTTCTCCCTGGAGTTAAAAGTTTCTGTGTTTGTTTTACAAAGTCAATAAAGTGGCAAAATAAATACCACAGTTTGGGAATTCTGTTTCATTTGCCAAATTCAATCTAACTTCCACTGTGGAAACATGAGACTGTGTTGAGCTAGTCTGTCACAATACATCAATAATGGACCGTCATGGCCTTATTATGAATAAAATACTTTTTCACAAGAATCTTGTGGGGAATTCTGTTTATTTGGCTGCAAATAAGTAATGCGATCGTTTTTTCTCCATCTTTGCTATTCTTTTCAATAATTCTTGCCCCCTTTCTCTCTCTCTCACTGTTTCATCGCTTTCAGTCTATTTCTCTCCTTTCTGTCTCTCTTCCTGCGATTGATAGCTGCTGCTGAGACTTGATCTACGTGTCTCATTCTCTCTTAGTCTGTAATTAAGGGAATTATACATCAAGAGCCCTATGTAATATATAAATAAAGAGGGGAGAGTGAGCTTTGCTTAATTGCAAAGACAAGAAGACAGAAGTGATCACAGCCCAGTAGGACTCTTTTACACTCAGTGTGATACCAACTGAGGTGATAGAATTTTGAATGCAACCGGTGTGTGCTTGGAGTAACACTTTGTTTTATAAATTATTTTGTTTTAGTACATATGGGTTACATTTGGTTTAAAAAGAACACACATACACACATAAAAACATAACCGGATTAAAAGATATTTACTCGATCCTTAACATAATGTTGTCTAGAATATGAATAAAATTACTGTCATTGGCCTGAACTTCTGAAAGCGGTTTTCTTTAAATAAAGAAAAAGCTGTGCTTTTTGGATCTGCTAAATGTTCTAATTCAAAATTGTGATTCTTTAACCAAATAATATACAGCTGCTTTTATGCAACAAAAAGCATGGTCTTCATGTATCGAGAACATGCCATAGTGTGATAATTTAGGACAAACGTGTCTACCTAAAACTGATCAGGAGATTTACTGCCATGTATTTGAGCTTTTAGCCTCAGATGCATTTTAAAAAAATGTGATACAAAGGGGTCGGTGATAAGTCATGCTTATATTAATTGTAAAGCAATCACAACATGAAGTCAGATAAGTTTATGTTCTGTAAGACTTCCCTTTAAGAAGGCCAGTGGTGAAAATGTTGTTCTGTGGCTTGGGTTGGGTTTATGTTACTTTTTTGTCAGAGTTACTATAAAGTTTAGCTGTCAGTGGTTATGGTTAACAAAAGCCTTCAGGGACTGAATCAAAATGAATAAATTAGTCTAACTGTACGTGCACTCGCCCTGGCAAACCTATGTATTTTTCCACACACATCAATAGATCTGTTGATTGCCCCCGTTGTCCTTTCAATCAGCCTTTAAGCATCTTGTGCATCAATGCTGTGGTAGTGGTCTAATAAACCTCTGAAAAGATAAGTATACACACATACAGATGCAAGCAACACACACTCTGCACCACTGCTTTCATCCTACCTCGGGTCTTTTTGAATAGAGTCGATAGAAGGAGAACGCTGCAGGCTGCCTTCAGGCGGCAGGGCCGGTCCAGACTTGCTATATGGAGATTCCACCACTGAGGGGCAGTACTGCAGGGTGCGGTAGGGGTCCGCCACATAAGGATCTGAGCCATATACGTCTCCGCTTCCACTACCTCCGCTTGAGGTGTATCCTGGCCCCACTGTCGCATAGTTGTTCCCTCCACGGCCGTAGCTTCCTGTTCCAGTGCTGTGACTTCCTGTGCGCTGCAAAGGGGCGGAGTCGACACCAGGGGAGGAGGGTGCTATGGTGGGAAAGTAGGGACAGAGGACATAACTTAGGTCACTGACCTGGTTATGAACACGCACGATTAGGTCTACAGAGGAAAGTGAAGGTGGGGAGAGAAGGAGAGGAAGAAGGAGGTGAAGAAAAGTACAGGAAAGGAAGGGAAATGCAGAGAGGCAAAGAGAGCAATGAACAGGTTGTTAGGAAAAAACAACTCCAAATGGATAGATAAAGAAAATATCTTAAAAATATGGAAAAAAAAGTGTAACGTCAGTCAATTAACACAATGACACACTGATATTTCCATAATATACACATAATACAATGCACTTCTTCAGAGTTGTACTGTGAAGAATATTGCGTGTGGAATCAGGACTAACAAATGCAATAACATTTTTCACTACACGCTAAGTGCACTATAATCTTTGCTTTGCCACTTAAATGACTCGTCCACCCGTCATCAAGACGCACTGAAACATATTCACTTTCTGAGAATAGCAGGTGTTGAGAGCAATGGGACAATCACCGAAACAGTAAGACCTCAACTTAGTGAGTAAAAAAGGACTATGAAAAAACATAATGGATAAAACAAAATATAATTTTAAAAAAAAAATCAAGTTTCTGTATTTCTCTTCAGAAGGATTTGGATATCAAATGGGAGTTTGCCTGGGGATGAGAGCAGCCCACACTGGGAGGTTAGCTGTCGCCTTCCTTCTCTGTTGCAATGGACTGATGATATATCAACGCACTAATGTGTGTCTGGGGATGTCTTTCTCTGCTGAAAAAATACTAAGACAGACTGAGTAAAGGGAGGAGATCTCATCTGTCTTTAGGACCAAGTTATGTGCAAACTGAAACACACACATGCAAAAACACTGTAAATCTGTAACTCAGACAGTAAGCGATAATTCAGAGCCATAAAATCAAGATGTAGCCATGTGACTGACTAAGGCTTTACCTCAGACCAAAGAGTCTCCGTACATAAAGAATCAGCCTTTAAAACATGTCTGCTTAGGAAAATCCACACCCAACATATGCATACATGTTGCCATGCATTTTGTATATAAACATGATAAATCATTTAAGCTTGTGGATGAATTAAATAAAGAATGACAGGACTGTAGGTCATTTGGACGCGAGTGTGAGCTAAGGTTGAGTGTCTCATCATTATGTGACCGACAAACTTGCTCTTTAGCGCTGTCTTGAGTGCTGGCATTTACTTGACCTTCACAACCCTCTTACCGCTCTCCTCTTCACCCTTCTCTCTCTCACACACACATTTACACACATCTGGCCTGTCTCATCTACAACGTGTATGGTGCATGAGGAAGATTGAACCATCTCTCAATTGTTTTCAAAAGCGCCTATTGAAATTTTTATTACTTGGCCCTGTAGGAGTGGCACGAGGACCATTTTGGATGATTTAACCACATTAGCATATTCCTTTACCGACTTTAAAATCAGGTTTTAAAAAAAATCTTTGCCAACGAGACAGCATGAAAGTAAAAAAGACTGGGAAGCTGTGTGAGCCTTTCTCCTGATGCCTCAAATTTGATAAAGATCCTAAGAATTCAGCAGGAAAAGAGAAACAGCTGAGAAATGAGGGCCAGGTTTAAAAAAAATAGAATATATCTGCTAACAATGAGGAAAGGGAAGAAGGGTAGAGAAAGGTAATGAAGCAGAGTTACTCCCATCAAAAGGCAAATCTCTGTCTTCTCTTTAAATGGTGTCTGTGGTGAGTCTGTCGTTCTGAACGTCTCATTAGTAGCTGGGGCTTGAGGCTAACTTTGCCAGTGTCAGTGTGCACTCTCTATACGACTTGACACCCACATCCAACAAACCTCAGAGCAAAATAGAAGGTGGAAGAACAGCAAAAAGAGGACAGATGGAAAAACCCTGTCAAATTACTTTATAGTTTGTGCTGTGACCAGTGAATGGGACTATTTTTGGTTGCAGCTGAAAAAATAATGGAAGCAAAGCAAGAATTATATGATAAGATGTTAGGAAACACAGATAGAGACATGCTCCTAGCCAGTATGCTGTTTTCGCTCTCTTTTGTTTTCACATTCCATTACTTTGTAGTCATCTGTTCAATGCTTCTATATGCGTTTAATTTCCTTCTTCACTCAATCTTTTAATGAATGATGTGTGGCTGAATTTACCATTTGCTCTGGTAATGGTGTGTTCTGACTAATGACTTGACCTTTGAGTCCAATAAACCCTATATCACTGTATTTATACATCTCTGAGAATGTTAGATGGCTGGAGTGCACAATTGAATTCACGGCCTTTCATTTTGCAAACAAACAATTATGTAACACAGGCTTGCCTTTATCAGAGTCAAGGTGGATTTAGTATTAAGACTGAGATCATACCTGACCGACAATATAAGTAAATGTAATTGTCATTTCAGAACTATAGGACAGTGATAGACCTTGGCATAATAAGTGTCCAAATGCCACACTTTCAACATTGAGTCAGACGTATAGAATCAATAATGCTCAGAAAAATTAAAGTACATAAAGCTCTCACAATTGTCAAGTGTGACATCAGTTCTTTCCGGTCCTCTCTTTTTCTCTGGAAGTTTGCTACGCTTGAGCAGAAAGGCACTTTCTACAAATGTATCCTGCTAAAAGATGTGCAGGGAGCCATGTAGTATTCATTCACTCCTCTCTTAAAGTTAAATTCAAGTTCAATTGGGGGTTTAACCTTTTGGAGTAATTACATTTTTGACCAGTCCTTAAAACATTGCTGAAGAGCAACTGAAGACAAATTTACTCCACTGTTTTATGAAATATCAAACTTATCAAGAAATGTGACTTATGTGTGTACCAACAGACACATACACACATGCATGTTCCACTAACACCTCCAATATCCAACGCTCTGGCACCGTGAAATTGTGTTTGAGAGGATATAAAAAGGCAGGAGTGTCTCTGTATTCCCTTGCTTCAGCATAAAGTAAACAAATCGCGGCTGTGCTCCTGCTGGCAGATTAGCGATGGGAAGGGAAACTCTATTAGTCATTTGACACAGTGATACCTCTGCAATTAGCCAGTCAGCTGAGGGGCCGCCTCGCTTAGAGTAGGGCTGACTTTTTCTGTGGGCTAGGATAGGAAGCCCCAGCTGAATTAAAAGAGATAGAGGAAGGGAGAGAGGGACAAAAAAAAAATAGAGGGGATGCAGCCAATCCTTTAAGATTTCCTCATCTATCCTAACTTCGCATTCTATCATCTCTACATTCATTTTTTTCAGACACATTTGTCTTCTCTTTTTCACCATCACTCCCCTCACTTGCCCTTTTATCTTTCTTTGCTGCTTTATGCTCTCTCTATCTTTACCGCCATCCATCTTTTTTTTCACATGCACCTCTTTGGTAACCTCCCCTTGGAATTACTGCCCTCCTTCGATTACTGTGGCTCACTATCACTCTGCTCCTATTCCTTTTTGTCTGTCATTCTGTATCCATCACCAATCCATTTCATGTCTTCCTCTCTTTCTTCCCTAACACCCCTCTGTCTGTCTATCTCTCTCCCTCTATTGGGGTTATAGTAGACTATGTGATCAGAGCTGAGGACATGTCCTTTCTCTCGACACGCTTCAGTGCTCAGCACGATTACACAAAGCTCTTCACTACAGTCTACATCTCTCTCCCGCAAACACTTATAAACACCAGAAGCACACAAACATGGACATCTAAATATGACTGACATGTACTGAACATGCATGTGCGGACGACATTGTTCCCTAATGCTTGGAGGTCATTTTACAGCATGTACGTGTAACATTGCCTCGAGTAGCCATGAATAAAGTACACTTGCCAAAGCTAACACACACACTGGATGTGCAGGAGAGTGAGGATTTGTTTCTCCTCCCGTTTATCCCAGGGAGGGACTCCCGGCCAACATACAGCCCTTGATGTTCCTGAGCTGGAAGCACTGAAAGATTCACATGCACAATAATGGGCGCACACAGACTGATGCCCACCCCCACAGGAAGACAACATTTTGTACAGTGTTAGCCATAGGAGGCTTGTTTTATGAGTGAAGACACCATGTCTTTCTCAGGGCATGACGCTAAGACATAGTTGGGACTGCAGGTCAGTGACTTCTGCCAAATGTTCATGTTTTGCAGGGACAGTAGTCAAAGTCATAGAGAAATCTGTTTATTTTGTTATCATTATTTTTCTCAATTTTAGCAGTTCTCCTAACAAGGCATGGTCACACAAATACACAAAAATTAGTCTGGGGTATCTGCTTTCATAATTCAACAGAACAGACCTAAAACCAATCAGAGCTACGAAGCCTGACACATGGCTGTACAAATGTATCATAGCAAACAGATCCTACAAAAAAACAGAAAATAATAACATTTTATAGATCCGCATTATCATTCTGTCACTCGTCTTGAAAAAACTTCAGCATATTTCAGCCTTTTCATATTTTCAATGTCATAACAGTGAAAAATGTATGACTGACGACATAAGACTTAAATCTGCCATATTGGATGCACCCTAAACAAGAGATGGAAATATATCACACTTAAATGTGTTAGGTTGAGATTTTGGCCTCAAATAGCTTTCTGTACATATTAAATTTCAGCTGTTTTTTGTAGCACTGTAGCATATAAACCTGTTGTAGAAGACCACAAAATAAAATCAAAACAAGAGGCTGAATTGTGAGCCCAGCTTTGGAAACCTGTTAGGGTTTGGAACAACAATGAAAAAAACAACTGGGAAACTCTGACATAATAAGCGATGTGATGTAATGTAATGTAAAATAATAAAATGCAAGACTCTGTATGTAACAATGAACAGTAAATTCATAAAGAAAAACACTCAGCAGGTATCAAAACTGCTTGATTTGATGGAAAAATAGTGAATTTTACTAAATATCAGCATGATCTCAGAGGACAATAAATGAATATTTCTTCTAACTGTTAGGAATCTATTATTGATGACAAAGCTAAGAATATGCTGATTATGTCAACCAAGATAGCATTGGGAAGATGGTGTGTGCGTGTACTTATGAATTTCTATTTATTTGTGGGAGTGTGAGAGAGTCATGTGTGGTGACAAAAACGTCTATTTTGGAATTGCCATATGTTTTCCCTGGGGAAAAAGAAATTGGGCTGATCTTTCAAATAAGTCTGATATGTTGAGCTGGTAATTAAGGTTTCTGAGGCCTCAGCACAACCTCGCTGTAAATACAGTACAGGTTTAAGCCACTGCGTAAGTCATCTGGACTGCATGTGAAGCCGAATATTGTTGACTAAGTGCAATAGTACCATAGGTGGTAGTTAATCTGTTTGAAAAGAGACTGCTCAAGAGAAATTTCATTAAATTACAGAGAAATAAACAAGTTTTAACTTGCTTTCATTCTTGCTCTTCTTCTCTCCTTTTCTATGTTACTTTTTCTTTCCTACCTTAATTAAATTGATGGAAGACATTGACTTTCAATATAGTGCTGGCTTCAGTACGACTGTGGGGGCTTTTAACAAGCACAACTGTTCCAAAAACATCCCATTACAAGTAAGTGGAAATAAACTTCTCTGTCTTTACTGGTGCTCATAAGAGAGCGGGTCCATTAAAAGACCAGCAGGATCAGAGGCCAGGCAGAAATTGATCCGAGCAAAACAAACCCAATCTAACCTGGTGACACAGAGAGAGCGCGCGCCTGGTGAGTAACACATTAAAGTGACTAAGGAGATGCCTCAGGCGAAAAGATCGAATTTCGCTGCACTGGATATGTAAAGAACAAATGTAAAAAATTTAAATGGACAACTGACCTCAGGGTCTACTCAGGGTTAGATGGAAGTGTCACATAGTGATGCTTAGTTTGCCGTATCAACAGTTGATAGACTGCAGAGAGCATACAAATGCAGTTAAGTTTTACTCTGACCTGTCATCGAGTTACTCTGACAGCTAATGCTGACATTCATTCAGCGTTTTATCAGTTAAAGTTATGATCAGCACTCGCTGGATATTCTGTGCAACCAATCACCGTCACATGCATGCTCAAAAGCCTGACTGTGTGGGATTGCTGTGTTGGATAGCAGCGTAGCATTACGAGAAGCTTAAGGTAGACAGCAGAGAAAAAAAAATGACTAAAGGATTGGACTGAAATCAGCTTTATTTTGTGAGCAACACCTGGATTGGCCCAAAATTTAGGATTGGCCCGGGGAATGACTACTGATTAGCATTAGTAACTGTGACTCCACATGCAGTGTAATGAATTATTTTAATCCTCTGAGCACTGATCAAAAAACATACTTTCCAAGTATTTCATTTTAGTGTTTTTTTAAAAAAAAAATTATATTACCATTTTGAAATTAATTTGTACGTCTTATGTGCATGTAATTTAATTTAAGCTGATTGTACTCATTAAATGGAAAAAGAACCCTGTGAAAAAAAGACTCCGTTACTAAATTACTATTGTAATAGCAGACTATCTTTACCTATTGTTGTTACCCACTGTTGAGGTTTAGGATTTAGCTATATTTAGTTAAAATATGTATATGTGTATGTTTGCAAACTGTACATGTGGATACAGGACAGTTTGTATGTAAAATGCCAAAAGAATGAGTCTTTAAAACTCCATCAACTTAACAGTAGCTGCGCAAACATACAGAGACAGCTCTATTGGCCATGATTAATATGGAAAACCACATTTGCACACTGGAGAATATGTGCCAAATTAAAATGAGCCTTTTTCTCTTCATCTTCTTTGATTTCAGGGATCTGTCAATTTCTCTATTTAAGAGAAGATCTGAACTTTTCCTGCCTTCTGGCAAGATGATGTATGGTAGGATGTGTGCACCTTCTCTGTGCTTCTTTTTGTGTCACTCATCTCTTTGGCTTGTTTTCTCTTTTTCATCCCCCTTCTACTTTACCCCCTCTGTTCTGTCCCCCTTATTAGGATGTCAGATCTCATTACAGATGGAAAGCAGATGTTTCAAAGGGCAAAACAGATTGGTTTGATGGTTTAATGCAAGACCTTCCCAATATCTCTGTCTCTCCTTCTCCTGTGTGCACCATCACACTGGTGAGGGAGTCAGTGCCACAGGGCTGCAAATTCAAGCAAAAAATAATCCTGCTTTGGAGAAACATCATATAACACACACACACAAACTTATGTAAGAGAGTTGATCCCTTGTCCGGGGAAATGCATATGATTTAGTTTAGAAAAGTAATGAGGAGGAGTGGGAAATGCGTGTTCAAATATTTTGTTTCATTTAAAACAAAAAGTTAGTGCCTATCACCACTTAGAAGAAAAGAGTAAGCGGGCAGAACACTCCTATAATGAAGCACAGATGCTACAATGCACAGCATTGTAAGTTAACCCAAACCTTTACGTATACATCAAGAATTTACAGACATTAAACTGAAAACTAAGCTATGAGAATATTATCCTCCATTCACGTCAATGTACTGTGTATTTGGACTTGTTAATATTCATAATATCCATCTCTCAGTATCTCAAATGAAAGACAGCATTCAACATAACCGATAAACACAGAGCAGTGTTCCTGAAGTAAAGCGTTTAATATGAACAATGGGGCTCACAATTTGCTCAGCTCCTTCAATAAAGGAATGTATGGCACTGTCGAGTTGCAACATGACACAATAAACAAAACAGGACTTTCTGAAGAAGTGTTTGTCGTACAAAAAAAAGGTGCTTTAAACATGCCATTAAACAATACTTCACACTTTTAGTCGTGATTTGGTCATCTGGTTCTACTGATGCTTAAAAAAAAAAAAGATCAGTTTTAGTGGAATTGTGGCATAATGATTAGAAGGCTGCTGAAGAATTTGTAGCCACCTCCTCTAAATATACTGGAGAGAATGATGTTGCCAATAGCTCAACCTTCTTACAAGAGGGATGAGAAATGAGATAATGATAGAAAATTATTTTAAAGAGAGAAAATAAGCAAAAGCAGTAGTAGAGATGGTGAAATCTTTGTGTTAAAAATAAATAAAGCAAAAGGAAAACATGGTGAAAGACACAAAGTGTTAAAGAAAAAAAAACTAATAATGTGAATGTATGTCTGCATTAGAGACACTGGCCAAGCAGGAATAATTGCTTAAAATAGGCCACATTAACCTGCAGTCCTCTTGGGCACTGGCCTGGTTTCATCTAGGAAAGAAATATATGTGTTGCAGCCAACACTGCATGTAAGATACAGACTCATACTGACATACACTGACACTACAAAAAGAAAGATATTTTGTATGTGCTGAGTTGCTAGGAAAATACAGCATGGAGTGCGTGGCAGGAGCCAAGAAGAATTACAGAAGAAGGGTGTGTGCGTGTGAGAGAGATGTTTGACCAGATATAGACATACTTCTGGAGGAAATATTCAGTAACAAACTTTTAGATCTCTGTCAGATGCTTTTGGATTGCAGTGACAACATGGTTCATGAAACACTTGCGCAAACAACTAAAGTAAAGGTGAACTAAGCCGAGGGAAGCTGAGCAGACAGGTAAACAAAACAAGCTCAAACTGAGCCAACTGTCAAAGTATGTTGTCAAGCTGCCGTCCACTTCCCTGCAACAAAATGTTAAATCGTTTAATTATGTTCCTGCTAGATGGAGGAGAATGACAGTTGTAATGAAGCTTCTTCAGAACGTACCAAGATTACTCATTTGAAAACATAAATCATTAGAACAAAATTGTGGCACAACTCTACGATTTAGATTTAGCCTAAAAGAAATAATAATAAATTAAAAAAATGAAACTCATTTAGTCTGTGTCAAAAGCCATTTATGCAAAAACCTTAAGTGCAAAGAAGATTATCAGCAAGCGCAAAACTTTCCCGGGGAATATTTCAGCTTCCTGAGCTCGAGGTTTTTATGAGTGCGCGCTTGTCCTCGCATCCTGTTTACTGCCTGCTCCATTTCTTTTCACCTGTCTCTCAGTGCTAAACTAGGTCAGAAAACAGTAACAACTGAAAAAAAAAAACGAAAAAACATGCTTGTACAATTACAGTAACTTAAATTGCTGCTCAGCTCCTAATTGGATCTTAAGAGGTAAGGTAAGTATTAAGGATAGGTAAGTAAGTAATGTGATGCCCAATGCTCCAAATTAATACAGTGAGCTTGATTTGAATGCCTGGTTTACACTACTCATACTACTACTCAACATAGTGCACCTCATATAGACCCACTGACTACAACTTGGGAATTTTTTATGTTTAATACTCACACAAACGTCTCCTCTTTCGTTCCAGCGAAGGAATGACTTATAGCATTAATTACATTGATCCATGCCAGCTTAATGAACCAATAATGTGAGCTTGCCATTGCCAAGAAAAGGCACTATGACATAATTAATGACTTACAGCTCACTATGTCAGCACAACCCTTATCAGTTCATTATGTGCCATCACTCAGTGCATTATGAGACCTTATTAGACCACCTCTTTTTTCCAACACACACTCTTTTAACATGCCTTTCAAACACACAGTTTTACGGCTCAGTGCTAATTCAATGGCACAGTGAGTTCAAGGTGCTGTCCGTGTTTGGTCTGTAGATTTCTCCACTGTAATTACATGAACCAAAAATTGCATGACATGAACAAAGTTCATGTTGAAATAATGTGATGGACAATTATTTCCAACAACATAAGACATCTATAAAAACGACCCTTTCACTGTGAAAGTGCATTGAAACCTCAAGCGTTGCAATTAAATGCGAGCAGTCTAATCTGCACTCTATTGATTTGTGTAGAGAGTGCACAATTTCTTTGTCAGTTTCCCTACCCCCATCTACTGAAACTACAAATGCAAGCCACAATAAACTATAGATAACATAGTCCCTGTACACTTCTGAAGCACATTTATTCATTATTTTTCGTCCTGCAAAGACAATGCTATTGCTGTACATCATGAAAAGTTCTGATATTCACACAAAGCAAAATTCCAGACGACTATGAGCAAGCTCAATTACCTAACTTGGAAATGTACTTCAAAAGCTATGCTCTGCTCTCTACAGCAATTCTCACATGCCTTTCAAGTGAGTTAAACTTATCAGCTCAAACACTGGTCTAGGGTGGCATATTTACTTCCATGATTCTGACCCAAATGTTAATGATAGCAATTAAGTGTAGCTGGTTAATGACATAGAAGAAGCAGTGAATGTGGCGTGACCAACTTGGGTGTTTTTATACGAGTATGATACCAAAATGGGATTAACATGGCGTACCTAAACCCACATTGAGATAAGCTCATTGAGGCCTTATTATAAATACACTGCAGGCAACAATGGAGTTGCAGAGGGAGCTGGTGAGAATAAGTGTATGTGAGTGTGTGAGTTTGATAGAAAATGTGCCAAACTGTGCTTCACTGAAAGGATGTGTACTTCTAAATAACAAATGTTTGGTAATTATATTTCTTATTGTCCTTAGTTTGCATTCATTATGTCTTTTCACAATTTTAGCACTGGCTGATGTTCATAGTAACACACATGTGTGAACGTTACACACGAAGACTTGAATAAAACAGTAAAACACTGAAATATCAATTTTGAGGAAAAACACAGTCCTGACGAGTGCTGGTTCATACATTTGACAGACAGACAGACAGACAGACAGATAGACAGATAGACCGATAGACCGATAGATAGATAGATAGATAGATAGATAGATAGATAGATAGATAGATAGATAGATAGATAGATAGATAGATAGATAGATAGATAGATAGATAGATAGATAGATAGATAGATAGATAGATAGATAGATAGATAGATAGATAGATAGATAGATAGATAGATAGATAGAGATAGATAGATAGATAGATAGATAGATAGATAGATAGATAGATAGATAGATAGATAGATAGATAGATAGATAGATAGATAGATAGATAGATAGATAGATAGATAGATAGATAGATAGATAGATAGATAGATAGATAGATAGATAGATAGATAGATAGATAGATAGATAGATAATAAGCATAAGAGTGTAAATTAACATCAGGTGAGTGTGCTCGGTGAGTGATACAGCAGGCTGTTGTCACCCTGACATGAGTCAGAAACATCGGTTTATATCATTGGTGTCACAAATCAATGCAGGCGGAGGCTCTTAACATCAGGACCATGCCAGGTACATTGTGACATAATGCATTTCAGTGCCACCAACACGCCAGATGGAAGTAAGAAGTCATGCAGTCCTGAAACTAACCAAGTCATTTTTCCAACTAAACAGACCAAAATAATAAGTGAATCCAAGACCAAACTGGAAGTGAAAACACAGAATGAAAAAAAAAAAGATAGCCAAAGTATTCCTGACAAAACTGATATATTTGACACCCTCAGAAAATAAAAAGAGGTGGGTAAAGTAAAATGAACTGATTTAAATTCAAAACACACCCGTTGCCTTCTGATCCAAGTTTATTCCAGCTCCACTCTTATGTTTGCATGAAAGCGGCTCCTTAATCTACATTCTTTCTTTCACCAAGGAAAATGGCTAATCCATGGCTAATGTGAAATATTCAATTTCTAAATTCATTTGAAAATAGAGAAGCTGTAAAATATATTGTTGGTTTAACAAAATACAGACAGTTAGTGCAAAAACTTTTGGATTGTAAAACTTATTCCTTATGAAGTGTTTTACCAGTGTTGTTGCGGTAGGGGCCTGTGTCCGGTCCCTGGCTCTGACTCAGGCTCCTCATGGGCCCTTTGTTGTGGTAGACGCGCTCTTCATAGATGGGATCTATGTGGTGCTCTGGAGACCCCAAAGGTCGAAGGGGCTCTTGACTGTGCTGGCTACTGTAGGAGCCACGAGATCCTGTAAAAAAAGAAGAGAAAGCAAAAGGATGTAAGCTGGGTAGTGAAATATATTATACATTTTTAAAAAAGGCAGAACAAGAAGGCACCTATATGTTGAGGCAGAAGAGGTGAAATAGAGGACTGAGTGAGTTGATTGTAGGGCAGGAAGAAAAGAGGGACAGAAGAGGAGGCAGGAAAGATTAAAATCACAGAGGATGCAGAGGGTGAAGCAAGGCAGATACATGATGTGAACAAAATAAAAAAGAGAAGGAAAGGAACAAGTATGGGCATGATGGGTAAAAGACAGTGATTATTAGAGATGGTAACAAATCAACATCAGCAAACCTATACAATCAACCTGTTGACCTGTCCATTTCTACAGAGCAAAGGAGCAAAGTGTGTGACTGTGTGTTAGTGTATCTGTTAGCATGTGTATATGATGGGTAGGGAAAGGAGTGAGTTTGAACTGCACTAAATCAAAATCACATAAACTAACAAAAAGAAAATGTATATATACATAGACAGTGACAAATACGATAGGAAGAAACAGAAATTGAGAGACACAAATATAGATAATGATGCCTCGTATTTCATTTTCTTAGTCTCCATGAAACGTTTTGTTTGTTCGTCAGCTGTAAAATAATGAGATGCAGTGTCTCTCTGCTTGTTCAGTCTTTGGCAGGAATCCCACAGACATAGGGCAAGGGAAAAATTGACAGCAGGCGTTTGTTCATAACACAGCAGAACGACTGCAAGGCAGTGGCCTCCCTCTGAGCACGCAAAAATTTAAATCAGGAAACAGTGGAAAAAGAGGACATTCGGATAAGTCAGAAGGCAAGTCAGGAGGGCTTATCTGATATGGCAGCAGATAAAATGAAACCGCACACACATGAATATATAAGTGCAGACTTGGAAAACTATGAATGACCAAGAGAAAGAGAGCTGATTCAGTGCAACTGATGTCTTATCATATCATATTAGGTCCCAGTGGAGTGCAAATCGTGTGTCAAGGATTTTCCAGAGGATGAGGAGCAGTACTCCAGGATTCAAACCTCCGTGTAAGGACATCATCAACTTGACCCAGTCAAAACCACTCAACATGTCAAATCATATCAGAAATCAATGCTCAGGAGGCGCGTTGCTTTCTCAGTTGGACAAAGTACATACAATAGCTTTTTAACAGAGTTATTGGTGCAGCTGCAACGTCTTTTTGACTTTACGGTCCAACAAAACAAAGAGTTTAAAGAGCGTATTTTAAAGTTAAGTCACTATGAACACTCAAATAAAAAATGCAGCGGGGAGTATCCTCAATTTTATTTTTCATACGGTCTATGTAGTAAAATGGCACAGGCAGCTTGGAATATGAAATGTGGCCTGTCCACAATTTCTGGACTACGCTGAGGCAAATGATAAACCATTAATTGCCCTCTTTTATGCCTTTTTAATGTTGTGGCAACGAGGCTTCTGTGTATAACGTAAGAATGTCTTCCGTTAAACAGCGTGGCTGACTGAAGGGCATATTAACCTCAGAAGGTAACAAAGGGTAATGCTGTATCTTTGTCAATCTTTTCTTACGTGTGACATTTATCTCGTGGTTTTATTATTATTAGTTTATTCTCATTTTCACTTTTCATTTTATGTAAGCCTTCTTCTATTTTTCTATAATGATGAAGTTTTCTTCATACTTATGTATGGTCAAATTAAGGTAATAATACAACATAACAACAATAATAATGATAATAGTAATAATAATAATGATGATAATGAAAGATTGTTACATAGCTACAGCTGCTGTCTATGCAATATGTCACAGAGAGTAAAAGCTGCATAATAATGAAGTATCACTGGATTCAAGTGGTGTTCATAATACATCAACATAAGTGTAGCCCTTCCCACTATTGAGTCCTCTGTACAGACAACACTACATAGTGAGTGAATGCATGAGTGAATGAGCAGAGCGTTATAAAAAAGGGTTACTGGAGATGCAAACAAAATGAGAAAGTCTGGACACTTACTAACCTCAGCTGAAATAAAGTGACTTTAGACAAAGAGGAAAAAGGAGAAAGAAAAAGACTGAGATGGTCAGAATATGCATGAAGGGTGCTAATTACAGCCATGGACACACCCATTATTGGGATGATTCATCCCAGCTTTTTCACATTTTCACTTCCTCCCATGCCTTTCATCTTTGAAGTCTTGGTGAGTCTTTTTTCTTTTCGTGATTCATTTAATTTTTGTCTCAATGGGCCCACTCGTTGAATCACTGACCTCTTTCTTTCAAAGGGAAGACAAGGTAAAGAAGAGATGATGGCATGATGCAGAGAAAGAGGGAAAACTAAAAATATAAATAAAAAGATTCACTCCCAGAAGATTTCACTCACTAAAATACTTAGAAAAGATAACAACATGTGAAAACCAACCGTGGGCCTCCGATGCCTCAAAGTCCTGTTTGTGGGGTTAAAGAGACAAGAAACTATCACCTACAGCCACAGTCAGTAAAGTCAAAAGAAAGGTATTACCTAATTTCATCTATAAAATGTGATTTTGCTCATTGACTTTTGTCATTCCACTAAAAATGGTGTAAAATTGTCAATCAAAATTTTAAAAAAAAGATCATCCATCTATCCATTTTCTATAACCGCTTAATCCAACTCAGGGTGGCGGGGGGGTGGAGCTTATCCCAGCTGTCATTGGGTGAGAGGCGGGGTACACCCTGGACATGTCGCCAGTCCATCACAGGGCCACACAGAGATCAACAACCACGCTCACACTCACTCCCAGGGTTAATTTAGAGTCACCAATTAACCTAAGATGCATGTTTCTGGGTGGTGGGAGGAAGCAGGAGTGTCTGGAGAGAACCCATGCACACACCTGGAAAACATGCAAACTCCAGCCCGGAATCAAACCTTGCTGTGAGGCATAAAAAAATGATCACATACAATTTTCTGAAGCTGACAGATTCAAAGTAAAACATCAATTGAAACACTGCTGAACCTGAACCTGCAAAGTTGACCAGCTATTAGTATCACTGAAGCCCAGTTTCTAAATAACCTGTAATTATCTCCAAATAGCCAAATATCTTACCTATTTTTTTTCAGCATATATACTGCTATCGTGTGACTACGGCAATATTCAATATGCTACAACCTGTATCACTAAAGCTCCTACTTAAAAAAAGCGCAAAGAGGAAATCCCTTTCAAGAGGCCACTTCTGTTTTTATGCATCTTAACTCCACTGTAGAGTCTGTGCAGTAAAGCTGTTGAGTGCCTCTCCAAAAATGCTACTCAGATGAACTCCAGTATGATTTTTACAGTTGGACATCAACCATAGGGAGTAAGCAATCCTTTCCGGTATCTACAAACAACTCTTAGTTGGTAGGATATTTTTAAATATTGAGATTAAAAAACATTAAGGTAAATGTTGTCACATTGCATTTATGGTGTTAGCTGAATTAATTGCCTTTGTATGACCCACTGCACCATTTTATTCCAAGGATGTAAAAGCAAACTTAATGAAATGTACCATGTCAGCTAATTACAGCGACACTGTGTAATCTTTTTTCCATTGGGACAGACTCCTGCTTACTTCTTTCTTTCCTACTAGATTTCAGATATACAGGAGAGATAAAACCAAGGCACTGCTTCACAATTATGCCCTCTGGGTAAAGCTTGAAGATCATGGTCCTCATCAGTTTAGCTCCAGGTTAAAAGGACTGATCACATAATAGTTAGACCAACAGCAGGCATTCTGAAGTAGATGGCAGCCTCAAAGATGCCAATACTTCTGTTAAAAAAAAATGACGTTTTAGGGAAAGATCAGCAATTTTTTATATGGTTGCAAATCATAACCAGACCTGAGTGGAGTGTCCAGTTCTACAAGTGCCCTCCTCAAACAGCAATAATTCACAAACACAAGCACAAACAGCTCATTAAAAAAAATTACCAAAGCAGTTTTACCAGGAGCAGTGCAAATTAACACAGTCACATACAAGCAGGAGACTGTCAATGACTCAGTCACAGCAAAGATACCATATACTGAAAGCATGAACCTGATTACCTCTTCAGTTAAAATATGTAAGATATGCTCCCTGGCTCTGATTAAAATAGGCTGTTTATCTTCTTATTTTTACTTTGATTAATACATATTTCCATGAATGTCATGCAACTCAACTCTTCAATCTTCTCACCTGCTTAAATATTGTACAATTGATACATTTTCATGCTCAAACAAAGTTCCAAGTTTTTGCATGTTTCCTTTCACTATTGTAAGATACTTGTGTTTTGCATCACATGTAACTGTCACAAATGTGATATTACAATGTGTTGAAAAACTAAGGTGCTACACTACAATGTAGACTGCAGCAACCTACAACCAAATGTTGTTCAAGCACCTTTAACTTTGCTGTCGGGTTGGTTAGATATAAAGATGGTGCGAATTAAAGGGCTTAAATATTAATGCATGGTTACAGGATGGTGTCACATCATCTGAATGACTCCCTTGGCAAACAAGTGGCAGTAATAAAAGTTACCGTCTCTACATTTCTGCACATTTTAAGTTGTTTCTGCTAAATTTTAGACATTTGGACAAAAGTAACTATTAAAAAAACGGTGACGCGTGATTGGTTGGTTATGTCCCTCTGCACTCAGTTCAGATGAAACACATATTTCACCTGCTATACAAGTGACATTGTATGTTAGTTAAAACAAAACAAACCGACAAAAATAAAACCAAGATTGAAACAGAAGCAAAAAGCTTTGGAGTATTAGATGAGTACTTTACTATTACTGTCCATGTCATCTCACATTTTCCTTCCAGTCAATCTGAACCTCCTCCAAGAAGCAACGAGCAGGCATGTCCAATGCAAAATTTAAGGCATGCTTTTTGGGGGGTAGATTATGGCACAATCAGCTGTGATTTCCAACATAAGCTTGGTAAATAAATACGTATAATTCATTTAAATACTATCCACCACAAATTAAGTGGGTTTTTTTGGGGTTTTTTTTAAGACAAGGTGCATGAGGTGTCTACAGTTTCAAAAAGCTAACTTTCTGGTACACTTCATATTGACAGTAACAATTTAATACCAAAACAGTTTGTGCCAGACACAAAGCAACAGTTAATCTGCCGTATATTGCAGATATTTATAAGTGATAAGTATATTCAAAGACTGCCCTAAACAATAGTCTGCATGTTATACTGTATGTGCAATAAATCTAACAAATGAGCACAAATGTCCCTTTGACACAAGATGTAACATCATAGAGCCAAATACAAAAAGACTACTTATATTCCTTTCTTTGCATTCCTAAACGTCTCACAGTGCTGTTGGTTAAGGAGGAGCTGCACATTTCTTTTGGTTCATGTTTATCTACAAACACACAGAACAACATGTGAGACTGCATAAATGTGTAAACACCAACCTGCCAGACTTCCAGGCCTCTGCAGGGTAGCCGTAGCGTAGAGCTCGTGGGAGATCTTGTATTGATCAGAGGCGTGATGAGCTGCCAACCGTTTGGGAGACAGAGTGGCATAGCTCCCAATGCCTGAACTCATCTGAAAAGACAAGATATTTTGACTTATTTTTATAGCTCTGAATTAACTCAAGCAATGAACATTACCACACTTATACAGTACTCTGGCTCTCCTGTTTGATTACTAGGTGCTGGCAGCCAAATATATAAACCCCGACAGGACTGTGGTCTCATTTATGAGTTTTACATATAAAATTTGTCTATTTGCATTCCTTTCAAAGTACTTTTAAAAATTGATTTGGAGTATATATCCAACTGAATATGTTTTTGGAAATGGGTTGTGTGTGAACCATGTCCAAACCTCTTAGCAATATAAGTATGATTTTTTTTGCTGACAACACCCTCTCAAAACATCCACAAAAAAAGAAGCTTTCATGGTACAATGAGAGATGAGATGTGTCAAGGTGCACAAAGAAGAGCAAATTTGACGAGAAGTCAGACACAGGAAGAGCCAAAAGAATCTGTTCAATTTTAAGAAAATACCCAGTGCAGATTCCAGGTTGCACATCACAGCATTATATCAGAGTTATAACCAAAGACAACTTCTCATTGCACTCAGTTATTTTGGTTTTCTCAGTTGCATCCATTTCTGTCTAAATTAAGCATCTTTGTATGTTTGTTTAATGGCTAAAGTGGGTATATTTAAGGTTTAGCCTTTTAGTTTAGTTTAAACACAGACAGAGACAGACAGATTTGTTTGGATGAAACTGAACTTGAAGAGCTCTGGACAATTGGGGCAAATACTCTTCAGCCATGCATTGGGCTATAAATACATATAATTATCTTATGTCATGTAACATAATGCTATTTTATTTGGCAGCGATGCTGCCATGTAGCACAAATGATAAAACTGAAAAATATATATTTTTCACAGCAAATTCCCACAAAGTAAATATACAAGTTAAAAAAAAAACACCAATCCCTGTGACAACCCAATGTGAGCATTGTTAAATTAATGTTCAGGGGAACAAAATGTTGCATTTCTGAAGAGCTTCCTGCGGGGTGACACGCTGTGTGAATGACACAGGCCAATTCATGGTGAAATCATGGAGTAACATCCTGTACCTGGTGAAGAGGGGACGATGACGAACTGGCCCCTCCTCCGGTTGCTGTAGAGTTGGGTGGAGAGGCCACCCTTAGGGGGGACCCACCCCCTCCAGCTGTTGTCACAGCAGCTGTAGTACTGAAAATTAAAAGAATAAAAGAGAATTTATTGAAAAAAAAAAAGGGGGGGGGGGTGATTTGCATTTACATATACAAAAAAAAGGTCCATGCATCATGTGTCATGTGTGATCTAAACATTAATGTTATGGCGACTGTGGTTCTCTACCTGTATGACTTAGCCAGCCGATTAGCAGAAGACTTGCTTGGAGAGGAGGAGGAAGAAGAAGGCAGGCGTTGAGTGGTAGAGTACCCTGGTGCGTCTGAGGCTGATCCCAGGCGTTGATGTTTGCTGGGGGAACCTGATCCTGAGCCTCCTCCTCCAGAAAGAGGGGAACTGACACGCTGGGCAGGTAAGGTGGAGCTGGAGTAGTAGATACCTTAAAAGAAAAAAAATAAATAATTCTCAACATTATGTTATGTCATATAAATTTATCATAAAGACAAGGTAACTCCAGGTGAATAAACAAGAAGAAGAGAAGGAGAGGTGAGCGCTTACCTGATCCTGCCACAGATTGTGATGGTTGCTGCTGGGCTGCACGACTAGATGTCACCTGAAGGGATGTATGGAAGCACAGAGCAAATGAGACAAGAGCAGCTAAGACATGGGGAAATGGATACATAGAACCGGTTATTGGGAAGGGGAGCAGAAGTTGGGAATAGAATAAGAGAAAAAACAAGACTTCTGATGAATTTGATAAAAGAGTAGTGGCCATCAAAAAACTTTTATGCTCAGTGGGTTCTGTCAAGCCTTTGAGCAGTCTCAAATTAAACTAAAGGATCTGGTAATGAAATCCCCACAGAAAACAGGGATAATTCAAAGCGCATAATCAAGAAGAAGATCATTTAATCATCTTAGCTCTGACTGGAATCATCATCATAAAGCTACACAAAGTAAAGGAGAGGTGCAGGTCAAAGTATATTCTAGTTTTAATACTCGTCTTCTATTATAGTATGAACCTTGATATTTCCAAACACGTAAAACAACTTAACCAGGCCCTTCACTCTTAAGTTATTGGAACATTTTCAGCAGAGTAAAAAAAGTCTTAATTTCAGACAAATCTGAACGAGTGAAACAGTGAAAAGATGTGCAACTTCGAAATCACCCACTGACTTGCTACTAACAGCTTTGACTGCCATACTTTCCTAACAAATAAAAAGTTATGCGCCATTGTGTGGGTCAGCGGGAGAGTGTGAAGCTCCTCTACAACAAATCACATGCTGGTCTGTCAAAAAATATGCTCCTTATTCTCCAGAAACAGTGAGGTGGAACATATGCCAGCTGTCCACTGTGATTAAAAGTTAATGTTTGAGCTGTAATGAGGTTTCAAAATATATTATTACTAGCCTGACACAACTGCAGTTGTACAAGGCCATATTGTGCTAGCACAGAGTTATAGAGTCACCTTAGAGCGCAGTCATTACTGTATGCAGTAGACAGTCAAACAATCAGAGAAACAATCACACCTTTTGCTGTCTAAAATGTAAGATCTTCACTAATGGAATAAATACTTTTCTTCATTAATCAAACGAGAACTCGATTGTTCATCTAAATAAGAAATCTGTATCTTTCTGTTGCACAGAACATTCCTCTGCCTAACAAACCTTATTTCCTGGAAGACAGAGACTAAAGAGAACATATATGTATAAACTTGCACAAACATGTTCTGATTATTCAATATCCAGCAGCTCCCATAATAAACCACCTATATTATACAAACACACAAATTGCACTAATGTTAGAAGACGAAGAAGTTTGTAACTGTTTCCAGGTGTGAAATATTTGCAGCTATTCAGTTGTGCAGACACACACAGACACACACACACACACACACAAAAAGCGTGTCTGCTCAGCAAATCTCCCCGAGATAAATATAGCATCATGCACAGACTTCCATTCTGTTTACAGTGGACACCTCTGGTTATATTTCCTGCTCTGTGATGGGCTAGAATGTGTGTTGAAGACAACAAACCTGTGGTTCCAGCACTGCTTTGTTTGGAGGGGGGTCATAAAAATGTATTTATATCGAGCTGCATGAAACAACAGTCTCTTTCTAAAGGTCTGACTAACAGTTTATTGAAGAAAACAAGCAGAAAAGCAGAGGAGAGACAAGGATAAGACTGAAAATAACAAAAATTGGTACAAACTTTGGTACTTATGTACAACTTCTTGACCTGTTTTTGACACAGTAACATTGTGACACAATCTGTATCTGTCTATGTGTTATCGTTTTAACAAGTTAGAAAGCCAAGCTCTAAGGTTGATAAAATGAAGGCTCCAATGCACTTTAAGAATCTTGTTCATGATTCATTTTATTTATTTGTGTTGGTAACTGACAAAACTTCAGATATGTTACAATAATGAAGAAGCATAGAGACACAGTGTAAAGTAATAGATGAATATGTAGATAAGTAAATGGGTGTGTAAATAAATGATGAGTGAAAAATGAATTGTTGGCAAAGGCAACTCGAAAGAAAGCCAGAAACACTGAGGGAGAGCACTTTCTCTATTCCACTGTATTTCATCCTGCAGTGCCTCCTCCTTCAGTAAAACACAGGGATCTTTGAGGTGCCATGTAACCATGCATTATTGAAGCATGCCCTCTCAGGGTTATAAATATCCCACAAAAGAGCACTAACATGCCAGAACTTTCCCTTTATCCCTCTTCTTGAAACATCAAATCATACAAATTTTAAATACTTGAATCTTTGTACACACATGATTGACAGTGATTGTGTATAAAGCATGTGTGTTGGTATGTTTGCAGGCTTGTGAACAAACACACCAACAATGCATGTATGCATGTATGGCAAATGCATGGAAGCTGGACCTGCCTATCATGCAGTGCTGGCATGCATAAAGCTATTCATGAGCAACAAGCCCTGCTGACAGCGGAGGTCCCATTACACTGACAAGCCCAAAACATCCGAGGAGAATGCACACGCGCTCCCATGGACAGAGATGGTGAGCACAGTGGACATGGAAGGAAGACGGGAGGTGGGAAAGATAGACAGGAACACTGAAGAAAAAAATGATTATTCTGTTTTTTTCCTGAGATGTCTATCCATCTGCATCCCTGTCAGATTTCCCTTTCTTTCACTTATCTTGTATTTTCAATGTCTAAAGAGATGTGACCTAATATTCATCTAAAACCTGCTCGAAATAAGTTTCAGTGACTGCAAATGAATAATGAATGAAGAAATACATTTACAAAGACAGATAATAGAACCTCATGAGAAACTTATGGCAGGACTAGCAAAAATGAATAAAATATTCTTCGGATCCTTGGTTTAGAATCATTCATCTAAAATATTTCCTTTAACTTTTAATTCATAATTATCGATCCTCAATGGAACATTTGTTCCAGACGCAGGAAATATTTCTAATAAAGCACTGCAGCTGCTCACTGATTAGGCAGATGCGTGGGTGTCTGCAGGTTCTTGTGTGTGTTCGCAAGTGTGTTTGCAGCACTGGTATGACTTCTAATATGTTAGGGACACACAAATCGGCAATAATTGGCTGCTGTAGGGTTTAAAGTAATTTGGTGGGTTTTCTCTCTTGCAACACATTGCTGTGATTCATATGTGACTCTGTATCTAGCTTTATTTCTCTAGTCCTTATAAACAAGACACTTGCTCAGATTTCTCTGTGTATTTACTTTTCTCCTCATTTTTGGTTGATGGGCTTCTGCTTACTGGTCTTCCTCTGAACAGCTTAAGTTAATCTTTCTCTGTCTTTCACTTCATTAAAAATAGACAATATGCAATGGATTGCTTAAAAAGCCAATTGACGTGACTTGACTGCAGCAAGGCTAATAAAATGGGATTCTGTATAAATATGTACTTAGACCTTCATCAAATAGACACAGCAACTCAGCTGCCAAACCAATCCACAAGCAGTGAGAGCACTGGGAGTCAGAGATATATATACCAAGAGGAATGCTATGCAAGAGAGTATATGAAAAAAAGTCAGTTCAGGAAATAAAAGGGCAATCTTTGCTCAGTCTGAAAAAATGGAGCACCAAGGAATTTGAAAACCAGCTTATGCACAATACATTAACGCAATACTATTCCCAACAAGTTTGCATTAGCAACGGAGCACAGTACAGCCACACTTATAAAAAGTGGACAACCTACTTCAGGAAAGTTATTTTCACAGCCAAAAGCTTTTGTTGGCAGTTAATAATATTTGTTATCAAACAGAACCAATGCACAAAGTGAAAGTTTGTCGGTTCTCACAGGTAAGTTTACGGAAAGTGGCCGCTCTTAAAAATTCTCTCTAATCTTTTCCACATCCGCAACATTCGCATCCTTATCACTGTTTTTGTACAGCAGTATTTCTTACCTGATTGTAGCTGTGCACAGCTCCACCAACCTGCCTGCTGCGCTGAGGAGTTGCTGCAGAGATGCTGTCGCTAAGGGCGAGGGTCTGGTTGCTATGGTAGCTGGCAGAGTACTGGAGCGAAGCCTCTGGGGTGGAGTTGAGTTGCAAGGAACTCTGGGAGAGAAGAGCCGGTCCTACCAATTGAGACAGAAGTGGTGTATAGTTTGGTGGGAGGGAGGTTGAGTTGAGTTTGTGTGTGAGAAAGAGAGAGTGAGAGATTAAGAGTGAGAGAGAGGGGGTGTGAAGGGAAGAGATTGAGAGGCGAAGAGTGAAATGGGGAAGAGAGAGAGCAGCAATTTAGAGCAGATAGTGCAGCAGTGCAGCACTCTGTGAGTTGGAGATGGCATGCATAATTTATTAGCAGAGGAAGGGAGAAACAGAGGAACACAGAGAATAGGGGAAGGAGGAGGAGCAGGGAGATGTAGAGGATGGGAGGAGGAGAACTGAGAAGAAGAAAGTTGTGGATAGGTCTAACAACCTAGGGGTCACTGTCTAAAAAATTTTGATTTTTGCTTGTGATTGTTAGCTCAAACAAAACTTTTGACCTCTTGAGTGAGAAAATTATGATAATTTAGTTGGGAAATAATCATTTAATATCCATTTATTTCTGCAGTTGTTTAATGGGCATTGTAGGATGGATGAATATAGCCTCGTAAACGGGCTCTTCCCTACACATTAACGGCGTGAGCGCCACTAAAGTGCTAACATAGATATGAACTAAATCTGCTATAATCAATAATGAGTATAGCTTTAACAACACATAGATTCTTGCAATAATTTTGCCTCTAGTTTAAGAACAACCTACTTATAACATGATGCAGTTGGTACTGTGTCATCATGTAATAATTCCCCAACTCGCTGATTCCTAAGCTCCGCACATAAACTTAAATCAATCAGAAATGAGGAATGAGGACATAATAAAGCAACTTTGCAGTCTGTCTGGAGTGATGTGTTGAGCCATTTGTGTGTGCATGTGAGTGCTTGTTCAATGTTGTAAAAAAAACAAAAAACAATTGATTCTAGTTACAGAATACAAATTTCATGTACTCAACGCATATCATTACACTTCATAGGTTTAGGATGCCAAACTAGGATCACTTTCTTTTTCTAAAGTTATAATTTAAAATCTCAGGAATATGTCCCAATAAAATCCACAAGTGCCTTCCCTTGAGTCACTGTCTAGTTAGCCTCATTTTTCACTCAAAAAAAAAGAAAAAAAAAGAAGAAAAAAAATCTAACAATAATTGCCATTTCTCATTCTTCTTCTACAACTATCTGCTCTTCCACTCTTCCTTCAGAATCTTTTTTTCCTTGTGAGTCTGTGGGTTGGGAGCCAGGATCAACTCCTCAGCCTCCTGCCATCTAAAAAGACTTGTCTTTTTTCATCTTGATTCATCCCTTGCTTTTTATGAATTATTAAACAGCAGTTTTTTGTTACTCAGTCAGAGTAGGAGCTCCCGAACGCATCACTGGTGTTTGTCACTTTGTGTGTTTTTCTCTGTCTTAAAACATACGTCACAAAGTTTGTTTAAGCTGGATTGTCAAAGGATAGTTAAGTGACTAGATTGGAATATAAGAAAACTAAGTGCCTTGAGATTAACAGCCATTCTAAA